>NW_024871021.1:2100000-3300000 GCF_019054845.1 Dipodomys spectabilis | reverse complement strand
TTGAGTGGTCACTGCTAATCACAATCAGAAGTGTAGTATAAGTGAGATTTGGAAATCTTTTTGGTAAGTCATGGCACCAAAAAGGCAGAGGCTAATTAATAGTTTTTACAGAAGAGAAGGAATAACTCCAGATGGAAGGAATAAATGATAATAACTATGTTATACCACAAAATGTTCTAGGGAACCATTTTTGGTTATTAAAGAACTAGTCATCAACAAGGCTTATTCCTCATTGCCTTTAGCATTGTAGTAATTACTCTAATTCTTAATCTCTGTGTGATAAGTTGTATATCCTTCTATGCTGTACTTTCATACCTGAACTACTTTGCTTTCTAAAAATCACAGTCTTTTATATTTCTCTATGAACAATTTCTGATATTAAGTCGACAAATCCAGACAGCAGAGGATGCTAATGTAAGAGTCCCTTAACACATGAATCATTAATGTAACAACATGGAAAAGGAGGATAAATTTATTGCTACCTCGATTTTTCTGAAAAGTTGCAATGTCATCATTTGATTCAAATTTCCATTCTTTGTCTACATAGTGTCAATAAGTGCACATAATTGCAAATATAAGACGGATGCTGGTGGCTCACACCTGTAATCCTAGCTACTCAGAAAGTTGAGACCACAAGATTGTGGTTCAAAACCAGCCTGGTCAGGAAAGTCCATGAGACTCTTATCTTTAATTAACCACATAAAACCCAGAAGTGGTGCTGTACCAAAAGTGACAGAGTGCTCAACTTGAACTGAAGAACTGAGGGACAGGGCCCAGTATCAGAGTTAAAGACCCAAGACCAACAAAAAAGTGCAAATATGACTTTAAGTTTCCCCAAAAGGAATGACAAAGGCAATAGTAATCTTCCTAAGTAGAAAAAATAATTCCAAAATGATTCAGTGCACCTTCTTTTATGGTTTCTTAGCTGGGCATATTCTCTTCTTTTAAAAATTGTCAAATATTAGCTTTATAATAAACTTCATCTAATATTTCTTGGTTCAAAGGAGAAGTCCATACAGTTGAAGTCACTTGAATTTATTACTATCTCAGTTCAGACAACCTAGGCAGGAGAGTCTGTCTAACTCTTATCTGTGATTAAACACTAAAAAAGCCAGAAGTGGAGTTTAGGCTCAAGCAATAGAGTACTAGGTTTGGGGGAAGTTGGGCACGAAAGACAACTGTACTGGGACAGGATCCATCCTCTGGGTTCAAGCCCCAAAACCAGCACAAACTAAACAAACAAACAAAGAAATAAAAAAACACATGTTTCTTTGAGGCCATCCTTAAAGCACTGGTTTGAGAAGAGGCTCCTTTCGCTGATCGTACTCACTGGATCCTGCTTTGTGGAATCCTTATTGCTATGGAGAACTTGGGACCAGACTAAAGAATTGGGTAACTGACTTCTGCAACAAGAGAATCATCTCAGGAGTGAAATATCTGTCCATAAGTCTCTTTAAAACTCTCATAACTTTGTTTCTTTGCAGGAGAACACTTTTAAAACAAATTTATTTCCTTTTATTCTATGCTGGCCTTAAAATGGCATATTGTTTCCTTTTGTTATACTCTTAACTAGAAGTTTACAGACAAGGTTTATATAAGTAAAGGACACACTTGAAAAAGTCAGGAACAGAGTTCCCTTCAGGCCTTGGATTCTTTTCTTGTACCATAAAAATGACAGCACAAATTACCATGATCTTTGTCATTTTCCTATGTTCAACTCCTCTCTTGGGATCAGTTTTCACTTGCAATAACAGTTCCTTCCACTTACTTCCAGTAACAATCTATGGTGCTGCTCCAGGTAAAATGAATATTTTCTGGCTTCATTGAAATAGCACAAGTATATCTTTGAACATGAGGTAAAATGTGTTTCAGAGATAACTTTATAACGAGAAAATATTGAATTTGCATGGCTTATGAAACCTTATTCATGTACATATGGCCATATAAGATGATGTTAAGTGAAATGGAACCCAAGATAGGGACACAACTTGCTTTTTCGTTCGTGCTATTTTTTAAAAGTATCTAACATGTAGTATGTGAATTTTTGTTTCTCTTCTATTTTCTTCCTCCATGGTATAACCGCTGTTTTCATTATATTTATTGTCAGCGACCTGCATCTTGCATATACATTTTTCTAATGTGGGGAGGGGAAGGGAAATAACAAAATGCTTAAACAAGTATACAGTATGACCTATTGTATCAATGAGTTGTACAAGGCACTATGTAGAAAATTAGCTTTACAACTTGAGGAGGGGAGAAGGGAGTTGGGATTGTGGGGAGGAACAGGATTGTAGGAGAAAAACAAAAGAGGAGGTAACAATGCTTGATAGATAATGTACTCATTAAATTTCTTATGTAACTCTAACCCTTCTTTAAACCATTTTTACAATAAAAAACATGAAAAAAACATCCTGGACTACTTTAGTTCAAATTTCTTAAGTGCTCTGTAATTAAGACCAATTTTATGTGGGAAGAATGTTCTCAGAAACCTTTTTTGTGAGTGTTTGTTTTGTGCATTATTTCCCAAGTGTACATAAGTTAGAAGTAGGAAAAACAATAGGAATAATAAGAGAAAAAGAAGTTTTGTGCTTAAGTATAATGGTTCAATACACTATAGAAGACTCTTTCAATAAGATAACTTTGAAACAATAAAATCCAAGGCCAGTATGTAGATCTATGGGAGTGATATAGGGAAAGCATTACTACTAAGTGGAACATGGACGATGAGGCCACTCTTGTTTTCTACTAGGTCTAAATCATGGTAGCTAATCATGCAAATTTGTAAAAAGTAGAACAGAAGAGCAATTCTGGTTCCAAAACAAGTCAGATATAAGAGCATGGACTTAACTGGAAAAAAAGGCCATATTGAGAGAGCAGGAAATATAGTAGCAATGAACTGGTGGATAAGATCACATTTCTTTTTCTTTTTTAGTTTTTTTTTTGATGGTTGTGGGTCTTGAACTCTGGGACTGGGCGATGTCTCTCCCCTCTTCAGCTCAAGGCTAGAGCTCTACCATTTGAGCCACAGTGCCAATTCAAGTTTTCTGGTGGTTAATTGGAGATAAGTGCCTCAGAAAACTTTCATACTGGTGCTTGATCTGAACTGCAATCCTCAGATCTCAACCTCCTGAGTAACTAGGGTTATAGGTTTGAGCCACCAGTACCAGGCTTAAGATCACATTTCTAGCAGTACACACTCAGGATATGTAATGTGTATGTTCATCTATCTTTGTATGAAATCTTGAGTTAAAAATCTAGGCTACAAGTCAGACTTTACATTCACAAAAATGTTTGTAGTTTAAAACCATACTCCTGAAAAAATAAAAACTAAGAATGTAAAAGAGTCTGGAAAGTTAAGTTTGCATCCAGCTTCGGCAGAACAGTCTTTGCAACACTGCCTATAATTAACCAGCCAAAAACTGCATTGGATGAATGGCTCAAGTGATGGGATACTAGTTATGAGCAACAGTGCTGAATAATAGCCTGAGGTTTCTGCATACATACATACAAACATTTACACACGCACAGAAGCACTTATATGCTCAAACACACATATGAAACAACTCTCACAATGTGTAGAAAAGTTAGAAAATAATAGATAATATGTCCTGTGTAAGACTAGAATCAATTGATAATTTTTAATATTAGAAAGTCGTCACGTGAACTTTCCCCCCAAAAGCTTGAGACTATTACATAGTTAATGACCAGAGATAGTAAAAGAGCCAAGTAATAATTATTAAAGGGATCGGATCCATGGAAGAATGAATCACAGACCCCTGCAGGTGCATCTGAAAATGTTCATATCCTGTGTCAAATGTTAGAACATCTTTGAAAATTGTACAGAAACAGTTTGAGCAGTCAGTCTAGTGGATAAGATCATCGGAGAAGTTCAGAATTACTAGTATGTTTCTCGATTAAATAAACCAACAAACTATGGCAGGGCAATGCGATACAAGTCTGGAATTTTAGCACTCTAATACAGGAGATTAGAGAGTGGATAAAATAGTAATATCTTTCCTGGACTAGGTAGTATAATTTTGCCTCAGTAAAACAAACGAAAGGACAAGAAAGGAATTCACAGTTGGAAGTTTGGGCTAATTTTGTCATTACTTTTTGAGAAGTCAAGTTTCCTGTTGAAATGCAACTCATATATCATCCTCAGTCATGTTTTGAATCCTCTCTTCATTACAAAATACTTCTAGATGCAAAATAGTTCATGATTCCGAACCAAAAATTTGAAAAATTTAGCATCATTATGTTGGATTCCAAAGAAATAATGAAGGATTACAAAAGCTTAAGCCTGGAGAAACAGCAAAATTATCTAATGTAGGATTTTGTAGACCCTACTAAATTAGAATTTAGATTTAAAATAAATATCTATTTCTTGTAATTTCATATTCTATAGGATACTATAAAATACTTTTTAATTAGAAGTTTTAATTTACAAATTCACAAATGATTCTGGCATTCTATTTGTCTAGAATATTCTTTCAAGAGAGTTGTAATTAGGACTTAGTTAATAGATAATTCCAAAAGTTCATATATAACATGATAATGTGAATAATCTAGAAAGAGTTGACAATAAATGGATGCTATTAATTTATAAATTTAGTAAAAGAGCAATATTTGAGACTTCGGTGTAACATGGTATGAAGAGAGATATTGTTTGAAATCTTTTTTCTTCTACCTGTACATAACAAAGGAAGAAATTTCCTTAATTGTATACCTCTGTATACAATGAGAAAAATACTAGGTTTGGGGTTTGTTTTCATTTTGTTTTTGTTGTTTTGTGTGTCCTAGGGCTTCACGTCTGGGCCTGGGCACTTTTCCTGAGCCTGTTTTTTGCTCAAGTATACTGCTCTACCACTTGAACCTCAGTGCTACTTGTGTCTGGCTTTTCCTGAGCAGTTTATTGGAGATAAGAATCTAAGGAACCTTCCTGCCTGGGTGGGCTTTGAACCATAATATACAGATCTTTGCCTCCTGAATATCTATGGTAGACGAAAATATATCTATAAATAATATTTTCAAGTTTTCTGATCTTAAGATCACCACTTGAGGGAAAATGATGCAGCAAAGTTTAATGCAGTGTTCTTTCAACAATAGAAAGGGCATAACATTAGCAGAAGTGTAGAATTTTTTCACAATACTGATAAGCTAGTCATGCTGTGAATTTAGGGAATTTTAAGGTGCACCTTACAAGGTGGAAACTGTTGGGTTAGAATGACTTTACTGCATAAAATGTTCAGATTGATTGTCATTGAAAAAATAGCTTACTATGATAAACAAATGTTTACTCTACAGGAATTAATTATTATAGATACTTCATAGTTTTATCTTCTACCAGAATGTGGCTAGTTTCTCTGTTGACCTTTAAATATGTAATGCCCCATTGGAAACTGCATCTATTGCAGAATTAAATAAAATGCATACAGGCACTGTTTTAAATGTCTCTGGTATGGCATGCTCAGAATTTGAAAATGAGTTGTTAGTAGAACACATACATTCTGTCCTCTTAACGCATATTCAGTTTTAAAAATTAGGAGTTTCCAGAGAATTGAACTATTTTCTATTTAGTATGAGACAATACTAAAATAATGCTTTTTAAAAAAATAATGGCAAGTATATTCTGAAAATTTTTACAGTTTGATAGCATTCAAGTTGATGATCCTCTGACAAAGACAGGGGAAATTAATTCAAATTAAAAGCCAAATATTGTTCATTTTTAAAAAAATTAATACACATAGAATATCATTTACTATAGAAATACCGTGAAATTATATTTTATGTAGCTTATTTTTAAATTAAATTTTATTGTCAAGGTGATATATAGAAGGGGCTGCAGTAATTGTAGAGTAGTGAATATCTAACAAGTCGAACTTTTTATGCCCTCCCTCATTTTTCTCACACTTTTACTTCATCCCAATACACCTCACAAGTTGTAATGTGAATATCCTACATCTTTTCTTGTGAGTATTGCTATTGCATTGGTTTTCCCTTTGTCCTTTGTCTCGCCATTTTGTTGTTCCTCTACCTTTGCCAAATTAAGATAAATGTGTATATAATACACAGGATACTGAAATCAAATACAGCAGGGAATAAACCATAGGGGAAAACACAAAAGAAAAAAGAAATAATGTGGTGATTGAAGGTGTTTAATGAGAAATCAAAACGTATAAGTAGTCCTTTGCTATAAGTTAAATCTCACTTTTTCTTTTTGGAGAATATAATGATCAAAGTAATATTTGAGAATCAGCAAACAATTGTTCAGAATCATGCTTCCAGTGCAAGTGGATCAACAGTAAGTAATCCTCAATACCATTTTCCACAAAGTTTTGTCACAGATACAATCGGCCTGCCTTCTCTTGCTGCTTTCCTAGCCTGGACCTATTCCTTCATTGTACATGAAAAGTGTGATTCAACTGATTTCATTCATATCTGTTCCTAGAATTATCAAGGATTTAGATTCTTGTCTGCAATATGATTAAACCTACGTCTCTTCATGTAGGCTGCTAAAAATGTATTTACCCAATTCAAGTAAATACATAAATTCTATTTCCATCTTTTTTAAACCATAAAATTCTTCTTTCTCTATAAATTGATCAGAGGCATGCATTTGTGGCTATCTGGGTCATTGCACATCTGTCTCTTCCTCTCTCTTTAATATTTCTCATAGTTAATAGGATTGCTCTATAATTATCATAATTCATTTTGCTTTTATATTTTTGGTTGCATAATTTTACTTTCTGCTCTGCCATTTCCCAAATCATTTATATAGAAGGCATTATTTCATCTTTTCTCATTCCTAGAATAAGCTGCACATGAAGACACCACTGGTCCTTATTTTCAATCTGTAACTTTGAATACAGAGGAAAATCTTTCCTCTGCTCTCCATCAATTCCCTACTCTCCAGTTAGAATAATTTTGAATAGTAAAAATGGAAAAAGGGAAAATAAATCATGGTGAAAACACAGATGCAGAAAATTCACCGGATTTTTCTGAACAGTTCAACTAACCTGATCTATTAGGGAAATACATGGACACCTCATTCCCATCGTCACTCAAAGTCTCAGGTTAGGCAATTCTAATGAAGACGAGGAACATGATGAAAAAGTGAGGAATGGTATCAATTGCAAGAAAAATGGAGAAGGATCCATGCAAATTTCTTCTTTGGGCTGCTGAAAATAATCAGGTTATTACACTGCAGAGACTACTTTCCAAAAAGGCCACTCATGTGAATACTAGGGATGACGATGATTATACCCATATTCATCAGGAAGCCTACAGTGGACACTTAGACACTGTCCGTGAATTGGTGACTCAAGCGGCAGATATTCATGCAATAACTGTAGATGGCTGAACAACCCTGCGCAGTGCTTATATGTGGAATAATATTAGAGAGGCTTTCTTCTTACTTCATCATGATGCAGATACCAATGGCCCCTTGCATCTTGCTGCTGGGAATAGAGATAGCAAAGACGTGTTCGATCTGCTTCTGTTGAACCATTATGTCTGAAGATCAACTTGGAAGAAACTATTTGATATTGCCAAAAGGATAAGTATGTATCACTACCTCTTTGAAGTTTTGGAAGGCTGTACAAATTGCTCTCCTAAGTCATAATGGTTTGGTTAAGTTTCTTAAATTTCAAAAATGCCATTGCATTCTTTGTTTCCATACAAAATATTTTCACAATCCAAATAACAATAATAGCTTACTATAACATTTCATAGATTCCATGGAAGTCTTCCAAGTGAATTGCCTGACTTTGGCGTCAAAATGTATTCAAGAGTTAGTTGTATACATCTATAATGATTTCTGGAGAATTTGTGCTTTTTTATTGTAATTAAGTGGTTACATAATTTCCCTAATTTCACAGTATTGTGGGATAGTGATGCTCAGTTAAAGTCACAAACACATTCTAACATTTCTGGAGCAAATTGTCTATCACAGTCTATAACATTTATGAGTTCTATGAGCTTTGCGATACAGTTATTACTTCCACATTGGTTGGTATGTACATTTCTTTTGTTTTGCATAACATCAGCTGTTCCCTTTTTCCCACTTGTTTTCTCCCTCCCATCCCTGCCATTAACTTGCTTAGTTCATTTTGGTCAATGTCCAGTGCAGCTGACGGGTTTTTCCCTGATTCCCTCTACTTCTATGTCATCTTCCTGGCTCCCCTCCATTGTACACATATATACCATATATGTGATCAGCAGCATGGGGTTATTTAGTAGAGATTCGACCAGATGAGTGGAAGTCTTTTGTTTCTTCAGTCCTGTTAATTTTGTCGTATTGCCTAACATTTTGGTTTTAACATCCACTTATCAGGGAGAACATGTACTGTTTGTCTCTTTGCTCTTGTCTTACCTTGCTCAACATGATCACCTTCTAGCTCCATCCATTTCCCTGCAAATGCCATTATTTTTTCATTTCTAATGGCTGCATAATATTCCATTGTGTATAGATACCACAATTTTGGGATCCATTCATCTGTGTTGGGACATCTGGGTTGTTTCCATATCCTGGTTATTACGAACAGTGCGGCAATAAACATGGAGGTGCATGTGTCCCTGTATACAGGTTCCTGTTGTTCAGGATGGATGCCTAGAAGTGGTATGACTTGGTCATAAGGGAGGTCAATATTTAGCTTTCTTAGGACTCTCCAGACTGTTTTCCAAAGTGGTTGTATGAGTGTAAATTCCCACCAGCAGTCTAGTAGGGTTCCTCTTTCTCTGCATCCCCTCCAGCGTTTGTCATTGGCTGACTTGAGGATGTGGGACATTCTGACTGGGGTAAGGTGGTATCTAATGATTGTCTTTATTTACATTTCCTTCACAACCAGGGATAGTGAACATTTCCTAATGTGTTTCTTTGCCATTCTTATCTCTTCTTCTGAGAAGTCTCTCTTTAGTTCCCTTGCCCATTTAGTAATTGGTTTGTTAGGTTTTTGAGGTCCTAGTTTCTTGAGTTCCCTATACATACTGGATATTAACCCCTTTTCAGATATAGTGCTGGTAAATCTTTTTTCCCAATTAATTGATTGTCTTTCTAGCTTGGTTGAGATAGCTTTAGCTTTGCAGAAGTTTTTATTTTAAGGTAGTCCCATTTGTCATGTCTCACTCCAATTTGTTGTGACCCTGGGACTCTGTTCAGGAAATTCTTTCCTGGGCCTGTAAGTTCAAGTGTCTCTCCTACTCTGCCTGCAGAGGTTTCAGAGATTCAGGTTTAATGTTAAAGTCTTTAATCGATTTTGAGTTGATGTTGGTGAATGGTGATATGCTGGAGTCCACTTTTATTATTCTGCATGTGGCTGCCCAGTTTTCCCAGCACCAGTGGTTGAAGAGGCTGTGTTTCTTCCATTGTCTGTCTTTGGTTCCTTTGTCAAATATCAGCTAACTGTAGGCATGTGGATTTATTTCTAGATCTTCTATTCTATTCTATTGGTCTTTGGGTCTGTTTTGGTGCCAGTACCATGCTGTCTTTGTTATTATGGCTCTATAGTTGAGTTTGAAGTGCGGCATGGATATCCCTTCCATGTTGTCTTTATTCACTAGAAGTGTTTTGGCTATTCTAGGTATTTTGTGGTTCCATATGAATTTTTGGACTGTTTTCTGTATTTCAGAGATGTACATCATTGGGATTTTAATAGGAATTGCATTGAATTTGTATATTAATTTGGGCAGTATTGCCATTTTCACTATATTGTCTGCCTATCCAAGAGCATGGGGGGTCGTTCCAATTCCTAGTGTCTTCTGTAATTTTTTCTTTAACTTTTTATAGTTTTCATTAAATAGTTCTTTTACATCTTTGGTTAGGTTAATTCCTAAATATTTTATTTTGGGGGAGGTAATTGTGAATGGGGTTGCTTCACTTATTTCCCTATCTGCTTGTACATTGTCAGTGTACAGGAAGGCAACTGATTTTATTGGATTGATTTTTGTATCCTGCCACTTTGCCAAAGTGATTTTTGATTTCTAAGAGTTTGGGGATGGAGTTTTTGGGATCATGAAGGTATAGTATCATGTCATCTGCAAAAAGGGATAGTTTAATTTCTTCTTTCCCTATGCAGATCCTTTTAATGTATCCCTTCCACTCCTCAAATTTATATATATATATATATATATATGTGTGTGTGTGTGTGTGTGTGTGTGTGTGTGTGTGTGTATGTATATATAAGATACAGAACACTGGAATCAAATACAGTGAAAACAGGTGTTTACCATGGGGGAATAACGTACAAAAGAATCACATAGTGCATTATAAGCATATTAAAAACAAAAGAAAGAGAGGAAAAACCGCTTGTGTCTCTGACTTGGGGTACATTTCACTTAACATCATCTTGCATGTTCATATGTACCTAGCCTTTGATCTTCTCTGCTTGTCCTAGACATGTACTAATCCTTGTAAACAAAGTTAAAACAAGGTAAACTATGGGACCTATGTTTCTTTGGGTCTGGCTTACTTCACTCAATATAATTTTTACCAAGTCTTTCCATTTCCTAACAAATGGGGCAGTGTCATTCTTTCTGATGCAATCCTAGAATTCCAGTGTGTGTGTATGTGTGTGTGTGTGTGTGTGTGTGTGTGTGTGTGTGTGTGTGTGTGTGTGTACCACATTTTCTTGAACCATTCATCTACTGAGGGGCATTGGTGTTGTTTCCATATCATAGCTATGGTGAATAATACTGCACTAAACATGGTTGTGCTGGTAGTTGTGTGATCATTTGGATAAGTGCGCAAAAGTGGGGTCACTGGGTCATTGGGGAGCTCTAGATGGAGTCTTTTGAAGAAATTCCATTATGCTTTCCAAAGTGGTTAAACAAGTTTACACTCCTACAAGTAATGCAGTAGGGTTCCCTTTTAGCCACATCCCCACCAGCATCTGTCATCATTACATTTCTTGATTATAGCCATTCTAACTGGAGTAAAGTGTAATCTCAATGTTTTGATTTGCATTTCATTTAGGACTAGAAAAATTGAGCATTTCTTCATTTGTCTAATGGACATTTTTTATTTCCTCTTCAAAGAAGTCGCTCTTTAAGTCTTCAGGCCACTTAGTTATTCGGCAGTTGTTCCCTTGAGGATTTGTTTTTGTGGGATTTATGATTTTGAGTCCTAAGTATATTTTAGATATAAGACTTTGTCTGTTTTATGACTCATGAAGAACTTCTCCCAGTAAGTGGGCTTTCAATTGATCTTACTATCTATGAGCTTTACCTTGCAGAAGCTCTGCTGTTTCATGCAATCCCATTTCTACAACCTTTTTGTGATTTGTTGTTTCTGGTTCTCTATTAAGAACATTCTGGCCTGTGCTAAAGAGCCCTAGTTTCTCTTATCATTCATGTAATGTTTTCACGGTGTCTGCTTTTATTTTGAGGTCTTTGATCCATTTTGACTTGATTCTCATGCAGGGTGATACACACACACACACACACACACACACACACACACACACACACACACACACATATGGCTAGCTTTAGTTTTTATTCAGGTGTTTAACCAATTTTAACAGCACCATTTACTGTCTTCCTTCCATTCTATTTTTTTTAGCTCCCTTGTCAAAGATTAGGTGGCTATAGGTCAGTGGGTTTATTTCTGAGTCTTCAGTCCTATTCCATTGGTCCTCAGTACTGTTCTTGTGCCAGTACCAAGCTGTTTTTATTACAATGGCTTTTTACTATAGTTTGAAATTTGGAACTGATATTACTCCAGTGCTGTTCTTTCTGCTAAGAATTGACAAACCTACAGCCAGCATTATACTTATTGGTGAAAATTTAAAGCCATTTCTTATTAATTCAAGGAAGAGATAAGGATGTCCGCTCTCTCCACTCCTCTTCAAATTAATATTAGAATGCTAGCTGGGACAGTAAGACAAGATGGAAAATTAAAGGGAATCCAAATAGGGAAAGATGAAGTAAAACATACAAGATGACCAATGGAGTAGAATTGAAAACCCAGAAATGAACCTATAGTCCCATAGCCATCTAAAATTTCTATAAGGGAGCTAAAAAAATACAATGGAAAACGAGAGCATCTTCAGTAAATGGTACTGGCAAAATTTATTAAGTACTTGTAGAAAAGTAAATCTAAATCCTTATTTATTACCCTTTCAGAATCAACTCCAAATGGATTAAAGTCTTCAGAGTCAAAGCAGACACTCTGAAAATATTACAGGATGGAATAGGAGCAACCCAAGATCTCCTTGGCACAGGCCTTAATTTTCTTAATGGAGTCCCAGAAACACAAAAAAAAAAGTCAAAAAAAGTTTGGACAAATGGGATTGCATGCAATTGCAGAGGTTCTGACTGGCAAAGGACATAGCTAGCAAGATCACTAGAAAGCCCACGGATTGGGAGAAGATCTTCACTAAAACGGACAAGGGTCTCATACCTAAAATATACCTGGAACTCAAAAAATTAAATCCCCCAACAACAAATCTTCAAAGAATCAACTGCCCAATAAATAAATGTGCTAAAGACTCAAAGAGAATTTCTCTGAAGATGAAAGAAGCATGGTCAATAAACACATGAAGAAATGCTCAAACTTTCTGGCCATGAAAGAAATGCAAATCAAAACAGCATTGAAATACCACCTAACCCCAGTTAGGATGGCTATAATCAAGAACTCTAATAACAGATGCTGGAGGGGATGTGGACAGGAGAGAACCTTACTGCATTGTTGGTGGCAGTGTAAACTTGTTCAACCACTTTTGAAAGCAATATGGAGGTTCCTCAAAAGACTCCACATAGAACTCCCCTATGACCCTGCAATCCCACTTTTTGGCATTTACCCAAATGTTCACAAACAAGACCACACTAAAGCTTCCAGAACGACAATGTTTATTGCATCATTATTTACCATAGCTAAGATATGGAACCAACCCACATGACCCTCAGTAGATGAATTGATCTAGAAAATGTGGTATATATACACAATGGAATTCTATGCCTCCCTGAGAAAGAATGACATTGCCCCAATTGTTAGGAAATGGAAAGACTTGGAAAAAAAATTATATTAAGTGAAGTAAGCCAGGCCCAAAGAAACATAGGTCCCACGGTCTCCCTTATTTACAGTAACTAGCATATGTCTGAGTCAAGCAGAATAGGTCAGATAAGTTGATGTTAGGGAAATGAACCCTAAGATATCTATTCAAATTTTTTTTTCCTTTCATGGGATTATTTCTAACACATTTATAAGATTATTTCTTTGTTGCTTTGTATGTCCCTCCCCCATGGTATAACCACTGCTTTCACTGTATTTGATGTTGGTAAAATTTGTGGAAGGGAAGGGAAAAAAACCAATCATTTAAATAGGGATACAGTTGGACCCATTGCAACAATGAGATGTTCAAGTCGTTATATCGAAAACGAACTTTACTACTTTGGTGGTGGGGAGGAGGATTGGGTGGGGGCATGGAAGGAGGATGGGAAGGGATGGGAAGGGGAAACAAAGTAGGAGGCTACAATGCTTCAGATGAAATGTACTCATTATCTTCCCAGGTAATTTTAATCCCTTTGTACAATTTTTCACAATAAAAAATAATGAATTTAAAAATAGAAAAAAAGAAGAAAAAACATGAAAATGACATGATCTTTTATTTAATGGACCCCATGGACTCCACTCCCAAGTTACGTGAGCTGATCAGAAACTTTGGCCAATTAGAAGAATACAATTTTGTCTCAATAAAACCAAACAAGAAAGGAATAAAAAATAAACAAGAAAGGAATACACAGTTGGAAATTTGGGCTAATTTTGTGATTATGCTTTGAGAAGTCAAGTTTCCTATTGAAATGCAACTCATATATAATGCTCAGTTTTGTTTTAAATTTTGTCTTAATTACAGAACATTTCTAGATGCAAAAGAGCTCATGATTCCCAACCAAAAATTTGAAAAAGTAAGTATCATTCTGTTAGAATCTCAAGAAATGATGAAGGATTACAAAACTTTAAGCCTGATGAAATAGGAAAGTTCGTTTAATGTAGGACTTTGTAGACCTGGCTAAATTAGAATTTAGATGTAAAATAGATATTTTATGTTTGTAATTTAATATTCTATAGGATACTACAAAATTCTTTTCAAGTAAAAGATTTAATTTACAAATTCACTAATGATTCTGGCATTCTAATTGGCTAGAATATTCTTTCAAATAAGTGTATAATAAGAACTTTGTTAATAGATAATTCCAACAGTTCATGTGTAAGATGATAATGTGAATAATCTAGGCAAATTGTCAACAAATTGATGACATTAATTTACAAATATAGAAAAGGAGCAATCTTTTGAGATTTTGGTGTAACTCGGTATGAAAAGAGTAATTGTGTGATTTTTTTTTCTATCTGTACATAACACAGGAAGAAATTTCCTTAATTATGTACCTCTATACAATGAGAAAAATGCTAGGTTTGAGGTTTGTTTTTATTTTGTTTTTGTTGCTTGGTTTGTAGTAGGGCTTTACCTCTGGGATTAGGCACTGTCCCTGAGCCTGTTTTTGCTAAAGGCTACTGCTCTACCACTTGAACCTCAGTGCCACTTGTGTCTGGCTTTTCCTTATGAGTTTATTGGAGATAAGAATATAAGGAACTTTCCTGCCTGGGTGGACTTTCAACCATAATCTTCAAATCTTAATATTAAGATATACAGATCTCCTGAGTATCTATGATACATAATATATATAATAAAATAAATAAAAAATAAAATTAAAAATAAATAATATTTGCAAGTGTTCTGATCTCAAGAATACCACTGCAGGGAAAATGATGTAGCAAAGTTCAGTGTAGTATTTTTTTCCAAAATAGGAAGGGCATCACGTTAGCAGAAGTGTAGTATTTTTTCACAATAGCGATAAAGTAGTCATGATGTGAATTTAGGGAATTTTGAGGTGCACCTTACTAGTTGGAAATTGTTGGGCTATGATGACTTTACAGGATAATAACTTGGGATTGATTGTCATAGAAATAATAGCTTACTCTGATGAACAAATGTTTACTTTCAAGAATTATTATAGATACTTCATATTTTTATCCTCTACCAGAACGTGTCTATTTTTTTCTGTTGACTTTTAAATATGTAATGCCTCATTGGAACCTGCATCTATTGCTGAATTACTTAAAATCAAATAGGTACTGTTTTGAATGTCTCTGGTATATCATATTCAGAATTTGAAAATGAGTAGTTAGTAGTCATAGGAATGTTGAGGAACAGATATATTCTGTCCTCTTAACAATTAGTCAGTTTTCAAAGTTAGGCGTTTCTATAGAATTGAACTGTTTTCTGATTTAGTATGAGACAATACTAAAATAATGTTTTTTTCAAAATAATGGCAAGTATATTCTGAAAATATTGTGTCGTTTGATAACATTTCAGTTGATGTCCCTCTGATAAAGAAAGAGGTAATTCAAATTAGCAGGCAAAATGTTCATTTTTAAAAGGTAATACACATAGAATAATATTTACTATACCAATACAGTGAAATTATATTTTATGCAGCTCATTTTTAACTTAATTTTATTTTCAAGGTGATATATAGAAGGGTTGCAATAATTGTAAGTTAGTGGATACATAACATGACAAAGTTTTTACCCCCTCCCTCATTTTTCTCACACTTTTCCTTCACTCCAATACTCCTCACAAGTTGTAATGTAAATTTCTAATGTTATCTTGTGAGTATTGCTATTGCATTGGTTTGCCTTTTGTCCTTTGTCTCACCGTTTTATTGTTCTGCTTCCTTTGCCAAATGAAGATAAATGAATATACAATACACGGGATAGTGAAATCAAATACAACAGTGGACAAACCATAGAGGAAAACACAAAAGAAAAAAAGAAATCACATCGTACATTAAAAACAACAACGACAAAGAAAAACCTCTCTTTCCATATCTAAGAGTTTATTTTGCTCACCTCATTTTATGTGGTCATTTATACATAGCTATTGAGCCATTCTGCTCATCTGCTAGGACTATCCTAGATTATTTCCTAGTTATTACAAATGAGGAAAATCATGGAATCTGTTTCTTTGGGTCTTGCTTATTTTTCTTAGTAAGATTTTTCCAAGTCTTTCTATTTCCTTATGAATTGGAAGCATAGAATTCCTCTGTACATATATAAACAACATTTTGTCAATTCGTTCATCTACTGAGTGGTATATTGGTTTAAAACATGATTGCATGTAAGTATCAATTAAGGCCATGCAAAAATGGCAGATGCCAACTCACCAGATATACTAATATCATGATTTCCAAGGAAGATAGTATTTTATGGTAGTACAAGTGTTGAGATATCTGGATGAGTCTAAAGTATATCTTGCACTGAATTAGGCAGGAAGATATCCAATATCATATAGGATAAAAATGGTAGTGACAAAATATTTCCCTTGAGAAATATATAGGAGGCTGCCAGAAATATGAAGTAGTTGAGATAATTTTGAAGAATTTAGAAATGCAAGCTCAATTATGTCTCTTTAAATAATAATTATGTAAGTAGAAGGGCAAAAAAAGGGTAAGAGAAGAAAATAACTGACAGCAGATAATTGTCCCAAGTAAAAGTATAAAAAGACATAATCTATAACTTCCAAGTTAAAGAGACACCAATATGATATTATCCCACTTAGTTTAGGTTCATGCAAAATATTTACTTGGTTTTTCCTACTTAAATGCTCCCACAATAACAAAGAATTGAAGCCAGGAGCCAGTGGCTCACGCCTGTATTCCTAGCTACTCAGGAGGCTGAGATCTGAGGATCGTGGTTTAAAGCCAGCCCAGGCAGGAAAGTCCATGAGACCCTTATCTCCAATAAATCACTAGAAAACTGGAAGTTTTGCTGTTGCTCAAGCGGTAGAGTGCTCACCTTGAGCTGAAGAGTACATGGACAGCGCCCATGCCCAGAGTTCAAACCCCATGACCGACATACAAACAAACAACAAAGTATTGAGGCAGTAGTCTAAGATCATTCTTTAAATCTAGAGAGGCAATAGTGCCAATACAACCATTTAAGATTCTGTTTTTATTTCATAAGGTCATAGCATCCTTTTCAAAATCTGTGGACCATAAAACTAAGAATTTATTTTTGACAAATCTGTTACCTTCTTCTATGTGTCTGTTCTTATAGTAGAACTATGTTCTCTTCACTACTAAACATGGTAATACTATTCAAAGCTAGTATGGAGGCTCAAGCTACACCATTTTACAAGATTTCTCTGACTGACTTGTATTCCTTGAATTTACATAAGAGATTATTGAGCAGGTGGACCAATATTCTACAGAGATATCTAAATATTTCATAATCACTCATATTTCACACCTTGTGAAAATACAAACCCCTGATATTATATATACAAAATGTCTTTAGAGACTGCTCAATGCAACTAAAATTAACTTAGGAATGAGTTAAGATTTAGATAACAGTACAGCATAATATAGCTCAACGATAATGACTTGAGCTGTTCTGCAGAAGAAAGTGAGTGGGGGAAGAATGGTGGACCACATAGGAGCTGTATGTCATTGGTATTGTTTCAAAAAACAGGAAGACTTCAGAGAAGAGAAGGAGAAAAATAAAGTGTCCTGAATCTAGTTTCTTTTTATCCACTTGATAGTTTGGAATGAAAGTCAGATAACAAAGGAAAAATAAAATAGAAAATAAAGCATTTTATAGAGCTGTTACAATGTAAAGAAGTTGTAATAGGAATATAATTAATTTCCAAAGAAATAAGAGAAAGAATAACACTAACAATTGCTAACGTGGAGAGAAGATGGATCACATTTTATCATATATAATTTTTATTTTATTTTATTTTATTTGTGAACATACTGTACAGAGGGGTTACAATTACATGGGCAGGAAAATGCGTACATTTCTTACCAAGCATTGCAGCCTCCTCATTTGTTTACCCTTCACATACCTTCCCAGCCCCCACTCCACCTCCAATCCCAATCCTTTTCTTCCCCCCCTCCCCCCGGAACCGAAGTTGTAAAGCTCGTTTTGGACAGGACAACTTGTACTTCTCATTGATGCAATAGGTCCACCTGTATCCTTAAACGACTTGTTTTTCCCCATCTCCTCCACAAGTTATACTGACATCAAATATAGTGAAAGCAGGGGTTATACTGTGGGGGAGGGACCCACAAAGCAACAAAGAAATAATCTTATAAATGCATTAGAAACACATGCATGAAAGAAAAAAACATTAAAATACATATCTAAGGGTTCATTTTCCTAACATCACATTATCTGACCTTTTCTGCTTGACTCATAAATATACTAGATATTGCAAACCAGGGAAACCATGGGGCCTATGTTTCTTTGGGCCTGGCTTACCTCACTTAGTGTAATTTTTTCCAAATTTTTTCCATTTCCAAACAAATGGGGGCAATGTCATTCTTTCTGATGGAGGCATAGAATTCCATTGTGTATATATATACCACATTTTCTTGATCCATTCATCTACTGAGGGGCATCTGGGTTGATTCCATATCTTAGCTATGGTAAATAATGCTGCAATAAACATGGTTGTGCTGGTAGCTTTAGTGTGGTCTTGTTTGTAAACATTTGGGTAAATGCCCAAAAGTGGGATTTCTGGGACATTGGGGAGCTCTATGTGAAGTCTTTGAGGAACCTCCATACTGCTTTCTAAAATGGTTGAACAAGTTTACATTCCCACCAACAATGAAGTAAGTTTCCCTTCTGTCCACTTCCCCTCCAGCATCTGTTGTTGTTAGAGTTCTTGATTTTTGCCATTCTAACTGGAGTGAGGTGGTATCTTAATGTTGTTATGATTTGCATTTCTTTTATGGCTAGGGATGTTGAGCATTTCTTCATGTGTCTATTGGCCATCCTTCTTTCTTCTTCAGAGAAGTTTCTCTTTAAGTCTTTCGCCCACTTATTTATTGGGCAGTTGTTTCTTTGAGGATTTGTTGTTGGGGGATTTAATTTTTGAGTTCCAAGTATATTTTAGATATGAGACCCTTGTCCGTTGTATGGCTAGTAAAGATCTTCTCCCAATCCGTGGGCTTTCTATTGATCTTGCTAGCTATGTCCTTTGCCATGCAGAAGCTCTGCAACTTCATGCAATCCCATTTGTCCAACCTTTCTTTGATTTGTTGTGTTTCCGGGTCTCTATTCAGAAAATTTCGTCCTGAGTCAAGGAGACCTAGGGTTTCTCCAATTCCATCCTGTAATGTTTTCAGAGTGTTTGCTTTGACTTCCAGATCTTTAATCCATTTGGAGTTGATTCTGGTGCACGGTGATATATAGGGATCTAGCTTTAGTTTTCTACAACTAGTTAACCAATTTTGCCAGCAACATTTATTGAAGAGGCTGTCTTTCTTCCATTCTATTGTTTTAGCTCCCTTATCGAAGATTAGATGGCTATAGGTCTGTAGGTTAATTTCTGGGTTTTCAATTCTATTCCATTGGTCCTGAGGTCTGTTCTTATGCCAACACCAAGCTGTTTTGATTACTATGGCTTTATAGTATTGTTTGAGATTTGGTGTTGATATTCCTCCAGCAGTGTTCTTTCCGTTGAGGAGCGTTTTTGTTATTTGGGGTCTTTTATTGTTCCATATGAATTTTTGGATTGCCTCTTCTATTTCCTTGAAGAATGAGGTTGGAATTTTGATAGGTATTGCGTTGAATTTATAGATAGCCTTGGGAAGTATTGCCATTTTCACGATGTTAATCTTTCGAACCAAGGAGCATGGGAGGTTTTGCCATTTTTAAAGTTCTGTGTTGATTTCCTTTTTCAAGATTTTAGTTTTCATCATAGAGGTCCTTCACTTCTTTGGTTAAGTTAATTCCTAAGTATTTTATTTTTTGTGGGGCTATTACAAATGGAGTTACTTTCCTAATTTCAGCCACACTTTTCTCATTGTTGGCATACAGAAAAGCCATTGGTTTTGGGGGGTTAATTTTATACCCTGCTACTTTGCCAAAGTTTTGAATCAGCTTGAGTAATTTGGGTGTGGAGTCTATGGGATTCTTTAAATATGAGATCATGTCGTCTGCAAAGAGGGAGAGTTTTATTTTTTCTTTCCTTATTTGGATCCACTTTATGTATGTATCTTGTCTTATTGCTGTAGCTAGGTATCTAATATTAGATTGAAGAGAAGTGGAGAGAGTGGGCATCCTTGTCTTGTCCCTGAGTTAAGAGGAAATGGCTTCAGTTTTTCACCATTAATTATAATACTGGCTGTAGTTTTGTCATATACAGCCTTTATTGTATTGAGGAATGTCCCATGGATTCCTAATTTTTCCAAATCCTTCATCATAAAGGAATGCTGGATCTTGTCGAATGCTTTTTCTGCATCTATTGAGATAACCATGTGGTTCTTATTCTTGCTCCTGTTGATGTGATGAATAATATTAATTGATTTGCGTATATTGAACCAGCTTTGCAGCCCTGAAATTAATCCTGTTTGATCATGGTTTATGATTTTTTGGATGAACTGTTGAAGTCGTTTGGCCAAAATTTTGTTGAGAAGTTTTGCATCAATGTTCATCAAAGAAATGGGTCTATAGTTCTCTTTCTTTGATGAGTCCCTGCCTGGTTTTTGGATGAGGGTTATGATGGCTTCATAGAATGTGTTCCGTAGCGAACTTTCTCTTTCAATTTCATTGAAGAGTTGGAGGAGTATTGGTGTGAGCTCTGCTTTGAAGGTCTTGTAGAATTCCGCTGTAAAACCATCTGGTCCTGGACTTTTCTTAGCTCGCAGGTCTCTTATTGCTCTTTCTATTTCAATGCTTGATATGGGCCTGTTAAGCTGGTTTAACTCATCTTAGTTTAGTTTTGGAATGTCAATATTTGCTAGGAAAAGGTCCATTTCTGTCAAGTTCTCAAATTTATTAGCATAAAGTTTTGAGATATATTTCCTTATAATGTTTTGAATCTTGGTTGTTTCTGTGGTGATGTTTCCATTCTCATCTCTGATTTTATTTATTTCAGTGTGTTCTCTACTTTTTCTGTTAAGATTTGCTAAGGGTCTGTCAATTTTGTTAATTTTTTCGAAGAACCAACTCTTTGTTTTGTTGATTCTTTCTATAGTTTTTTTGGATTCTAATTCATTTAATTCTGATTTAATTTTAATTATTTCTTTCCGTCTACTGGATTGGGGTTTATTTGCTGCTCTTTTTCAAGGAGTTTCAGATGTGTCATTGAGTTGTTGGTTTCAGACCTCTCCTATTTGTTGATGTAGGAGCTCAGACCTATAAACTTCCTTCTGAGTAGTGCTTTTGCTGTTTCCCAGAGGAGCTGGTAATTTGTGTGTTCATTTTTGCTGAATAGCATGAACTTTTGAATTTCTATTCTAATCTCTTCCATGACCCGCTCGTGATTAAACAGTGTGTTGTTCAGCCTCCATGTGATAACAGACTTTCTTTGGTGGCTTTTGGTGTTGAGTTCTAATTTTATTCCCTTGTGGTCAGAGAGAATGCAAGGTATAACTTCAATGTTTCTGAATTTAGACAAGTTTGCTTTGTGGCCTAAAATGTGGTCTATTTTAGAAAATGTTCCATGTGCTGCTGAGAAAAACGTGTATTCTGATGCTGGTGGGTGAACTGTTCAGTAGATATCTGTTAAATCTAGTTGATCTATGCAGCTGTTTAGATCTGAAGTTTCTCTGTTGAGTTTTTGCCGAGTTGATCTATCTAGTGGGGAGAGTGGTGTGTTAAAATCCCCAACAATTAATGTCTTTGGATTTATATGGGATTTGAGGGAAAGTAGTGTTTCTTGGATAAATTTGGGTGCTCCATTGTTTGTCGAGAAGATATTTAGAATTGTACTATCCTCCTGATAGAGAGATCCCTTAATTAGTATGTAGCGACCTTCTTTATCTCTTCTCACGAATTTTAATTTGAAGTCTATTTTATCTGATATTAGGATTCCAACTCCCACCTGTTTATGGGGGCCGTTTGCTTGGTAGATTTTGTTCCAACCTTTAACATTGAAAATGTGTTTGTTTTTACGGGCAAGATGTGACTCCTGAAGGCAGCAGACAGAAGGGTCTTGTTTTTTAATCCAACTAGATAGTCTATGTCGCTTAATTGGAGAATTCACTCCATTAACGTTAAGAGAAAGGACTGAGAGATATTTGGGAGTTTCTGCCATGTTATCCACCTTCTTGGGGGCTGCAAAAACCGGGTTTTTCCTGTGGTTCTTGGAGTCTCAGCTTGTGTGCAGTTTCTTGGCCTTTATTTTGGTCTTGTTGGTTTTCTATGTGTAGGACATCTTTAAGAATCTTTTGAAGGGCTGGTTTGGTGGAGATGTATTGTTTCAATTTTTGTTTGCTATGGAAGGTTTTTATTTAGCCTTTAGTTATGAAGGAGAGTTTAGCTGGGTACAGTATTCTTGGTTGATAGTTGTTTGTTTTTAGGGGATGGCATGCATCATTCCAGGCTCTTTTTGCTTTGATTGTCTCTGCTGAGAAATCTGAGGTGATTCTAATTGGTTTCCCTTTATAGGCGATTAATCTTTTCTCCTTGACAGCTTTAAGGATCTTTTCCTTGGTCTGATCCTGTGTGGATTATAATGTGAAGGTGGGATGTCTTATTCTGGGCTGGTCTGTTTGGAGTTCTAAATGCTTCTTGTATCTGAATAGGCTTATCTTTTTGCATGTTTAGGAAGTTCTCTGCAAGGATCCTGTGAAACAAAATTCCTAGGCCATTAACTTCTGTTTCTAGGTGCTTCTCTACACCCATTATCCTTAGATTAGGCCTTCTGATTGTGTCTTCCAAGTGTTGGATAGATCTATCATATTTCTTGGACTTGTCTTGGGTGGTTGTATGTTCTTTCTCTATAATATCTAGGCTGTCTTCAATCCCTGAGATTCGATCTTTTGCATGGTCTAACCTGCTGTCTAGATTTTCTACTTTGTTTTTTATCTCTTTCCCTTCTAATTGATCAGCTTTGATGGCTTCAAAATCTTTGTTGAAGCTTTGTTTTAGATCTTTTATGAACTTCTTTACTTCCTTAATTTGATGTTCAGTGTTGATTCTCAGATCACTTAGTTGATTGGTTATGGTTTACTTGGACTCCCATTCCTTATGTTGGGTTCCATTCAGCATTCCCTTTGTGGTCTCCCTTTCTTCCTTCAGCTCTTTGTTAATGGATTCCATGAATGCCTTTAGTGATCTTTGTGTATTCTCTTCCTGCTCTCTCAATTCCTGTATTACTCTTTGATTAACTTCCTCCCATTCGTGGGATTCTTGTAGCTCTCTATGAGTGTTCTCAGCCTGTTCAGGCCATTCCTGCCTTTCTCTTTGAGTATTCTCAAGCTGCTCATGCAAATCCTGTGTCAGTTTTTGCGTAGCTTCCTCACGCTTATGATATTCCTGTATAAATTTTTGGATTGCCTCCTCTCTCTCCCTATCACGCTCATACAGAGTCCTTTGTATGCTTTCAATCTTTTGATTTATCATGTTTGCCAACAGTGTTCGTAGAACTATTTGGGAATTCTCCTCTGGATTATTCA
Source organism: Dipodomys spectabilis (assembly GCF_019054845.1). Lineage (NCBI taxonomy): Eukaryota > Metazoa > Chordata > Mammalia > Rodentia > Heteromyidae > Dipodomys > Dipodomys spectabilis. The sequence goes on along the minus strand of NW_024871021.1, from coordinate 3,276,534 downwards.
TTATCTGTTCTGTTCCTTGATTGTCGGTATTGGGAATTGAGATACCCGGATTTGCCATTTTTCTTGTGTTTTTCCGGCTTACTCTGCCCATTTGAGATGAAAATAGCACCAGGTTTGTGCTAGAACACTATCTTAAGGCAAGCATCAACCCAAGTCTGAATTTGCACAGTCAATAGTCTACAGATACAATCTAGTTCAACAGATACATCTATTCAACACCAAACAACTATATGTTAATTTGCTACGAACCGCAAAGAAGAATTTGGAAGACCAGAAATTATTAGGGTTAGGGAGAGATGTGGGTAAAAAAATAGGAATAGATTGATGTGGGGAGGCTCAGGGAGAGTTAACTAAGTCCTAATCTCAAAGCAGGAAATAGGTTGGGTAGGATGAAAGTAGAGAGAGAGAAAAAAGAAGAAAGGGAACGGGAAAAGAAAAGAGACCAGAAAAAAAAAGGTAGAAATTAATAAAATTATGTAGATTCGATAACAATCTATTTAGATAAGAACGTGAATTTATTGAGAGAAGGGGAAGGATATAAAGGAGAAGTGAAAAACTTAAAAATAAAAATGCTTAAAATATTATATAGTTATAAAGAGGTAGTACTGCTATTAAGGAATTTAAGTCTTAGAGGTTTTTGACTTGAGTAATAAATTTGTGGATTAAGTGTGTACACAATAGGGGATAGGGTCTAATAGTCAACTACGGGTTTATCTGAGGATGTGCAGGACAAGAATTAAGTCACATAAGGAAGAACGAAAGAGAAGAGAAGGTGAAAAGGATAAGAAAGGAAGAAGAAAAAGATGAGAAGTTCAGTAGAGCTAAACAAAAAAGAAAAAGATAATTAAAAAAGAAAAAAAGAGAAAGAAGACCAAAAAAGAAAGAAAAAAATTATAAGGGGAAAAAAAGTTTCTGGAAAACAATTTATTTTCAAAAAAGGCAAAGATTAAAGATTAAAAAAAAGTTTTAGAAAAGAAAAAAAATTTTTTATACAAGGTACCAAAAATAAAAAATATAAAAAAGAAGACAAAGAAGAGAGAAAAAAAAAAAAAACAATAAAAAAGAAAAAAAAAAAACTTCTTTGATTTTTTTGGGAGGAGTGGGAAAAATCCTGTATCTCCCTTGTGTCCGTAACCAGCCTCTTGTTGGAGTGTCTGGTCTGCTTGTGGTCCTGTGGCTTGGTTGGTTTCTTAAGTCAGTTTGTTCAAACAGGCAGAAAAATGCTCTGCTTTACACAGGATTTGGTGATCCTCCTCCCAGGCTAGTTCATTGGGAGGCAGATATGTTTTGAGTATCACAAAAGAGGGGGATGCAGTGATGAGGCTAAGTTCTGGGTAGAGTTGAGGCCTTTCAACAAACAGTAGCTTTTCTGGGGCTAGTTTGTGAAAACCTCACAGAGTCCAGACTGGAGCCATTCTCAGTGTTTCTGTTTACTGAATTTCAATTGATTGTCGAGGCTGCTAGAGGGAGGAGCAGCCTCTGGCTATGATTACCCAGTGAAGAAACCCACTCCTAGGGCTGGCGCCCGAGCTGGGTGACTTTTCCATGGGTGGAGCTGAGTCTGGCAGGTCACACCACCGTTAAGTTCTTGTGACCTGCTAAATGACTCATTTTATTCCAAGGCCTGAGTTGGAGCTAGCAGCTCCTCTGAGCTTTGTCGGTATCCAAGATGGAGATCACCGGTGCTGTGGTGGGGAGAGGTGGCCTTCCCTCCTCTGCTCCCTGAGAAGGAGTGAGGACGTCAGGCTACTACTCATGCCGAGTCTTAGCTCCTGGGTTGTCTCTGGTCTGCGAACTGCAGGATGAAGATGTCTGCTCCTTGTCAGTTCTTGCTGGTGTTGAGTAGAATCCGCTTGCCTGTTGCATCTGGCTCCTTCGTCCTGGACTCTCTGTTGCTCAGGTATGACTCCTGCGCTCACCCACCGCCGGCTGTCCCCGCCGCGGCAGCTGCTGGCAAGAGCTCAGAAGTGTCTTCTTGCCTGGGTTTCTTTCTCTGGCCTAACTCTCTATCCTGTGATGGCACACTTGGTGTAATTCTCTGGCTTAGGACTGTTCACTGGAACTCTAAAACTGCTTTCTATGCGAGAGCTTACTTAGACTCCAGATTCTCCTCCACCATCTTCCCCCGTCCTATCATATATAATTTTGAAAAAACATACTAGGAATGAAAATACAAAAGTCATAATTTAAAATACAATTTGTATTATATGTAGATACTATAGCTCAGTGCTAAAACATTGGCCTAACATATGTGAAGCAATTGTGTGATCTCCCAAGCATTACAAAGTACACACAAAACACACACAAAAAACCCACATAAACACACACACACCGCATACACACATTTGTTATTATCATATTAAACAGAGAAAATTATCACAAATAGTAAAATTATTTTAATACATGGAATCATAATATTGACTATACAATTTAAAAATTTAGAAGAAATAAAATATTCACAAGATACTTGGATTCTTATAGATTAAGTAAATTGAAAATTAATAAATAAAAGATATGAGAACTTTGCAAACAAGTCTTAAATAATAAACATTTTGAAATATGTGTCCTTTTATTTTGACAAAAGATTGATGTTTCTGGTGTTTTAACTCAAGATTTAGAATATGATAACCAGGTGCTCTATATCTTGCTAGGGATGGCTATATCTCTAATCATTTCACTCTGGAAATTTTATGATAAAGTATCATAGTTTTTCAGTCTCTCCCGAATTACAAACCCTATTTACACTTCCGACCATAGTTAGAAAATAGAAACCACAAACCACTATGCCTAGCTCAAACATTTTTTTTTTATTCAAGTACAAATATTTCCAAAAAGTGACAAAGTAATAAAGCCTTTTGCAGGCCCAGAGTTCAAGCCCCACGACCGACAAAAAAAAAAAAAAAACAAATATATAAAGCCTTTTTTAATAAAGTATATGCTTCTTGAAAATGCAGTATTTGTTACCTGGACAAATATCTTTAGAAATAATAAGAAAATAAATTTATTTAAATTCACCAACCATATAAAATTTAAGAAAATAATTTTTACATATTCACATGTTAACTATTTTGAAAGCAAAATATATGTCTGAATAATTTACATGTGTTAAAATTATGCAAAACTAAATTAACTAATTCTACAAGTCTGAAAAAAGAATTACCCTAAAGAAACAAAACAAAATAAGTTCAAAATTTGAAATTCAGAAAATAAAATGAAGTGTAATCTTTAGTTGACTTAAGTAACCGTAAACACTCTGTATATCAATTTTATAATAAAAAATGCATGAACAAAGAAAGAAAAGTACCCATTTGACAATAGCGACAGGAGATACCTTATTAGTTTTTTTTTTTTGAGTGTGCAAAAAAAACAATGGAACAGATAACAATGTTCCTTCCATAATAAATGTACACATTACCTTAATTATGTAACTGTATCCCCTCTGTACATTACCTTTACAATAAAATTATATTGAAATTAAAAATAAACTAATTAATATACCAATTAAGAATTCGTAGAGAGCTAGGAATGTGGCTCAGTGTTAGAGCGCTTGCCTTGCATGCTTAAGGCCCTGGGTTAGATTCCTCAGCATCACATAAACAGAAAAAAAGCCGGAAGTGGCGCTCTGGCTCAAGTGGTAGAGTGCTAGCCTTGAGCTAGCCTTAAGGGACAGCACCCAGGCCCAGAGTTCAGGTTCCAGGACAGAACCCTCCCCCCAAAAAATCAACAGAATTACTAGAAGCCATTGGTTAAAACCTTTTTAGAAATTGACCCAAAGTACCCAAGTAATGTAATTTGATGATACTATTTAAATACTTCAACCTCAGCCAAGAAGCCAAAAGTTTAAAAAGTGTTACAAAGTAAAGTAATAAATCAGAATATGTTACTATTAATAATAATCATAAGATGAATTTATAGTGGTAGTCAAATATGTAAGAAATGAGGCAATTTGCCATTCGTTTGCACTGAATAAGTGAGAAAGAATTTTCTAGGTCTTTTAAAATATATAAAAACTTTAATGAAGAAACTATTGTCACATCATATGATAACCAGATGAAGCTGATATTAGAACAAAGAGCAGATTATACTAAGTTTTGGATGTTAATGTCCATAAATATTTTGGTTGTGGGAAATTGTGTTCAACTTGGGGTACTGTTTTTGTTAGACTGGTGTCATATCAGTAGTAAATTTTAGGATAGGGGTTCCCTTTTCACAAAACATGCACCTGATCTGTCTTTTTAGCCTTCCCATTTAGCCCATAAGAGTTGCACACCAACTTGTCTAGATTCCTACCTTGGCTGGCCTGGATTCTGCAGTCCTTCCAATCTTAACCTGTAGATAGTGCAGGATGGTAGAAATAACCCAATGCACCAAGCTATAGATTGAGAAGGAAGTCCATTAAAATTTTAGCCTGGGTTCTGTTCTCAAGCTTCTTCAATAGTTTAGAGTTCAGATGGGAGCCCCTGGTGCCAAGCAATAAGAGTATTTTTTAAAGCAACTAGACATATATATAACTTAAGCATGTGAACACCTCAGGACAAGAATAAAAGAGCAGTGAAGCATAGAGGACAGGCCCAATTTTAACTAGACACTTAGAGGCTGAAGAAGCTTAGCTAGCTACTCTGGAGGCTGAAATATGAAGACCACTATTCAAAGCCAGTCCAATCATGAAAATAAATGCGATTATCTCCAAAAAAACAGAAATGGAACCATTATCCTTGGTCACAAAAGATTAGGGAGAGTTCCCAGGCACTATCAAGCCTCAGGAATGATGAATGAATGAATGAGCACTAGCACATGCGTGTGAGTGTGTACGCGTGCATGTGTACAAACACACTCTCTCTCTCTCTCACACACACACAAATGAGTATTTCAATGAGAAGTTCTTTTTTTAACCGTGCTGTAATCTATTTCCCTGTATTAGTTTACAAATATACAAAATCAGCTAAGCACCTATTTACATACAACTCATTATGTTTCTCTAAAGTCAACTCTCCTTTTGGAAGCAGACTTTTATTTGACCCAAATGTAAATTATTCAGGACCCATGTTCTGTCTCATATTTGGAAGCTAGAAATTTATACAAGTTTACACAAAAATATTAACCAAAGCATGTGATTTGCAGAGGAGTATTTCAAAGGTGTAATTTCTTATAAAATTGAACTTTACTCCAACAAAATGAATACCAGGACACTATCACTTGAAAGATGTTAGTGGAAATCAAAAGGAAGGAATAGAGTTATGGAGGAAGAGAGTGAAGGTATAATATTCAATGTAGATGTATGAAACTAGAAAAATTAAACTGCGATGAGCTTTGGAAGGGTTTGGAAAAGTTATATAAAGATCCATTATATTTAAAAAAAACTGATTTGTTGAATGGAAATTCCCTTGTACAAGTATTTAAGATAAGAAAAATATAATTAAAAACAATGGAGACATCTGATCTTAAATTCTATTTCCGTCTCTTTTAAAAAATAAAATTATTTGCTCTATAATTTGATCAGAGGGATGGATTTTGTGGCTAGCTAGATCATTGCACATCTGTCTCTCTCTTCCTCTCTCCCTCTCATGGTTCTCACAGGTAATATGATTACTCCATAATTATCTTAATTTATTTTGCTTTTATGTTTTTTGGTTGCATCATTTCACTTTCTGCTCTGTCATTTCCCAATTCATTTACATATAAGGCATTATTTCCTATTTTCTCATTCCTAGAATAAGCTGCACATGAAGACACCACTGATCCTCATTTTTAGTTTGTCCCTTTGAATACAGAGGAAAATCTTTCCTCTGCTCTCTACCAAATCCCTACTCTCCAGATAGAATAATTTAGAATAGTATAAATGAAAAAAGAGAAAATAAATAATAGTGAAAAAAACAGATGCAGAAAATTCACCGGATTTTTCTGACTAGTTTATCCAATGTGAACTATTGGGGAAATACATGGACAGCTCATTCTCACTGGCACTCAAAGTGTCTGGTTAGGCAATTCTGATGAAGTTGAGGAACACGATGAAAAAGTGAGAAATGGTATCAATTGCAAGAAAAAATGGAATAGGATCAAGCAAATTTCTTCTTTGTTCTGCTGAAAGTAATCGCCCTACTACAGTGCAGAGACTACTTTCCATAAAGGCCACTCATGTGAACACTAGGGATAACGATGATTATACACCTCTTCATCTAGAAACCTACTGTGGACACTTAGACATTATCCATGAGTTGGTGGCTCAAAGCAGATATTCATGGAATAACTGCGAATGGCTGGACACCCCTGCACAGTACTTATACATGGGATAATATCAGAGTGGCTTCTTTATTTCATCATGATGCAGACACCAATGGCCAAACCAAAGTCCTCTTGACCCCCTTGTATCTTGCTGCTGGGTATAGATATAGCAAAGATACGCTGGATCTCCTTCTGTTGACCTATTATATCAAACCAGATCTGAACACAACTTGGAAGAAACTGCATTTGATATTGCCAAAAGGATAAGTATGTATCACTACCTCTTTGAAGTTGTGGAAAGCTGTACAAATTGTTCTCTTAAGTCCTAATGTTTCCATTAAGTTTCTTAAATTTCAAAATTGCCAGTCCATCCCATGTGTCCATACAAAATATTTTCACAATACAAAGCAACAGCAATATTTTACTTTAGAAATTCATGGATTCCATGGTACTTTTCCAAGTGAATTGCCTGAGTTTGATGTCAAAATATATTCGACTTTTTTGTATACATCTATAATGATTTATATAGAGTGTGATTTTTTAAATCAGAAATAATTTTAACTTATCTGTTGAAATGAGTAGTATAGAAACTAAGGATATTTCTGGTGCTTGTCTGAAAAAAGTATCTTTTAAAATATTTAGTATTCTGTTTATATAATGTCCATAATCTATTTCTTTCTCTCCTAGATATAATACTTTGAATTCGACATTGTTTTTATAATATATGGATTCATTACTAAATGTGTCCTTTCGAATTGCATTCCATATAGAAACAGTTTAAGATTCCTTTAATTCCTAGGTCCTTATAGAATTTTATTTATTTGGGATAAAATGACAATGTTATCTAATTTCAAAGTTTTATAAATGTTATGCTATGTAAAGGCCTTTCTGAAAAGGTGAAGATTGAATACACTGATGTCAAACTAACTTTTATTTCTATGAATTACATGTATTATTACACTTGTATATTTGTAATCAATTTTTTCATAACTGTTTTCCATTTCTTGCATTTGAAGAATAGAAAATATGGAATACTTCACAAATTTTCATATCATTAACATGGCTCTCGTGAAAGAGCCATGTTAACCTCTGTATTGTAATTCGGGTAGATGTGCTGCTAAAGCATGTAGTATCCTGTAAATTTAAGTAGTTAATGATGCAATCTTAAGACAGGCATTTATCCTTGGTTGCCTATTTGTAACAAGGAAACCTTATTGTTCCCTAAATTGCTATTCATCTTATTTTTGTAAAATTTGTTTATGGTGGAAAAAACTTACATTGTTTGTTCAATTGCTCACATTTGCAATTTTTTGTCAATAGCCATTTTAAGTCTTTTTCATTTGAAATTTGATAATACTTTGAAGCCTTTATAGGTAGGTCCAAAGGTAATGGCTTTTCAAGTACTTATTTATCAACTGAGTTAGCTTTGTGGAGCTAATGGATTCAAAGTAAGCCTTGCTTAAGAGCTACTTCTAAATTTCTCCAGCTTAAAACTTCCCAAATGAGGTCTTACTGGCACAAATGTTTGCCTGACCCATTACCTTTGCTCCATTTAGGAACAGACCAACCAGAATATCTTACCCTGACAGCATAGCTTGTCTTACTGGAGCAGAAATAATCTTAGTAAGAAGGGATTATAGAGAGATGAACAGTTCAGACAGAACTGTTCAGGCTAAAAGGTATTTTTTCAAAATATAATTATTTATTATCCCTATCATTTCAAAAGTAGCTAAAGCTTAGAAGGTGAAAAAATTGTTCATATGCATGATTACCTCATGTCCTGGCCTGTCTACCATCCAATCAGGCAGGAACTAACACCACTGATTTTCTATAACTAAATATATTCCATAGCTCCAGGAGAAGTCCATATGTTTCTCCTTGTTATTAGGCCTTAAATTGGTAATGTTTTAATCACAGTGTTTCCTCTTGCCTCTAGGCTGTACATCTCTGAATGGTAAAGCTTTAAGTTAAATTCTACCAAATACTGAGGTAGAGGTAATGGAATAATATTTTAAAACAGTTGCCTTTGTTACCTTAACAACAAGAGAACAATGCAAAGCATTTTCTTATATTATATATGCTTATATATTTTATATTTATGTGCTGATTTTATATTTCACACAGTGAATCTTACTGGAATTAATTTATAATTTGACAAATTAATTGATATTTATTACAATAAATAGATTGGAATATAAATAATCAGGATTAGAATATATATCAGAATATAAAAAGTATCAATGCAATGATTTCAGTATAAACTTGTGATACCTTCTAATTGTTCTTGGTTTCTGAATTCACATGGTAAAAAAAACAATGTTTTCTTTAATCTATAAGGGATTTTACTCTGCTGCTCTGTTTATTGTTTTAACTCGCTGGTCCCAAACTGTTTTTCTCCATATTTCTGAAGCATTCCTACTGATTATACTCAAATTTTGCTGATATGATGTCTAAAGGTATTATTCTTCCACAGGATCCACGGGTCCTAGGATCCCAGGTCCCAGTTACCTGCATCATCAGATAACTAGGGCAAGAGATCTCACAGAGGCCCATGCAACATACCAACAGAAAGTAATTGAAGACCCATCTCAATTTCTCATTTCCTTTATTTCAGGGCCCCAATTCCTTGAAATGCATGAATTAGCAGTAAGCAATTGTGAAATGCAAGGCAATTTAAAATGCAGGATGAGATCCCAAATGTGAAAGTACAGTAATTCAAACTTTCAATTTTCAGATGACCATCCCATATGAGTGAACAAGACCACAAATGTCAAAAGATTATTTGTAATACCCTTATCCTAATGATTAATGAATGATTTCAGTCCAGCATCATCAGGCCAAAAAATAGTTCCTGGAACGATAGATCTATAATTGGTCTACCAAGGCTAGGAAAACTTGACCTAGAGGTCAAATATAGTTCAGAAAAAAAATAATTGAGAAAATTCTTAGTGCTTCAAAACACTGGTATTTCAGTAAATCTTGGTTCTGAAGTATAAAAATGATGTCATTCTCAAACAAATGATAACCTACATTTAATCTGCTGAAAGTGTATTCCTTTTCAAATAAACTTTGTAAAATCACATTTGCCAAAATAACACTTTAAAAGTAGATAATATTTAGTGGCATTACAACTTTTACAAGTGTAGAGCAAGGTACAATAGAGTTGATTTATTTACCCAGCACCAATGCCAAAGAGGTTCAACCATTCATTGAAATGTAGAAAGAGTACCCCCCATCATTTGTGTTTTTCAGTAGATGACTTCGAAAATTTGTTAAATAGATCAGCCTCCCATATTTCAAACCAAAACATTAGCTAATAGAGTAAATTTCATCACATAGTAAGTACATTTTAAAAAGTCATGAATATTTGCCTTATCATATGGTGTTTTATGTTTTCCCTATTTGTCTAACATAGTAAGAAATATAACTTTAATTCTTGCATATGGCTACTCATCAGAGATTTGACAAACATAAAATCTGTCTTCTATTTCTATCATATTCCTCAACACTAGTAAATTTTAGTTTTCTTCTTTTTCCAAAACTTATCGGTAATATAAAATATTATGCTATGTAAAATAAAATAATTACAAACCACTGTACAAAGCCATTTATAAAACTCATAGTTAGGAATACATTCTCAGCCATTTTTTGGGAGGGTCTAGTCGTGGGGCCTGAACTCTGGACCTGGGCACTGTTCCTCAGCTCTTCGGCTCAAGGCTAGCGCTCTACCACTTGAGCCACAGCGCCACTTCCGGCTTTTTTCTTTTTGCTTATGTGGTGCTGAGGAATCGAACCCAGGGCCTTGAGCATGCAAGGCAAGCGCTCTACCACTGAGCCACCTTCCCAGCCCTCTCAGCCATTTTTAAACTTTCTTGTTGACTACAGATTAATCTTCCAAATGAAGAGGAATAGGTGCTCCATGTCTCCAGTCTTGCAAATTGTCACTTCAGATGAATGAATTATGGAAATATAAGCTGACATCAGTTCAAGTATATGCAGAATTGAAACTCCATGGAATGTATATAAACCTTTCAAAGTACTAGCAGACAGTTTAACAGAATGACTATCAGGAAGTTGAAACCAGAGAGGAATAATAGTAATGACATAGAATGAATGAAATGGAACAACGAGCAAATACAGCTAGAATACTCAATGTACACATGTGAGAAAGGAAGTGGTAAATCAGAAAAAATCTTGTAGAAGGGGTTGGTTGAGAAGGATAGAAGGAGTGACTCTGATCCAGGAACATTGGACAATTAGATGCACATACTTAATTGAAACACACTAGCACAACCTTTTGTAATTCAGTGAAAACATACAACAAAAAACAAAAACACAAAAAGCACAACCAAACAGCAATCTCTATAGAGTATGATGATGACTTCTCAAAATTTTAAATATTTAATGAAGGACAATCTTGTGAAAAGCATACAAAGTTGTTTAAAGTGAGCAGTTTGGGGTAGAGGAAAATTTTTAACAGATTTAAATAGATTGTTTTAGGTTATAAATCAACTATATCTGCTGCAAATATTTTCTTCTGCATGTTCTCTTGGTCTGAACTGTATACTCCAATCCTGAGCCACACTTGATAGCTTGTAAAGATAGAATGGAAGAAACAAGATCAAGAACCCATTACTCCACCGGAGAGGAAACAGTCCTCTCTGTTTTCTCTCATTTCTATTGACTACTTTCATTCATAAGTTTATGTCAAGTGATTTGCATTATATATTTCCTTCTTTGTTCTGGCAAAGTAATTGTTCAGAATAATTCAGTAAATATTATATTCCATTTTTTTCTATCATGCTGTTTACTTATCCAAGTGAGTCCATTAAACTTCTCACTTGCATTTCGGTGTCACGGAAACCCAGCATCAAGGTTAATGAGGACAATATCTAATGTAAAACTTTGTCTCCAAAATACTACTCCAAGAAGCTGTGATCACAAATATTTAGATATACTTTTTTCTTTTTTCTTTTACCTTGAAAGTCTTCTTATGTCTAAAGTGCCCTCAAAAATCAGTACTCCATCAATTTTTGGTTCAATCACTTCTAACCTCAAAGACATATTTTGCTAACAAGATGCTTAGAGGAAACCGAAGAATACTCCATTTTGTCTTCTCTCTCTTAAGACTCTCCTTAGATACAATATCAGGATCAGTGAAGCTATTCTTTCCAAAATTATTTCAATAGATTATTTTTCTCTTGGACTTGCATTTGCTCAGCAGGATGTATGGAAAAGAATAGAGTATAATCACCCATACCTTGGATGACAGTGTCTGTTACAAAAGGACAATGCTCCTATGTGCTATTTCTCTGTCCTCCTCTTAGATCTTGCCTGATTTCCAACAAATCAGAGATTCTTGGCTTCAAGTCTAGTGAAGGTGAAGGACTATAAGGCCTTCCCCACTTCTAAATCTTCATGGTTTCTCTTTTAAAACTCTTTTATTTGGATGTGGAATTTATTTTCATATCTTCATTCAATCCGTTCTAAATTGTAGTGAGGTAAATAGGCTCTGTAAAATCACTTTAGTTAGCAAAAATATTACACCAATCTATATCAAAAGTTTGGCCTCCCTCCACTGCTGAAACCAAAATGCTTACCTTGGGCTTCTAAGAATCCGTTTTCTTGCCTTTTCAATTTGCTCAATTCTTTTCTGATTCCAAAACTTTTTGGCTTATGTAATAAGAGAAGTCTTCACTTTCTCATGTTAATAAGGAGCTACTAAGAAATGTGAAATCATCGGTTTCAAGTAACCAATCAGATTTTTTCTGTGGTTCAGTGCTTCACGTGCAAAGTCATTGTAGAAGATATTAGAAACAGAAAAGTGTAAACCAAATACCTTCTTTCATTGTTGAGGGCACTTTCTCCTTAAATATTTTGACCCAATTATCTTTTTCAGAGAATTACTGTTTGGTAATTAAAGTCATTTCACAAATTTTGATGTCTATTTTTAAAGAACTTTGAATTTAAATTCCACTACAACATTGTTTCACACAGTAAGAGTAGATTTCCTGGGTAAGGACAATTCTCAAGCGAACCTACAGGATTGATAGCAAGGTTTCTGAGGTTTGTTTTTTTAGTGTGAAAATGAGCCATCTTCATCCACATTGCTCCCTCTCAGCTAAGTCTCCATGGATTACTTTGCATGAAAGCCTATTCTCCCAAGCAATTTTAAATTTTCATAATAGGCTAAGCTGTTAAAAAAATTTGAACAAATTAAAATTTACCTCTCATAATTTTAAAACTCTTTTGAAATTCCTTTATTAGAACCGCAAATTCACCAATCCTAACTCCACCGTTACCATCAATAACAGTTAACATGTTGTTTTCATAATATAGTGTCCATGAAACTATTATTTTCTTGAGGCTTTGTTATGCATATATATAACCCTATAAGCTGATTCTGAGCAAAACGACCTTCAAGACATGGAAGCAGAGATTATTGTTTGCGGTTGTTGTTTTTAATGTATTATGTGATTTCTATTTTCTTTTTGTTTTTTCCCCTATACTTTATTCCCTACTGTATTTGATTTTGGTAGCCTGTGTATTGTGTATATATTTACCTTAATTAGGGAAGGGAAGAGGAACAACAAAATGGTGTGACAAAGTTAAAAGGCAAACCAATGCAATAGCAATACTCACAAGACAATATGTTGGAAATGTATATTACAAGTTGTGAAGGGTATTGGGGTCAAGGAAGACTGTGAAGAAATGAGGGATGTGGTAACAAGTTTGAAAAGTTATGTATTCACTACCTTAAAATTACTGTAACCCCACGGTACATCACTTTGACAATAAAATGAAATTTAATAAATAAGCTGCATGAAATAAAATTAAACTGTATTGGTATAGTAAATATTCTTTTTGGAGTAACTTTTTAAAAATCAATACTGTTTGTCGTCTAATTTGAATTAATTACCCCCTTTTTATCAGAGTACCATCAACTTGAATGCTATCCGAATAGACAATATTTTTACAATATTTTTACCAATATTTTGAAAAAAGAATAAATATAGTACTTTCTCACACTAAAAGCGAAAACAGTTTAATTCTATGGAAACCTATAACTTTTAAAAGTAAATAAGTTGTTAAGAATACAGAATATATGTGTTCTTCAACATTCCAATGACTAGTAACTACTCATTTTCAAATTCAGAAAATTCCATACCTGAGAGATTCAAAACAGTACCAGCTTGCATGTTATGAAATTCTGCAATTGATGCATTTTCCAACGGGGTGTTACAGATTGAGAGTCAACAGAAAAATAACCACTTTCTGGTAGAGGATAAAACTAATTAGCATTGGTAATAATTAATTCTTCAAGAGTAAGCAATTGTTTATCACAATAAGCTATTAGTTTTATGAACATCAATACCAATATTTATGATATAGAGTCATCCTAGCCCAACAGTTTCAAAATTTTAGGGTACACCTCAAGCTTCCCTTAATTCACATCATGAATAGCTTATCTCTATTGTGAAAAAATACAACTCTGCAAAGGGGATGCCATACATGTTCTGGAAAAAACACCACAACAAACTGGGTTGCATCATTTTCCCCCCACTGGTATTCTTGGGATCGGAACACTTGCAAATACTATTTATATTTATACTTTTTTAACTATCATATAAATTCTGGATGCTAAGTTCGGAAGATTACAGTTCAAAGCCCACCCAAGCAGAAAGTTTCCCTAGATTCTTATCTCCAATAAACTTCTCAGCAAAAGCCAGACGCAAGTGGCACTGAGGTTGAAGTTGTAGGGCACGAGCTTGAGCATAGACAGGCTCAGAGACAGTGTCCAGGCCCAGAGTTCAAGCCCTAGGACAAACCAATAAAACAAAAACAAAAATAAAAACAAACCCCAAACCTAACATATGTCTCAGTGTATACAGTAGCAAATAATTAAGGAAATTGCTTCCTGTGTTACATACAGGTAGAAGAAAGATGTCACATGATTATTCTCTTCATACCATGTTATACCAAAGAATCTGAAAATTTCTCTTATTCTAAGTTTATAAATCAATATCATCAATTTGTTGGCAACTCTGTCTTCAACGTTCAAATTATAATTTTATACATGAACTGTTGGCATTATCTATTAACTAAGTTCTAATTATAACTCTCTTGAAAGAATATTCTAGGCAAATAGAATGCAAAATCATTTGTGAATTTGTCAATTAAATACTCTACTTAAAAAGAATTTTGTAGATTCCTATAAAACATAAAATTACAAAAAAATCAAAATATTTATTTTAAATCTAAATTCTAATTTAGCAAGATCTTCAAAATCGTACATTAGGTCTGGGATGGTGGCTCAGTGGTAGAGTGCTTGCCTTGCATGCCTGAGGCCTGGGTTTAATTCCCCAACACGACATAAGCAAAAAGAAAAAAGCCGGAAGTGGCGCTGTGACTCAAGTGGTAGAGTGCTAGCCTTGTGCTGAAGAGCTGAGGGACAGCGCCCAGGCCCAGAGTTCAGGCCCCAAGACCGGGCCCTCCTCCCCCCCAAAAAATCCTACATTAGAGGTACTTTGCATTTTTTCCAGGCTTAAGTTTTGTAATCCTTCATCATTTCTTTGGGATATAACATTATAATGATAACATACTTTTTCAAATTTTGGATGGGAATCATGTGTGATTTTGCATCTAGGAATGTTCTGTAATTAAGAGAGAATTTAAAACACAAGTGAGGATTAAGTATGAGTTGCATTTCAAGAGGAAATTTGACTTCTCAAAACATAATGACAAAATTAGCCCAAACTTCCAACTATGTATTCCCTTCTTGTTTGTTTTGTTTTATTAAGACAAAAGTATACTACCTGGTCCAGGGAAGGTATCACTATGTGATTCCACTCTCTAATCTCCTGTCTTAATCTCAGTGCTAGAATTCTAGGCTTGTATCACATTGTCCTGCCATAGTTTCTTGGTTTATTTAATCTAGATACAGACTACCAATTCTGAACTTCTCCAGGGATATTATACACCAGAGTGACTGTTCAGACTGTTTATCTACTATTTTCAAAGATGTTCTAACATTTGACACAGGATATGAATATTTTCAGATGCACCTGCGGGGTCTCTGATTCATTCCTTCATGGATGCGATCCCTTTAATAACGATTAAATGACTCACTTACTATCTCTGGTCCCTACCTAGGTAATATGCTCAAACTTATTTGAAGGAAGTTCATTTGAGGACTTTTTAATATTAAAAATTATCACTTGATTCTAGTCTTCTTCAGAATATATATTCTGTTTTTTTCTAACTTTTCTACACATTCTGAGAGTTGTTTCATTTGTGTATTTGTGTGTGCACATATAAGTGCCTTTGTGTGTATGTGTATGTATGTATGTATGCAAAAGCCTCACGCTCTTATTCAGCAATCTTGCTCATGACTGGTATTCCATGACCTGAGCCATTCTTCCAATCCAGCTTTTGACTGCTTAATTTTATATACTGTTGCAAAGAGTGTTCTGCCCAGGCTGGATGCAAACTTAACTTCCCAGACTCCTTTACATTCTTAGGTTTTATTTCTCCAGGAATATCAACTTTTGAACTACAAACATTTTTGTGAGGGTAATGTCTAAGCTGTAGCCCAGATTTTTAACTCAAGAATACTTTTTTTTGTTTTGGTGGGGTGTCCAGTCATGGGGCCTGAACTCTTGGCCTGGGCTCTTTCCCACAGATCTTCAGCTCAAGGCTAGCACTCTACCACGTGAGTCACAGTGCCAATTTCAGCTTTTTTCTTTTTTTGCTTAAATGGTGCTGAGGAATCGAACCCAGGGCCTCATGCATTCGAGGCAAGCGATCTACCACTGAGCCACCTTCCCACCCCCTAACTCAAGAAATTTTATAAAGATAGATGAACACACATATTACATATCCTGAGTCAACAAATATATATGTGTGTGTGTGTGTGTGTGTGTGTGTGTGTGTGTGTGTGTGTGTGTGTAAAGAAAAAAAATGTGATCTTAGCCACCAGTTCATTGCTAGCATAATCGCTCCTCTCACAAGATGGACATTTTTTTCCAGTTAAATCCTTGCTCTTATATCTGACTTTCATTGGAAAAAGAATTATTCTTCCATTCTTCTTTCTACAAAGTTGAATGATTAGCAAGCATGATTTAGAATGAGATTGGCCTCATACTTCATGTTCCACGTAGGAGTGGTCCTTTCTGTTTATCACTCCCATAAATCTACATAATGGACTTGGCTTTATTGTTTCAATGTTGCCTTATTTGTAGTCTTCTATATTGTATTGAACCTTTATACTTAAACACAGAACTTCTCTTTATCCTATTATTGCTATTGTTTCCCTTACTGATAGCTCATGTACACTTGGGAAATAATGAACAGCACGTACACTCACAAAAAGAATGTTCTGAGAACCTTCTTCCCATTTAAAATTCACCTTAATTTACAGAGAACTTACAAAGTTTGAACTCAATGTACTCATGTATAATGTATTAATAAGCAATATAAATTTCATATTTTCTCTTTACTAAGTTGTCTCTGAAACACGTGTTACCTCAGGTCCATAGGTGTTCTAGTGTTATTTCAGTGAAGCCAGAAAATATTCATTATACCTCAAGCAGCACCATCGATTGTTATTGGAAGTATCTGTTACTGGATGTGGAAACTGACCCCAGGAGAGGAATGGAACATAGAGGAATAACAAAGTTCAAGTTACCTTGTGCTTTCCTTTTTGCTGTACAAGAAAAGTATCCCAAGGCTTGAAGGAACCTCTGTCCCTGGCTTTTTCGAGTGTGTTCTTTACTCATATAAAATTTTTCTGTAAACTTCTAGTTCAGAGTGCTACAAAAAGAAATAATGTACCATTTGAAGGCCAGCATAGAACAAAAGGAAATAACGTTGTTTTAAAAGTGTTCTCCTGTAAAGGAACAAAGACATGGAGGTTTCAAAGTGTCTTATGGATGGATATTTCACCCCTGAGATGATTCTCTTGATGCAGGCATCGGTTATCAATTCCTTTGGTCTGGTCCTGAGTTCTCCAGAGCAAAACGGATTCCAAAAAAGCAGGATCCATTGAATATAATCAACAAAAGGAGCCTCTTCTCTGACCAGTACTTCTTTAAAGAAGGTCCCAAAGAAATATCTGGGGTTTTTATTTGCTTGTTTGTTTAGTTTGTGTTGGTTCTGGGGCTTGAACCCAGAGGCTGGATTCTGTTCTTGAACAGCTGTCTTTTGTGTCCACCTGCCCCCAAAGCTAGTACTCTACTGCTTGAGCCAAAACTCCACTTCTGGTTTTTTGGTGTTCAATTTGTGATAAGAGTTTGACAGACTCTCCTGCCTGGTTTGGCTTTGTATTAAGATAGTAAGAAAGCTAA
Organism: Dipodomys spectabilis; assembly: GCF_019054845.1. Classification (NCBI taxonomy): domain Eukaryota; kingdom Metazoa; phylum Chordata; class Mammalia; order Rodentia; family Heteromyidae; genus Dipodomys; species Dipodomys spectabilis. The sequence goes on along the minus strand of NW_024871021.1, from coordinate 3,258,967 downwards.
GTGACATCAACTGTATAGACTTCTTTTTTGAAACAAGAAATATTAGATGAAGTTTATTGTAAAGCTAATATTTGACAATTTTTAAAGGAAGAGACTATGCCTAGCAAAGAAGCCATAACTTAAATAACTCAGCAGAATAGGTACACTGAATCATTTGATATTATTTTTTCTGCTCGGCAAGATTATTGATCTTGCCCTAACTTTTGGGGAAACTTAAGGCTATAATTGCACTTTTTGTTGGTTTTGGGGCTTGAACTCTGATCCTGGGCACACTCCCTCAGCTCTTCAGCTCAAGTTGAGCGCTCTACGGCTTAAGCTACAGCACCACTTCAGGCTTTCTGGTGGTTAATTGAAGATAAAGGTCTCATGGACATTCCTGACCAGGCTGGCTTTGAACCACAATCATCTGGTGTCCTGAATAGCTAGGATTACAGGCGTGAACCACCAGCACCCAGGTCTTATTTGCATTTATGTGCACTGATATGACACTATGTAGACAAATGATGGAAATTTGAATCAAATGATGGCATTGCAGCTTTTCAGAAAATTTGTGGTAACAATAAATATGTCCTCCTTTTCCATGTTGTTTCATTAATGATTCATGAGCTATGGGACCCTTAAATTAGCATTCTCTGGCATCTGTGTAGGTGTGTTTAGTATCAGGAAATGTTCATAGAGAACTATAGAAAGGCTGAGATTTTCAGAAAGCAAAGAAGATAAGGTAAGAATAAACAGCACAGAAGGAGATACATTTATTACACAGAGATTAACAAGTAGCCTAAGAGATTTAGAATGCTAAAGGTAATGAGGAATAAGACTCGTTGATAACTATTTGTTCAATAACCAAAAAGAGTTCTCTAAAACAGTTTCTGGAATACCTTAGTTACTATCATTTATTACTTAACTCTGGAGTTATTCCTTTTCTTCTGTCACAACTGTTACTTTGCCTCTGCTGTTTGGGTGCCATGACTAACCAAAAAGACTTCCAAATCTCAGACTACCCTTCTCATTGTGATTAGCAGTGACCATTCAAAAACCTGGAAGCTTTGAATTTCCAGAATTAATCTTCACCTGATATCTGAGCACATTCAAGCCATTAATTGCTGTCACCTAATGAGCAAAACTTTTTTCAACATAATATCCTAATATAAGTAAAGTACATGAATTAGGGACTATTGTCAGGTGTCAGTATGACAGGAGCAATTATATATTCCAAGTATGGATTCTTTATTTTGCATTTACTAACTAAATGTTTTTTGGTTTTGTTTTGGTTTGGGCTTTTTTTTTTTTTTGCTTTTTAGCTCAAGGCTATCACTGTACCACTTCAGGCACAGCACCACTTCCAGTGTTTTTCTGTTTATGTGGTACTGAGGAATTGAACTCAGGGTTTCATGCATGCTAGGCAATCACCATATCATGAAGCCACATTCCCAGATCGCTAAATGACTTTCTTAAGTTGACATTACATTTTCATCCAGTAACTATGTACCATAATATTGGCCAGGTGCTAGAAAATGATGTAGAAAAGAAAACAATATAGTAAATCCAGTAAAGCTAGATGGACAATGAATAACGCTCACAGTCTTTCAAGGGCATAGAGGGCTTACCTCATGGAGATGTATCAATACGCTGAATGAGACAGCTCCTGACCCACAGCTCACCTCAAGAATGAGTGGGCCATCTTGGGTTCCAGCCACCTGGGGACGTTGGACCACCTCCTTTAGCACCCATTCTACCAGTTCCTGATAGCGAGAGTGAGAGAGAGAGACAGAGAGACAGAGAGAGACAGAGAAAGAAAATAAAAATTACACTTAAATCGGGTGCCAGTGGCATAAAACTCTAATCCTAACTACACAGGAGGCTGAGATATGAGGATCATGGTTCATAGACAGCCCAGGCAGGAACAACTGTGAGAATCTTATCTCCAAAGAACCACCAGAACATTGGAAGTGGCACTGTGGGCTCAAGTGATAAAGCGCTAACTTTGAGATGAGGAGCTCGGGAACAGTGTCCAATCTTAGAGTTCAAGACCCATGACTGAAAAGAAGTGAACTTCCCACTACAAGAAGTGGATTGAATAGCATCCATTGTCCTAGGGAGCATGGTAGAGAAGTCAGGCCGAGCTTCCTGTGAACTTGAGGTCATAAGTAGGTCACCTGGCTTCTCTGTGCCTCTGTTTCCCCAGCTGCAAAACTGAACTGAAGGATCTCCTTCCTCATGGGGATAGTGTAATAATGAAAGAGAGCCATGTTTCGGTTCATAATCCCACACCTGTTCAATGATTAATAACAGGCCCCACCTGAGCCCTTTCTGGTATCTTCCTGTGATATGCTCACAGAATTGCCAAAACCTTATCTGAAGGCCTCTCCCTCTCTGCCTAGCCATTCTCCAGAGATCTCTCTGTATAAATCCCTTGTTACCTCACAACTCTCCTGTGAGGAGACTGAGGTCCAATGGTTGAGGCCCTCCCAAGAGCTGCACGTGGGTCAAGAATCCACTGCTGTGGACTGAGTTTGGAATAATCCATCTAAACCGATGACTGAGCATGACACCACATGTCTACCATCCCAACTACAGAGGACCAGGCTTGGTGGAGCATACCTGTCAGAGGAGAACCGCCATCCAGTCCAGCCTGAGCATATATTTAGTTTCTATCTCAGAAATGATCAAGACAGAAAGGTGGCTCATCCGAGCCAGGGAGACGAAACAATAGGGGGTCATGGTGCTCCCAGAGGGGTGTTTGACCCAGGGTAGGTTGGTGTTGGGACGCCCACTCACCTGTGATGCTAGGAGAAGCTGTTGGCAGCTGCTCCAAATGGGGCAGCAGGGATGGTGGTAGCATTGCGGACACATGGGCCCAGAGCAGAAGACTCGGGGCAGGGACCAGGTCGGGGATTTAGGCAGGCTGGCAGCACACCATTGCCTGAGGTTTGAAACCTGGCACCGTGTAAAGGGCCGGGTTAGGGTGGGACCATCAATTTTCTACTATACTTCAACGTCACCTCGAGTCTCTTCCTCACCACTCAGCCACCTCTACCTTCCTCAACTGCTGGTAGTGGTGTAAACTAACAGGGAATCCCAGTGCTACCAGGCAGCATGGAATGTGGGTGTGACCACCATTCTTGTATCCCATTCGTCAGAAAGAAGCATGAAAGAGTGGGGGTGTGGCCAGAATCCTGTGAAGCAAGCAGAATGGGGGAGTCAAGATGACAGCTGTTCTCAAAGCTCTTTTCCCAGGGTATTCTGTCCTATTCAGTTGGAGACAAGAGGGTGACCTGCTTTAGCTGGATGTCTACACAGATTGTTGTGCGTTTCTGTTTGTTGCCAGTCCCAGACCTTGGACTCAGGATCTGGGCACAATCCATAAGCTGCTTTTGTTCAAGGCTGGTCCTCTACACTAGAGCTACAAGGCTTCTGGCTTTGTTGGCAATGAAGTTGGACAGGGGTCTCAAGGATTTTCCTGCTTAGGGTGACTTTGACCATGGTACTCCTACCACAGCCTTGTAAGTAACAAGGAGGAGTGCTGAGAGCCACTGGTGCCTGCCTAATCACTGCTCTTGTTGATGTTCTTGGACAGACTTGTTAGTTCCCTATCCTCGGGTTGAAGTGGTGGGAGCTGGAGCCCACAATTCGAATCCTGGTCCTGCCACGTCCAAATGGTAGGAGATCCTAAGAAACTTGTTCCTATCCATATGACTAACAATGGAATGTGATGTAAGTCATGATTGAATGAACAGTTCTTGAAAGATTCTAGGATAAAATTATACACAATTATATTACACGACACTGATCAATTTTAGTTAATATTTTATTAAACATTTAAACAATCACATTCATTAAATGGAGGCATAATGAAGTACCTAAGAATTGGGCCTCACATACTATAAAGATGACATTTTTTCTACCAGGACTGGGATTGGAACTAATTGTCTGGGTAACTCTGTTGCACTGTGTGGGAAGGGGAAGCTTGCCTCCTTGAAATCAAGAAATTCATGTATGTTCCTTAGGCCTGATCCCCAGCACTAGAAAACACCCTATTCATGTACAATTTACATATATGTTTTATATTTATATATATATGTTGACTCCATAGTCTGTTCAGTGTAGTTATTTTATTTTTGTTGTATTCATGTATGGACCATTTATTTTATTGACTATTATAGCACATAGAACATTGATTACATAGGCTATAGGTCTACATATGTATTCTACTTCATACCTGACACCCAGAAGATTCACAGTAAAGGAAAACATGTGTCACCATCAGCTTCTTACTCCACGATTCATTGTTTGGCAGCACTGGCAGCTGAACTCATGGCCTACAAGGCCAAATTCATGAATGGTTGAGTGTAAACATGCCATCCTCGGGCAAATTGAGCTGACAGGTTGTTCCCAGGACCTGAGAATGAGCTCCAGGAGTGAACGAAATAAGAACAGATTGACATGCAGATGACAATATGCCAATAAATATATATCTTTATAGAGTGCCACAGATGTCTATACATTATTCAGTTATATAGACTACATTCCTACCAGTTCCTGGGTATTTCTTATGCGTCCATGTAATTAATGTTATTGTTTTCATCCTGAAAATATTAATGAATGCACTCAGTGTCCTGAAATTATTGTGTTCCCATAAGTAATAATATTCTTTTAATGATTCATAAATATTAAATAAAATCAACCAGCCTTCTGAAATGCTGCTGTTTAATTTTATAGGATCATCATTCACAAACAACTCATTCAACTGTGACATTGACAAAATTCCAGTGTTATTCCTTTGGATGGGAACCAGTTTATTAGTACCCCCTGCCATTGGTTGGTGTCAGGACGGGGATTCGAAATGAGGGCCTATGTTGCCATGTGGGCCTATGGCTTCCCTGATAGTCTGCCAGCCATCAGCAATGCAAGGTGAAGTACCATTTGCAACAGTGTCATTCAGACCCAGAAGGGTCATTGTGCAAAGGAATAAAACATAAAAGGCCACATTTTTTTCTGTGCATTGTTTTCCCTGCAACACTTGGGGTCTAGGATCACAGAAGCACCTGTGTGTCAAGTGGCTGCACCCCATCCTAGCGTGATCGAAGCTGAGGCAGACTTGCCAAGACCTGAGTTCAAGCCCCACGCTGAGAAAAAAATTAGCTCCCTGGCTTGCAATTCACAGTTTATTCATACAGGCTTTGGATTTGAACTCAGTATCTGGGTAAATCTGCAGCAATGTGGATAAAACGGAAGATCACCTTAGATGAAGATAAAAAATCAGGCCTGTTCACTAGTCCTGAATTCAAGACGTAGCCCTGGAATACATATTATTTATATATATATTGTAAACATAGGATTTATACTTACCTATAGATGTTCAGTCCATACATGTTTGGTGTGGTTGTTCCTTGTATCTTTTGTTTTATTCATTTATTTACCAATGATTTTACTATGATGAAACCCATTCTGTTTATTACATTGATGACAACCTATCACAGAACATCTAGATTTGTAGAAATGTTCTCCATCATGCCTGACCCCCAGGATTCTCAGAGAAAAGGAAAAAAAGTTTCAAACTCTCCTTCTTACTCCATGATCCACTTGTTGGTAGTGCTGGGATCTGACCTCAGGGCAGAGCAAAACCAGTTGGCCAATCAGTCAAGGTGATCATATGATCCTGTGAGCAACTAAGGAGTGTGGCCATTCCCAGAATCCGACATTGATGCCCAGGGTGGTCCACTATAGTCATAAATTCATAATTTAAACATAGGATCTATATTGACATAGATGTGTGGACAGCATCTTGTGTTCAGTGCAATTATTCTCCTTATTTTGCCGCTAATTCATGGAGGTAGTGTGTATTTTAATAAGTATAGTGACAGGTATAACTGTGCTGACATGGATGACAACCTGCTCCCATGTTGACAGGGTTGTCTATGCATTCTCCATCGTTTTTGAGACCCAGGACTTTCACAGGAGAGGATAAAAGGCACAACAACTGGCTTCTGACATCAGGATGAATATTTGGTCAGTGCTGGGATTTGAGCTCAGGTCTGAGTAACTCTGTTGCACTGTGGGGGAAGGGGAAGCTCACCATCTTTGAAGACTAGAATGTCAGGCCTGGTGTAGGGCCTGATTTGAAGCCCCAGCACTGGACAAAATAACAAGCCAACCTTTTATAAACATAGGATTTCTCTTTACCTACAGATGTGGTATGCATCTTGCATTCAGTGTAGTTATTCGTTCTATTTTTGTCTTATCCATGGATGTATTGTGTATTTTATTGCATATGGTGACACAAATAACTGTGCTGACATGGATGACAACCTATTCCCATGGCTAAGAGTTGCCTATATAGCATTCTCCATCCTCAATGAGACCCAGGACATTCACAGGACAGGAAAACATGTGCCACCATAGGCTTCTTACATCAGAATGAATCTTCTGGTAGTGCAGGAATTTAAACTCAAAGCCTAGCATGCCCAATTGGTGAATGGGTCATGGTGAGCACACCAGGCTGTGAGCCACTAAGGAACTAGGCCATTCCTGGGACCTGAGATGGAGTCTTGGTGGGGGCCAATATAGTCATAAATTCATAATTTAACAGTGGATATATATTTCCAAATATGGATGGGAGGCATCTTGCGTATGATGTAGTCATTTTCTTTGTTTTCTGTATTATTCATTGATGTATTGTGCATTTCCTTGAGTATAGGATGACAGATATAACTGTGGTGAAATGGATGACAACCTATTCCCATGAGTATAGAGTTGCGTATACATTCTCCTTCCTAGCTGAGACCCAGAACTTGCACAGTACAGGAAAACAGGTGCAACGACTGGCTTCTCACATCAGGGTGAATATTTGGCAGTGCTGGGATTCGAACTTTGGGCCTAGGAGGCCCAACTGCCCAATGGGTCCACGTGATCACACCAGACTGTGAGCCAGTAAGGAGCTGGGATCGAACCCCAGGGAGGCCAAAGTAGTCTTCAATGATCATTGAAACAGGAGATGTATAACAGGAGATGTATATTCACATCCGTGTGTGGACTGCATCGTACATTGAGTGTAGTTATTCTCTTTATTTTGTATGCTATTCATGGGTGTATTATGTATTTTCTTGAGTATATGATGACAGGTATAAGTGGGCTGACATGGATAACAACTTATTCCCATGGCCACAAGGTGGTCCCAGCATTCTCCATCCTAGCTGAGATCTAGGACTTGCACAGGAAAGAAAACAGGTACAACGATTTACTTCTGACATCAAGATGAATCTTTTGGCACGGCGGGGAATCTGAACTCGAGACCTAGCAGGACCAAGTGGTGAATGAGTCCACATGAGCACACCAGCCTTTGGGACCTGCAATTGAGCACCCCCAAGAGGGGGGAGCGGGAAGTACAACAGTCATCCATTCATAAGTTGAAAGTAGTATGCAAATATGTACACATTTGTTTGGAGTAGGAGAGATGGTAACCTGTGGTGGAATCCAATCTGTGTGACTACCGATTCTTGGATCTTTCCTGATGCTTCAATTTCATGACTGTGCTGATTATTGTCATGCTTCATCAACTGTTCTTTACAAATAATCAATACCCCATGAGTCTTGCCTATCATTTTCTGCTTGTATCCTGCAAGAACTACTCATTCAAGGATGAGATCGATCACATTCCATGACTCATCCCAGGTCCAGGAACAAGTATCTCAGGATCTCCCGCCATTCCCTCTGCATAGGGGGGCTGAATTCAAGCCTCAGGCCTGGAAAAGATATTCCTTATATACTTTATTTTTGGTCCACTCGTGGGCCTGAACTCTGGGCCAGGGTACTGTCCCTCAGCTCTTCTCCTCAAGGCTAGTGCTCTACCTCTTGAGCCACAGTGAAACTGCTGGCTTTTTTTTCTGCTTATGTGGTGCTGAGGAATCGGGCCCAGGGCCTCATGCATGCACGGCAAAAGCTCTACCACTGTGCCACCTTCCCAGCCCTCCATATATATATTTTAAAGATAGGATTTATACTTCCATACAGATGTTCAGTCCTTATTGTGTTTGGTGTGGTTATTCATTTTATTTCTTGTGTCATTCATTTATTTAGAATTTATTTTATTGATTCTGATGACACCTATACCATTTATTACATTGTTTACATCCTATTACATCACATCTAGATGTTAGATGTGTTCTCCATCATGCCTGGCAGAGCCAGGATCTGAACTTAGTGCCTAGCAGGCCCAATTCATGATTGGGTGAGTTTGAGCATGGCAGCCTCTAGCCAATGAAGATGTCAGGTAGTTCCCAGGCTCTGAGAACGACCCCCAGGTTTGGCCAAATCAGGGATACATAGATAGGCAGATGGAGGTATACAAATATATATATATTGCTAAAGGGTTCCATAGCTGACTGTCTATGATAGAATAACACCTACTATGTTCCTACCAACTCTTAGGTACTTATTGTATTACAATTTAAGGAATATAATTCTTTTCATGCTTAATAAACTATTAATTAAGCTCAACCAGCCTTCTAGGATTATTGCATCTTATTTTAGTGTCGACCGATGTATAAACTACTCTTTCAATCAGTATTCCTATGCATAGGAATGAGTCTCTTGTGATCTCTTTTGATTGATGTCAGGACTGCGATTTGAACCCTGGGCCTATGTTGACAGGTTGGCCTGTGGCTTCATTGATAGCCCACCAGCCACCAGCAATGGCAGGTCAGGTCCACTTTGCAGCTATGTCATTCAGACCCAGGATGGTCACTGTGCAAAAAAAAAATCGTAAACCCCAGCTCTCTGCAGCTCACCACTTTTTGTGCTTTCCAAATTTTTTCTTCCTGAAAGCACTCTGAGCCCAGGATCCCAGGATCGGCTATGAGTCCAGAGAATGCACCAAGCCAAGGGAGATCCAAGCTGAAGTAGAATTTCCATGACCTGTGTTCAAGCCCCTACTTGGCCCCCAAAAACCTATATATATATACATACATACATACATATATATATATACACATACATACATACATATATATATATACACATACATACATATATATATATATATATATATATATATATATATATATATATATATATATAATTTAACTAAATTAAGAAAAATAAAGCTCCCTGGTTTGGAATTTCTGCCAGTTTTCTTTTCTAGCCTGGGGTTTGAACTCAGGGTCTTGGTAAATCTGTAGCAATGTGAGCAAAGAGTTGCCATTACTTGAGTTCAAACCCTGTGCCAACCAAAAATAAAAAACTAAGTCACTGACCTCGTCAGGAGGAGGAAGTTGTGAAGATGGGAGGGAAGGGAAGGTAGGGGGAAAACACAGGAGGAGTAAACAATGCTAAATAGGAAATGTACTCATTAACTTGCTCCTGAACTGTAACCCCTCTGTAGAACATTTTTACAATAACAAAACATAGAAAAAAAGAGAAACAACGTAGTTCTCAGAGAAACACTTTGCAGGTAAGGCAAGGATGTTTGAATAGCTGTACAAAACTCTACACTGCTTTTTTTAATGTTCAATATGGAACTGAATAAACATAACTGTTTCCATTAAAAAAATTAAGTCACTGTCGTAGAACTGGGGCCAGTATTTCTGCCATTGCTAGTTTCCGAGCTCACCATCCAGGTAACTCTTTTGCACCATGGGTGAACACGAAGCTCATTGTCCTTAAGGTAAAGAAATTCAGGATAGAGTTCCCTGGGCCTGAATGAAGGCCCTGCAATGGAAAAAATATTTCTATACATGTGTAATACATGATATATATTTATATATGTATATTAATTTCATATTATGAATTTTATTATTGATTTTGTATTTTATTTTCCTTTGATTCATTTATTGATTATTGTAGTTAGTATTATTATACACATAATATTATATTTTGCACATCTATTATAAAATTATACACAATAATTTAGGACATTGACTCATTTTAATTAACATTTTATTAAGTGTTGAAACATGTTACATAATTAAATGGAAGCATTTGTCACAGTCTTCACATGTTTAGAGACTCTGCCAAGTATGAGCTTTGAGTTCAAGCACCAAGAATGGCAAAAAAAAAAATTGAGCCTGAGGAGACATATTCTTCTGTGACTCAGAGGAAGGCTGAGGTTATAGGTAAGAGGTAGTGTGGAGGGCAGGTGCTGGTGGCTCACCCCTGTTACCTACTCAGGAGGAAGTGATCTAAGGATCCCAATTGCAAGCAGGAAAGTCAATTTAAGACACTTTTCTCCAATTAAACACCCAAAAAGCCAGAAGTAGAACTGTGGTTCAAGTAGTACAGTGCTAGCCTGGAGCACAAAACCTCAGGGATAGGATAGCATCCAGGCCCTGAATTCAAACCCCAGGATTCACACACACACACACACACACACACACACACACACACACACACATCAATATAGAGCATTTGCCAGTCAGCTTGCACAAGTTCCATATCTAGTAACTCAATATTAAAAAAAGATGGAAAAGGGAAGGAAAGACTTGTTCCAGGAAGTGATATACCCAGTGACAAAATTCCACAATAGTTCTAATATGTGGGTACAAGGCAGAGAGCTTCAGGCAGAAGGTATAGCATGGGCAAAGGTCCTGAGGTGTGCGGTAGAGCAGGTGGTGTGCGTGGTATGAAGGTTCTATGGCCTCAGAAAAGTCTGGCAGGAAATTCAAGGCTGGGTCAAAGTTGACTTGAGTCAAAGAGCAGAGGATGAGGTCCCAGAATGGCGCCCGGGGGGAAGATTAGCTTGGCTTTTCTCCAGGGACCCAAAGATATTTCCTGTGGCTGGAAACCTGTTTTCACAGCTCCTGACCCTCCGGCCTCCTTTGCATGGAGGAGTCAGGGCAAATGCAGGGAAAAACTCTTGCTTTACAAAAGCTTTTAGCCCAATGCCACCAGTGGCTCAACTCCTGTAAATCCTAGCTACTCAGGAGACTGAGATAGAGATCGAGGGTCAAGCCAGCTCAGTAGAGGAAAGTTAATGAGACTCTTCTTGCCGATTAACTACCAAAATCCAGAAATGGAGCTGTGGCCCAAGTGTTAAAGTGGTAAACTTGAAGGAAAAAGTTTAGAGACCAGAGCTCAGACCGTGAGTTCAAGCCCCAATACTAGCACAGGAAAATTAAAAGAAAGATTTCAGGAGCTCCTAGTCCACTGTGGTGTAAGGCCAGATCATCCAGGCACAGGTGGCTCACGCCTGTCCTTCTAGCTCCTTAGGAGGCAGAGATGTGAGGATCACATTTCAAAGCCAGCCCAGGCAGGAAAGTCTAGGAGACTCTGATCTCCAAGGACCCTACAGAAAACCTGAAGTTGCTCTGTGGCTCAAGTAGTATGGTGAAGAGCTGGGGGATGGGAGACAGTGCCCAGGCCCAGAGTTTTAGCCCCATGGCAAACACCTTGCCTGCTTGGACCTTACTCTGTGGCTCTAGGCACAGTACTTTCCAGTGGGCCACTGAGGGTCTCCTAATGTCTAGGTGTCCTACAAGTCTTGATAGCAGCCTGTTTGGAGGCCATTGCCTACAGAGCAGGCCACAGTACCAGAGAAGTATCGAGCCTTGGGGCATGAAGATCATCAGAATGGCATCTGTCATGGGTGCAATGTGGATCAGAGTAGTAAATCACTGTCTCAGACCACGGTTCTGGGCCAGGAGGGGCAGGAGCTGCAAGATAATACCCACTCATGGGAGTATCACAAGAGTGCAAATTTGTCAGTCAGACCTTAGGCAGGTGTTGAGATATGCTCAAGAAAGTTTGTATGCTCAGATATCCACAGCCAACTGTCTCCAGCCTGTAGCAGTCACTATCCCAGGAGTCCGAGGGCTTGGAGTCCTGCTTTCTTCACCAGTGCTTGGGAAAGGGGGGCAGATGAAGGTCTGCAATCATGGGCTGACTACAAAGGAGCATCCCTAGTGTCATTCCCTTGATCCTGTTGCCCCGTGTTGAGATCAAGGGACAGGTTCCTTGGAACTTACTGCCATGGTCCAAACCCCTCAGCCCAAGAAGGACTTGGGGAGAAACCACTTGATCTGGCTTGAGAGTTTACTGTGACTATGACTCAGGACTGCCCCCAGTTCTAGCTCAGCTCATCCAGGTGAAAACTAATGTCTCAAAACATTGAGGTACTGGCCATACCAATCTCTCATCCCCCAGTTCCGTGGCCGTGGAATCTAAAGTATATGCCTCTCTGTTCTGGGCATCCAGAATCTAGAAGGACATGGGAGGCCCAGCTGGTGCCAGAAGATAGATTTGCCTACGATAAGGTACATTGACATTTCCTAGACATCGAACAGTACATCCCAGCCACCTTGGCCTCACCTCTTATGTAGCCACAGATCATCCTTGTTTGGGGAGCCCTCAGTCAGCTATCAAGGTCGAGTTTGCCAGAGCCACTGGCAACCACTTTTCCCCCACTCCACTGGCACCCTGCTGGGAGTGAGACATGCAGCCAGGGGCCCAGCTTAGAAAAGGACAGGACACAGCATGACTGACCCTGCTCCCCCAGAGGCAGGAGAGAACATAAGCCAGCTGGCACTGCTGACCCAGAATCCCCTGGATGAGGACAAAGATATGGACAGCCAGACTTGGGTCCCAAGGAAAAGCTGGAATTTGCAGGTCTCTAGCAATTTAGGACTCATTGTAGACCATGATATGGGGCTAAAGACAAGGTTGCTATTGAGGAAGGGCACCATCCAAGGTCAGGAAGAGGCAGACAAGCATCCAGGAAGTGGGCAGAGAAAGATGAGGGAAACACACACACACACACACACACACACACACACACACACACACACACACACACACATGGTTAGCCCAAGTCTTCAGCAGTCCCTGAGCAACTGAACATCCCAACCTCTGAGAAGATGGCACTACCATCCTCAGACCAAATGTTTATAAAACTCAGAGCCTCTCACACATCTGGAATGGCCCATAAAACAACATGTCATTTCCTACTGTACACACCGCTATGAAGAAAACTCAGCCACATTATTTTTGGTTGTCTGTCATGGGGTTTGAACTTTGGGCCTGCGTGCCATCCCTCAGCTCTTCAGCTGAAGTTGTGCTCTCTACCACTGGAGCGACAGCACCACTTCAAGTTTTCTGGTGCTTCACTTGAGTTAAAATCTCACAGACTTTCCTCCCAAGCTGGCTTTGAACCATGATCCTCAGATCTGAGCCTCCTGAGTAGCTAGGATGACAGTCGTGAGACACTGGCAGTGCCTGGTTTCAGCCACGTTCTTACAACCAGGGGAAACCCAACTTGTCTGGCCATAAAGCACATGTAACCCCACACTTTCAGACTTTGACACCAGCATCAAAAACATTCGTCCTTGGGTTGGAGAGAATATAATTGGCACTACTCTCCCACACCTGCTCCCATTCGCCCACTCCCTGCCTAATACAGGCCACAACCTCTGCAGTTCTTGGTAAAACAATGCCCTCCCTGCTGTAAATTCACACTCGGGCAAACTTGGGGAGTTCTTAGAAATGGCTGTACACTGAGGCCAGAACCTGGTGTCCCAACCACAGCAACTCCAGAGATGGTGAACATCTCTGGCAAGCAAGGGGTGTCTTTCTTACTTGTTTTTTTGGATGAGGGGCTTGAACTCAGGGCTTGGGTACTGTCCGTGATGATGACTTTTGCTCAAAGCCAGTGCTCTTCCCCTTGAGCCATGGAACCACTTCCGGTTGGGGATTGGAAATGAGACTCTCATTGGACTTTCCTCTCTGTGCTCGGATACAAGTCCCTCTGGATCTCAGCCTCCTGAGTAGCTAGAATGACAGGCGTGAGCCATCAGCGCATGGCCTATGGTGTCTCATTCTTTACAATTTCCAACTAGTCCGCTTCTAGATACTACCACCTAGACACTCCTCTAACTCCCTCAGAGACAGCAAAGGGAGGCTCAGAATCTGGGGAGGGCCATGGGCATTAAAGGGCCCTCTTCACATCACTACCCCTTTCTAAGCTCCCATCCACTTCCTCTGGATGGCCTGGATGTCTGGGGTAGATCAGACCTACTAGGATGTCTGAGGCCTGCCCTGTAGCCTCCCGCCACACCCAACCCATACCTGAGGATTTCTGGGGCCAGCTGCTCCATGTCCCAGTGGAAGCCTTTGGGAGGGTTGCTGATAACTGGGTGCAGGGTTGCTCATTGCAGAAGGAGTGCCCAGATCCCCTTTATCAGAGAAGGAGACACAAAGCATGGATGGATCTACTGAGAGCTACAGGGCACAGCCATCCACCTGTCACCCAGGTCGCTTGGAGTGCAGTTTTACGTTGACAGTGCTGGGGCTTGAACTCGGGTCCAGGTGCTGTCCCTGAGCTTCTTTTGCTTGAAGTGAGCATTCTTCCACCCGAGCCACGGTACCACTTCTGGCTTTTTCTGTGTATGCGGGACCTAGGAATCGAAAGCAGGGTTTCCTGTGTGCTAGGTGAGCCCACTACTGCTAAGACAAAATCCCATCATTGGATAGCTGTTCTTCTGTGACCCCTTGGGCCTGTCTCGGGACAGTCTTGCTCATCTTTACTGAGTTTCTAACCAACAACCCTGGCTGGAAAAGAACACGCTCCGCTATGTTGTCCTTTATCTATGGCATCTTTTCTCTTTGTGCTTCCTGTCAAATCTTCCATGTTAAGCAAGACCCCCATTCAAGTTCTGCCTCTAAGAAGCCCGCTCTAATCACCCTGGCAGAGGGGGATCTTCTCCGCTCTGCAGGCTCTTCGTCTTGTCATGCTCTTCCTTCAACCTGGTGTGGGTTGAGATCCCACAAAGGCGAAGGCCTGGCTTTCACCACCAAATTTCTGAAGGCTCTGATACACTACCCAGGAACCAGTGTGGTATCACACTCTGTGAGAGGGCACTTGAGGCCCAGGCAGTCTGGGGGCAACAAATGGGGCCATTTCTTATGTGGGTTTGAACTGAGGTTCTGGGAGCTGTCTCTCTGAGTTTTCATGATCAAGGCTGCTACTCTGCCACAGCTCCACGTCTGGATTTTTGGTGGTTCCATGCAGAGAAGATTCTTATCGGCTTTCCAGCTTATGGCTGGCTTTGATCTTTGATCTTCAGATCTCTGCCTACCGAGGAGACAGGATGTCAAGTGTGAGCCTGAGCCAGACAGGCTCCAGAACCTTTCCTTTGAGCTTCTCTTTATCTTGTGTCAACTAGCAAGCCTTAGTTAAAATAATCATTTATTGTGGATCAAGTTTTTCTCCTAGGTCAGTTAATCCAAGGAGATAAAGTGTCTTTGGAAAAGGCTAGTCAGAGTTGGCCTAGGTGAGTGTGTGTGTGTGTGTGTGTGTGTGTGTGTGTGTGTGTGTGTGTGTGTGTGTGTGTGTGTGAGTATGAGTTTCAGGTATACCTACCCACATCTCTCTGGTGCTTCTTTCACCCAGTGGTGAGTACACCCAGGATCCCTACCCCAAGAAGGCAGGTAAGGAGGGTACTTAAGTTCACATTAAATGGGATGATCTGAATTCTATCCTGCAACTGAAGCCAGGGGGATAATAGAGAGAAGGAGAGGTTTAGAGGAACATCAAGGGAAGCCCCTTACCTTTGACTATGAATACCAGAGAGAATAATTAATCCATCCATTTGGGTAGTAAGATAATGAGTGCCTACTATTCATTTATTTTATTTTTTGTCAGTCCTAGTTCTTGGATTCAGGGACTTGGTGTCATCCCTGAGCTTCTTTTACTTAAGGCTGAGGCTCTATCAATTGAGCCACAGCACCAAAACTGGCTTTTTCAAGGGGAGGAGGGAGGTAGTTTATGGGAGATAAGAATCTCACAGACTTGGGGCTGGGAAAGTGGCTCAGTGGTAAAGTGCTTCTCTTGCATCCCTGAGGCCCTGGGTTCGATTCCTCAGCACCACATAAGCAAAAAGGAAAAAAGCCAGAAGGGGCACTGTGGCTCAAGGGGCAGAGCGCTAGCCTTGAGTTGAAGAGCTGAGGGACAGTGCCCAGTCAAGACTCATGACTGGACCAAAAAAAAAAAAGTCTCACTGACTCTCCTGCCTGAACTGGCTCTGAGTTACCACCATCAGAACTCAGCCTCTGATTAGACAAGATGACAGGTGAGAGCCACTGGCACCTGACTGCCCCCATCCATTTATAGCCCCCTAGGGCCAGTGCTGGGCTACCTGCATTGAGCCCTCCTTGTTGTGAGTGGGAAGCAGACATGGGTGGGTTCTATACTTCAACAGATTACCTACATTTGAGCATTTCTCCGGCTCAGTCTGATGCCAGCTTCCTCCTTATCCACAGCAATGACTTTGCACTGTCACAGAACAAATGTCCCCCAGGAGGTGTCGGACCTAGGGTCTTTCCTCTGCACACTGCTCCCTCTCCCTGAAATGACACACTGCACCAACGTGAAGTAGACATAGAGTGAATTCTGTTTCTTATAATCAGGGTCCAGCCAGATAGGTGGCAGTGAGGATCAGAGGCTCGGGATAGTGCTGTGCAGTTGGACAATGCAATGCCTCCTAATCCACTTTCCTTTAACTGTCTTAGCAAAAGGTAGTGGGGAAATACTCACCACACTGACTGACAATGAGTAACCATCATGGTCTATCCCGGGCACAGAAGGGCTTACCTAAGGGAGCTAGCTCAACAGGCTGAGCAAGAAAGCTCCTGACCCACAGCCTACCTCCAGAATAAGAGGGTCACCTTGGGTCCCAGCCACATGGGGACTCTGAGGCACCTCATCCAGCACCCTTTCAACAAGTGAGAGAGAGAGAGAGAGAGAGAGAGAGAGAGAGAGAGAGAGAGAGAGAGAGAGAATTACACTTAAGCTGGCGGCTGGTGGCACAGGCTTACAATGATAACTACACAGGAAGTTGAGATATGAGGATCATGGTTCATAGCCAGCCCAGCAGCAATGTCTGTGAGATGCTTATCTCCAAAGAACCATCATAAAACCGGAAGTGGTGTTGTGCCTCAAGTGGTAGAGACCTAACCTTGATCTGAGGAGCTTGGTGACAGTGCCCAGGCCCAGAATTCAAGCCCCAAGACTGACAATAAGTGGACTTCCCAAAACAAGAAATGGACTGAATAGCACCCATTGTCCTAGGGAGCATGGCAGACAAGTCAGGCCAAGTTTCCTGTCAGCTGGGGGTCATGAGTAGATCACCGAGCATTTCTGTGCCTCGTTTTCCCCAGCTGCAAAGCTGAACAGTGAAGGATCCCCTTCCTAATGGGTCAGGGTAAGGATGAGAGAGAGCCATGTTTTGTTTAAAATCCCATACCTGTGGCATGATAAATAACAAGCCCCTTCTGAGTCATTTCCAGGTATCTTCTTGTTATGTGCTCACAGAATTGCCAAGAAACTTATCTGATGACCATTCCCTCTGTGCCTGGCCCTGCCCCAGATTTCCCCTTGTATAGATCCCTTGTTTCCTCACAACTGTCCTGTGAGGAGACTGAGGAACAATGGTTCCAGGCCGAACCCAGAGCTTCAACTGTGGTCAAGAATCGGCTGCTGTGGACTAAGAGTTTGGCAGGGTCATCTAAACCAATGACTGAGCATGGTGCTACATATCTACCATCCCAACTACAGAGGACCAGGCATGGTGGTGCATGCCTGTCACAGGAGGACCATGATCCAGCCAAGCTTGAGCATATACGGAGTCTCTATCTCAGACATGCCCAAGACAGAAAGGCTTGGCTCCCAAGGTAGAAGACCTGACTGGAAAACATAAGGCCTTGAGTTCAAACCCTAATATACCAAAAAGAATCCGAGGTCCGGTGTCAGAGGCTCATGCCTATAACCCTACCTACACAGGAGGATGAGATCTGAAGAACACAGGTCAAGATTTAAAGTAGGGTTGGCCTTGCCAATCAGATGTCATGATGAGAAGACCCAGAGTCTGACCCATGCCAATATGTTCCATAATAACAGGACTCAAAGCCTTACTAAGTGCTGACGATGCTCTCTGTCCCCCTGGAGAGCCACCCCCTGTGGGCCCCACCTCCAGATCCTCCCACACTCCCTCTGCCATCAAACAGGCCCACGAGAGTAGACAGTTCCAGGGCACAAATTTACCTTGCTCTTATAATTTAAAGGTGCTGAGTCCCCTTCAAGGGTCTCACCCTTCTAAGCCCCCAGACCTCAGCCTCAAAGCCCATACTGCCCCCAAGAGAGCGTTTAGAAGTTACCAAAGGGTCCAGCATTCCTTGTTACAACCAACTTCTACACACACACACACACACACACACACAAAGCCAGCACGGGTGGCTCCTGTCTGTTACTCAGGAGGCTGAGGTCTGAGAATCACTGTTCAAAGCCAGCCCCATAGGAAAGTTTGTGAAGCTCCTATCTACACTGAACCACCAACTAGCCAGACAGAGGTGGAGCTGTGGCTCAAATGTCAGAGCTCTAGCTTTGAGCAAGTAATCTCAGGGACAGCATTTAGGCCTTGAGTTCAAGGCCCAGTTCTTCTACCTCCAATCACATACAGACACAGACAGACAGACAGACAGACAGACAGACAGACAGACACACACACACACACACACACACACACACACACACACACACACACACACACACGGATAGCCCAAGGATTCAGCAGTCCCTGAGAACAAAAACATGAACTCCCTCAATTAGGATAACATCCCACCCCGAGAAGGTGGCAGTACCGACATCAGACCCACTGTAGACAAATCATTGAGCCTCTCACATATCTGGAACACCTCATAGACCAGCATTGTATTTCCAACCGTACACACTGCTGTGTGGAAAACTTAATCACCTCTTTTTCTTGTTGTTGGATTAGGGGCTTGAGCTCTGGGCCTGGGTTCTCCCCCTGAGGACTTCAGCTTAAGGCAAGCACTCATTTATAGAGCCACAGCACCGCTTCTGGATTTCTGGCAATTCCTTTTATGTGAGAGTCTCAGGGTCTTTCATGACCAGGCTGGCTTTGACCCATGATCCACAGATCTCATATCCTTAGTACCTAGGATAAAAGCCTTGAGGGACTGGCAGCCGGCCAAACATATTATTCCATTCCTGTCATCCTGTCCCCTCAGGAGACTGAAATCTGAGGACTGCAGTTGGATACCACTTAGTAGCAAAGCCCGTGAGAACACTTTATCTCCAATTAAACACCCAAAAAAACTGGAAGTGGAGCTGTGATTCAAATGGTAGAGTGCTATCTTGGAGCATAAAAGATAAGATCCATGCCCTAGTTTCAAGCTTTTTCTAGCATAGACCCAACCAAGAAAGGGAAGCAATGGGCATATGGGAGTTCAAAGATAACACATAATACTCAGGACTCCCAGAACAGACCCCATCCAGCTCTGATTCTCTAGATTCTATGTACTACATCATGGCAGACTTAGATGGGACTGACTATGCACCAAGTTGGGACATTCAAGTACCGTCTCATACTGAAGATCCCCTGACCTTATCGAAGACTCAGGATCTCTCACTGTCCTGCCTCAGCACTGGGCAGTGAGGTAAGGTCTAGTTATCCAATCACATGATATGGGAACTAAACGGTTTCCTGGTCAAAGATGGAAACTAGGGAGATCTAGGTCCATCTTGGGGAGGTGAAAAGGGCTGCTCTATCCCAGAAATGTTCCTATGTTGTGAGTATTATCAAAGAAACAACCCTGCTCAGAGCCCAGTGCCTCTGGTTTTCCACCCAGCCTCTACCCAGATCTGCCACACCGTCAGCCTGCCCTCTCTGAATCCCAGATCTGCCATCTACACTAAAGACTGAGCCAGACAAGAGACCCACTTCCTGACCTCATTTCCAGGCTTTCCTGTGGCAGTGGCATGCTTACCTCAGTCTTTGGTGGAGGAATGAACACCCGGGGAGGTATCGTCAGATTGAGCCCTGGAAAGTCCTAGCCCCAAGGATGTACTGCACAGGCATCCTGCAGTGAACCACAGCCAGGTCGTCAATGATGAACCTAAGGTGCCAGGACTTTTAATAGCAATGTGTGTGGATGAAAGGTTTGTAGTCTATGTTGTCTGGTGAGATCATGGCACCAATTTCCTGACACACCTGACCTGAGACCATCCTCCCTCTTCAAATTCCTGCTTATCCCTTGCCTCCCCATTGAAACTCTCTCACCCAATACCTCCCTAGCCCTTGGAAACTTTCTTCTTATCTGACCAGAAAATAAACTCGATGAGGCTAGGAATAATTGAAACCTGGTGACCCCCCCTGAGCCCTAGGTTCAACCCAAGGCTGGTTCCCTCTAGAGTCGGTGACCACACAGCTCCTGAATGGCATGAAGTTGCTGAGGTGTCAGTGGCTTGGTCCTACATAATGGCTTTAGACTCTGAAACTGTCCCCACAGAGATTGTGAATAGTTGGCTCCCTTGATCCAGGGACTCCAAACCAAGGCTTGCATGTTCTCCCTTCTTCCTTCCTTTCCTCTTTTTCTCCTTCTGTCCTTCCCTCCCCTCTCTCTTTATTTTCTTTGTGTCAGTCCTGGGCCTTGTACTTGGAGCCTAGGTGCTGTACCCAAGCCTTTTTATTCAATGCTAGCAGTCTATGTCTTGAGCCACACATCCACTTCTGGCATTTGTTTTTAGTAGTTAATTGAAGACAAGAGTCTTACAGGCTTTCCTGCCTGGGCCAAAAGCCTCAATCCTCTGATCTCAGCCTCCTAAGTAGCTAGGATGACAGTCTTGAAGCCCTGGCATCCACATCAATCCAAGGTTTCTACATGGGCTGTGGAACCAGTTCTGGAACTTTTCATTGTCTATGACCCCCCAGAGCCTGGTGCACACTGTAATGGTTTGTTGGATACATAAATGAACATCTGTCTATGACAATACTACAGAAAAGTCCCATCTGATTCAGGTAAGAATCCTCTGTAGGGGAGGGGGGGCGAAGCCTTATTTAGCTCTCCCACAGTTCTCCCTTCTCTGTCTTACCCCCTCCTGGTGCCACCACACTTAACTGTTTTGGCTGTGAGGATGTGAGCCACTATGTACTCTCTGGACTCCAGGGCCTCTGGGTTTGCCTATCTTCTCAAAGATCTCTGTCCAGCAGCTGAACAGCTCCGTGGCACTCAATTCCCCACTTAGCTGTGAATGAGGTTTCTGTGAGCTGAAGTCCTGGCTCAAGGGGCCTCCTCACCTCCCCCTGGGGCCAGTCAGGATTACCACATCTGGCCCCCAAGTTTCATGTTGCAGAGTAAGGATCCTCGAGGTATCCCTGGTTTCTGAATCTCCCAGAGTCCAGTGTAGGTGCTGGGAATCGTCTCTGCTCATAGCTGGCAGGCTAGGGATGGTGAGGTCACGATCTCTGTGCCCCAGGACATCCTTGACTATGGTGGTCACCCTAGAGAGAGCCGGAGGAGAATCAACAGCTGCCAAAGAAAGTCAGTCAAGGCACGACGTTCATTACAGGAGACCATCTCGCTTGGGAACTCTTCCCGTGCTGCTTTGAATGTCATTGTTCGGAGGCTGAAATCGTCTGCATGATTTGACCCCTCATCCCAGGTGCTAGTGGAAATAGCCAGCTTCAAGAAAAAAAAAAACCTGGAAAACATTGCATTTCAGTTGTCCCAATCAAACTTGAAGGGTTCTAAGTTCAGTGATCTGCTTTTTCTTCCAGACAGCCTACATCAGTTTACAGAAAGTGGCATTCAGAGAGCCCTAGCTAACTGCCACGGCACTTAGCAAGCAGGCTCTAGTAGGGGGAACGCACTTGCTTACCACTGCCCAGCTGGAAACGGCCCAGGCCGGACACAGACTGGAGTCTGCAGGACTCCAGGGAGGACTGTCCACTAGTACATTGACCCGGGAGGGAATCCATGCCATCAGTGGGGGCCTGGAGTCCCCATAGACACAGTCAATGCCCTGGGTAAGTTTACCCTCTCATTCTCTGTCGTGGTGAACCATCTGCCATGTCACAACGTTCACCACTCCTCATACACTTCTAGCATCACAGCTCCTGCACTATCGCCCCCCCAATCTCATTCCCTTATTACATTTGGCAGACACACTCCCAACCCTTGAATTAGCTCCAACTGTACACACTAGAGCAGACTGTCTGGCTGGAAGAGTACGGGTGTGGTCACAGTTGCCTCATGAGCCTTCTGGCTGAAGACAGAAGGACAGGTGTCCATTCTGGTCTGTGGTTCACACACTAGGAGAGACCCACACAGACCCAGCAGCTACTCTGGGCTACAGGAAAGGGAGAAGAGAGAGGTGGGAAGGAACGTGTACTGAAACCTTCCCCAAAGGAGCCATGAAATGGTGAAGGAGAAAACACAAATTATCGCTAGACTCGTACTTGGCATTGATGAAAAAAGAACAACACACACACACACACACACACACACACACATACACACAAATATAATGCTTTTGCTCTTTGTAGACATGGTGCCTTAAATATGTTTTCATTGTTCTCATCTCCCTGCTCTCCCAACACACACACACAAACACAAATACACACACACACAAATGAACACACACACACACACACACACACACACACACACACACACACAAATCCAGAACTGTGTCAGAAGATTAGTCCATGCAGCACCTGCGATTTGCCAAGGGATCACACACCTGAGCACAGTCAGGCTGTATAAGGAGAAAGATGATCTGTCTGTCCGTCTGTCTGTCTGTCTTTCTCTCTCTCACTCTCTCTCTCTCTCTCTCCCCCCTCTCTCTTGTGCTCCCTCTCTATCTCTCATGCACACACACACACACACACACACACACACACACACACACACACACACACACACAAACAGACTCAGAGCAGTGCCTCTCCTGAATTTGTTGGTTCCTCATTTGGGACAAGGTACAAGCTGGCGCACGGGGGTTGCCTGGTCAGAACAGGGGATCCAACCAAAGGGAGCACCACTCTAATAAGGCAGAACAACCCATGCCTCTCCCTTTCTCCAAGGCCAGACACTTTCCCTTGGGATCAATCAGCCTTGACTCCCCATTCACCAAAACCCTATGCCAGGACACTTGGTGAAGGTGTCCCGAGATATGTGGCTCCTCAGAGCCGGGGCTGAAAACAAGCAAGGGGTCATGGTGCCCCAGGGGGTGTCTGACCTGGGTTTGGGGAAGTGTTGGGGAAACGGATAGGGTCTTAAAGGCTACATACATGGATGGACTCCCTACTTTCAGCCTAGATGCTTCTGGGTGACTTGGTGGATTTTTGGGGAGGACGAGGAGACCAGATGGACAGGGAGCATCAGCAGATGCTGGGAGAGCTGGGAAATGTGATCACCCTGTGAGTACTGTTGACAGCTGGGAAGGCGGGGAGGGCAGACAGGCTCGGTGTATGTGGGTTGGAGTGGATATATTCCTCGCAGATATTCACTTTCTGTCTGACTCCAAGTACCCTCACATACCTATTGGGCTCTTCTGGGACCCTCCTCAGGTGAAAGGGTGACTGAGCACAGAAGACAAGGGCTCACACAGCAAGGAGGGCCTATCTTCTGCATCCAACACCCATGACCCCCAGCAAAAAGAAAAAGACTCGCGAAGGCAGGTGTGGAGGTGCTGCTCCCCACCTCTGATTAAAGCCACCAGTTTTACGAGAGAGAGGAAGGGTGCAGATGTGCAGCTGTGTGGCTCCCACTGCTCCAGGCCAGAAGCTCTGTGGCACCCCTCCTCACCCATTCCTGCATCTCCCTGTTTTCTGGGACACTGGCCACTAGGAATGGAGGTGGGATCCCCAGGTCAACACACACCCCTGCCCCCCATCCCTGGGGCACATTTGTGACAAGGACATGGCAGACTGTGGGGGGGGGAGGGTGAACTCGAGGAGGAGACAAGAAAGGGGAGGCAGGAGGTGCAGGTCCAGGTTAGTGGTTGGTTAGCCGGAGTGTTTCCAGGCTGTGGGCCCTCAGAGCCACCACTCATGTGTACTAATGGGAGAGCTGTAGGTGGTGGCTCCGGGTACACATGGGTCCAGAGTCCTAGGACCAGCAGTGGCTACCAGTTCGGGGCCGCAAGCCGGCCAGGGTGCACCATCTCCTCTGGGCAACTGTGAGAGGTGCAGCTGGTCAGAGCCGAAAGTGCCATGTTTGAAATGCAATGCTGCTGGGAAGGGGCAGGGGCATCTGCGGGCACATGGCAGAGCTGCATGTGGCTCCTGCTCCTCTTCTTCAGCCAACACCATTCCCACCTCAGCCGCTCCAGTGCCCCCCTTGCCGGGACCTCAGTCTCATGGCTGCCATGGCCACCATGCCTCCACGTGGCTACCTGTGGCAATGTGCCCGCCAGCTCCATGTGCTCTGTGCTCCCCACCAGAAACTGCACTATGATCAGCGAGGCCGCCAGCTGATGAAGCCACCTGCTCTTATGTGTACTCGCTCTTCTCTCTGCTCTCTCTCTGCCCCCACTCCTCTCCTGGGCTGTGTTGCTCCTGCCGGGCATGCCCACCCCCTTGCCCTCCCCTGATTCGTGCCCCTGGCCACTGCTGCCATGGGAGTGCGCCTTGGGCCCCGACCCCTTCTTCTCTTGACCCCTTACCCCTCTTCCTTTCAGGCCTTGCCCCCATCCCTGGCTGCAAGCCAAGCCCTGACTGGGACCAAAGGCTTCCAGGCCATGGAACTTGTAGCCTCACCTCAACTCATCACTCCCTCCCAACCCCAGTACCTGCCCTGGGTATCAAATCTCCCCTCAGCCCCACCGCTGGAGGAGACTCTCCTCCATCCTCCTCCACTAAAAAGTGCACGGTGACCCTTGTGTGTATGTTTGTGTGTATATGTTTGTTTGTGTCTGTTTATGTGTGTGTGATTGTTGGGGATAACTACCTCTCAAGGACTTAGAACATAATACCCTTTGAGATGAGTCAGCACACTGCACACTTCCAAAAACAGCACAAAACACCCAGTGTAAAGGACTCAGTACACAGCTCCCTTTGAAGGACTCAGCATATAGTACCCTGTGTAGAGTACTCAGCACACAGCACCCTTTGAAGGAGGGAGTCCATAGCCCACAAGGTAATGGACTAAGTGCATGGCATGCTTTGAAAAACTCAATGCATACCATTCTTTCTCAGGGACTCAGTACATAGCACCCTGTGTTAAGACCACACACAGCCCCCTTTGAAGGGCTGGGTACATAGCACACTGTGTAGAATAGTGCACAGCACCCTTCCAAAAACACAGCACATAGCACAATTTTGAAGGACTGAGCACATATTACCCTGTGGAAGGACTCAGCACATACAACATTGTCAAAGGACTCAGCACATAGCACCATTTGAAGGACAGTACAGAGCACCTCGTGTAAAGGACTCGTCACATAGCACTTGAAAAATTCACCTTATCCATCTCATCTCAAGGACTCAGCACATAGCAGTACCCTTTGGGATGAATTAGCACACTGCACCTTTAGAAGGACTCAGCATACAGTAGCTGTGTAATGGACACAGCACAGTACCCAAAAACAAGCAGGTCCCATTCTTCTCAGGGATTCAGCACATAGCACCCTTTGGGATAACTCAGCAAACAGGACGTTTTGAGGACTCAGCACAAAACCCCCATGTCGGAAGGACCCAGCAACCAGGACCCAGTGAAGGACTCAGCACATAGCTGTATGTCACAAGTGCAGTTTTCATTAGAATTAGGATGCTTTCTTCAGTATCACCATTCTTCAGAAACACTTCACAAATCCTACTAGTTCATATTTAGCTAAACTGCGGGAGGATCAGGTGAGGGTCTTGAACTCAATGCTTGTGGGCCCTGACCCTGAGCTCTTTGGTTCAATCTAGAGCTCTAGCACTTGGAGGGACAGCTCCAATATTTTTTTTTGTTTATTCTTTGACAGGTCTTATGGTGATTAGGAAGGCCAACTTGGGGTATCTGTGGGCAAAGGCTCTTAGCTCAGCTTGGAGCTGATCTCTCTCTTCCTTGTGCCTCTGGGAGCCGGGCCTCCTGGAACTCTCTTGGCCTAGGGTGGAACAGACCTGCTCTGGCATCAGTACTCAGGGTGAGCAAAAGTCAGCTTGGCCCTGGTCACTTCCCCCAATTGAACTCTAGAGGATGAAGACATGGGGCTGCATGTCTCACGTCTGGCCACGAGGAGGCAGGAGTCACCCACCATATTGATTGTACCTGTGAGTTATGTTTACTCTTACTGCCCTGGGGCCCCCCGTCATGCTTTGAAGCCACCCTGGACAGGAAAGTCCTTGAGACTCTTACATAAAATTAACCATCAAAAAGCAAGTGGGGCTGTGGCTCAAGTGGAAGAGCACTAGGCTTGAGCAAGAAAACTCAGGGATAGAGCCTAGGCCCTGAGTTCACACACACACACACACACACACACACACACACACACACACACACACACCACATGCATGCAAAATCAGAGATTTCTACAGTGCAATCTTTAGGTATTCTCCACGTTTTCCCCACTAAGCCTCATGGCTGTTGGCCTAGGTGTTTGTTGCATACAAAACCACCTGGCATCTTTAATTTTGGGGAACAGTATGGTTAGAAAGTCAGCCTTCCCCCATCACAGCTCCTTGATTGGGTTGTGGTCTATCCAGGCCCTTTGGGGCTCCTTATACAGACTCGCCAAGATGCCTTCAAAAGGCATCACATGCTGGGCACTGGTGGCTCACATATGTCATCCTAGATACTCAGGAAGCTGAGATCTGGAGGATTATTGTGCCAAGCCAGCCTGGGCAGGAAAGTGTGTGAGCCTCTTATCCTCGATGAATTATCAGAAAACAAAAAGTGTCCCTGTGCCTCAAGTGGTAGAGTGCCAGCCTTGAGAAAAAGAGCTCAGGGACAGTGCTCACAGCCAACAACAACAAGTAGAGGCATTGCATGTTGGCTTTGGGATTGGTATGGGTCAAACATAATTGGAATTTTCAAGTGCTCCAAGACAAAGCAGTACCTCATTTAGTTCTGTGTTCCTCTATCTCATCTCACACTCTGGCCTTGGCCATGCTTTTGTTAGCATGGCTCTGGCTTGACAGGAGGGCTCCAAGGAGGAAGATCTCAGAGCAATCACCCCCACCATATTCTTCTGCCCCGCTCACTCTGTTGCTTCTGCTCTTTGCTACAGACCATCTTCCTGGAATCCATACATGACGTCATTGCCACCAACATTGTGGTGAGTGGTGGGTCTGGCCTATCTCGGGGCAGTCAGAGATGGAAGTCGGTGTGGGACTAAGAGCTTCTACCCTGTGTGGGGGCTGAGGCTAGAGCTGACATTTATTTCATCCTAAGCATTGAAGAGGTAAGGAGACAGTGTAGAATCCACATTGAGTCAGCTAAGATTGGAATCTAGAGGACCACTTGTGTGAGGTAGGCTGTGGGGTCAGGGGGCCATTGTTCCCGGTACTCCTCTCTAAAGACTCCCCCCTCCCTCTCTCATCCCTCAATGGTAGAAGAGAAAATACAAATAAGTGGGTCCAAGAGGACGCAGGGGAGTATTTCTGTGTGAACCAGGCTTGTGCTTCATATTCATCTTAGCCCCTACTTCCTATTTATCTGAGGAATGGCCATATGGGTTTGGGATGGGGGGAATCATCCTAGCTGAGAATGTTGCTCAGTGGTAGATTGGTAGCCTAGCATGCCTGACACAAGGGGTTTCATTCCACACAGAAAAAGGTGGAAGGGGAGGTGGGGCCCAACTGGTAGAGCACCAGCTTTGATCAAAAAGATCTCAGGGACAGTGGCCAGGCCCTGAGCTCAAGCCCCAGGACTGGAAGAACAAATCTTTGTTGGAGGCTTTTCTTCCCTTTGAAAACAATTTATTCTTTGTGATAAGCATAACATGGGTCTCTTCCCTGGCCACCAATGGACCATAAGATGTCCCTTGAATTTGGGTCACTTCCCAGAAGCCTCTGCCCTACCTGACCCATAGTTTACCCCCATCTTGTGGCAGATCGAGGCCTGAGAGAAGGCCACCTGCAACCTACTTCTGGTGGCTGCCGAGGCTTTTGAGAGTAAGTATGTCACATAGAGAGTTATCATCCACATCAGTCTACAGAAGAAAGGGAGGGAGTGCTGCCTGCCTGAGCCCTCAAGCTGTATGCGGCTCTGGATGTGGGACATCTGCCGCAGGTTGTGCTCCATGGGGGAGTCATCCATAGGGTTAAAACCCCGACCTCTCCTCTGGCAGTTTCCAAGCTGTCTTGAAGTTGCAATTCTTCAAAACCTTTCTGTTCCTCGCTCATTTTACCCACCCCAGAGCCTGAGGCATCTGAAGCAGTCGGGGAGAGGGGTCAGCCTGTGCTGGCATCTGGAGCCCACTGTCCACGCCTTCCCCTGCAAGGACCCACAGCAGCTCCTGCAGCTCTCTCTTCTTCTCCATCTTCTCCTGGGAGAGCCAGCACATGCGCTTAGCTTTCTCCTGACACAGCTCATCCAGGACAAACATCTGCTCTTTACATGCCATGAGGGACTCCTCGATGGTGCGGATGTGTGCAGACAGCTGGCTACATTGATGGTGGAGCTCATCCACAGGACTATGGAAGTATACCTCATCAGACAGGTCTTGGATGAAGCAGATTTTCTTCTCAGATGCCCACGTGTCTCACTTGCCATCCCAACACCAGCTATGGTGGCAGCTCACAGAGCAGGGGGCCTGTGGCTCCAGCTCTGTCTGGCACTGAGTTGCAGGTGGGCTGGACACCTGCAGCAGGGCTTCTGCTCTTGCAGCAGGATTTTTCCCCTGTGGATCTCAGCCTCTTAGAGGGCTCATAGATCCACGTCCCTCTAGGTCTGGGGCATGTCTCCATCCTCTGGGATGGTCACGTTGGGAGGAGTAACCTCCTCTCCTTTTCTTCCTCAGGGCTCACACTTTCCACTTCCCCAGGTAAAGCCAGGAAGCTCAGCTGGGCCTGCAGGTGCTCCTCCTATGGTCTGGTTACTTCCAGGCACTTGAGAGTGTCCTGCCACTTTGGGGGCACCACCTGGTCCCCCCAGTTGTTCAGGCCCTGCACTTGCTTCAGCAGCTCCAGCAGCTGGGTCTGCCTCAGCGTTCAGCTGCTCATTGGAGGCAATGTGCTGCACACTGGTTGCTCTGAGCACCTGCAGCTGGGCCAGGGACTGCTCCTGCTGCTCCTGCAGCTCCCAAGATGCTTGGCTCTCTCTCTCTCTCTCTCTCTCTCTCTCTCTCTCTCTCTCTCTCTCTCTCAGCCACCTCTTTCCATTCCTCTATCTTCTCCTCTGAATGGTCTAGGTGTTCCAGCAGTTATTTCTTCACTTGTTGCTCTGAGTCCAGGATGCTGGTGAGCTCCTCCTTCTCACCGCTCGACCTTGGAGAGTGTCCCACAGCAGGGCCAGTTCTTCCTCTGGCAATGGGTCACACACACACACACATGCACCTTGTGGGATCTAGGGTATCTCCTGCAGATCCTTGGCCTTATCCTCCAGTCTCTTCAGTTGCTCCTGCTGCTCTGTATTCTGGAGAAAAAATTCTGGTTTTCCTGGACCTGGATGTGAAGTTGTTACTCCAGTTTTTTCAACTCCATTTGTGTGCAGTAGGCCTAGGCCTGCAACTGCAACTCTGCCTAAGATGGTCCTGCGGGAGGCCATGGCTCTGTCAGCTTCTTTCTCAGTTCCCCCAGCTCATAATCCAGCACCTGCCTCACCCTTCTCTCCTTCTCCTCTGTCAGTTGGTTCACCTGCTCAGTCAGCCACTGAGTCTCCTCTTTCCATGCTCAGGCTCCTCTCAATGCTTAGGTCCTCTGTGAATGTATCTGTCACCAGACTTGCTGAGGTCACCATCCAGCTCAGGTTGTCCAGTAATCCCTTCAGTAACTCATGCCCCATCAGCACTAGTTGGAACTTGCAGATTCTGTTCTTCTGGTGCTATTCTGTGTCCAGAGCACTTCCAGCTTCTCCTGCAACTCTGTGTTCACTTGCTGCAGGTCATCGAAGCTTCTGGTCTTTTCCTCAAGCTGAAGGGTCACATCGTTCAGCCTTTCAAAGAACATTTCAGTTTCTTTCTGTGCACCAGTGACCTCAGAAGCCACCATATCCAGCTCT
Organism: Dipodomys spectabilis; assembly: GCF_019054845.1. Taxonomy (NCBI): domain Eukaryota; kingdom Metazoa; phylum Chordata; class Mammalia; order Rodentia; family Heteromyidae; genus Dipodomys; species Dipodomys spectabilis. Next base: position 3,229,036 of record NW_024871021.1, on the reverse strand, counting down.
GCCACACACCGCTCTGTGGCCTGCAGGTGGCTGGTAAGAGCTTAATGCTCCATTTATCTGTCATTGGCCACCTGCTTCACTTGGGCCGGTGCAGATTATAAATCTCTTTCTGCTGAAATCAACCTCTGTATGGGTGACTTGTGGATCTATAGCTCTGTTTCTGGTGCTTCATGCAACTGGTCTATCTTCTCCCTCTCTTTCTCTGGTCGATCCTGCAGGTGTGTTTTCTCCTGCTTCAGTGGTGAAATCTTGCCTCTGAGTGTCTGGTTTCTTCTTTTGCTGCTGTCCAGGGTGGGCACCACGTGTCACTAGCACCTCTGCAGATCCTTGATTGTATCAGGATCCTTGATACTCTGGCCCCTGGTGGCTGTGACTGTGTCCAAAGGCAGGGAAGGTCCACAGTCTGCATCACCTTTGGCCAGACCCTCTGTTGAATCACGCTCCCCAGTGGTGTTTGTCTTAGGGATCCCTCCCTTTTTTGTGTTGTTTGTTTTCTTGAATGTTGCAGGTATGATGGGAGGATTCCTTTGCTGGTTTTCTGGAAGTAGTTTCTTGCCTGTAGCTCTTTCACGGAGTCCTGTTGTTTCAGACATCTGAGTGCTGGGATTGGGAAAGATAGGCTGGCCACATTCCCAGGCTCTGGAAAATCCTCTATTCTCTCACTGTCTGACTAGGACATCAATTTTCCACTCTACTACAAAGTCGCTTCATGTGGCATGCTCACCACTCAGCCACCTCTACCTTCAACTGCTGTTGGTAGTGTCAAACACCAATGGGAATCCTAATGCTGGGCATCATGGAATGTGGGTGTGGCCACCATTCTTGTATCCCATTGGTCAGAAAGAAACCTGAAAGAATGGGGTTGTGGCCGGAATCCTGTGATGCAGGCAGCATGGGTGGAGTCAAGATGACAGCGGCTCCCCCAGCCCCTTTCCCAGGGAACTTTGTCCAATCCAGTTGGGGACAAGAGGGTGACCTGCTTTAGCTGGATGGCTGCACATATTGTTGTGTATGTCCGTTTGTTGCCAGTCCCAAACCTTGAACTCAGGATCTGGGCACAGTCCATGAGCTGCTTTTGCTTAAGGCTAGCTCTCAATCACTTAGCCATATGGCTATACCTCTGACTTTGTTGGCACTGAAGGTGGACAGGGGTCTCAAGGACTTTCCTGCCTATGGTGTCTTTGACTATGATCCTCCTATCACAACCTTGTAAGTATCAAGGAGGACTGCTGAGAGCCACTGGTGACAGCCTAATCACTGGTTTTGCTGATGTTCTTGGACAGTTACCTATCCTCAGGTTTAAGTGGTGGGAGCTGGAGCCTATAGTTGGAATCCTGGTCCTGCCATCTCCAAATGGCAGAAGATCCTAAGAAACTCATTCCTGTCCGATTGAATACCAGTGGAATGTGATGTATGTCATGATTGAATGGGCTGTTCTTGAATGATTCTAGGATAAAATTATACACCATTATATTATAGGACACTGATCAATTTTAATTAATACTTCATGAATCATTTAAAAAATCACATTCATTAAATGGAGGCATAATGAAATACCTAAGAATTGGGCATCACATAGTATAGAGATGCCATTTTTCTGCAAGGACTTTCTTTAGTTAATTAGTATATACGATTTTCTGAATGTAGTTTGGTATATGAAACTAGGATATATTATACCTGACCTGAAAATCAATTATTCAAACAGTTTTTATCAGAAATGCTTATATCCAAATGTAGAGGGTAATCCAAATTATGTATATTTGAAGACAATGCTTGGTTAGTCCTCTCCTCACATTACCCATTGCCTTCTTGAGAACAATACACATCGTAAGGAAATGCTTAGAATGTTTTGGAGAAATTGGTTGAATTCAAACCAGTTAGTTTCTCTATGCTGAATTTTGTTTACTTTATATCCAGAAAAGCTAAATTCTTACTTTATAATTTTCCTTAGGCTTTATACTCAAATTTAATCTCTGATCGGTGACAAATAAAGATATAAATATTTTTTAACAGTAGCAAAATTCAGGCTGAGGAATCTAGGTACAATGATATTCATGTAGATAGGCCTCATCAGTCATGAAACCATGATATCAAAATATTAACCAATGCTTACTAGTGTCATGCTTATGAGATTTTGTGTATTACAAACAGTGGTTACTAGATTTTTTTTTTGTAATCAACATCATTTCATGCGTTAGGAACTGAAGTGAGACATTATACTCAGAACAAAATTTAATGAAGCATCCAAAATTAGTTATTAAGATATACATCATGTAACACAATGTTTTAAAAATGCAAGCTAAAGGAAATAATTTACGAAAAGAATCAACATTTACAATAAATACAGAATCAGTAAGACTGATTTTTCTTTTACCCCAGTTGCAATACGGCTTACATGAAGTCTTTTCTGGTTATATGTTTAGTTAGGTCTTGATATTTAGTTGGAGAAATTCTTTCATATATTCATTTGTCAGATCGAAGAGGGAATGAATTCCTTGCCAGAGTCAACACCCATAATAATATTACAGATACTTTGCCAAAGTTTCAAATCTGCACGAGTAACTTGGGTCTTTTTTGGATCTAAATAAATAGATATGCAATTTTGTCAGTACTAGATTTTGACTACTATTTATTAAACTATTATTTTCCAGAAACTACTTCACTCTTTTAGTGAGATTTTTAGTTTCATTCATATCATGTGTTGATGTTTTCCTTTAGATAAGCCACATTCAGTCTTCTACAAAGTGTAATTTGGAGTAGTTTAAAATTATGCACACTCATTTACAATGCTCAGATTCTACTATTTGCATAATTCTTCTTCTTAAATCAGTAGGAATTAGTTCTCAATACGAATACTATTGAAGTTATTCATTACATTTCTGAATTTTTTAAGTATGTCATGATTTTGTTATTTTATTCTTTCAAATATGTGCAGATCTCACTCCGCATAGAGTCACATTTGTTTTAAACAATTTGATCCATTCAAGGGATTTGCTATATTAGCTTCATCTAAAAGAATTTAATTAAAAATTCACACAACTGTATTTCTGAGACACAGTTGTCTTTACGGCTCTATGCCAAGTTAACATGTATTTGAGGATTTTGTGCTTAAAAAAAAACTGGTACAACATGCTTTTTTTCCTGGGGGAATTCTACTTTGTTGGTTGTTTTTCCAGTTGTGACTTCAACATATGTGTGCATTTTATTACAATTGTTTTGTGTCTATATTTTGTTTCCTATAACAGAAAGTACAAAAGGAATCAATGATTCAGAACTTTTCTAAATAGAATTCTAAGATAGACACTTGAAATATTGTGACAACTAGGAATAAGCAGGTCTTCATACAGAGACATTGTTTGACATGACTTGAATTCTTCCTCCTTGCGGGCAACCGGTGGCTCACGCCTGTAATTCTAGCTACTCAGGAGGATCACGGAGATCTGAGAATCATGGTTCAAAGGCAGCCCGGGCAGGAAACTCTTTGAGACTCTTATCTCCAATAAACCACTAGAAAACCAGAAGTCCGGCTGGGGCTCAAGCGGTAGAGCACTTGCCTTGAGCTGAAGAGCACAGGGACAGGGCTCTAGCCCAGAATTCAAGCCTCACGACTGACAAAAAGAAAAAAAAAAGATTGAATTCTTCCTCCTCTTGCCTCACTATTTCCAATAGTATTACTGCAAAGTCATAAGTGGAAAGAAAATAATTTTGTCTGTATGAATTCAGAATTTTTGTTCCAATTAGGACGCACTACACATTCATACTTCATTTTAACTCGAAAAACTTCTTTCCTTCGTTTAAAATCACAGATGTGAATTTATAATTCTAAAATAGCCACTACTAATTTATCTGAAATGATCCAAACTATTTTCACTTCACATTATATGTAATAAGAGTGTAATAATAATAGTAAGTAATATAGTATGTAATAATTGTCTTTGGGGAAAGTCAATAACTATGGATTTTTGTGAGATACTGAGAAATAGTAAAACTCATATATGATTCGATTAAAAAATTCACAGTTACATCTAAAAATAAATCATAATTATAAACTAATGTTGAAAAAGTAAGATTGTTTATTGGAAAAAGCCAGAAGTTTCAATAAGTTTACTTTTTAAAAAAATTGTCTTAGATCTGGGCTTTGTTGGCTCATGCCTGTAATCCTAGCTACCCAAAACTCTGAGATGTGAGGATAGTGGTTCAAAGTCAGCCTGGGCAGAAAAATCTGTGAGACTCTTATCTCCAATATATCACTTGAAAACTAGAAACGGTATTGTAGCTGAAGAGATACAGTGGTATCCTTCAGCCGAAGAGAGGAGGGATAGTGGCTAGGCACAGAGTTAGAGCCCTACGACCGACAAAACAAAATTGACATGAATTTTACTTTATTATTTTATGATTTTTTATTGTGGAAAATACAGAGGGTTTACACTTACATGAACAAGGTAATGAGTACATTTCTTATCAAGCGTTTTTGCCTCCTCCTTTGTTTCCCCTTCCCATCCCTTCATATCTCCCCTTCTACCACCCCACCATCCCCTCCACACCAAAGTTGTAAAGTTCGTTTTTTAACATAATGTCTTGTACATATCATTGTGGTAATTAGTCCACCTGTATAACAATTTGTTTTTCCCTTGCCATCCCCAAATTATACCAACATCAAATACAGTGAAAACAGGGGTTATACCGTGGGGGAGGGACATAAAAAGCATCAAATAATCACAAAACAATTTGAGTCCTTATCTTAGGGTTCATTTCTCCTACCATCAACTTGTCTGACAGTTTCTGTTTGTCTCAGACATATACTATTTATTGCAAATAAGGGAAAACATGGCACTTATGTTTTTTTGGGCCTGGATTACCTCATTTAATATAATTTTTTCCAAGGCTTTCCATTTCCTGACAAATGGGGCAATGCCATTCTTTCTGATGGACGCATAGAATTCCATTGTGTATATAAACCACATTTTCTTGATCCATTCATCTACTGAGGGGCATCTGGGTAGGAACCGTATCTTAGCTATGGTAAATAATTCTGTAATAAACATAGTTGTGTTGGTAGCTTTAGTATGGTATTGTCTGTAATCACTTGGTTAAATGTCCAAAAGTGGGGGTGCTGGGTCATTGGGGAACTCTATGTAGAGTCTTTTGAGGAAGCTCCATACTGCTTTCCAAAGTGGTTGAACAAGTATACAGTCCCACCAATATCCCCACCAGTTTCTATTGTTATTAGAGTTCTTGATTATAGCCATTCTAACTAGGGTGAGGTGGTATCTCAATGCTGTTTTGATTTGCATTTCTTTTATGGCTAGGCATTTCTTCGTGTGTCTATTCACTATTCTTTTTACCTCTTCAAAGTAGTTTCTCTGTAAGTCTTTAGCCCACTTATTTATTGGGGAGTTCTTTCTTTGAGGATTTGTTGCTGGAGGATTTAATTTTTTGAGTTTCAGGTATATTTTAGACATAAGACCCTTGTCAGTTGTATGCCTAGTGAAGAACTCTGAATCTGTGGGCTTTCTATTGATCTTGCTAGCTTTGTCCTTTGCCAGGCAGAAGCTCAGCAATTTCATGCAATCCCATTTGTCCGACCTGTCTTTGAATTTTTGTGTTTCTGGGTCTCTATTAAGAAAATTTCGGCCTGTGCCAAAGAGGCCTAAGGTTTCTCCTATTCCACCCTGTAATGTTTTCAGGGTGTTTGTTTGACTGTGAGGCCTTTGATCCATTTGGAGTTGATTCTGGTGCAGGGTGATATATAAGGATCTAGCTTTAGTTTTCTACAAGTGATTAACCAATTTTGCCAGCACCATTTACTGAACAGGTTGTCTTCCTTCCATTCTATTTTTTTAGCTCCTTTATCGAAGATTAGGTGGCTATAGGTCTGTAGGTTCATTTCTGGGTTTTCAATTCTATTCCATTGGTCCTGAGGTCTGTTCTTGTGCCAATACCAAGCTGTTTTGATTACTATGGCTTTGTAGTAGAGCTTGGAATTTGGTAGTGATAGTCCTCCAACACTGTTCTTTCTGTTAAGGATCATTTGTGCTCTTCGGGGTCTTCTATTGTTCCATATGAATTTTTGGATTGCCTCTTCTCTTTTCTTGAAGAATGAGTTTGGAATATTCATAGGTATCACATTGAATTAGTAGATAGCCTTGGGAAGTATTGCAATTTTCACGATGTTGATCCTTCAGATCCAGGAGCATGGGAGGTTTTTCCAATTTCTAAGTTCCGTTTTTACTTCCTTTTTCAGGTTTTTAAAGTTTTCATCATAAAGGTCCTTCACTTCTTTGATTAAGCTAATTCCCAGGTATTTTATTTTTTGTGGGGCTATTATGAATGCAGTTGCTTTCCTAATTTCAGCCACACTTCTCAATGTTGGCATGCAGAAAAGCCATTGATTTTTGAGTTAATTTTATACTATGCTTTTTTGGGAAAGTTTTGAATCAACGTGAGTAATTTAGGAGTGGAGTCTCTGGGATTCTTTAAATACAAGACCATGTCATCTGCAAAGAGGGAGAGTTTTATATCATCTTTCCCTATTTGGATCCCTTTTATGTTTGCATCTTGTCTTATAACTGTAGGTAGGCATTCTAATACTAAATTGAAGAGAAGTGGAGAGAGTGGACATCCTTTTCTCGTTCCTGAGTTTAGAGGAAATGGCTTTCGTTTTTCACCATTAATTATAATGTTGGATGTAGGTTTGTCATACACAGCCTTTATTGTATTGAGGTATGTTCTCTTGGTTCATAGTTTTTCCAGACTCTTCATCATAAAGGGGTGTTGGATCTTGTGAAATGCTTTTTCTGCATCTATTGATATATCCATGTGGTTCTCATCATTGCTCTTGTTGATGTGATGAATTATATTAAATGGTTTGCATATATTGAACCAGCTTTGCATCCCTGAAATAAATCCTGTTTCATCGTGTGTATGATTTTTTGGATGAATTGTTGAAGTCGATTGGCCAAAATTTGTTGAGGTGTTTAACATCCATGTTCATCAAAGAAATGGGTCCATAGTTCTCTTTCTTTGATGAGTCCCTGCCTGGTTTGGAATAACGGTTATTTTGGTATCATAGAATAAATTTGGTAGTGAACTTACTCTTTCAATTTTATTGAATAGTTGAAGGAGGATTGGTGTGAGCCCTGCTTTGAATGCCTTGTAGAATTCCGCTATAAATCCATCTGGTCCTGGGCTTTTCTGAGATGTGAGGTCTCTTATTGCTGTTTCTATTTCTATGCTTGATATGGGCATGTTAAGTTGATTTAACTCATCTTGGTTGAATTTCATCATGTCGATATTTGATGGGAAAAGGTCCATTTCTGCCAGGTTTCAAACTTATTAGTATAAAGTTTTGAGAAGTATTCCATTATAATGTTCTGATGGTGATGTTCCCATTCTTGTCCCTGAGTTTGTTTATTTGGGTGTGTTCACTTCTTTTTCTGATAAGATTTGCTAAGGGTCTGTCAATTTTGTTAATTGTTTCAAGAACCAACTCTTTGTTTTGTTGATTCATTTTATGGTGCTTTTTGGATTCTAATTTACTTAATTCTAATTTAATTTTAATTATTTCTTTCTGTCTACTGGATTGGGGTTTATTTTGCTGATCTTTTTGAAAGAGGTGCAGATGTTTTATTAAATTGTTGGTTTCACATCTCTCTAATTTGTTGATGTAGGAATTCAGAGCTGTAAACTTCCCTCGTAGTATTGTTTTTGCTGTGTCCCAGAGGAGCTGGTAATTTGTGTATACTTATGATGCATAAAACACAAGACAATCCAATGAGGCACATTGAAAATAACTTTATTTACACTGGAAAGGTGCCTGCATTTACCTTGTCCTGGGATGTACACTCAGTGACAAGCCAACCACAACCACCAAATCTCAGACCTCCAATGGGCAGCCACACATACTTAATTGGTCTGCAAAGCACCAACTCCCCAAATTATCATGTCCAAAGCTCCAAACTTCAGTAGGTAAGGTTTTGTCCTTTTCCCTTACTCCCTCCTTCTTCATAGACTTTCCTTCATTTCCCCCTTTCCCTTCCATCACTTCCTTTTTCTTTTTAAGCCTCTCCACTATCCACAGGCCTACACTTCTCTGACCTTGTGGCCAATTGGCATACTTTTCCTCCTACTATCCCTCAAATTCCTCTTCTCCCAAGTCTTTCCACTCCTGCTGTATTACCACTTCCTTCCCTTGATTTTCTCTAATTCCATTTCTCTGACCATGCAGCGTATACATAGGTTGAATCCCTCCATCAATCCAGTGAGTCTGCTGCCTGACAGTTTTCAACCATCACTTCACAAACTGCCCATTCCCCAATCACTTTTTCTCAGCTAATCATGTGAGGATGACATCCTACCCCTTCCAAGAACATACCCTGGCCCTTTGGTGGTATGTCCCATGCAATCCAGTGGGCCAGGCATGGGCCCACATTGTTTAGTGGGCCCTGCTGATTATTAGGGCCCCTCTGCTTTATAAACCCCCCACTGGTTTTCATGTCCAATCAAATCCTTGATTCCTTCTTACCAAATCCTAAAAATTCCCTTCTCTCCACCCTCTTTCCCTCTCATTCCTCCCTTCCCATCACTGTGTTTGGGTTACTTAGTTATTTTTCTTCTATGTCCAGTGCAGCTGAAGGACCCCTTTCTTGTATGTTGTTCAATTTCCCAGTTATTCTGTTCCTCCTTCTGGCTTTCCTCCATTGCGTACATATTTCTACCATCTACATAGTCAAGAACATGGAGTCATTAAGGGTGATACAACAAAAAGAGTGGCTGTCCTTTGTTTCTCAAGTCCTATTTACTTTGTCATATCTTCTTGCATTTTAGCTTTAGAATCCACATATCAGGTAGACCCTGTGCCATTTGTCTCTTTGTTCTTGGCTTACCTCACTCAAATAATTTGGTCTAGTTCCATCCATTTTCCTACAAATGCCATCATTTTGTCCTGTCTAATGGCTGAATAGTATTCCATTGTATATAGGTACCACAATTTTTGGATCCATTTATCAGTAGTGGCTCATCTGGGATGTTTCCAAATCTTGGCTATTGTGAACAGAGCTGCAATAATCATAAAGGTGTGTGTGTCTTTGTATACTGGTTCCTGTTGTTCTGAGTACATGCCTAGGAGTAGTACGGCCAATTCATAGGAAAGGTCATTATTTAGCTTTCTGAGGTACCTCCAGACTTCTTTCCAAGTAGTTGTTATTAGTATACATTCCCACCAGCAATGTATTAATGCTTCTCTTTCTTTGCATCCCTTCCAACATTTGTCATTGGCTGAATATAGGATGTGGGCCATTCTGACTGGGATAAGGTGGTATCTCAGAGATGCTTTTATTTGGATTTCCTTTACAGCCAGGGATGATGAACATTTCCTCATGTGTTTCTGTGCTGTTTTTCCTCTTCTTCTGAGAAGTCTCTCTTGACCACTTCAAAATTGGTTTGTTAGGTTTGTAAACGGTTAGTTTCTTGAGTTTACCATGTATAATGGATATTAGACCCTTGTCTGATATATTGCTGGTAAATATTTTTCCCAATTATTTGGCTTTCTTTCTAATTTGATTGCTATTTTTTATCTGTGCAGAAACTTTATTTTAAGGTTGGTCCATTTATTGAGTCATTCTCCAATTTGTTGTGACCCTGGGAATCTGTTCTGGAAGTTCCTGCCTTTGCCTATAAGTCCAAGTCTCTCTCATACTCGGTCCTGCAATAGTTTCAGAGTTTCAGGCTTGATGTTAAGGTCTTTAATCCATTTTGAGTTCATGTTAGTGTATGGTGATAGGCTAGGGTCCACTTTTAGTTTTCTGCATGTGGCCAGTTTTCCCAGGACCATTAGTTGAAGAGGTTATGATTCTTCCACCGTATGTCTTTGGCTACTTTGTCAAATATCAACTGATTGTACATATGCGGCTATATTTCTGGGTCCTCTAACCTGTCTCACTGATTTTTGGGTCTCTTTTTGTGCCAGTACCAAGCTGTCTTTGTTATTATGGCTCTATAATAGAGCTTGAAGTCCTGTATCATGATCCTTCCTGCATCCTTTCTTTTGCCTAAAATTGTTTTGGCTATGCTAGGTCTTTTGTTGTTCCATATGAACTTTTGGACTATTTTCTCTATTTCAGTAAAGTAAGTCATTGGAATTTTAATGGGAATTACATTGAATATGTTTATTAATTTTGGCAGTATGGCCATTTTCACCATATTAATTCTGCCTATCCAGGAACATAGGAAGTCTTTCCATTTCCTGGTATCCTCTAAGATTCCTTTTTTAGGCTTTTATAGTTTTCATGAAATAGACACTTTACATCTTTGATTAGGTTACTTCCTAAATACTTTTTTTTGAGGTTATTGTGAATGAGGTTGCTTCCTTGATGTCCATTTATGTTTGTACTTTGTTGGTTTATAGAAATCCGGCTGATTTTTGTGGGTTAATTTTGTACCTGGTACTTTGCCAATTTGGGTTATAAGCTCTAAGTGTTTGGGGATGGAGCTTTAGGGATCATTAATTTATAAAATAATGCCATCTGCAAAAAGAGTGAATTTATATTCTTCCTCTCCTATGTGGATCCCTTCAATGTATTTTTCTTGCCTTATTGCTCTGGCTAAAAATTCCAGAACTATATTGAAGAGGAGTGGAGAGACTGGGCATCCTTGCCTTGTTCCTGTTTTTAGGGGAATTGGTTGTAGTTTTCCCTATTGAGCATAATATTGGCTTTTGATCTGCCATGTAAGGCTTTTATTGTCTTATGAAATTTACCTTCTATTCCTATTTTTTCCAGAGCTTTTAACATGAATGAGTGCTGAATTTTATCAAAATCCTTTTCCATATCAATGGAGATAATCATGTGGTTCTTGACCTTGGATCTGTTGATGTGATAGATTACATTTATTGACTTACATATGTTAAACCATCCCTGCATCTCTGGGATGAAGCCTAATGGATCATAATGTATGATTTTTTATATGTTTCTGGATTCTGTTGGGTGCAATCTTATTGAGGACCTTTGTATCTGTCTTAATCAAAGAGATTTTTTGTTGGGTCTTTGGCTGGTTTGGGGATGAATGTGATATTGGCTTCATAGAATGAGTTTGGGATTACTTCCTCTGTTTCTATTTCTCTGGAGAGCATGAGGAGTATGGGTATTAGCTTCTCTTTAAACGCCTTATAGAATTCTGTAGTGAATCCATCAGGTCCTGGGCTTTTCTTGTTATATGATTTCTTATTACTTCTTCTATCTCATTGTAGGTTATTAACATTTGTAATTGATTTATTTCTTCTTGGTTCTTTTTGGGCAATTTGTATTTCTTCTTTTTCAGACAGGAAAAGAAGTTTATTTACCAAAAGGCTGCCCACACCATGCATGGTGGAGAGGCATGACTGAAAAGGAGTGGGTTGACCCACCTCTGATCCAGGACTTATCTAGGCCAGGGACAGGAAGAGGTGTGGCCAGGTGCTGGAAATTGTGGCCACACTAGATCCGGAAGTGACCTCAGGGTCTGGAACACTCCGAAGGTCAGATAGGAGGCATGTGACCAGAGGTAGCCTAGAATGTTACTTAGCAGGAGAAGGTGATTGCTTCCAGGTCTTCCAGTTACCTATGTAACAGATATTGCGTGGAAACTGAGCCAACAGGGAGGGAGGTGTCGCTGTTCAGAACTTACATTCCAGCCATTTGATAATTATGAAAAAGGGTGAAGATTCTTTCTGGCTACTTCCTGTTTGCAAGCGGCATTGACAGTAAGGGTTAAAGGCTGATATGTGGTCCCATCTGGGAGAAGGCAGAAGGCAACAGCTGTCACTTGGGCATTGAGTCCTTAGATAAAGTCTGGAGGACATGTTTACACTCCCACCAACAATGAAGTAAGGTTCCCTTCTGTCCACATCCCCTCCAGCATCTGTTGTTATTAGAGTTCTTGATTTTTGCCATTCTAACTGGGGTGAGGTGGTATCACAATGTTGTTTTGATTTGCATTTTTTTATGTGTCTATTGGCCATCTTTTATGTGTCTATTGGCCATCCTTCTTTCTTCTTCAGAGAAGTTTTCCTTTAAGTCATTTGCCCACTTACATATTGGGCAGTTGTTTCTTTGAGGATTTGTTGTTGGGGGATTTAATTTTTTGAGTTCCAAGTATATTTTAGATATGAGACCCTTGTCCGTTGTATGGCTAGTGAAGATCTTCTCCCCTCTGTGGGCTTTCTATTGATCTTGCTAGCTATGTCCTTTGCCATGCAGAAGCTCTGCAACTTTATGCAATCCCATTTGTCCAAACTTTCTTTGATTTGTTGTTTCCTAGTGTCTATTAAGAAAATTTTGTCCTGCACCAAGGAGACCTAGGGTGTCTCCTATTCCATCCTGTAATATTTTCTGAGTGTCTGCTTTGACTTCGAGGTCTTTGATCCATTTGGAGTTGATTCTGGTGCAGGGTGATATATAAGGATCTAGCTTTAGTTTTCTACAAGTAGTTAACCAGTTTTGCCAGCACCATTTACTGAAGAGGCTGTCTTTCTTCCATTCTATTTTTTTAGCTCCCTTATCAAAGATTAGATGGCTATAGGTCTGTAGGTTCATTTCTGAGGTTTCAATTCTATTTCATTGGTCCTGAGGTCTGTTCTTGTGCCAGTACCAAGCTGTTTTGATTACTATGGCTTTATAGTAGATTTTGAAATTTGGTATTGATATTCCTCCAACAGTGTTATTTCCGTTGAAGAGCGTTTTTTCTATTCGGGGTCTTTTATAGATGCCCCTCAGTAGATGAATTGATCAGGAAAATTTGGTATATATACAGAATGGAATTCTATGCCTCCATCAGAAAGAATGACCTTGCCCCATTTGGGAGGAAATGGAAAGACTTGGAAAAAATTATATTAAGTGAAGTAAGCCAAGCCCAAAGAAACATAGGTCCCATGGTTTCCCTTATTTGCAATATCTAGTATATATAAGAGTCAAGCAGAAAAGGTCAGATAAGGTGATGTTAGGAAAATGAACCCTAAGATATGTATTTAAATGTTTTTGTCTTTCATGCATTTATTTCTAAAGCATTTATAAGATTATTTCTTTGTTGCTTTGTATGTCCTTACCCCACAGTATAACCCCTGCTTTCACTGTATTTGATGTCGGTATAATTTGTGGAGGGGAAGGGGGAAAACAAGTCGTTTAAATAAGGATACAGTTTGACCCGTTGCAACAATGAGAAGTACAAGTTGTCATGTTGAAAATGAACTTTACAACTTTAGAGGGGGGGTGGGGAGGATTCAGTGGGGGGGGCGGGGGGAAGCTGGGAAGGAATGGGAAGGGTAAACAGAGGAGGAGGCTACAATGCTTGGTAAGAAATGTACTCACTATCTTGCCCATGTAATTGTAATCCCTCTGTACAGTATTTTCACAATAAAAAAAAAAGAATAATGCAAAAAAAAAGTTTGGAGGAGACAAGTCTCATCACGAAGTTTGGAGAAGTCTCATGACGCATTGAGGTACTGAAAAAAATACTAGAGAGCAAATAAATGGCAAGAGGAAGGACTTGGGGCTCAAAATGTTGGTAGAAATGTCCCTACCTTCTTCTGACACCTGGTGACTATATATAGAGAAGAAGTCAATTAACAAAGGCACGAATATAAATTCCTGTCCAGTTGAATGGTAGACAGGTATGGACATTAGATGGGCAGTCTTCTTACTTCTATTGACCTCCCGGCTCTGGTTAAATTTGATAGGGCAGGCACAAAGTGGCTGATGTGATATCATCTACTCTTACTCCTCTCCATGTTCCTTTGTTCCCCAGACTGGCTGAGTCTAGGTGCTCATTGCTGGGATGGTTAGTCCCAGTTGGTATTCAATGAGGCTTGAACTCAAGGCCTGAGCACTGTCCCTGAGCACTTCTGCTCATGGCTAGCACTCTACCACTTTGAGTGATGGTACCACTTGTAGTGTTTCCTGGTTAGAGATAAGAGGCTTGAGCCATGCTTCCAGCCTGGCTCTTTGCAGGTTAGTTGGTCGATGGAGTTTGAGTGATTTTTCAGCCCAGGCTGGCTTGCACTGCAATCTTTTCCACAAAAGCTCTTTGTTATTTACAATGAAAGCAACAAGGAGATCAAATATAATAAGTAGAGCTTACCAAGAATTGATGAAATATTCTGCAATGACAAAACTCGTAGAATCAGGTAGTCTGTACTAGACTACTCAACACAAAACAAGAAAGGCAAAAGTCAAAATTTTTGACAACAATATTTAGACATCTTTGCTAACAAAGTATATCAGATGGTTGGGCCTCAGTTACCAATGTCTGTGGAAAGAGCAACTTGTTAGCAATGCATATTAGAATAGATAGATTGAGGAATAGCAAGTTTCTTGGAAGTGTAAGGGTTTGATGGGGCCAAAACCTTAACCCACCATGTGGCCAAGATGGCGAACTCAAGATGGCGAATTTCTGAAAAAAAAGTAAAGAAAGCCTGAACAAAAAATCAAGCCTAGCCGGGCGCTGGTGGCTACGCCTGTAATCCTAGCTACTCAGGAGGCTGAGATCTGAGGATCGCGGTTCAAAGCCAGCCCGGGCAGGAGAGACCGTGAGACTCCTTTCTCCAATAAACCACCAGAAAACCGGAAGTGGTGCTGTAGCTCAAGTGCTAGAGCACTCCCTTTGAGCTGAAGAGCTGAGGGACATCGCCCAGGCCCAGAGTTCAAACCCCACGACTGACAAAAAAAAAATCAAGCCTAGTTTGGCTAGCCTTTGAGAGGCATCCCTGGGAACCAGCCCATGTTGCACTCTTCAGGGCACAATCCAAAAAGTTATAGAGATATAGAAAGTTGGACATGAATAGCAGAGAGCAAAGAGAGCCTGAAAGTAGAGAGACTTTTGACAATGTACATTGCAGAGGCATAAATTGTCTAAATCTGAGAAGAGCAAAAAATATTAAGTCATCTGGCTATCCAGGGAGCACAAGAGGCATGTCAGCAGGGTTTCACGGCTCGGGCATGACTCGCAGGACCCCATTAAATGTGTTAGAGAGTCAGTTTGGTGAGTGACGGAGAGCTGACCAGGAAGAAGCGGTGTCCCGGCTTGCCCCAGACCCCTATAGAGAGAAATAGCTTAGCCCCCTAAACCAGGCATTCATCGCTTCAGAGATGACCATCCTTTCTGCTAAAGGCAGTAGGAGCTCTCTGGAACGGTACCACATCTGAGCAGAGACTGAGCAACAGAGAGCCATGGAGAGTAGTTTCGTTCACCAGAGTAGAGAAGTGGTGTGCAGATGTGGATGTGAAGGCCAGCAATGGTATTGATGAAAATTCTCACATGGTGTCACAAGGCAGTTTGGTTTGAAGAAAAGGGGTGGTTAGGAAATTCTAGCATTTTCAACTCAAAAACCTCATCCCAGTCATGGCACTATTTGTAAGGTATATTACACAGGTAGGTTTCATTAAGTAGCCCATGAAGAAAACACCACATGGTATTCAGGCATGAAAAGAAGTTTATTTTCTGAACTGCTGCCCCCACCATACATGGTAGAGAAGAATGGCTGAAAAAGAAAGGGAGGGTAGCAATTTGTATTTCTGTAGAAATTCATCCATCTCTGCTAGGTTTTCCTTCCTTTGGGAGTAGAGTCTGGAATTATTTATTTATGATTGTTTTGATGTCTTGGATGTTTGTTGTAATTTTTCCTGTGGTATCTCTGATATTATTGATTTGGGTCTCCTCTCTTATTTTGTTAGTTACTCTTGCCAGTGGTCCCTCAGTTTTAGTGACCTTTTTTTAAACAGCTTTTAAAAATTAATTTTATTTATAATTTTCATAAGTCTCTGTCTCATTAATTTCAGCTCTTGTTTCCGTTCTCTTTCTGTCTAGCAACTTTAGTTTCAATTTTTTCTTGTTTCTCTAGCATTTTTAGTTGCATCATAAGATCCTTTACTTGTTCTATGTTTTCTTGATGTGTGCACTGAGAGCAATAAATCTGTCCCTCAGGACTGCTTTCGCTGTGTCCCATTGGTTTCTTTGTGATATATCTTCATTTTCACTGAATTGTAGGAACTTTTTAATTTCTTCTTTAATTTATTCTGTGATCCATGTATTGTTCAACAGAGTGCTGTTTAATTTCCATGTGTTTTTTTCAACTATATGCCTTGTTATTGAGAACTAGTTAGATTCCACCATGCTCAGACAGAATACAAGTATTATATGTCGATCCTCTTGTATTTGCTTAAATTCCATGTATAAACTAAGAAATGATCTATTTTAGAAAAAGTTAAGGGGGTTGCAAGAGGAAAACCCTACTGTTGTGAATACCTGTAATTCTAGCTACTCAGGAGGCTCAGATCTGTGTATTCAGGTTCAAACCTACCTTTCAGGTAGGAAAGGTCATGAGGCTTTTCTGGGGTTGCTCAGTACCACACCCTGCCTCAAGTCTGGGGTTGTTCACCACCTTTGCCACCATGGGCTGCTTATGCAAGCCAGTATGGAGAGGCGCCACACCCCACTATGGGTCCAGAGTTTTTTGCTGCTGCTGTTGATGCCACTGCTGCCGCCACAGCTGCTGCCACTGCCCCAGTTGCTGCCACTGCCCCAGGATCAGCTGGGCCACTTATGCAAGCCAGGCACCCCACCAAAAGTCAGGTGTTAACCACTGCTGCTGTCTCGGGTTAGGCTGGGCCACTTATGCAGGCCAGTATGGAGAGGCACAAACCACCACGGGTCTGGACTTGTTCACTGCAGCTGTCTCCACCTCAGCCACCGCTGCTGCCCTGGGCTGGTCTGGGCAAGTGCCAAGAGGCATTGTGCCCCAATTTTGGGTGGGTTGCCACCACTGCCAGCTGCTGCTGCTGTTCCAGGTTAGGCTAGGCTATTTACAACAGCAGGACAGAGGTGCCACACTGAGAGTCTAGGGTAGTTAGCCACTGTTGACTGCTGCTACTGCTCCTGACTGGGCTGGGCAACTTGTATCAGCCAGGCAGAGGCGCTCTTCCAGGGAGGGTGAGGGGAGTCTTTGTTTCTAGCTCTGCCTTCTGAGATTTCTGTTTGTATATTCTGGGTTGGCCCAGCTCTTGGGAGTCTCCTGGGAGACTTGGGATGCTTGTGGGTGTGTGGTCCTCAGAAGGTCCAGAACCGGGACAGTTAAGCAGCTTGGCACAAAACCCCATAATTTAAGCTGCACAACGTGGAGCCCCATCACCAGCAAAGGGTGGGGGAAGGGTCTTCCCACTTTACTGTCTGTGTAGGTTTTTCCCTTTTCTTTTTGCACATCCTTTATCTCTCTGAGTAATTGCCTTTTTTTGGTGGGTCACTTGGAGAAACAGAGCATTGAAATCCAAACTCTGTATTTGGTTGGAGAGAGCTGTGGTGTTTCCCTGCTGTTCCATCACCTTCTTGGTCCCACCATTTCAGGTGGAGTTTTTCTTATCTGGCCGGTGGGCCTTGGTTACCAAAGGATAGGTACATAAAAGAATATGTTGTAAAGCCTGTAGATTGTAGTTAGACATTTCCTGTAATATAGGCTTCCTAATTTTAGGAACCCAAGGGAGTGTTCTACACTAAAGTATTTCAGAGTGATGTGGAGGAGGCGTACCTAACCCATGGCCAGTCTCTGCATTTAATTTAGTTAACGTTTCCTTTAAGGTCATATTCATTCTTTCTAGTGCTTGAACTCTGAGGCTTATAAATGGATTGTAACTTCCAATTTATTCTTAGGGCATTAGTTAATAATTGAGAACTTGGACCATGAATGCAGGGCCATCTTTGGACCCCACAGCTAAGGGTAAGCAAAATCAAGGTATTATTACATGCCTCAGCTCAGCCTGAAAAAAATGTCTACTATTACTAACAGATACCAATAACCATACTTTCCAGGCTTTACCTCTGTGGAGTCCACTTTCCCAAATTCACCATCTGAGGTTCTTCACATATGAATTCTTTCCATATGTTCCAGCATTTCAGCATTTACCTGTTGGAAATTACCTACCACATTATAAAGTATTGTCAGGCTGAGGCCCCACTGGTATTCAAAACAGTTTTAGGCAGTGTCCTCAGGCAATTTACCAGGTTGCAAATATCTACATGTAAACTGACAGAAAGCTTGAGCCTGTATGCATTTTTCACAAGTTCAGTGTCAACATTTGCACACTTATTACCACTATTTTTGCTTCTTCCTTTAATATTGATGACTAGTAGTTCTAGAGAACCAACTGGTTTTAGAGTGGTCTCCCAAGCTACCTGATCAGCTCAGATGTTTCCCTGTATCTTAGGGTCTCTAGTTTCTTTAACTCCTGTATAGTACTCTGAACCTAGGAGACTTCTTCCATTTTATTCTCCTCCTTTTATCTCAAACTTTCTTTCATGATCCCACTATCCTTCTCAATGTGCTCCTTAATCTGCAAGTGTTTTGGCAGGGTCACAGGAAAGTTCCCTTGACTGGCCAACTGCTGCTCCTTCTCACAACACCTTTGCTTGCTCTTCAGATCCTCCCTTAAGTTCACAAAGGTGCTAGTGAGAGGTATTTTTTCCCACCCCCACTTGTTCCACTGGGACACGATGCTTCTGCATTACATTCATGGTGAAGATCTCAGCCGTCTTTTGGGGCTTTTACTCTAGTAGTTTCTTTTTCTAGTTTTCCACTTCAGTGTATTTTTGTGACAGATCTTTCAACGGTTTGTTTAGCTCTTTTGTTTTTCTTCCTAATGCTCTTTCCCTTTCCATGGTATTCTATATCAAAGCAAGTGGTCCTTTAACTCTTTCTGAAGAGAAACAATCTCTTTCTTGAGCCTGATATTTTCCTGTTCTCTTTTCTTGGCCTCATCTTCTATGACACAGCACTTCCCCATCTTCTCTGCTAACTACTCTTTCCTTCTTTCTCTGTTGCTTTGAATTTCTGGTGACACTTTTCAAAGTTTATAATCGACATGTACTTCAAACTATTATATTCTTATATCAGGTCCAGCTCCTTTTTCTTTTTCTTTTTCTTTTGGGTCCGGTCGTGGGGCCTGAACTCTGGCCTGGACACTGTCCCTCAGCTCTTCAACTCAAGGCTAACGCTCTACCACTTGAGCCACAGTGCCACTTCTGGCTTTTTACTTTTTGCTTATGTGGTGCTGAGGAATTGAACCCAGGGCCTCATGCATGCAAGGCAAGCAATCTACCACTGAGCCACCCTCCCAGCCCCCCAGCTCCTTTTTTATAGCCATAACTTCTTAATGGAATTCAGAGGTCCTTTGCATGTTTCTCCAGAGCTATGAACACATTTTCCATGTGGTTACTGTGATTACTTAACCTGTCATTTACATTTTCCAGGTGGTTAATGTGACTACGTAACCTGTCATTTTCTATCTTTCTCCTCCTTGGACATTCCTTTTCCTAATGTCCATTTTGCTTGCATTAAGCTCACTGATCTAGTACTAGAGGTTCCCAACTACCATTAGCAAATGAATTGTACTGTCTTTGCCAAAGGTTTCTTGATCCCTTTTCTAGTGCTCCTACCAAAACTCAAACTCCCTTCTTAGACTCGTATTTTGTTTTTCAGGGTCTCTGTTTTCAAACACCAACTGGGCAACCACTTTACCTCAAAACCTTAACTTTTCAAGCTTTCTTCTAATATCTGTGGCTGACTGGGTAGCAAAGGCCATATTTAGGACTCTTTGATTCTGCAGGACTTAAAGATCTATAGCCTTTAGGTCCTATAGGCATCTGGGAGAAGTTCCAAAAAAGCATTAGGGTTCTCACTGGGGAACAGTACCATCTCACTCACCTTAGATTGAAGACTTGGCTTTCTAGCCACTGCGGTATCCCTGCTAGCTAAACCTGGAAATAATTGCTAAGCATCTCTATACCTCGACTGCTGTTAGTCTCAGCTTGGGTAAGTCTGGGAAAGACTAGCTCCAAATAGTCTGGTTCAATAGGGGGGCTACTCTCTGGTCCAAGGACTACCGTCAAGTCACCAACAGTATGCACTCCCTTTTCTACCAGCTGAGACACACCTGTAAAATTTGCTGACAGCCATCCCAGATGTGCTTGTGTGTGAAAATTACAGTCTCTAATGAGGTAACGAGCCCCTGTTTTCTTTTTTCTGAAAAGGATGGATTTTTCTGTTTCCAGTTATACAGGTCACTACTTGTAAAGGGAACATATATTAGAAAGGGGTACTGCCCACCATCTCCTCCATGTTGCTGTCTCAAGGGTAATAAGTGTAACAAACCACATTGTACCACCTCAGGCTGCTACAAGTAACCACTTGTGGTATGGGAGGACTTATTAGAGTTGCTGATGACAAAGAATAGGAGAGAGAGTACATCAGTGCATCTTCCTCTGAGGGATTCTGTAAACCTGGGGGAAAATATTTTTTGGATATGATAACTTAAGGCCTTGTTCTCCTATCCTGAGAAAAGGAGTAAACAGGTGCATACAGGACACAGATAGAACTATCAGCATACATACAAAGACCAAGAGCCACAGACACTTAACCCACATGTCCCATACCTCTCAATGTTGACCTCTACAGGAGGTCCCAGATGACAGAGAGAACGCCCCAGATTGCCTCTTGAGGAGGCCACAGATGACCTCTGGAGGATGTCACATATGTCCTCCGTAGGAGGCCCTAGATGACCTCTCATGGAGGTTCCAAATGGATTCCCAAGGAAGTGTCAGATGACCTCCAAAGGAGTTTCCAGATGTCTTTATAATGAAGCTGAGATTACCTTTCAAGTAGCTCCCAAATGGCCACTCAAGGAGGCCACATATGAACTCCAGAGGAAGTTCCAGATAACCCTCTTGAGAAAGCGACAGATGACATCCAGAGAAGGTCCTATATAGCTTCTCAAGGAAGTCCCAGATGATGCCCAAAGATGGTCATAGATTTCTCATCAAGGTAGCCTGAGATGACCTCCCAAAGAAGCTCCAGATGACCTCAGGAGGTGGTCCTAGATTGCCTCTTAAGAAAGCCCCAATGACTACTTTTGAAGAGGTCTCATGTGGCCTCCTGAGGAAGCCCCAGATGACCTCTGGAGATAGTCCAAGATGGCCCCTGTAGAAGGCCCCAGATGACCTCCAGCATAGGTCTCAGATGGCTTGTCAAGGAGGTCGCAGCTGTACTCTTGATGACGTTCCAGATGGCTTCCCACAGAAGCTCTACATTATCTCTCAAGTAGGTTCCAGATGGCGTCCCAAGGAAGCCACAAATAGCTTCCAGATGGGTCCAAAACAAGGACCTCTATAGTTCAAGAAAATCCATCGAGACACGTTTTATATGATAAATGTTCTTCAAACTACCAACCCCCCAAATTATGATATACAAAGCTCCAGACATCAAAGGGAAAGCCTCTTTTCCCTTCTCTTTGTCTCTCGATCGCTACAGACCTATACCTCTTTCGAGGTTTTTTCCTTTTTCCCTTCTACCAGTTCCTTCTTCTCTTTAGGACTCTGCACAGATCTGAACTGCTTTGCAAGGCTCCTCAGTGGCCATCCTTCACCTTCTGCACTCCCTCAACTTCCTCTCCACCCACGTCTTTCCCCTTATGCTATCACACCACTTCCTTCCTTCCAGGACTTTTTCCTTTTTCTCTCACCTTCTTTTGCTCTGAACAAGCAGCCTATATAAAGTCTGTACCCATTTTCCACTCTAACTGTCTGTTTTCAACTATCACATCACAAACTGCCCACAGCCCAATCACTTCTTAACAGCTCAACAAGTGGTGATTAATTCAACAGTCCCTCCCACAGGATGCCTAACCTTCTCTGGTGGCATTCTTTGTCCTCTCCAGCTGACCAGGAGATGGGCCCATGCTGATTATCGGACCCTATAGATTATCGGGCCCTGCTGATTTTTACAGTATCCTCCTTGTGAACTAGTAGCAATTGAAATTGGAAATTTGGTTGTGGTATTACATCACAAACCCATTTTGACATCATTGCTACCATGACATAACAAACCCCTTGTGACAACATTGTCATTGTGACATCATAATTCCATTATGACATCTCAAATCTATTATGACCTCTCAGCTCCTTTGAAAAATCACATGCCCTTTTCAACACCACAGTCCCTTTGTGTACCCATATCCTTGTTGTGAACTGACAGTTGAGATCAGACATGTCATTATAACATCAAAAAGTGTTTGTGATATCCTCAACAGTGTGACATCACATTTTCATTATGAGAGCATCAGCTCATTACGATATCATCAAACTCAATGACAGAATCACATTATGACAACAATTCTCATTGTGATGTCATAGACACATTGTGAATGCCTATTCTGTGATTTCATTGTATTTCAAATGTGGCATGAGAGTTGATATCAGAAATGCATTTTTGTGCCTACAAACTATTTTGACATCATAATCACTTTGTGAAATCACAGTACCATTGTGATATCACTAACAATGTAACATCACAAACTTCTCCTGTCCTCATAACTTTTGTGACCTGCTGACATTGTGATGTCTTAGACCTTTTTGCCCTCATAATTTGTTTTCAACCTCATATTTCATGTACGACTTGAGATAACAGAAATCAACTGTGACATCATGACCATTGTGACATCACACTGACAGATGTCATGATCATCGTGTCACATTGTGCCATCAGAAAAGGTTTTGATGTCACAATTAATTGGTGATTCCATATGGTAAGGGGTCTATGATGTCACAATTGGTTTGTGATATCCAAATGGCATAATGGATCTCATTTGTCATGAAATCACAGAGAATATGAGTTCACAACAGACTGTGTTATCTCCAAAGTCATGTGTTTTCACAAATGTTATGAAGTCCTAAGAGGATTGTGATGTCACAGTGTGACACAATGTTTATGATGTCTGTCAGTGTGATGTCACAATGGTCACAATGGTCATGTCACAATGGATTTCTGATATCATATATCATAACTGAAATATTATAAGTTTGAAAACAAATTACGAGCTCATAACTGGCCTAAGACATCACAATTGCTGCACATCACAAGACTTATGAGGAGAGGGCAGGTTTTTGATGTCACAGTGTGTTAGTGATATCACCATGGCACTGTGATGTCACAAAGTGATTGTGATACCATATATTTATTCTGACATCAACCCACATGCCACATTTGAAATAGAATGAAATAAGAGAATAGGCATTTACAATATGTTTATGACATCACAATGACAATAACTATAATCCTATGAGGTCATTTTAAATTGTTGATGTTGCAAGGAGGTAATTGTGTAATAATGAATATGTGTTGTCACACTGGTGATGGGGTCACAAAGGGTTTGTGATATTACAATGGCACATATTAATTCAATTGTCATGTGTTCACAATGAGGATATGGGTACACAAAGGGACTATGATGTCACATATGCTATGTGTGTTTAAAAAGGTACTTAAGGGTCATCATAGCTTTATGATACACAGTTGTGATGAGGTTACAATGGGCTTTTGATGTCATCATGATTTTGTAATATTTCAAACACAAGTCTATTTTCAATTGTTACTATTTCACAATGTGCATACAAGTTCACAGAATGAGCTGGAAGTACTAATGGACATGAATTTTTTAAAATGTTAGGAGGTCATTTTAGGTTTGTGAATATAGAATGGCACAGTGATATCACCATGACAATGTCAACTCATTACATCATGTCAATATACTGTTTTGGTGTCACAGTTCATTGATGATTCCACATTGGTGGTGAGGTCACAAAATATTGGTGATGTGTTAGGCATGTCACAATGACATGATGATTCTCGTTTGTCTTAACTTACAATGAGTATATGAGTTCACAAAGGGACTGTGGTTTCTCCAAAAATATGTGTTGTCACACATATATTGAAATCCAAAAAGGTTTGTGATGTCAGAATTTGACACATGGAGAACAAAAAGGCCTAAGGTATCAGAATTGCAGCATGTCACAAAAGTTATGACGAGAGGATAGGTTTGTGATATCACAGCGGGTTAGTAATATCACAATGGCAACATGATATACAAAGGGATTGTGATGTCACAATGGTTATGAGTTCCTGATTTGCTTATGATATCAACCTACATGCCACATTTGAAATAGAATGAAATCACAGAAAAGGCATTCATAATGTGTCTATGATGTCACCATGACAATGTGAAGTTATAATTCTATCATATCATTTTAGTTTTGTGATTTCACAATGAGTAGATGGTATAAAAATGATAATGTGATGTCACAATTATGATAATCTCACAAACTGTCATGTCTGATTCTCAATTGTCAATATTTCACAGTGGGGCTTTGGGTACACAAAGGGACTCTGATATCACAAAGATATGTATTTTTCAAATGTTATAAGAGGTTATAATAGATTTGGAATGTCACAATGTGATCCTGGCATCAAAAACAACAATGTGAAGTCACAATGGATTTGTGATGTCACAGTGGTGATGAGGTCACAATGGGTTAGATATGTCATGAGTTTGTAATATCACAATTATTTGTCTAATTTCAATTGCTACTAGTTCACCATGAGGACACCAGAAGTGCCGCTATAATCCATGGGAACAGACATTCATCATGTCCTCCTAGTCTGAACAAATGGAGAGGGAGGGTGCATGACACTGGAGGGGACAGGACATGCTGCTGAAGGAGATAGGATGTCAAACCCCACATGGTCAGCTGCCAAGAAGTGATTGGGCATGGACATTTGGTAAGTGATAATTGAAAACT
Organism: Dipodomys spectabilis; assembly: GCF_019054845.1. Lineage (NCBI taxonomy): Eukaryota > Metazoa > Chordata > Mammalia > Rodentia > Heteromyidae > Dipodomys > Dipodomys spectabilis. The sequence continues at coordinate 3,204,391 of NW_024871021.1, read as the reverse complement.
GGAAGGCAAGAAACATATTGCAGTTGGGGAAGGGTACAGTCTATATATAAGCTGCATTTTCAGAGCAAGAGAAGTGGAGAGAAAAAAGTTAAGGGCCTGGATGGAAAGAAGTGATGAGACTGCTGGAGGGCAAAGACCTTGGAGGAGAGGAAATTGAGAGAAAGCAGGAAGTGAAGGACAGCAATTGGCCACCTGGACAAGGCAGGGCAGGCCTGTCAAGAGTAGAGCAGCCTGAAGAGAAGAATGGAATGGTGGAAGGAAAAAATGAAAAGACCTGAAAGGTAGGACAGATCTGTAGAAAGGAGAATGAAGAGAAAGGAAAAAAGCCTTGTCCTTTGAAGTGTGGAGCTTTGGAGGTCATTATTTTGGGGGTTGGTTGTTTGCAGACCAGTTAACAAATGGTTGAACTGCTCTTTGGAGGTCTGAGGGTTCATGGTTGAGACTGAATTTAGCTCTTGGCATCCAGCTCATTGGAAGGTAGTCACTTGTTACAAAATGTATGAGGACAAGACAGGTTTGTGTTGTTACATTGCATTAATGATATCACAATGTCAATATGAGTTCACAAAGTGATTGTAATGTCACAATGATGATGTGGTCACAATGGGTTTCTGAAATCAACCTATATCCCACACTTGTGATAGAATGAAATCACAGAATAGGTAATCACATTGTTCTTGATGTGATGTCATAAGGCCATGATGTCATTGTCATTTTGGGATGTAACAATGGGCTGATGGTGTTATAACAACAATGTGAGCTCATTCTGGAGATGATGTCAAAAAGGCTTTGTAATGGTACACTGGCATGTCTGATGTCAGCTGTCTTTGTTCACAATGACGACATGGTTACCCAAAGGGACCATGATATCACAAACACCATGTGCTTTTTCAAAGGTGCTAAGTGGTCACAACAGGTTTGGGATGTCACAAGGTGATCATGATATCACTGTAGCAATATGATGTCACAATGGGTTTGTGATGTCAAATGGTGATAAGGTCACACATGGATAGTGATGTCACAATGAATGTGTAATATCACCATTACATGTCCAATTTCATTCTACTAGATCATATTGAAGATACGAGTTCACGTAAGGAGCTAGAAGTCAGAAAGGTCATGAATTTTGTAAAATATTATGAGGACATAATAGGCTGGTGAAAATGCAATGAGACAGAGATATCCCATTGGCAATGTGATGCAACCATTACATGAGATAGTATTGTTTTGAAGTCACAAATGGTGATTCCATACAGGTGATGAGTTCACATAGGTTTGTGATTTCACAATGGGATGGTGATGTCACAATCTCATGCCAGATCTCTAATTGACAATGAATAATTGACAATGAAAATATAAGTTCACAAGGGATAATGATGTATCCAAAGGCACATGTTGGCACAAGTGTAATGTGTCTCAAAATGTTTTTGATGTCCTCATGTGACTCAGTGGTCATGACATCTGGCAGTGTGATATTACAGTGGTCATGATATCACAGTTGATTTTTGATATCACATGTCATGCCTGAAGTATTATTAGTTAAACAATTTATGAACTTAGAGAGGCCAAAGAGATCACACTGGCAGCATGTCAAAAAATTTATGAGGATAAGAGTGTTTTGTGATGTCACAGTGGGTTAGTGATACCATAATGGCAATGTGGTGTCATCAAGGTATTGCCATATTATAATGCTTATGTGGTCACAATGTATTTCTGATATCAACCCACCTGCAACATTTGAAATAGAATGAAATCACAGAATAGGCATTCCAATGTATCTGTGACATCACAATTACATGTGATTTGATGTCATTGTTGTTTTATGATGTCATGATGGGCTGATGTTATCATAATGACAATGTGATGTTACACTGGTGATGATGTCACAAAGGTTTTGCAATGTTAAAATGACATGCCTGATCTCAATTGTCATTAGCTCAACATGAGGATATGAGTACACAAAAGGCCTGTCATGTCACAAAGGCCATGCTTTCTTTCAAAGCTTCTGCGGTCATAATAGTTTTGGGATTTCAAAATGTGATATGTTGGTACAATGGCAATGTGATAACACAATGAGTTTGTGATGTCTCCGAGGTGATGAGGTCACAAAGAGTTAATGATGTCTCATCAAGTTGGTAATATAACAATGACATATACAATTTCAATTTCTTCTAATTCACTATGAGGATACTATAATAATCAGTGGGGCCAGAATTATCTGTGGGAGCCGATATTCATTGTAAATTCTTGGTGTGGCCCACCAGAGAGTGTGGGGAATGCCACCAAAGGTGGAGGTGTCAAGCCTTACACGGTGAGCTGTCAAGAAGTGATTGAGCACTGGGCAGTTTTGGGAGTGATGGTTGAAAACTGTTAGGCTTGAGATCCGTTGGAGGGAGGAGGGGTACAACCTATATATAAGTTTCATTTTCAGAGCATTCTACGGGGAGATAAAAAATGGGAGATACCCGACCCGGATGAAAGAAAGTGGTAAGACAGCAGGAAAGGAAAAACCTGAGAAGAAAGCAAGCTGAGGGAGAGCAGACGGTTGGCAAGTGGTCGCTGAGGAAGGGTAAGGCAGGCCTGTGGAGAGTGGAGAGGCCTGAAGAGAAGAAGGAAGTGGTCGAAGGGAAAAAGGGAAAGACCAGGAAGGAATGACAGGTCTGTAGAGAAAGAAGGAAGAATGGAAAAGAAAAAAGCCTTGCCCATTGAGGTTTGCAACTTTGGAGATCATAATTTAGTGGTTGGTGGTTTGCAGAACAATTAAGAAAGGGTGGGGCTGCCATTGGAGGTCTGAGGTTTGGTGGTCAAGGCTGCTCTTGAAACTGGGTATCCAGTCCAGGATAAGGTAATCACAGTCCCCTTTCTATTGAAAAATGGTTTATTATTTTATTTTTTTAATTTAATTTTATTTTTTTTGTGAACATACTGTACAGAGGGGTTACAATTACATGGGCAGGATAATGCGTACATTTCTTATCAAGCATTGCAGCCTCCTCCTTTGTTTACCCTTCACATCCCTTCCCTACCTCCACCCTCCCTCCCCAATCCTCCCTGGTTTATTATTTTAAATGTGAATCAATGGTTTGTCTCCTTGCCTTAGAGGTCATATGTACATGAGTCCAAAGAAAGAGCTTGAAGTCTCAAAGGCCATGAATTTTCTAAGATCTGATGAGGCCATGACAGGTTTGTAAAAACACAATGGGAGAGTGATACCACAACAGCAATACCAAAATATCATGTCAAAATAATGATTTGATACAACAATTAGTTGTTGATGCCATTCTCGTGATGAGGTCAAAGTAAGTTTGTTATGTCACAATGGGTTCACGATGTCAGAGTGGCATGAGAGATCTCAACTGTCATTAATTGGCAGTGAATATATGAGTTCAAAAAGGGACTGTAATGTCTCCAAAGGCATGTTTTGTTACAAATGTGATGCCATTCTAACAGGCTTGTGAGGTCATAATGTGATACAATGATCATGACACCTGGCAGTTTGATGTCACAGGAGATTTCTGATATCACATGTCATACCAGAAATATGAGATTGATAACAGATTATGAGCTCACAAAGGGCCTAATGTATGGCAGTGGCAGTATGTCACACAACTAATAAGGACAGGACTGGTTTGGGATGGCACAGCAGGTTAATGATATCACAATGGCAATGTGATGTCACAAAGGATTGTGATATCACAGTGGTTATATGGTCAAAATGGGTTTCTGAAATAGAATGAATTCACAGAATAGGACTTCACACTGTTAAGTCTATGATGTAACAATGTCACTGTGATTTATAATGCTATGATGCCACTGTCGTTTGGTTATGTCACAATGAGCTGATAGTGTCATAATGACAATTTGATGTCACTGCTGATTTATGATGTTACAATGGTTATGAGGGCACATTACGTTTCTGATATTAACACACATGTCAAATTTGAAATAGAATGAAAAAGCTGGGCGCCGGTGGCTCACGCCTGCAATCCTGGCTACTCCAGAGGCTGAGATCTGAGGATCGCGGTTCAAAGCCAGCTCAGGCTGGAAAGTCTATGAGAATCTTGTTCCCAATAAAAACCATTAGAAAACCGGAAGTGGCTCTGTGGCTCAAGCGATAGAGCGCTCGCCTACTGCGGAAGAGCAAGGACAGCACCCAAGCCCAGAGTTCATGTCCCACGAGCGACAAAAAAAATATTAAAAACAGGCATTCACAATTTTTTTTATAACATCACAATGACAATGTGATCTCATAATGCTATATTGTCATTGTAGTTTTGTCATGTCAACAGTAGTTGATGCTGTCATAATGACAATGGTATGTCACTCTGGTGATGTCAAAAAGGGTTCATGATGTTAAATTGGCATATCTGATATCAATTGTCAGTTCATAATGAGAGTATAGTTCCACAAAGGGACTGTGTTGTCACAAAGGGCATGTGTTTTTTCAAAGGTGCTAAGAGGTCCTAATAGGTTTGCGATGTCATAATGTGATAGTGATGTCAAATAGCAATGAAAGCTCACAATGGTTTTGTGATGACACATTGGTGATGAAATCATATGATATATTACATATGATGTCATAATACTATGATATGTAAGTTTAGTGATGTCAAAATTGCATGTCTTATCTTATTAGTCATTAGATTACCATGAGTATCCCAAAGGTTGCTATGTGTTGAGTCCTTCAAAAGGCTCATTGTGCTGAGTCCATTACACAGGGTTCTTTGTGCTATTTTTTAAAATTGTTCTGAGTCCTTGAGAGGTAGTTATAGGTATCTCCAACAAACACACACACACATACACACACACACACACACACACACACACACACACAAACATGGAGGCATACCGTGCGACTGCTTGGTGTGTGGGGTGGATGGAGAAGAGTCCCCCAGTGGTTGGGCTGAGAAGAGATTCGATCCCCTGCACCTGGGCAGCTGCTGGGGTTGGGGGGAAGCCCTGACCTGAGGTGAGGCTGCTTCTTCCATGGCCTGGTAGCCTTAGGGCAGAGTCAGGACAGCACAAAGCCAGGGATGGGGACGTGCCTGAGGGGGGAGGAGGCATGACCCAGGGGAGGACAGGGCGTGGCTGAGGGGGCACATATCTGCTGCAGCCAGGGCCACACAGGGGCTGGAGCACTTGCGCAGCAGGGGTGGGGCAGCCCAGGAGAGAAGGGGGGCAGAGAGAGAGCAGAGAGAAGAGCAGGCACATGCAAGAGGGATGGCGGCCTCCATGCCTCTGCTGCTTTAGGAGCATGCGTCTGGGCCAGGATCACAGAGCACACAAAGCCAGCACATAAGGCACATCCCTCACACCACCCCAGGGAGGCTCAGAGGCTAGGTATGCCCTGAGTCCTAGGCTCCTGCACTGGGAGCTCAGCTGCAGCAGGGGCATCCTAAGCCCAGTCATCCACCAGCCCCTGCCCCTGCCCCATCTCCTGCGCTCCCTGCAGCTTTACATCTCCGCTGGCTCAGACCTGCGGCGCCTCTTGGAGTCATCCAGTGGTGGTGTGCCCACAGTGGGTTTAAGGCCCTGACCTGGTACCGGTCCCTGGTCCTCTGCTCTGGGCCCAAGCATCCACCATGCCACTGCCATCACTGAACGCTGCACACAGAACCATAGCCTACAGATTCTCCCAGCAGCACAAGTGAATGGCCACCCACAGGTCAGCACCTCGAGACCTCCCCCTACCACTCCCACTCGCCCCCCTGCAAATCCCTCCTCCTCTCTTGTGTCCCAACAACACCTCCCAGCACCAGGCAGGCCAGTCCTGACTCTGCCACAAATGCGCCCCAGGAGTGGGGGGTTGGGGAGTGGGTGTTGACTCTGGGAACTCACCCCCATCCCTAGTGGCCAGTATCCCTAGAAATGTAGATGCAGGAATGGGTGAGAAGGGTTCACCACTGAGACCCTGGCTGGAGCAGTGGGAGCCACACAGTCCCACATCTGCACTCATCCTCTCCCTGGTGGAAACCTGGTGGCTTTAGTCAGAGGTGGGGAACAGCACCTGTGTCCCTTCCTTATTGGGTCTTTTCCTTTTTTCTGGGAATGGGGGGTGTTGGATGCAGAAGATAGGCCTCCCTTGCTGTGTGAGCCCTTCTTGTCTGTGCTCAGTCACCCTTTCATCTGAGGAGGGTCCCAGAAAAGCCCACTAGGGAGGTGAGGGCAGTGGGGGTCAGATAGTAGGTGAATATGTGGGAGGAACACACACCCTCAGACACACATATACCCGGCCTATGCCCCCACCCCAGCTGTCAACAGTACTCACAGGGTGATCACATTTCCCAGCTCTGCCAGCGTCTGCTGGTGCTCCCTGTCTATCTGGTCTCCTAGTCCTCACCAAGAATCTGCCCAGTTGTGCAGAAGCATCTAGGCTGGAAGTAGGAGTCTGTCCATGTATGTAGCCTTTAGGACCCCATCCATTTCCTCAACAGTGCCCCCACCCTGGGTCAGACACCCGCCTTTTGACCCCATGACCCACTGCTTGTTTCAGTCCTGGCTCTGAGGAGTCACCAGTCTTGGGATTCCTTCACACAGTGTCCTGGCCTAGGGTTTTAGTGAATGGGGAGTTAAGGCTGGTTGTTCCCAAGGGGAAGGGTCTGGCCCTGGAGAAGGGGAGAGACGGGGTCGTGGTGTGTCATTAGAGTGGTACTCTCCTTGTGTTGGAGCCCTTGATTCTGACAAGGGAATGGAGAATGGGAACCCACGTGCTCCAGCTAATACCTTGTCCCAGATGAGGAATCAACAAACTTAGGAGAGGTACTACTCTGAGTCTGTGTGTATGTGTTTGTGTGTATGTGTGTGTGTGTGTTTGTGTGTGTGTGTGTGAGAGAGAGAGAGAGGGAGAGAGAGAGAGAGAGAGAGAAAGAGAGAGAGAGAATCTTTCTCTTGTTCAGCCTGACTGTCCTCAGGTGAGTGATCAGTTGGCAAATTGCAGGTGCTGCATGGAAGAGTCATCTGTCACCATTCTGGAGGTGTGTGTGTGTGTGTGTGTGTGTGTGTGTGTGTGTGTGTGTGTGTGTATGTGTCTGTGTGTGTGTGTCTGTGTGTCTGTGTCTGTGTCTGTGTTGGGAGAGCAGAGAGATGAGAACAATGAAAATATATTTAAGTCACCATGTCTAAAAACAGCAAAAGCATTTTATTTCTCTCTCCGTGTCTGTATTTGTTGTTGTTCTTTCTTCAATACCAAGTACAAGCCCAGTCACAATTTTTGTTTTCTCCTTCACAGTTTCATGGCTCCTTTATGAAAGATTTCAGTAGACATTACTTTCTTCCCCTTTCCACCTCTCTCTTCCCCCTATTCTGTCGCCCACAGTAGCTGCTGGGCCTGAGTGGGCCTCCCCTAGAAGAACGGTGTGAACCCTGGACTGGAGTGGACCCCTGTTTTTATATCCCCAGACAGAAGTTTGGTGAGGCGAATGAGATCACAGCCACACTCTTCCAGCCAGACACTCTGCTCTTGTGTGTTTAGTTGGAAGTAATTCAAGGGTTTGGAATGTGTCTGCACAACATAATTAGGGAACAAGACGAGGGAAAGGATAGGGCAGGGGCTGTGTAGCTATGAGGTTTTGGAGACTGGCGGACAATGTGACATGGCAGATGGTTCACCATGACAGTGGATGAGAGTGGAACCATATCTAGGGCATTAACGGTCTCTGTGGGCATCCAGGCACAGGGCTGCGGGCACCCACTGGTGGTGATGATACCCTCGTGGGCCAGTGCCCAGTGTCAATCCTCCCTGAAGTCCTGCAGAATCTAATCTGTGTCCCACCTGGGCTGTTTCCAGCTGGGCAGTGGTAGGTAAATCCATTCCCCCTACTGGAGCCCGCTAGGTATCAGGAGGTGGCAGTTAGCTAGGGCTCGCTGTATGCCAGTTTCTGTAACCTGCTATACACTGTCTGGAAGGAAAAGGGGACCACTGACTTTGGAACCCTTTAAGTTTGATTGGGACAAATTAAATACCACATTTTCCAGGATTTTTAAATATAAGCTGGCAATTTCCACTAATGCCTGGGATTATGGATCAAATTAGATGGATGATTTCAGCCAGCAAACAATGATGTTCAAAGTGGCACAGGCAGAGTTCCCAAGCCAGATTGTCTCCTGCTTTGAAGGTTGTGCCTTAACTGCCTTTCTCTGGCAGCTGTTGATTCTACCTAGGGTGACCACCCCACTTGAGGACATTGTGGGGAGCAGAGATTGTGACCTCTCCATCCCCAGCCTGCCAGTTATGAGCAGAGATGATTCCCAGTACCTGTACTGGACTCTGGGAGATTTAGAGAACCCAGGCTGCCTCAAGGATCCTTCCTCTGCAACATGAAACCTAGGGGCCAGATGTGATGGATGATCCTGGCTGGCCCCAGGGGGAGGACAGGAGGCCCCTTGAGCCAGGCCTTCAGCTGACAGCAGCCTCATTCACATGTACATGGGGAATTGAGTGCCACAGAGCTGGTCAACTGCTGGACAGAGGTCTTTGAGAAGATAGGCATCCCAGAGGCCCTGGAATGTAGCAAGTACATAGTGGCTCAAACCCTCAGAGCCAAAACAGTTAAGTGTGGTGGCACCAGGATGGGGTAAGACAGAGGAAGGAGAACTGTGGGAGAGCTTCATAAAGCTTCATTTCCCATCCCCCACAGAGTATTCTTACCTGAATCAGATGGGAATTTTCTGTAGTATTGTCATAGACAGATGTTCATTTATGTATCCAACAAAACATTACAGTGTGCACCAGGCTCTGGGGGGGTCATAGACAATGAAAAGTTCCAGGACTGGTTCCACAGCCCATGTAGAAACTTTGGATTGATGTGGGTGCCAGTGCTTCAAGCCTGTCATAGTAGCTATTTAGGAGGCTGAGATCAGAGGATTGAGGCTTTTGGCCCAGGCAGGAAAGCCTGTAAGACTCTTTTCTTCAATTAACTACCAAAAACAAATGCCAGAAGTGGATGTGTGGCTCAAGACATAGACTGGTAGCCTTGAAAAAAAGGCTTTGGGACAGCAGCTAGGATCTGAGTACAAGGCCCAGGACTGACATGAAGAAAGTAAAGAGAGAGAGAGAGGAGGGAATGACAGAGGGAGAAAAAAAGGAAAGGAAGGAAGAATGGAGAACACGCACGCATTGGTTTGGAGTCCCTGGATCAAGGGAGCCAATAATTCACAATCTCTGTGGGGACAGTTTCTGAGACCAAAGCCAGTATGTAGGACCAAGCCACTGAACCCTCAGCAACGTCATGCCATTCAGGAGCTGTGTGGTCACCGACTATAGAGGGAACCAGCCTCGAGTTGAACCTAGGGCACAGGGTGGGTCACCAAGTTTCAATTATCACCAGCCACATCAAGTTTATTTTCTGGTAAGATAAGAAGAAAGTTTCCAAGGGCTAGGACGGTATTGGAGTGAGAGAGTTTTGGAATTTGAAGAGGAAGAATGATCCTAGGTCACGTGTGTCAGGACATTGGAGACATGACCTCACCTGGCAACATAGACTACCAGCCTTTGATCCAGCCACACTGCTATTAAAAGTCTTGGCACCTTGGGTTCATCATTGACAACCTGACTGCCATTCACTGCAGGATGCCTGTGCAGTACATCCTTAGGGACTAGGAATTTCCAGGGCTCAATCTGACGATACCACCCCGGTGTTCTTTCCTCCACCAAAGACTGAGGTAAGCATGCCACTGCCACAGGACAGCCTGGGAATGAGGGCAGGAAGTGGGTCTCTTGTCTGGCTCACTCTTTATTGTAGATGGCAGATCTGGAATTCAGAGAGAGCAGGCTGAAGGTGTGGCAGATCTGGGTAGAGGCTGGGTGGAAAACCAGAGGCACTGGGCTCTGAGCAGGGTTGTTTCTTTGATAATACTCACAACATAGGAACATTTCTGGGATAGAGCAGCCCTTTTCACCTCCCCAAGAGGGACCTATATCTCCCCAGTTACCATCCCTTGACCAGGAAACCGTTTAGTTCCCATATCATGTGATTGGATAACTAGACCTTACCTCACTGCCCAGTGCTGAGGCAGGACAGTGAGAGATCCTGAGTCTTTGATAAGGTCAGGGGATCTTCAGTATGAGATTGTACTTGAATGTCCCAATTTTGTTCATGGTCAGTCCCATCTAAGTCTGCCATGATGTAGTACATAGAATCTAGAGAATCAGAGCTGGATGGGGTCTGTTCTGGGAGTCCTGAGTATTATGTGTTAACTTTGAGCTCCCATATGCCCACCTGTTTTCCTTTCTTGGTTGGGCCTATGCTAGCAAAAGCTGGAAACTAGGGCATGGATCTTACCTTTTATGCTCCATGATATCACTCTACCATTTGAATCACAGCTCCACTTCCAGCTTTTTTTTGTGTTTAATTGGAGATAAAGTGTTCTCACGGGCTTTGCTGCTAAGTGGCATCCAACTGCAGTCCTCAGATTTCAGTCTCCTGAGGGGAGAGGATGACAGGAATGGAAAAGTTTCTTTGACTGGGTGCCATCAGCTCATGGCTGTTATCCTAGGTACTAAGGAGGTGAGATCTGACGATCAAGGGTCAAAGCCAGCCTGGTTAAGAAAGACCCTGAGACTCTTACATAAAAGGAATTGCCAGAAAACCAGAAGCGGTGCTGTGGCTCAAGAAATGAGTGCTTGCCTTAAGCTGAAGTCCTCAGGGACAGCACCCAGGCCCAGAGTTTAAGCCTCACAACATAAAAAAGAAAGAGAGTAAGACATCTTTGCCTTCAAATAATGGTGGTGGTGTCGGGGTTTGGGGAGGTTGCTGTGTTTGGGAGACCAATTGCTGGCCTCACCGTACAGACAAATGTAAGAACTCCTCAAGTTTGTCCCAGTTTGAAGCCACAGCTTCAAGAGGACGTGTCCTTTAACAGGCAGAGAGTGGGCGAAGGGGTGCACGTGTGAGATTGTTTTGTCTTTATATCCTCCATTGAAAGAGATTTGGATGCTGGGTATCAAAATCTGAAGTGAAGGGTTGCAAAATGTTTGTGGCCTGACGAGATGGGTTTCCTCTGTGTATATGAATGTGGCTGAAGCCGGAAGCCACCAGTGGCTCACAACTCTCATTCTAGCTACTCAGAAGGCTGAGATTTGAGGACCGTGGTTACAAGTCAGCATGGGCAGAATAGTCTGTGAGACATGATGATAGACCACTAGAGAACAGGAAGTGTTGCTTTGGCTCAAGTGGGAGAGTGCTCACATTCAGATGAATTGCTGAGGGACAGCACCTTGGCCCAGAGTTCAAACCCTTTGACCAACAACAAAAAGAAGTGACTACGTTTTCCACATAGCTGTGTGTATGATAGGAAATGCCATGCTGGTTTACGAGACATTCCAGATATGTGTGAGTCTCAATGTTTTGTCTACAGTGAGTCTGATGTCGGTACTGCCACCTTCTAGGGGGTGGGATCTGATCCTAATTGAGGGAGTTCACGTTTCTATTCTCAGGGACTGCTGAATCCTTGGGCTATCCTGTGTGTGTGTGTGTGTGTGTGTGTGTGTGTGTGTGTGTTTGTCTGTCTGTATGTATGTCTGACTGTCTGTGTCTGTCTCTCTGTCTCTGTCTCTCTCTCTCTCCGTGTCTCTCTGTCTCTGTCTCAGTAACTTTTTGAATGTGTGCTGGAGGAGATGGCTCAGTGTCTCCATGTGGCTGGGACCCAAGGTGACCCTCTCATTCTGGAGGTAGTCTGTGTGTCAGGATCATTCTTGCCTGGACTGTGGAACTAGATCCCTTTGGTAAACCCCTCTGTGCCCGGGGTAGACCGTGATGGTTACTCATTGTCAGTCTGTCTGGTGAGTCCTTCCCCACTACCCTCTGCTAAGACAGTTAAAGGAAAGTGGATGAAGAGGCATCGCATTGTCCAACTGCACAGCACTATCCCGAGCCTCTGATCCTCACTGCCACCTATCTGGCTAGACCCTGATTATAAGAAACAGAATTCACTCTATGTCTCCTTCACATTGGTGCAGTGTGTCATTTCAGGGAGAGGGAGTAGTGTGCAGAGGAAAGTCCCTAGATCCAATACCTCCTGGGGGACATTTGTTCTGTGACAGCACAAAGTCATTGCTGTGGATAAGGAGGAAGCCAGCATCAGACTGAGACAGAACAATGCTCAAAGGTAGGTAGGCTGTTGAAGTATCAAACCCACCCAGGTCTGCTTCCCACTCACAAAAAGGAGGATGCATTTCAGGTAGCCCAGCACTTGCCCTAGGGGATCGTGGTGGTAAGGTGACAGTGGCTCTCGCCTGTCATCCTGGCTATTCGGGAGGCTGAGTTCTGATGGTCATGACTCAGAGCCAGCCTAGGCAGGAGAGTCTGTGAGATTCTCATCTCCCATAAACTACCTTCTTCCCCCCCTGAAAAAAGCCAGTTGTGCTGTGGCTCAAGTTGGCTCAAGTGATAGAGCCTCAGCCTTAAGTAAAAGAAGCTCAGGGATGACAGCGAATCCCTGAATCCAAGACCTGGGACTTACAAAAAATAAAATGAATGAATAGTGGGCACTTGTTATCTTACTACCAAAAAGGATGGATACATTCTTCTCTCAGGTACTTGTATCCAACGGTAAAGGGCTTCCCTTGATGTTCCTCTAAACATCTCCTTCTCTATTATCTCTCCTGTCTTCAGTTACAGGATAGAATTCAGATCATTCCACTTGATGTGACCTTAAGTACCCTCCCCTATCTGCCTTTCTTGGGGTGGGGATCCTGGATGTACTCACCACTGGGTGAAAGAAGCTCCAGAGTGATGGGGGTAGGTATCCCTGAAATTCATACACACACACACACACACACACACACACACAAACACACACACATAAACACTCTCTCTCTCTCTCTCTCTCTCTCTCTCTCTCTCTCTCTCACCTAGACCAACACTGACTAGCCTTTTCCAAAGATACTTTATCTCCTTGGGTTAACTGAACTAGGAGAGTAACTTGATCCCCTATAAATGACTATTTTAACTAGGGCTTGCTAGCTGACACGAGATAAAAATAAGCTCAAAGGAAAAGTTCTGGAGCCAGTCTGGCTCAGGCTCACACTTGACATCCTGGCTCCTTGGTAGGCAGAGATCTGAGGATCACAGTTCGAAACCAGCCATAAGCTGGAAAGCCGATAAAAATCTTCTCTGCATGGAACCACCAAAAATCCAGACGTGAAGCTGTGGCTCAAGTGGTAGAGTAGCAGCCTTGATCATGAAAATTCAGAGAGAGACAGCTCCTAGATCCTCAGTTCAAATGCACACAAGATATGGCCCCATTTGTTGCCCACAGACTCCCTGGGCCTCAAGTGCCCTCTCACAGGGTTTGATACCACACTGGTTCCTGCGGTAGTGTATCAGAGCCTTCAGAAATTGGGTGGTGAAAGCCAGGCCTTCGCCTTCGTGGACTCTCAGCCACACTAGCTGGAGGCAGACCATGACAAGGACAGCAGCTTACAGAGCAGAGAAGATCCCCCTCTGCCAGGGTGATTGGAGTGGGCTTCTTAGAGGCAGCACTTGAAAGGGGGGTCTTGCTTAACAAGGAGGATGTAACAGGAAGCACAGAGAGAAAAGATGCCATAGATAAAGGACAACATAGCAGATCGTGTTCTTTTCCAGCCAAGGCTGCTGGTTCGATACTCCGTAAAGATGTGTAAGACTGTCCGAGTCAGGCCCAAGGGGTCATAGAAGAAGAGCTATCCAATGTTGGGAATTTGTCTTAGCAGTAGTGGGCTCACCTAGCACACAGGAAACCCTGGATTCCATTCCTAGGTGCCACATACACAGAAAAAGCCAGAAGTGGTACTGTGGATCAGGTGGAAGAGTGCTCACATCAAGCAAAAGAAGCTCAGGGACAGCGCCTGTACCCTGAGTTCAAGCCCCAGAACTGTCAACATAAAACTTCCTTCCAAGGGACCTGGGTGACAGGTGGATGGTGTGCCCTGTAGCACTTAGTAGATCCATCCATGCTTTGTGTCTCCTTCTTTGACAGAGGGGATCTGGACACTTTTTCTGCCCTGGGCACCCCTGATCCCCATTATCAGCAACCCTCCCAATGTCTTCCAATGGGACATGGAGCAGCTGGCCCCAGAAATTCTCAGGTATCGGTTGGTGAGGCGGGGGGATAAAGGGCAGGCCTAAGAAGTCCTAGTGGATCCAGACAACCAGGCCACCCAGAGGATGTGGATGGGAGCTTAGAAATGGGTAGTGATGTGAAGGGGGCCCTTTAATGCCCATGGCCCTCCCCAGATTCTGAGCCTCCCTTTACTGTCTCTGAGGGAGGTAGAGGAGGGTCTAGGTGGTAGTGTCTAGAGAAGGACTAGTTGGAAATTGTAAAGAATGAGACACCATAAGCCATGCGCTGATGGCTCACGCCTGTTATCCTGGCTACATGGGAGGCTGAGATCCAGAGGGTCTTGTTTCCCAGCACAAGAAGTAAAGTCCAATGAGAGTCTCATCTCCAGTCTCGAACAGGAAGTGGTACCATGGCTCAAGTGGAAGAGCACTGGCCTTCAGCAAAATTCATCATCAAGGACAGTACCCAAGCCCTAAGTTCAATCCCCTCATCCAAAAAAAAAAAAAAAACAAGTAAGAAACACACCCCTTGCTTGCCAGAGATGGTGAAGGAGTGGGGTTGCTGTGGTTGGGACACCAGGTTCTGGCCTCAGTGTACAGCCATTTCTACGAACTCCAAGTGTGAAGTTATAGCAGGCTGGGAGTTGTCTTACCAAGAACTCCAGAAGTTGTGGCCTATCGTAGGCAGGTAGTGGGCAAATGAGAGCAGGGTTGGAGGGTAGTGTCGATTATATTCTCTCAAACCAAGGAAGAATGGCTTTGCGTACTGGTGTCAAAGTCTGAAAGTGAAGGGTTGCATGTGCTTTATGGCCTGACAAGTTGGATTTCCCCTGGTTGTAAGAACGTGGCTGAAACCAGGCAGTGCCAGAGTCTCACAACTGTCATCCTAGATACTCAGGAGGCTGAGATCTGAGGATCACGGTTCAAAGCCAGCTTGGGTAGGAAAGTCTGTGAGACTTTAACTCAAGTGAAGCACCAGAAAACTGGAAGTGGTCCTATGGCTCCAGTGGTAGAGTGGACAACTTCAGGTGTAGAGCTGAGGGATGGCACGCAGCCCCAAAGTTCAAACCCCATGACAGACGACCAAAAATAATGTGGCTGAGTTTTCTTCATAGCGGTGTGTACAGTAGGAAATGACATGTTGTTTTGTGAGCCATTCCAGATGTGTGAGAGGCTCAGAGTTTGTCAACATTCAGTCTGAGGATGGTAGTGCCATCTTCTCGGAGGGTGTGATGTTCAGTTGCTCAGGGACTGCTGAGGCCTTGGGCTACCCATGTGTGTGTGTGTGTGTGTGTGTGTGTGTGTGTGTGTGTGTGTGTGTGTGTATTTTTCCCTCATCATTCTCTGCCCACTTCCTGGGTGCTTGTCTGCCTCTTCCTGACCTTGGATGGTGTCCTTCCTTAATAACAACCTTGTCTTTAGTCCCCTATCATGGTCTACAATGAGTCCTAAATTGCCAAAGACCTGCATTTTCCAGCTTTTCCTTGGGACCCAAGTCTGGTTGTCCATATCTTTGTCCTCATCCAAGGGATTCTGGGTCCTCAGGGCCGGCTGGCATATGTTCTTTCCTGCCTCTGGGGGGTCAGGGTCAGTCATGCTGTGTACTGTCCTTTTCTCAGCTGGACCCCTGGCTGCATGTTCAACTCCCAGCAGGCTGGTAGTGGTGTGGGAGAAGGGTGGTTGCCAGTGGATCTTGCCAACTCGACCTTGATAGCTAACTGAAGGCTCCCCAAACAAGGATAATCTGGGGCTACATGAGAGGTGAGGTCAAGGTGGCTTGGATGTATTGTTTGATGTCTAGGAAATGTCAGTATACATTATCGTAGGCAAATCTATCTTCTGGCCCCAGCTGGGCCTCTCAGGTCCTTCTAGACATTTCCGGATGCCCAGAATACAGAGGCATATACTTTAGATTCAAGGGCCAGGGAACTGGGGGATTAGAGATTGGTATAGCCAGTACCTCAATGTTCTGGGGCAATAGTTTTGACCTGGATGAGCTGAGCTACAACTGTGGAGCAGTCCTGAGTCATAGTCACAGTAAACTCTCAAGCCAGATCATGTTGTTTCTCCCTAAGTCCTTCTTGGGCTGAGGGGTTTGGGCCATGGCAGTAAGTTCCATGGTATCTGCACCTCGATCTCAACATGGGGCTACTGGATCAAGGGAGATACACTAAGGTTGCTCCTTGGTAGTCGGCTCATGATTGCAGACCTTCATCTACCCCCTTTCCCCAAGCACTGGAGAGGAAAGCAGGGCACTGAGCCCTCAGACTCCTGGGATAGCGACTGCTACAAGCAGCAGCCAGTTGGCTGTGGATTCCTGAGCCTACAAAACTTTCATGAGCCCAACTCAACACCTGCCCAAGGTCTGACTGACAAATTTGCTCTCTTGTGATACACGTGTAACTGGGCAATATCTGTTGTAACATCTTATGCTCCTGCCCCCCTGGCTCCAAACCGTGGTCTGACACAGTGATTTACTACTCCTATCCACATTGCACCCATGACAGATTCCATTCTGATGATCTTCATGCCCCAAGGCTCGATACTTCTCTGGTACTGTGGCCTGTTGTTTAGGTAATGGCCCCCAAAAAGGCTGCTACCAAGAATTGTAGGACACCTAGACATTAGGAGACCCTCAGAGGCCCACTGGAAAGTACTCTGCCTAGAGCTACAGAGTAAGGTGCAAGCAGGCCAGGTATTGGTCATGGGGCTTGAACTCTGGGCCTGGGCGCTGTCCCCCAGCTCTTCATCTTACCACGTGAGCCAGAGAGAAACTTCCGGTGTTCTGTAGGGTCCTTGGAGATCAAAGTCTCCAAGACTTTCCTGCCTCGGCTGGCCTTGAAATGTGATCCTCACATCTTAGCCTCCTGAGGCGCTAGGTGGACAGGCATGAGCCACTTGTGCCTGGATGATCTGGCCTTACACCACAGTGTACTAGGAGCTCCTGAAATCTTTTCTTTAATTTTCCTATGCTAGTATTGGGGCTTGAACTCAGGGTCTGGGCTCTGGTCTCTAAACTTTTTCCTTCATGGTTACTACTTTAACACTTGGGCCACAGCTCCATTTCTGGATTTTGGTAGTTAATCAGCAAGAAGAGTCTAACTTTCCTCTACTGAGCTGGCTTGACCCTTGATCTCTATCTCAGTCTCCTGAGTAGTTAGGATTTACAGGGGTTGAGCCACTGATGGCATTGGGCTAGAAGTTTTTCTAAAATAAGAGTTCTTCCCTGCATTTGCCCTGACTCCTCCAAGCAAAGAAGGCCTGAAGATCAGGAGCTGTGAAAACAGGTTTCCAGCCACAGGAAATGGCTTTGGGTCCCTGGCGAAAAGCCAAGCTAATCTTCCCCCTGGGCGCCATTCTGGGACCTCACCCTCTGCCCTGTGACTCAAGTCAACTTTGACCCAGCCTTAAATTTCCTGCCAGACTTTTCTGAAGCCATAGAGCCTTCATACCACGCACACCACGTGCTCTACCGCACACCTCAGGACCTTTGCCCATGCTATACCTTCTGCCTGAGGCTGTCTGTCTTGTACCAACATATTAGAACTACTGTGGAATTTTGGCACTGGGTATATCACTTCCTGGAGCAAGTCATTTCTTCCCTTCTCCATCGTTTTTTTTTTTTTAATATTGAGTTGCTAGAGATGGAACTTGTGCAGGCCAACTGGCAAATGCTCTATATTGGTGTGTGTGTATGTGTGTGTGTGTGTGTGTGTGTGTGTGTGTGTATGCCTGTCCAGGGGTTTGAATTCAGGGCCTGGATGCTATCCTATCCTCCAGGCTAGCAGTGTACTACTTGAACCACAGCTGTACTTGTAACTTTTTGGGTGTTTAATTGGAAAAAAATTCTCATATTGACTTTCCTGCTTGCAATTGGGATCTTCAGATCTCATACTCCTGAGTAGATTACAGGGGTGAGCCACGAGCACCTGCCCTCTACCCTCTGTCTTACCTATAACCTCGTCCCTCCTCTGAGTTCCAGTATAATATGTCTCACCAGGCTCAATTTTTTTGCCAGTCTTGGGGCTTGAACTCAAAGCTCATACTTGGGAGAGACTGTAAACATGTGAAGACTGTGACAAATGCTGCACTTAATTATGTATCATGTTTCAACACTTAATAAAATGTTAATTAAAATGAGTCAATGCCCTAAATTATTGTGTATAATTTTATAATAGCTGTGCAAAATAAAATATTATGTGTATAATAATACTAAATACAATATCAAAAATTAATCAAAGAAAAACAAAATACAAAATCAATAATAAAAATCATAATATGAAATTAACATGCATATATAAGTATATATTATGTATGAAACATGTATAGAAATATTTCTTCCTTTGCAGGGCTTTCATTCAGGTCCTGGGAACTCTGGAACTCTATCCTGAATTTCTTTCCCTCAAGGACAGTGAGCTACGCATTCAACCATGATGCAAAAGAGGTACCTGGACAGTGAGCTCAAAAACTAGCAATGGCAGAAATACTGGCTCCTGTTCCACGACAGTGACTTAATTTTTTTAATGGAAGCAGTTATGTTTATTCAGTTCCATACTGAACTTAAAAAAAGCAGTGTAGAGTTTTGTACAGCTATTCAAACATCCTTCCCTTACCTGCAAAATGCTTCTCTGAAAACTACATTGTGTCTTTTTTGTTGTTTTTTATTGTAAAAATGTTCTACAGAGGTGTTACAGTTCCAGGAGCAAGGTAATGAGTACATTTCCTATTGAGCATTGTTAACTCCTATTGTGTTTTCCCCCTACCATCCCTTCCCTCCCATCTCCACAACTACCTCCCCCTGCCTAGGTCAGAGACTTAGTTTTTCATTTTTGGTTGGCACGGGGTTTGAACTCAAGGAATGGCAACTCTTTGCTCACATTGCTACAGATTTACCAAGACCCTGAGTTCAAATCCCAGGCTAGGAAAGAAAACTGGCAAAAATTCCAAACCAGGGAGCTTCATTTTTTAAAATTTAGTTAAATAGTTAATTTTTTATATGTTCTTGTTTTCTATTTTTTTGGCCAAGCATGGGACTTGAACTCAGGTCGTGGAAACTCTGCTTCAGCTTCGATCTCACTTGGCTGGGGTGCACTCATTGGACCCATAGCCGATCATGAGATCCTTGGGCCAGAGGCCTTTCAGGAAGAAAACAAAGTTGGAAAGCACCAAAATGGTGAGCTGCAGAGAGCTTGGGTTTTATTTTTATTTTTTCTTTGCACAGTGACCATCCTGGGTCTGAATGACAAAGCTGCAAAGTGGACCTGACCTGCCATTGCTGGTGGCTTGTGTGCCATCAGTGAAGCCATAGGCCAACCTATCAACATAGGCCCTGTGTTCAAATCCTAGTCCTGACACCAATAACATGAGATCACAAGAGACTCATTTCTATGCAGAGGAATACCGATTTAAAGAGTAGTTTATGCATGGGCCTACTCTAATATTGTATGCAATAATCCTAGAGTGCTGATTGATCTTCATTAGTAGTTTATTATGTGTGAAAAGAATAATATTCCTTCAATGGTCGTATAATAAAACTAAGAGTTGGTAGGAACATAGTAGGTGTCCTTCTATCATAGATAGACGGCCATGGAACTCTTTACCAATATATATTTATTTGTATACCTCTGTCTGCCTATCCATGTATCGCTTTTTGGCCAAACCTGTGGGTCGATTTCAGAGCCAGGGAACCACCTGACATCTTCATTGGCTAGAGGCTACCATGCTCAAACTCACTCAATCATGAATTGGACCTCCTAGGCACTAAGTTCAGATCCTGGGACTGCCAGGCATGATGGAGAAGACATCTAACATCTGGATGTTATGTGATAGGATGTGAACAATGTAATAAATGGTATAGGTGTCATCAGAGTCAATAAAATAAATTATGAATGAAACAAGAAATAAAATAAATAACCACACCAAATACAATATGGACTGAACATCTGTACGGAAGTATAAATCACTTTGAAAATATATATAAGGAAGGCTGGGAAGGTGGCACAATGGTAGAGCTCTTGCCTTGCATGCATGAGGCCCTGGGCCCGATTCCTCAGCACCACATAAGCAGAAAAAAAAGCCGGCAATGGCGCTGTGTCTCAAGTGGTAGAGCACTAGCCTTGATGTGCAGAGCTGAGGGCGCCCAGGCCCAGAGTTCAGGCCCACGAGTGGACCAAAAAACAAAGTATATAAGGAGGATCTTTTCCAGGCCTGAGGTTTGAATTCAGCCCCTCTATGAGGAGGGAACTGCGGGAGATCCTGAGATACTCGTTTGTGAACCTGGGATGAGTCATGAAATGTGATCGAACTCATCCGTGAATGAGTAATTTGTGCATGATGTAAGTAGGAAATGATAGGCAAGACTCATGGGGTATCGATTATTTGTATAGAACAGTTGATGAAGCATGACAATAATCATCACAGTCATGAAATGGAGGCATCAGGAAAGATGCAAGAATCGGTAGTCACATAGATTGGATTCCACCACAGGTTACCACTCTCCTATTCTATACAAATGTGTACTTATTTGCATACTACCTTCACCTTATATGAATGGATGACTGTTGTGCTCCCCGCTCTCCCCTTGTGGGCGGGGGCTCATTCGTAGGTCCTTGGAATGGCTTACCTCCTTCGTGGCTCAAAGGCTGGTGTGCTCGCTGGTGTGCTCATGTGGACCCATTCATCACTTGGTCCTGCTAGGTCTCGAGTTCAGATTCCCCGCCCTGCCAAAAGATTCATCTTGATGTCAGAAGTCAATCGTTGCACCTGTTTTCTTTCCTGTGAAAGTCCTGGATCTCAGCAAGGGTGAAGAATGCATGGGCCACCCTATAGTCATGGGAATAAGTTATCCATGTCAGCCCAATTATACTTGTCATCATATAAACAAGAAAATACATAATACACCCATGAATAGCATACAAAATAAAAAGAATAACTACACTCAATGCACGATGCAGTCCACACACGGATGTGAATATACATCCCAGGTTTCAATGATCATTGAGGACTATTTTGGCCTTCCTGGGGCTCTATCTCAGTTCCTGGGAATGGCCCAGCTCCTTAGTGGCTCACAGTCGAGTGTAATCATGTGGACCCATTGGGCAGTTGGGCCTCCTAGGCCCCAAGTTTGAATCATAGCACTGACAAAAATTCACCCTGATGTGAGAAGCCAGTCATTGCACCTGTTTTCCTGTACTGTGCAAGTTCTGGGTCTCAGCTAGGAAGGAGAATGTATACGCAACTCTATACTCATGGGAATAGGTTGTCATCCAGTTCACCACAGTTATATCTGTCATCCTATACTCAAGGAAATACACAATACATCAATGAACAAGACACAAAACAAAGAGAAAGACTACAACAAAGGCAAGATGCCTCCCACTCATGTTTGGAAATATAGATCCTCTATTTAATTATGAGTTTATGACTATATTGGCCCCCACCGGGGCTCCATCTCAGGTCCCAGGAATGGCCTAGTTCCTTAGTGGCTCACAGCCTGGTGTGCTCACCATGACCCATTCACCAATTGGGCCTGCTAGGCTTTGAGTTCAAATTCCTGCACTACCAAAAGATTCATTCTGATGTCAAAAGCTTATGGTGGCACATGTTTTCCTCTCCTGGGAATGTCCTGGGTCTCATTGAGGATGGAGAATGCTATATAGGCAACTCTTAGCCATGGGAATAGGTTGTCATACATGTCAGCACAGTTATTTCTGTCACCATATGCAATAAAATACACAATACATCCATGAATAAGACACAAAATAGAAAGAATAAGTACACTGAATGCAAGATGCATACCACATCTGTAGTTAAAGAGAAATCCTATATTTAAAAAAGGAGGACTTGCTATTTTGTCCAGTGCTGAGGCTTCAAATCATCCCCTGCATCAGGCCTGACATTCTAGTCTTCAAAGATGGTGGGCTTCCCCTTCCCCCACAGTGCAACAGAGTTACCCAGACCTGAGCTCAAATCCCAGCACTGACAAAAGATTCATCCTGATGTCAGAAGCCAGTCGTTGTGCCTTTTATCCACTCCTGTAAAAGTCCTGGGTCTCTAATACGATGGAGAATGCATAGACAACCCTATAACCATGGGAACAAGTTGTTAACCATGTCAGCACAGTTATACCTGTCACCAAACTTATTAAAATACACAATACCTCCATGAAATAGAGACAAAATAAGGAGAATAATTGCACTGAACACAAGATGCTGTCCACACATATTTATCATTATAGATCCTATGTTTAATTTATGAATTTATGACTATAGTGGACCATCCTGGGGATCAATGTCAGATTCTGGGATTGGCCACACAACTTAGTTGCTCACTGGTTCGTATGATCACCTTGACTGATGGGCCAATTGGTTTTCCTCTGCACTGAGGTCAGATCCCAGCACTACCAACAAGTGGATCATGGAGTAAAAAGGAGAGTTTGAAACTTTTTTCCCTTTTCTCTGAGAATCCTGGGGGTCAGGCATGATGGAGAACATTTCTACAAATCTAGATGTTCTGTGATAGGTTGTCATCAATGTAATAAACAGAATGGGTTTAATCATAGTAAAATCAATGGTAAATAAATGAATAAAACAAAAGATACAAGGAACAACCACACCAAACATGTATAGACTGAACATCCATAAGTAAGTATAAATCCTATGTTTACAATATATATAAATAATATGTATTTCAGGGCTGGGTCTTGAATCAGGACTCGTGAACAGGCCTGACTTTTTATCTTCATGTAAGGTGATCTTCCGTTTTATTCACATTGCTGCAGATTTACCCAGATCCTGATTTCAAATCCAAAGCCTGTAAGAATAAACTGTGTGAATTGCAAGTCAGGGAGCTAATTTTTTTCTCAGCAGAGGACTTGAACTCAGGTTTTGGCAAGTCTGCCTCAGCTTCGATCACCCTAGGATGGGGTGAAGCCACTGGACACGCAGGTGCTCCTGTGATCCTAGAACCCTAGGTTTTGCAGGGAAGACAATGCACAGAAAAAATGTGGCCTTTTATGTTTTATTCCTTTGCACAGTGACCCTTCTGGTTCTGAACGACACTGTTGCAAATGGTACTTCACCTTGCATTGCTGAAGGCTGACAGACTATCAGGGAAGCCATAGGCCCATGTGGCAACATAGGCCCTCATTTCGAATCCCCATCCTGACAGCAACCAGTGGCAAGAGATACTAAGAAACTGGTTCCCAACCAATGGAATAACACTGGAATTTTGCCAGTGTCACAGTTGAATGAGTTCATTGTGCATGATGATCCTATAAAATTAAACAGCATCATTTAAGAAGGTTAGTTGATTTTATTAAATATTTATGAAGCATTAAAAGAATATTATTACTTACAGGAACACAATAATTTCAGGACACTGAGTGCTTTCATTAATAATTTAAGGATTTAAACAATAACATTAATTACATGGACACATAATAAAAACTGAGTATTTGGTAGGAATATAGTCTATATAACTGAATAATGTATAGACATTTCTGGCACTCCATAAAGATATATATTTATTAGCATACTGCCATCTGCATGTGAATCTGTTTTTATTTTGTTAACTCCTGGGGCTCATTCTTAGGTCCTGGGAACATCCTGTCAGCTCAAATTGCCCCAGGATGGCCTGTTGACACTCACCCATTCTCCTTGCTTCACAAGATTCTGGCCACACCACCATTCTTTCTTGTTTCTTTCTGACCAATGGGATACAAGAATGCTGGCCACGCCCACATTCCATTGCTGCCAGGTAACACTTTTATTCCCTGTTACTTTACACCACTACCAGTAGTTGAGGAAGGTAGAGGTGGCTGAGTGGTGCAGAAGAGACTTGAGGTGACTTTGGAGTATAGTAGGAAATTAATGCCCCTACCCCACCTGTCCCCTTCCCTCCCTTCATGTGGTGCTTGGTTTCAAAACTCAGGCACTGGTGTGCTGCCAGCCGTCCTAAATCCCCGACCTGGTCCCTGCCCCTAGTCTTCTGCTCTGGGCCCATATGTCCACATTGCTGCTGCCATCTCTGCTGCCCCACTTGGAGCAGCTGGCAACAGCTTTTCTCAGCATCACAGGTGAGTAGCCACCCCAACACCAACTCAACCCTGGTCAAACATCCTTCTGGGGGCACCATGACCCCCTTAGTTGTTTCCTCTCCCCGGCTCTGATGATCCATCTTTCTGTCTTGAGCATTTCTGAGATAGAAACTAAATATATGCTCAGGCTGGGCTGGATCGCGGTACTCCTCTGAAAGATATGCTCCACCAAGCCTGGTCCTCTGTAGTTGGGATGGTAGACTTGTGGCACCATGCTCAGTAGTTGGTTTAGAAGGATTATCCCAAACTCAGTCCATAGCAGTGGATTCTTGACCACACGTGAAGCTCTTGGTAGGGCTTCAATCATTGGACCTCATTATCCTCACAGGATAGTTGTGAGGAAACAAGGGATTTATACAGAGAGATCTCTGGAGAATGGCTAGGCAGAGAGGGAGCAGCCTTCAGATAAGGTTTTGGCAATTCTGTGAGTATATGACAGAAAGATACCAGAAAGGGCTCAGGTGGGGCCTGTTATTAATCATTGAACAGGTGTGGGATTATGAACTGAAACATGGCTCTCTTTCATTATTACACTATCCCCATGAGGAACGAGATCCTTCACTTTGTTCAGTTTTGCAGCTGGGGAAACAGAGGCACAGAGAAGCCAAGTGACCTACTTATGACCTCAAGTTCACAGGAAGCTCGGCCTGACTTCTCTTCTATGCTCCCTAGGACAATGGGTGCTATTCCATCCACTTCTTGTGGTGGGAAGTCCACTTCTTTTGAGTCGTGGGTCTTGAACTCTAGGATTGAGCACTGTTCCCGAGCTCCTCAGCTCAAGGCTAGCACTCTATCACTTGAGCCCACAGTGCCCCTTTCAGTTTTCTGGTGGCTCTTTGAGATAAGATTCTCACAGACGTTCCTGCCTGGGCTATCTATGAACCATGATCCTCATATCTCAGCTTCCTGTTTAGTCAGTATTAGAGTTCTAAGCCACTGGCACCAGATTTAACTCTAATTCTGGTTTTTTCTCTCTGTCTGTCTGTCTGTCTCTCTGTCCGTCTGTCTGTCCGTCTGTCCGTCCGTCTGTCTGTCTGTCTGTCTGTCTGTGTCTGGCTCTCTCTCTCTCTCTCTCTCTTTCTCTCTCTCTCTCTCTCTCTCTCTTTCTCTCTCTCTCTCTCTCTCCCTCTGGAGCTGGTTGAATGGGTGCTGTAGGAGGTGGCCCAATGTCCCCAGGTGGCTGGAGCCCAAGATCACCTACTCATTCTGGAGGTGGGCACTGGGTCAGGAGCTGTCTCACTCAGCGTGTTGGTACATCTCCATGAGTTAAGCCCTCTGTGCTCTTGGTAGACTGTGAGGGTTATTCATTTTCCATGTAGCCTTACTGGATTTATTGTATTGTATTCTTTTCTACATCATTTTCTAGCATCTGGCCAATATTACAGTACATAGTTATGGAATGAAAATGTAATGTTAAATTAAGAAAGTCATTTAGGGCTCTTGGAATATGGCTTCATGATAAGGTGATTGCCTAGCATGCATGAAACCCTAAGTTCAATTCCTTGGTACCACATAAACAGAAAAACACTGGAAGTGGTGCCATGCCTCAAGTGGTAGAGTGATAGAGTTGAGCAAAAAAAAAAAAAAAAATTCAGGAATTATTCCTTAGTCCTGAATTTAAGCCCCTTAACTAGCAAAGAAAAACAAAACAAAACCAAACAAAAAAACAAAACAAAACCAAAAAACATTTAGTTAGTAAATAAAAAGTAAAGAACCCATACTTGGAATATATAAATGCTCCTACCATACTGACACCTGACAGTAGTCCCTAATTCATGTACTTTACTTATATTAGGATATTGTGTTGAAAAAAAGTTTTGTTCATTAGGTCACAGCAATTAATGGCTTGAATGTGCTTAGATGTCAGGTGAAGATTAATTCTGGAAATTCAAAGATTCCAGGTTTTTAAATGGTCACTGCTAATCACAATGACAAGGGTAGTCTAAGTGAGATTTGGCACCAAAACGGCAAAGGCAAATTAACAGTTGTCACAGAAGAAAAGGAATAACTCCAGAGTTAATGAATAAATGACAGTAACTAAGATATACCAGAAATTGTTTTAGAGAACCATTTTTGGTTATTGAACAAGTAGTTATCAACAAGTCTTATTACTCATTGCCTTTAGCATTCTAAATCTCTTAGGCTACTTCTTAATTTCTGTGTAATAAATGTATCTCCTTCTGTGTTGTTCTTTCATAGCTTATCTTTTTTGCTTTCTAAAAATCTGTCTTTCTATATTTCTCTATGAACATTTCCTGATACTAAGTACACCTACAAAGATGGCAGAGGATGCTAAAGTAAGGGTCCCATAGCTCATGAGTCATTAATGAAACAACATGGAAAGGAGGACATATTTACTGCTACTTCAAATTTTCTGAAAAGCTGCAATGCCATCATTTGATTCAAATTTCTATTATTTGTCTACATAGTGTCATTCAGTGCACGTAAGCACAAATATGAGCTGGGTGCTGGTGGTTCACGCCTGTAATCCTAGCTATTAAGGAGACCAGAGGATTGTGGTTCAAAGCCAGCCTGGTCAGGAATGTCCATGAGACCCTTAAATTCAATTAACCACGAGAAACCCAGAAGTGGTGCTGTAGCTTAAGCAGTAGAGTGCTCAACTTGAGCTGAACAGCTGAGGGAGTGCACCCAGGATAAGAGTTCAAGCCCCACAACCAACAAAAAGTGCAATTATAGCCTTAAGTTTCCCGAAAAAGAAGGACAAGATCAATAATCTTCCCAAGCAGAAAAAATAATTTCAAAATGATTCAGTGCACCTACTTGTACTGAGTTATTTAATTTAAAAATTGTCAAACATTAGCTTTACAATAAACTTCATCTAATATTTCTTGTTTCAAAAGAGAAGTCTATACAGTTGATGTCACTTAGCTTTCTTATTACTTAATTCAAAGCCAAACCAGGAAGGAGAGTCTGTCAAACTCTTATAGCAAATTGAACACCAAAAATCCAGAAGTGGAGTTTTGGCTCCAGCAGTAGAGCATTAGCTTTGGGGGCAGGTGGGCAGGAAAGACAACTGTTCAGGTACATGATCCAGCCTCTGGGTACAAGCCCCAGAACCAGCACAAACTAAACAAACAAGCAAATAAAAATCACAGATATTTCTTTGGGACCCTCCCTAAAGGAGTACTGGTCTGAGAAGAGGCTCATTTTGCTGATCATACTCACTGGAATCTGCTTTTTTGGAATCCTTATTGCTCTGGAGAACGCAGGACCAGACCAAAGGAATTGATAACTGACTCCTGCATTAAGAGAATCATCTCAGGGGTGAAATATCCATCCATACGACACTTTAAAACTTCCATGTCTTTGTTCCTTTGCAGGAGAACACATTTAAATCAACGTTATTTCCTTTTGTTCTATGCTGACATTCAAATGGTACATTATTTCCTTTTGAAATACTTTCAACTAGAAGTTTACAAAAAAATTTTATATGAGTAAAGAACACACTCGAAAAAGCCAGGGACAGAGTTTCCTTCAAGCCTTGGGATACTTTTCTTGTACTCTAAAAAGGAAAGCACAAGGAAACTTGAACTTTGTTATTCCTCTATGTTCCATTCCTCTCCTGGGGTCAGTTTCCACATCCAGTAAAAGTTACTTCCAGTAACTATCAATGGTGCTGCTTGAGGTATAATGAACGTTTTCTGGCTTCACTGAAATCACACTATGACACCTTTGGCCTGAGGTAACACGTGTTTCAGAGACAACTTAGTAAAGAGAAAATATGAAATTTATATTGCTTATAAATACATTACACATGACAACATTGAGTTCAAACTTTGTAAGTTCTCTGTAAATTGAAGCGAATTTTAAATGGGAAGAAAGTTCTCAGAACATTGTTTTTGTGAGTGTATGTGCTGTTCATTATTTCCCAAGTGGACATGAGCTAACAGTAAGGGAAACAATAGCAATAATAGGAGAAAGAGAAGTTCTGTGTTTAAGTATAAGGGTTCAATACAATATAGAAGACTACAAATAAGACAACATTGAAACAATAAAGCCAATTCCAGTATGTAGATTTATGGGAGTGATATACAGAAAGCAAGACTCATATGTGGAACATGAAGTATGAGGCCAATCTCATTCTAAATCATGCTTGGTAATCATGCAACTTCGTAGAAAGTAGAATGGAAGAATAATCCTGTTTCCAAAGCAAGTCAGATATAAGAGCATGGATTTAACTGGAAAAAAATGTTCATCTTGTGAGAGCAGGGATTATACTAGCAATGAACTGGTGGCTAAGATCACATTTCTTTTATTTTTTCTTTACTTATATATGTATATTTTTTGTTGGCCGTGGTCTTGGCACTTGAACTCTGGGCCTGTGAGCTGTCTCTCTACTATTCAGCTCAAGGCTAATGCTCTACCACTTCATCCACAGTGCCATTTCCAGTTCTCTTTTAGTTAATTGGAGAAAAGAGTCTCTGGGCCTTTCCTACCTGGCCTGGCTTTGAACCCCAATCCTCATATCTCACCACAACCCAGCTTACAATCACATTTATAACAGTGTACACTCAGGATATGTAATGTGTGTGTTCATTTATATTTATAAGAATTGTTGTGTTAGAGGCTGGGAAGGTGGCTCAGTGGTAGAGCTCTTGCCTTGCATGAATAAGGCCTGGGTTCGATTCCTCAGCACCACATAAGCAAAAAAAAAAGCCGAAAGTGGTGCTGTGACTCAAGTGGTAGAGTGCTAGCCTTGAGCTGAAGAGCAGAGGGACAGCGCCCAGGCCAAGAGTTCAGGTCCCATGACCGGACCACCCACCAAAACAACAACAACAAAAAAGAATACTTCAGTTAAAAATCTAGGCTACAGCTTAGACATTACCCTCACAAAAATATTTGTAGTTTTTTTTTGGGGGGGTCCGGTCATGGGGCCTGAACTCTGGGCCTGGGCGCTGTCCCTCAGCTCTTCAGCTCAAGGCTAGTGCTCTACCACTGGAGCCACAGTGCCACTTCCAGCTTTTTTCTTTTTGCTTATGTAGTGCTGAGGAATCGAACCCAGGGTCTCAGGCATGCAAGGCAAGCGCTCTACCACTGAGCCACCTTCCCAGCCCCAAAATATTTGTAGTTTAAAAGTTGATACTCCTGGAGAAATAAAACCTAAGAATGTAAAGGAGTCTGGGAAGTTAAGTTTGCATCCAGCCTGGGCAGAACACTCTTTGCAACAGTACATATAATAAAGCAGCCAAACCTGGATTGGAAGATGGCTCAGGTGATGGAATATCAGTTATGAGCAAGATTGCTGAATAAGAGCTTGAGGATTTTGCATACATACATACAAACATACACATACACACAGAGGCACTTATATGTGCACACACAAATACACAAATGAAACAACTCTCAAAATGTGTAGAAAAGTTAGAAAACAACAGAATATATAGCCTGAAGAAGACTAGAATCAAGTGATAATTTTTAATATTAGAAAGTCCTCAAGTGAACTTCCTTCAATAAAGTTTGACAATATTACATAGGTAGTGACCAGAGATAGTAAGAGAGTCAATTAATCATTATTAAAAGGATTGCATCCATGGAGGAATGAATCAGAGACCCCGCAGGTGCATCTGAAAATATTCATATCCTGTGTCAAATGTTAGAACATCTTTGAAAATAGTAGATAAACAGTCTGAACAGTCACTCTGGTGTATAATATCCCTGGAGAAGTTCAGAATTGGTAGTCTGTATCTAGATTAAATAAACTAAGAAACTATGGCAGGGCAATGTGATACAAGCCTAGAATTCTAGCACTGAGATTAAGACAGGAGATTAGAGACTGGAATCACATAGTGATAACTTCCCTGGACCAGGTAGTATACTTTTGTCTTAATAAAACAAAACAAACAAGAAAGGAATACATAGTTGGAAGTTTGGGCTAATTTTGTCATTATGTTTTGAGAAGTCAAATTTCCTGTTGAAATGCAACTCATACTTAATCTTCACTTGTGTTTTAAATTCTCTCTTCGTTACAGAACATTCCCAGATGCAAAATGACTCATGATTGCCATCCAAAATTTGAAAAAGTAAGTAATCATCATTCTGTTGTATCCCAAAGAAATGATGAAGGATTACAAAAACTTAAGCTTGGAAAAATAGCAATTCATCTAATAATAATTCATCTAAAAATAACATTCATCTAATGTTGGATTATGAGGATCTTGCTAAATTAGAATTTAGATTTAAAATAAATATTTTGATTTTGTTTGTAATTTCATATTCTATAGGATACTACAAAATTCGTTTTAAGTAGAGGGTTTAATTGACAAATTCACAAATGATTTTGCATTCTACTTGCCTAGAATATTCTTTCAAGAGAGTTATAATTAGAATTTAGTTAGTAGATAATTAAAATAGTTCATGTATAAAATGATAATGTGAATGTTGGAGACAGAGTTGCCAAAAATTGATGATATTAATTTATAAATTATAATAAGAGCAATTTTTTGAGGATTTGGTATAACAAGGTATGAAGAGAATAATCGTGTGGCATCTTCTTTCTTCTACCTGTATGTAACACAGGAAGCAATTTCCTTAATTATTTGCCACTG
The DNA here is from genome assembly GCF_019054845.1 of Dipodomys spectabilis. Classification (NCBI taxonomy): domain Eukaryota; kingdom Metazoa; phylum Chordata; class Mammalia; order Rodentia; family Heteromyidae; genus Dipodomys; species Dipodomys spectabilis. The sequence goes on along the minus strand of NW_024871021.1, from coordinate 3,173,690 downwards.
TATACAATGAGAAAAATGTTAGGTTTGGGGTTTGTTTTTATTTTTGTTTTTGTTTTATTTGTTTGTCCTAGGGCTTGAACTCTGGGCTTGGACACTGTCTCTGAGCCTGTTTATGCTCAAGGCTCGTGCTCTACCACTTCAACCTCAATGCCACTTGTGTCTGATTTTTGCTGGTAAGTTTATTGGAGATAAGAATCTAGGGAATCTTCTTGCCTCGGTGAGCTTTGAACTGTAATCTTCTGATCTTAGCATCCACAATTTGTATGATAGTTAAAAAAGTATAAATATAAATAATATTTGCAAGTGTTCCAATCTCAAGTATACCAGTGGCGGGAAAATGATGCAAACCAGTTTATTGTGGTGTTCTTTCCAGAACATGTATGGCATCACATTAGCAGAGTTGCATTTTTTCACAATAGAGATAAGCTATTCATGATGTGAATTAAGAGAAGTTTGAGGTGCACCCTAAAAATTCTAAACTGTTGGGCTAGGATGTCTCTATATCATAAATATTGGGATTGGTGGTAATAAAAATAATAGCTTACTGTGATAAAAAAAATTGCTTACCCTTGAAGAATTATTACCATTGCTAGTTAGTTTTATCTTCTACCAGAATGTACTTATTTTTGTGTTGAATCTCAATCTGTAACACCCCATTTGAAAATGCATCTATTGCAGAATTACATACCATGCAAGCCGGTACTGTTTTGAATCTCTCAGGTATGGAATCTTCTGGAATTGAAATGAGTAGTTATTAGTCATTGGAATGTTGAAGAACACATATATCCTGTCTTTTTAACTGCTTATTTACTTTTAAAAGTTATAGGTTTCCATAGAATTAAACTGCTTTCGCTTTTAATATGAGAAAGTACTATGTTCTTTTTTCAAAATATTGGTAAGTATATTGTGAAAATATTGTGTAGTCAGATAGCATTCAAATTGATGGTCCTCTGATTAAAAAGGGATAATTACTTCAAATTAGATGCCAAACAATATTGATTTTTTAAAAGTTACTACATAAAGAATAATATTTACTATACCAATACAGTTTAATTTTATTTCATGCAGCTTATTTTTAAAATTTAATTTTATTGTCAAAGTGATGTACAATGCGGTTACAGCAATTTTAAGGTAGTGAGTACATAACTTTCCAAACTTGTTACTCCATCCCTCATTTTCTTCAGTTATCCTTCACCCCAATACCCCTCACAAGTTGTAATGTACATTTCCAACATATTGTCTTGTGAGTATTACTATTGCATTGGTTTGTCCTTTGTCTCACCATTTTGTTGTTCCTCTTCCCTTCCCTCATTAAGGTAAATATATACACAATACACAGGCTACCAAAATCAAATACAGCAGGGAATAAAGCATAGTGGAAAAAACCAAAAGAAAATAGAAATCACATAGTACATTAAAAACAAGAACCACAAATAATACTCTCTGTTTCCATATCTTGGAGTTCATTTTGCTCAGAATCAGATTATAAGGTTTTATATATATGCATAACATAGCCACTGGAAAATAATAGTTTCATGGACACTATATCATGAAAACAACATGTTAACTGTTTTTGATGGTAAAGGAGGAGTTAGGATTGGTGAATTCGCGGTTCTAATAAAGGAATTTCAAAAGAGTTTTAAAATTATAACAGGTAAATTTTAATTTGTTCAAACTTTTTAACAACTTAGCTATTATGAAAATTTAAAATTGCCTCGGAAAATAGGCTTTCATGCAAAGTAATCCATGGAGACTTAGCTGACAGGGAGCAATGTGGGTGAAGATGGCTCATTTTCACACTAAAAAAACAAACCTCAGAAACCTTGCTATAAATCCTGTAGGTTCCTTTGAGAATTGTCCTTACCCAGGAAATCTACTCTTACTGTGTGAAACAAGGTTGTAGTGGAATTTAAATTCAAACTTCTTTAAAAAAAAAAAGACATCAAAATTTGTGACTTGACTTTAATTACCAAACAGTAATTCTCTGAAAAAGATAATTTGGGTCAAAATATTTAGGGAGAAAGTGTCCTGAACAATGAAAGAAGGTATTGGGTTTACACTTTTCTATTTGTAATACTTTCCACAATGCCTTTGCACATGAAGCCCTGAACCACAGAAGAAAATCTGATTGGATACTTGAAACCAATGATTTCACATTTCTTAGTAGCTCACAAAATATAATATCCTTATTAACATGAGATAGAGAAGACTTTTCTTATTACATAAGCCAAAAAGTTTTGGGATCAGAAAAGAATTGAGCAAATTGAAAAGGCAAGAAAACGCGTACTTAGAAGCCCTAGCTAAGCATATTGGCTTCAGCAGTGGAGGGAGGCCAAACTACTTGATATACATTGTCTTAATATTTTTGCTACCTAAAGTGATTTTACAGAGCCTATTTAGATCACTACAATGCAGAACAGATTGAATGCAGACATGAAAATAAATTCCACATCCAATAAAAAGAGTTGTAAAAGGAAAACCATGAAGATGTAGTGTGGGTAGAGCCTGTCAGATCTGGTTGAGTCAGCTAGAGTAGCAGTTGAAGCACACTTTTTGCTCATAGAGACATGATCCACAGGCATGTCTGCCTAGCTTGCCATCCATGAGCTGTCCATACTCCGTACATTCCCCCGGGGGACCAATCTGTGCCTGTCACCAAGCAGTGCTCATCACAAGTGCCTTACAGCAACTCTCTGCTAAGTAATTGGCTGGGAAGGACTCAGGAGGTTGGGAAAGCTGGGGCTTTAAAATCACCCCCTTGTGCAGAAATAAACGAGACCTGCTTAAGCCTGTTCTCCCAATGTGTGTTGTTGTGTGCTTCGTTCATACTTACCTCCTGCCAGAGACTAGCCCTACAAGTGGTGCCTAACGACAGGCTCGATTGCTTTTGGCAGATAGATGGTCTAGGGTCTAGTGCAAGGTTAGTGCTTCTATGGGTAACCTTCCCCCGCAGCAGGAGAGCCTCAATCACGAGCACTTGTTGCCCTGTTCTGGAGTAGGCAGATAAAAGTATCACAAAAGGAAGCTAGTTTAATATGGGAAATAGTGAGTGAATTGTGTCCCTGGATTGACACTGGGGACATTTGGGATCCAGACAGGTGGACCCACGTCCTTCAGGCAGCTCATAAAAAGGAAGTCCGTGAAGGTGCTGAGCTGCCCCTAACCTTTTACCCCATCATAATAGGTATTCAAGCCTGTCTATCAGGGAAAGAAGAAGGGGAAACTCTGCAGGCATTTAACACCTCGCTTCAAGAAGAAACAACAAAAGGAAAATGGCAAAGCTGCTCAAGCACTCCCATCTTCTTGTGATACAGCAAACAATTCCAGCAAGAACACAGATAACCAACAACTTCCACTATCAAGTGACACAGGGGGCTGGCCAGCTATGCTTGTAAAACCGCCTCCCCCACACTATCAGTCCCAGGAAGCCTGCCCAATCACTTCTTTTTGCTGTTTAGGCCAGCCTGGGAACTCCCCTCAGAAAACTTTGTATCCTTGGGCAGAGATATCCAACTTTGCCCAGGAACAAAAACCCATTGTTCCCCATGTAATACAACAGTTGTTCATGGGCCCCACAACTATCGTGGCAACGACAGCCAAGCCTATAAATGAGCCCCAGTTCATATTCCCGGTAAACGTCCACTGAACCTCTGTATGACCTAACCAATGGTACCCCCATGACCAAAAGTACTTGACAAATACTGGGCCGCTGTCAGGGAAGATGGGTTACAGTCCCTGAATGCTCAACAGATGCTTGAAACCCTTAGCATTTATCTTAACTGCCCCATGATTGGAAGAGTTTAATGAACACAGCATTATCTTCAGGGTCTTCCTTTTATGGAAGGCTGCTTTTTCTGATGAATGTGAACAACAAAGCACACAAAATATCACTACCAGAGGGCAGGATGCCACCATGGGGGACCCTGATTGTTTAAAAGGTGAGGCAGCTTATGCATCTCCTGCCACACAAGCAGTAGCACCTCCACAGTACTTTGACCAAGTACGCCTCTGTGCGTTGAGGGTTGTCTCCTCAGTGCCTTCTAAAGAAGGGGACAAACAACTAAAACCCCTCATACAACGTCCCAATGATCTTTTCACTGACTTCGTTGCCTTTGTTCAAGAAGCAGTGGCCTGGAAAGTATCCCATGCTGGAGCCTGAGATGTGCTAATCAAGAGGCTAATATGGGAAGGGGCTACACAGGTATGCAGAAAAGCCATTGCCCCTGAACGAAATATGGAGATCACTGATTGCATCCTATCCACCAAAGATTTGGGGTCATCAACTCATGCTGAGTATCCTTGCACCTCCTTTAGCCTCTATGACTGCCAGTGCTCGCGCGCCCCCTAATGGCAGAATGGGAAATCGACCTTGTTGGGGATGTGGCAGAACTGGTCATTTTATAAAGGATTGCCCATCACTCTGGGGCTCACCCAAAAGAAAACAACCTCCTTCTGTATGTCGTAAATGCAAAAAGGGTTTTCATTGGACCTCTGAATGCTGCTCTACGACTCAGCCTTTCAACTAAATAAGCGGCAGTCCTCAGCCCCGACCACAATAGGACAAAGGCAACAGCCACCACCTCAAGTGTTATGGACTACTCCTACCCAAAATGGAAAAGCTAGAATGAAACTTAAAATCAATGGAACAGAATTTAAGGGCATCATTGATACAGGAGCTGACTATACAGTCCTTAGAAAAGATGAAGTAGAAGGGTTGGGATGGAACCTAATTCCTGGAGCCTGCATACAAGGTGTCGGTGGAAAAACAGATTCCCTCCATGTCCAATGGCCTGTAAGACGGGAAAACTGTGGTGGGGTCACTGGGGCTTTTAAACCTCTTGTTGCCCCTGGACTTCCATACAATCTTTGAGGAAGAGATGTCCTCACTAATATGGGTACTCTGATAACAATAGATGATATGGCTTTTTATGAAGACATCATAACCGATCGAGCCGTTAATAACCCACACTACCCCCAATTCTAATGGCCACTGTTGCATGACCAGAGCCAATTCCACTCCAATGGGACACCATCAAACCCATTTGGGTCGAATAGTGGCCTATTTCCTCTGAAAAGCTCCCTCATCTCCAGGTTCTAGTGGAGGAGCAACTAAAAAAGGGACACATAGAACCTAGCATCAGTCCCCACAATTCCCCATTTTTATTATCCAAAAAAGGGCTCAAGGAAAGTGGAGATTTCTCCATGATCTACGTTCCATAGTCATATACAAAAGATACGAACGCTTCAACCCAGACTCCACACACTTCTGCAATACCCAAAGATTGGCACATTGCCATTATTGACATCAAGGACTGCTTTTTTCCACCCCCCTACACCCCAAAGATAAAGAATATTTTGCCTTCTCAGTATGTGAACCTAATTGTCAACTACGTACTCACCGATATCTATGGAAAGTTCTCCCTAAAGGTATGAAAAATAGCCTTACTATATGTCAGATGTATGTTGCCCATGCTATTAGGACTTTGCTCTCCAAATGCTTTTGTGTCCATTACATGGATGACTTTTTAATAGCATATAAAGATGCTACAGCCATGCAAATCTGTTTAACAGAACTCAAGGAGAACTTTAAAGTGCTGGGCCTTAATATTGCCCCCGAAAAAATTCAACTCAAAGCCCCCTACGCCTATCTTGTTTAAATCAAACAATTACCCCAAATGGGTCTCATATTGTCATTAAATCCCAATATACTTTAACTGAATTACAACAATTATGTGGACATATCAACTGGTTATGCAATTTTATGTGTCTTCCCACCCAACAACTCCAACTGTTATTTCAATTGCTTCAAGGACCCTCTGACCCAACTTCCCTTCATATACTTTCACCTGATGCTCAACAAGTTTCACAACAAGTCGCTGATTGGTTATGTTCAACACCCTTGGTGTTTTTAGATACCACCCAAGAAATCAACCTAATTATATTAAATAATAATGGCCTAATGGTGGCGCTGACGCAAACCCATGGTTTTGTTACAATGGGTATACCTTGCCACTTCCCAATTACCAAAAATTAGCACATCCATTACCATGCTATGCAATCTGGCCATCAAAGGTGCGGAATGATGCCGTCAAACTTATGGCTGATTCCCTGACCATCTTACATGGCCCATTACAAAAACAATCTTTGATTTCCTAACAACCGAAGAGGCATTAGCTTTACAAGTCATCCACTACTATTTTAACATTGATAATCATATGCCCAAAAACCTCGTTTTAAAAGTTACCCAAGAACTCCCACTTTCATGGAAATGTTGTATTCGTCCCAATGGGCAACCTATACATCAAGCCATTGTACTTTTTACAGATGTTAACAAAACTCTTTATGGATTTTACAATGCCAATACTAAAAAATACATGCTTCAAAAACATTCCCTGTCTGTTCAAGCTGTTGAATTACTGGCCATTTTGCTCGCCCTCACATCTTTTCCCAAAGAACCTCTTAATATTTTTTCTGATAGTTTATATACTGTACAAACTGTTGCCATTCTTCCTGGAGTTTTATTACAAGATGATGTAGCAAAAATAATGTGTAAACTACAAAATGTATTAGACAATCGTGTCCAACCCTGGTACATTCAACACATTAGATCTCATACTAACCTCCCCAGACCCCTAGCTGCTGGTAATGAAGCCATTGATCGTGCTGTCACACCAACTGTACTACTCACAAATATGTGCATGGACCAGGCCCGAACGTTAGATGATCATTTTCATTTATTGGCAGCTACTATCAAACAGTTATTTCCCGATTTAACACACCAACAATGCAAGCACATGATTCGGTCCTGCTCCTCTTGTGCAACTCTTTTACCCTTAGGATCACTTCAACCCATGGGAACAAATCCACGAGGCCTTAGACCCAATAGCACATGGCAAATGGACATAACCCATATCCCCCAATTCGGTAAACAAAAATACATCCCTGAATGCATAGATACATTCTCAGGCTTTATAACTGCTTTAGCCTTAACAGTGAAAAAAAGGCACGCTGTTAAGTCACTTCTACATGCCATTACAATTATGGGAGTTCCTTGGACCCTTAAAACAGACAATGGCCCTGCTTACACCTCCAAACATTTTTGTGAATTTTGTACCTTTTGGAACATTACACCCCAGACAGGTATTCCATATAACCCACAAGAGCAAGCCATTGTTGAACACAGTCATAAAGAAATCAAGACCATTCTTTTAAAAGAAAAGGGGGAACTGGAGGGGCTAGGGCTTAAAAATCCCCAAACACAATTAAATTATTGCCTTATAGTAAAAAACTTTTTAACATTCACACCCACCACATGTGGGACCCCCACCTCCCTGTACTGGGTACTCATGAAACACCTACTCTGGTCCCTTTGGATAGATGGAGGGACCCCATAACAAGAAAATGGGAGGGCCCTGCTCCCTTAATGGCACAAGGGACAGGATTTGCTTGTATCTTTCCAGACACGAGTGATAAACCTGTTTGCATCCCAGCTGGAGTTGTCTGACCAACCGTCACCACCTAAGCAAAAGATGCGTCAGCTATGCTTGAACAGTGCGAGGAGGAGACACAAACCTCGAGCTAGAGCCCATGCCAACACTTGGGGAGACCTAAAGATATTGGTTGAACAAGCCCAGGTTATGGCCCCAGACCCTGACCCGGGGCATGGTACTCTATTCCTCCTATTGTGTGCCATTATTACAGCCAATTCTCAATCTGCTGCAGGGCAGAGTAAGATAACTTTAGTGCCCAGCCCCCAAATCTTAATGATTACAAATGCTTTCTTCCAATGGCAGGGTTGGCCTTCCTTTCTCAGCAGATGCCTTATGGCATCACAAAACAAACCTTACTTTTAGATGGAAGTGAGCCATCTGTTTTTGTTTTTCAAACGAGATGATAAAGCAATTTGATGGCTGTACCATCCCCCTCGCAACAGTAACACATGGGATGGGATGGTGGAACTACACAGGACCCTACCCCATTTGTCCCACTGGAAAAAAATTGTTATCAGGCTACTGACATACATTTTCATATGCAGTTGTGCCCACGCAGGGAGTTTGATAGCTTTGGCACTATGTGCACTCCTCTTGAGGAATTAGTGATTAGCCTTTGTGCCAATTCCTAGCAAGGCAAAGTGTTTGGGGAGCTCGCGTTGTCCCTCTACCCGGCTATATACAACCAATCTGAAAAAGATCCCAAACCTCAAAATCTAAATGAGTTTTTTGACTCTTCAGAAGGACGATTGGGAGACCTAGGAGCCACCATGCCAATCGTTTGCTCATCACATTCCTGCCTCGATTTGTCCCCTTTCCTATTGGCCAATACTCGTTGGTGTAACCAATATGTATACGACCAGGTGTCAGGAATGGTAGTGGTTAGAGCCCCATTCTTTTTTTGTCTAGGAGACAACTCTTCCACTACTTGCACTCTCAGCAATCACTGGCAACCCAATGACTCATAGCCTTTTGCAGGTTTGGTACGTGTTCCCCCATTTATTGTTCTGGCTACTAATGACTCTCAGTTTTCCCAGGTTCAATTAATTCGCCCATGCACTAAAAGAGCAGTAGGATTGATCATTGCAATCGGGTCCGAAATCATCGCTACAGTGGCTTCATCTACCAGTGCTGCTATATTGCTGTCCCAAAGCGTGTCCACTGTGCAACAGATAAACCAGCTCATCCCTCAACTGTCATCCATAGAATTACAACATTTACAAGTTGCCAATCATCTTAAGGGAGGCCTCCTTGTGCTCCAACAACAAATAGACTTGCTCCAAGAACAGATTACGTTTCTTCGATTACAACAAGGAGGACTATATAATGCAATGACTACTTCTGTCTGTCAGCTTTCCACTCCTGCACCCAATGTCACTGAACTTATTAACTACATCAAAGGCCCTTGGTCCCTTAAGTACTTAAACTTCACCCCAATCCTGCTGCATGATGTTACCCGCCTAAACCAAACCACCATACAGCTTACTCCCACTGCCTCCTTTTTAGAAGAGTGCTTAAAAAGTTACAACAATGGTTTTCGCCATCCTCTCTGGTCATCTGGGGAGGCCTTGCACTTGTAGGGCTTTCTCCCCTAGGAATTATTAAATGCTTGCACTCCCGGCAAAAACGCCTCCAACGACGGGTCACCATAATGACGGTCCTTTTAAAAGAAAAGGGGAAATTTGTGGGTAGAGCCGGTCAGATCTGGTTGAGTCAGCTAGAGTAGCTGTTGAAGCACACCTCCTGCTAATAGAGATGTGACCCACAGTCATGTCCGCCTAGCTTGCCAGCCATGAGCTATCCAAGATCCCTACATGCTCCAAGGGGACCAAACAGTGCCTGTCACCAAGCAGTGCCCATCATCAACTCCCTGCTAAGTAATTGGCTGGGAAGGACTCCGGAGGTTGGGAAAGCTGGGGCTATAAAATCCCAACCCTTGTGCAGAAATAAACCAGACATGCTTAAGTCTGTTCTCCCAACATGTGTTCCTTGTGTGTGTCGTTCATGATTACCTCATGATTACCTGGAGATCTAGCCCTACAATGTAGCAATGGGGGAGGCTCTTATAGTCCTTCACTTTCACTAGGCTTGAAGCCAAGAATCTGTGATAAGTGGGAAATCAGGCAAGAGCTAAGAGGAGGACAGAGAAATAAGACATAGGAGCATTGTCCTTTTGTAACAGATACTGTCATCCAAGGTATGGGTGATTATACTCTATTCTTCTCCATACAACTTTTTGAGGAAATGCAAGACGGATAGAAAAATAATCTATTGAAATAATTTTGCAAAGAATAACTTCAATATTCCTGATATGGTATCTAAGGAGAATCTTAAGAGAAAAGATAAAAGTGGAGTATTCTTCGGTTTCCTCTAAGCATATTGTTAGCAAAATATATCTTTGAGGTTAGAAGTGATTGAACCAAAAATTGGTGGAGTACTGATTTTTGAGGGCACTTTAGACACAAGAAGACTCTCAAGGTAAAAGAAAAAAGAAAAAAGAATAGCTAAATATTTGTGATCACAGCTTCTTGGACTGGTATTTTGGAGACAAAGTTTTACATTAGAGATTGTCCTCATTAACATTGATGCTGGGTTTCCGTGGCACCGAAATGCAAGTGGAAAGTTTAATGGACTCGCTTGGATAAGTAAACAGCATGATAGAAAAAATGGAATATAATATTTACTGAATTATTTTGAACAATTACTTTGCCAGAACAAAGAAGGAAATATATAATGCAAATCACTTGACATAAACTTATGAATGAAAGTAGTCAATAGAAATGAGAGAAAACAGAGAGGACTGTTTCCTCTCCGGTGGAGTAATGGGTTCTTGATCTTGTTTCTTCCATTCTATCTTTACAAGCTATCAAGTGTGGCTCAGGATTGGAGTATACAGTTCAGACCAAGAGAACATGCAGAAGAAAATATTTGCAGCAGATATAGGTGATTTATAACCTAAAACAATATATTTAAATCTGTTAAAAATTCTCCTCTACCCCAAACTGCCCACTTTAAACAACTTTGTATGCTTTTCACAAGATTGTCTTTCATTAACTATTTAAAATTTTGAGAAGTCATCATCATACTCTATAGAGATTGCTGTTTGGTTGTGCTTTTTGTGTGTTTGTGTTTTTTGGTGTATTTTTTCACTGAATTATAAAAGGTTGTGCTAGTGTGTTTCAATTAAGTATGTCCATCTAATTGTCCAATGTTCCTGGATCAGAGTCACTCCTTCTATCCTTCTCAACCAACCCCTTCTACAAGATTTATTTCCGATTTACCACTTCCTTTCTCACATGTGTACATTGAGTATTCTAGCTGTACTTGACCCTTGTGCCATTTTTCATTCATTCTATGTCTTTACAATTATTCCTCTCTGGTTTCAACTTCCTGATAGTCATTCTGTTAAACTGTCTGCTCCTACTTTGAAAGGTTTATATACATTCCATGGAGTTTCAATTCTGCATATACTTAAACTGATGTCAGCTTATATTTCCATAATTCATTCATCTGAAGTAACAATTTGCAAGCCTGGAGACATGAAGCACCTAGACCTGATTTTATTCCCCTCCATTTGGAAGATTAATCTGTAGTCAACAAGAAAGTTTAAAAATGGCTGAGAATGTATTCCTATGGCTTTGTAAAGTGGTTTGTGATTATTTTATTTTACATGGGATAATATTTTCTACTACCTATGTGTTTTGGAAAAAGAAGAAAACTAAAATTTACTACTGTAGAGGAATATGATAGAGAAAGAAGACAGATTTTATGTTTGTCAAATCTCTGATGAGTACCCATATTCAAGACTTAAAGTCATATTTCTTACTATGTTAGACAGATAGGGAAAACATAAAACACCATATGATAGGGCAACTATTCATGACTTTTTAAAAAGTATTTTTTATGTGATGAAATTTACTTTATTAGCTAATGTTTTGGTTTGAAATATGTGAGGCTGATCTATTTAACAAATTTTCGAAAGCACCTACTGAAAAACACAAATGGTGAGGGGTCCTATTTCTTCACTTTAATGAATGGTTGAACCTGTTTGGCATTAGTGCTGGGTAAATAAATCAACTCTATTTTAACTTGCTCCCTACACTTGAAAAACTAGTAACGTCACTAAATATCATCTACTTGTGTTATTTTGGCAAATGTGTTTTTAAAAAGTTTATTTGAAAAGGAATATACTTTCAGGAGATTAAATGTAGGTTATCATTGGTTTGAGAATGACAACCTTTTTACACTACAGAACCAAGTTTGACTGAAGTACTAGTGTTTTGAAGCAATAAGGTTCTTCTCAATCAATGTTTTTTCTGAATTATATTTGAACTGTATGACAAATATTCCTAGCATTGGTAGATCAATTATGGATCTATCTTTCCAGGAACTATTTTTTGGCCTGATGATGCTAGACTGAAATCATTCATTAATCATTAGAAGAGGGGTATTACAAATCATTTTGTGACATTTGTGGCCTTGTTCACTCTTATGGGATGGTCATCTGAAAATAGAAAGTTTGAATTACTGTACTTTCACATTTTGTGATTTCACATTGCATTTTAAGTTGCCTTGCATTTCCCAAGTGCTTACTGCTAATTCCTGCATTTTAAGGAATTGGGCCCCTGAAATATAGGAAATGAGAAATTAAGATGGGTCTTCAATTACTTTTCTGTTGGTATGTTGCATGGGCCTCGGTGAGATCTCTTGCCCTAGTTATTTGATGATGCAGGTAACTGGGACCTGGGATCCTAGGACCCGTGGATCCTGTGGAAGAATAATACCTTTTAGACATCATATCAGCAAAATTTGAGTATAATCAGTAGGAATGCTTCAGAAATATGGAGAAAAACAGTTTGGGACCAGCGAGTTAAAACAATAAACAGAGCAGCAGAGTAAAATCCCTTATAGATTAAAGAAAACAACATTGTTTTTTTTACCATGTGAATTCAGAAACCAAGAACAATTAGAAGGTATCACAAGTTTATACTGAAAACACTGCATTGATACTTTTTATATTCTAATATATATTCTAATCCTGATTATTTATATTCCAATCTATTTATTGTAATAAATATCAATTAATTTGTCAAATTATAAATTAATTCCAGTAAGATTCACTGTGTGAAATATAAAATCAGCACATAAATATAAAATATATAAGTATATATAATATAAAAAAATGCTTTGCATTGTTCTCTTGTGGTTAAGGTAACAAAGGCAACTGTTTTAAAATATTATTCCATTACCTCTACCTCAGTGTTTGGTAGAATTAAACTTAAAGCTTTACCATTCGGAGATGTACAGCCTAGAGGCAAGAGGAAACACTGTGATTAAAACATTACCAATTTAAGGCCTAATAACAAGGAGAAACATATGGACTTCTCCTGGAGCCTCCTGAGTAGATAGGATTACAGGCATGAGCCATCAGCGCCTGGCTTAGTCTGAACAGTTCTGTCTGAACTGTTCATCACTTTATGATCCTTTGTAACTAAGATTAGTTTTGCTCCAATAAGACAATCTATGCTGTCAGGGTAAGATATTCTGGTAGGTCTGTTCTTACATGGAGCAAGAGTAAAGGGTCAGGCAGACATTTGTGCCAGTAAGACCTCATTTGGGAAATTTTAAGCTGCAGAAGTTTAGAAGTAGCTCTTAAGCAAGGCTTACTTTGAATCCATTAGCTCCACAAAGCTAAATCAGTTAAAAAATAAGTACTTGAAAATCCATCACCTTTGGACCTAGCTATGAAGGCTTCAAAGTATGATCAAATTTCAAATGAAAAAGACTTAAAATAGTTATTGACAAAAAATTGCAAATGTGAGCAATTGAACAAACAATATAAGTTTTTTCCACCATACACAGAATTTTGCAGAAATAAGATGAATAGCAAATTTGGGAACAATATGTTTCCTGGTTGCAAATAGGCAACCAAGGATATATGCCTATCTTAAGTTTGCATCATTAACTATGTAAATTTAGAAGATACTACATGCTTCAGCAGCATGTCTACCTGAATTACAATACAGAGATTAACATGGCTTTTGCACAAGGATGATATGAAAATTTGTGAAGTATTCCATATTTTTCATTCTTCAGATGCAAGAAATGAAAAACAGTTATGAGAGTTCCGGGAAGCTGGCGGAGGAGAAGCTGGAATCTGAACAAGCTCTTGCATAGAAAGCAGTTTTAGAGTTCCAGTGAACAGTCCTAAGCCAGAGAATCACACCAAGTGTGCCATCACAGGACAGAGAGTTAGACAAGAGAGGGGAAGCCAAGACAAGGAGACACATCTGAGCGCCTGCCAGCAGCCGCTGCGGCGGCGGCAGGGTTGCAGCGGCGACTGCAGCCGCGGCCATACCTGAGTGCTCACACAGAGAGTCCGGGACAAAGGAGCCAGACGCAGCGGGCGAGAGGATTCTACTCAACACCAGCAAGAACCGACAAGGAGCGGACATCTTCATCCTGCAGTTTGCAGACCAGAGATGACCCAGGATCCAAGACTCGGCGTGAGTAGAAGCCCAACGTCCTCACTCCTTCTCAGGGAGCAGAGGAGGGAAGGCCACCCCTCCCCCCCCAGCACCGGTGATCTCCATCTTGGATACCGACAAAGCTCAGAGGAGCTGCTAGCTCCAACTCAGGCCTTGGAATAAAACGAGTCATTTAACAGGTCACAAGAACTTAACGGCGAAGTGACCTGACAGACTCAGCTCCATCCAGGGAAAAGTCACCCAGTTCAGGCACCAGCCATTGGAGTGGCTTTCCTCACTGGGTAACCAGAGCCAGAGGCTGCCCCTCCCTCTAGCAGCCTCCACAATCAATTGAAAAACAGAAACCCTGAGAATGGCTCCAGGGTGGGCTCTGTGAATTTTTCACAAAATAGCCCCAGGGAAAAGCTACTGTTTGTTGAAAGGCCTCAACTCTACCAGAACCTAGCCTCATCACCCCTCTTTTGTGATTCTCAAAGCAGATCACCCTCCCGTTAAACTAACCTGGGAGGGGGATCTCAAAATCTTGGGTAAAGTAGAGCTTTTGTCTGCCTGTTCGAACAAACTGACTTAAGAAACCAATCAAGCCACAGGACCTCAAGCTGACCAGAGACTCCAACAAGAGGCTGGTTACAGACAAAAGGGAGATACAGGATTCTTCCCACCCCTCCCAAAAAAATAAAAAAAAAAAATCAAAGAACTTTTTTTCTTCTTTTCTTTTTTCTTTTTTTTTGGTACCTTATATATATAAAACATCTTTTTTCCTTTTCTAAAATTTTTATTAATCTTTAATTTTTGCCTTTTTTGAAAAAATAATTGTTTTCCAGTAACTTTTTTCCCTCTTATAATTTTTATTTTAGGAATACATGAATGTACGTTTTCCTTTCTTTTCTTGTCTTCTCTCTCTTTTTCTTTCTTAATTATCTTTTTGTTTTTTGTCTAGCTCTACTGAACTTCTGATCTTTATTTTTCTCCCTTTCTTATCCTTTTCACCTTTTCCTTTCTTTTGTTCTTCTGTATGTGACTTAACTCTTGTCCTGCACATCCTGATTAACCCATAGTTAAATAGTAGACCCTATCCCCCATTGTGTACACACTTAATCCACAAATTTATTACTCAATCCAAAACCTCTGAGACTTAAATTCCTTAATAGCAGTACTACCTCTTTATACCTATATAATATTTCAAGCATTTTTTAAGTTTTTCACATCTCCTCTATCTCCCTCCTGTTTTCTCATTATATTCACATTCCTCTCTAAATAGATGGTCTTTCAATCTCCATAACTATATTAATTTTTACGTTTCTAATTTTTTTTCTGGTCTCTTTTCATTTCCCTTTCCCTTTCTTCTTTTTCTCTCCCTCTCTACTTACATCCTACCCAACCTATTTCCTGCATTGAGATTAGGACATAGTTAACTCTCCCTGTGCCTCCCCACACCAATCTATTCCTAATTTTTACCCACATCTCTCCCTAACCCTAAAAATTCCTGGTTTTCCAAATTCTTCTCTGCGGTTCGAAGCCCATTAACATATAGTTGTTTGATGTTGAATAGATGTATCTGTTGAACTAGATTGTATCTGTAGACTATTGACTGTATAAATGCAAACGTTGGTTGATGGTTGCCTTAAGATAGTGTTCTAGCACAAAACTGGTGCTATTTTCATCTCAAATGGGCAGAGTAAGCCCAAAAAAAACAAGAAAAATGGCAAATCCGGGTATCTCAATTCCCAATCTTGATAATCAGGGGTCAGATCAGATAATGAACAATCCAGAGGAGAGTTCCCAAATAGCTCTACAAACACTGGTGGCAAACATGATAAATGAGAAGCTTGACAACTTACAAAGGACTCTGTATGAGCGGGATAGGGAGAGAGAGGAGGCATCCCAAAAGTTTATACAGGAATATCATAAGCGTGAGGAAGCTACTCAAAAACTGATACAGGATTTGCGTGAACAACTTGAGAATACTCAAAGAGAAAGGGAGGAATGGCGTGAGCAGGCTGAGAACACTCAAAGAGAACTGCAGGAATCCCACGAACGGGATGGAAAGAGAACTGCAGGAATCCCACAAACGGGAGGAAGCTAATCAAAGAGTAATTCAGGAATTGAGAGACCAGGTAGAGAAAACACAAAGATCACTAAAGGCATTCATGGAATCCATTAACAAAGAGCTGAAGGAAGTCAGGGAGACCACAAAGGGAATGCTGAAGGGAATCCAACAGAAGGAATGGGCGTCCAAAGAAACCATAACCAATCAACTAAGTGATTTGAGAACAAACACTGAACACCAAATTAAGGAAGTAAAGAAATTCATACAAGATCTAAAACAGAGCTTCAACAAAGAACTTGAAGCCATCAAAGCTGACCAATTAGAAGGAAAAGAGATAAAAAACAAAGTAGAGAGTCTTGACAGCAGGTTAGACCATGCAGAAGATCGAATCTCAGGGATTGAAGACAGCCTAGATATTATAGAGAAAGAACATACAACCATCCAAGACAAGTCCAAGAAGTATGATAGATCTATCCAACACCTGGAAGACACCATCAGAAGGCCTAATCTAAGGATAATGGGTGTAGAGGAGCACCTAGAAACAGAAGTTAATGGTCTAGGAAATTAGTTTAACAGGATCCTAGCAGAGAACTTCCCAAACATACAAAAAGATAGGCCTATTCAGATACAAGAAGCTTTTAGAACCCCAAATAGACCAGACCAGAATAGGACATCCCACCGTCACATTATAATCCACACAGGATCAACTCAGACCAAGGAAAAGATCCTTAAAGCTGTCAAGGAGAAAAGGGTAATCACCTATAAAGGGAAACCAATTAGAATCACCTCAGATTTCTCAGCAGAGACAATCAAAGCAAGAAGAGCCTGGAATGATGTATGCCATGCCCTAAAAACAAACAACTATCAACCAAGAATACTGTACCCAGCTAAACTCTCCTTCATAACTGAAGGCCAAATAAAAACCTTCCATAGCAAAGAAAAATTGAAACAATACATCTCCACCAAACCAGCCCTACAAAACATTCTTAAAGATGTCCTACACATAGAAAACCAACAAGACCGCAACAAAGGCCAAGAAACTGCACCCAAACTGAGAATCCAAGAACCATAGGAAGAACCCAGTTTTCGCAGCCCCCAAGAAGGTGGATAACATGGCAGGAACTCCCAAATACCTCTCAGTCCTATCTCTTAATGTTAACGGACTGAACTCTCCAATTAAGCGACATAGACTGTCTAGTTGGATTAAAAAACAAGATCCTTCTATCTGCTGCCTGCAGGAGTCACATCTTGCCCGTAAAAACAAACACATTTTCAATGTTAAAGGCTGGAACAAAATCTACCAAGCAAACGGCCCCCATAAACAGGCGGGAGTTGCAATCTTATTATCAGATAAAATAGACTTCAAATTAAAATTCGTGAGAAGAGATAAAGAAGGTCGCTACATACTAATTAAAGGATCTCTCCTTCAGGAGGATATTACAATTCTAAATATCTATTCGCCAAACAATGGAGCACCCAAATTTATCAAAGAAACACTACTTTCCCTCAAATCCCATATAGATCCAAAGACATTAATTGTTGGGGATTTTAACACACCACTCTCCCCACTAGATAGATCAACTCGGCAAAAACTCAACAGAGAAACCACAGATCTAAGCAGCTGCATAGATCAACTAGACTTAACAGACATCTACCGAACATTTCACCCAGCAGCATCAGAATACACGTTTTTCTCAGCAGCACATGGAACGTTTTCTAAAATAGACCACATTTTAGGCCACAAAGCAAACTTGTCTAAATTCAGAAACATTGAAGTTATACCTTACATTCTCTCTGACCACAAGGGAATAAAATTAGAACTCAACACCAAAAGCCACCAAAGAAAGTCCGGTATCACATGGAGGCTGAACAACACACTGCTGAATCAAGAGTGGGTCATGGAAGAGATTAGAAAGGAAATTCAAATGTTCATGCTATTCAACAAAAATGAGCACACAAATTACCAGCTCCTCTGAGACACAGAAAAGGCAGTACTCAGAGGCAATTTTATAGCTCTGAGCTCCTACATCAACAAATTGGAGAGATCTGAAACCAAAAATTTAATCACACATCTAAACCTCCTTGAAAAAGAGCAGCAAGATAAACCCCAATCCAGTAGACGGAAAGAAATAATTAAAATTAAATCAGAATTGAATGAATTAGAATCCAAGAAAACTATAGAAAGAATCAACAAAACAAAGAGTTGGTTCTTCGAAAAACTTAACAAAATTGACAGACCCTTAGCAAATCTTATCAGAAAAAGCAGAGAAAACACCCAAATTAATAAACTCAGAGATGAGAATGAAAACATCACCACAGAAACAACCAAGATTCAGAACATTATAAGGGAATACTTCTCAAAACTTTATGCTAATAAGTTTGAGAACTTGACAGAAATTGACCTTTTCCTAGCAAATATTGACATGCCAAAACTAAACTAAGATGAGTTAAACCAGCTTAACAGGCCCATATCAAGCATTGAAATAGAAACAGCAATAAGAGACCTCCCAGCTAAGAAAAGTCCAGGACCAAATGGTTTTACAGCGGAATTTTACAAGGCCTTCAAAGCAGAGCTCACACCAATACTCCTCCAACTCGTCAATGAAATTGAAAGAGAAAACTCACTACTGAACACATTCTATGAAGCCATCAAAACCCTCATCCCAAAACCAGGCAGGGACTCATCAAAGAAAGAGAACTATAGACCCATTTCTTTGATGAACATTGATGTAAAACTTCTCAACAAAATTTTGGCCAATCGACTTCAACAATTCATCCAAAAAATCATACACCACGATCAAACAGGATTCATTTCAGGGATGCAAAGCTGGTTCAATATACCCAAATCAATTAATATTATTCATCATATCAACAGGAGCAAGAATAAGAACCACATGGTTATCTCAATAGATGCAGAAAAAGCATTCGACAAGATCCAACACCCCTTTATGATGAAGGTGTTGGAAAAATTAGGAATCCATGGAACATTCCTCAATACAATAAAGGCTGTATATGACAAACCTACAGCCAGCATTATACTCAATGGTGAAAAACTAAAGCCATTTCCTCTTAACTCAGGAACAAGACAAGGATGCCCACTCTCTCCACTTGCTTCAATCTAGTATTAGAATGCCTAGCTACAGCAATAAGACAAGATGCAGACATAAAGGGGATCCAAATAGGGAAAGAAGAAATACAACTCTCCCTCTTTGCAGATGACATGATCTTGTATTTAAAGAATCCCATAGACTCCACTCCCAAATTACTCAAGCTGATTCAAAACTTTGGCAAAGTAGCAGGTTATAAAATTAACCCCCCAAAATCAATGGCTTTTCTGTATGCCAACAATGAGAAAAGTGTGGCTGAAATTAGGAAAGCAACCCCATTTGTAATAGCCCCACAAAAAATAAAATACCTAGGAATTAACTTAACTAAAGAAGTGAAGGACCTCTATGATGAAAACTTTAAAATCTTGAAAAAGGAAATCAACACAGATCTTAAAAAATGGCAAAACCTCCCATGCTCCTGGATTGGAAAGATTAACATCGTGAAAATGGCAATACTTCCCAAGGCTATCTACAAATTCAACGCAATACCTATCCAAATTCCAACCTCATTCTTCAAGGAAATAGAAGAGGCAATCCAAAAATTCATATGGAACAATAAAAGACCCCGAATAGCAAAAACGCTCCTGAATGGAAAGAACACTGCTGGAGGAATATCAATACCAAACTTCAAACTCTACTATAAAGCCATAGTAATCAAAACAGCTTGGTATTGGCATAAGAACAGACTTCAGGACCAATGGAATAGAATTGAAAACCCAGAAATGAACCCACAGACATATAGCCATCTAATCTTCGATAAGGGAGCTAAAACAATAGAATGGAAGAAAGACAACCTCTTCAGTAAATGGTGCTGGCAAAATTGGTTAACTACATGTAGAAAACTTAAGCTAGATCCTTATATATCACCCTGCACCAGAATCAACTCCAAATGGATCAAAGACCTTGAACTCAAAGCAGACACTCTGAAAACATTACAGGATGGAATAGGAGAAACCCTGGGTCTCCTTGGCTCAGGCCGAAATTTTCTGAATAGAGACCTGGGAACACAACAAATCAAAGAAAGGTTGGACAAATGGGATTGCATAAAGTTGCAGAGCTTCTGCAGGGCAAATGACATAGCTAGCAAGATCAATAGAAAGCCCATGGATTGGGAGAAGATCTTTACTAGCCATACAATGGACAAGGGTCTCATATCTAAAACATACTTGGAACTCAAAAAATTGAATCCCCCAACAACAAATCCTCAAAGAAACAACTGCCCAATAAATAAGTGGGCGAAAGACTTAAAGAGAAACTTCTCTGAAGAAGAAAGAAGGATGGCCAATAGACACATGAAGAAATGTTCAACATCCCTAGCCATAAAAGAAATGCAAATCAAAACAACATTGAGATATCACCTCACTCCAGTTAGAACGGCAAAAATCAAGAACTCTAATAACAACAGATGCTAGAGGGGATGTGGACAGAAAGGAACCTTACTTCATTGTTGGTGGGAATGTAAACTTGTTCAACCACTTTGGAAAGCAGTATGGAGGTTCCTCAAAAGACTTCACATAGAGCTCCCCTATGACCCAGCAATCCCACTTTTGGGCATTTACCCTAATGTTTACAAACAAGACCACACTAAAGCTACCAGCACAACTATGTTTATTGCAGCATTATTTATCATAGCAAAGATATGGAACCAACCCAGATGCCCCTCAGTAGATGAATGGATCAAGAAAATGTGGTATATATACACAATGGAATTCTATGCCTCCATCAGAAAGAATGACATTGCCCCATTTGTTAGGAAATGGAAAAACTTGGAAAAAATTATATTAAGTGAAGTAAGCCAGGCCCAAAGAAACGTAGGTCCCATGGTTTCCCTTATTTGTAATATCTAGTATATGTATGAGTCAAGCGGAAAAGGTCAGATAATGTGATGTCAGGAAAATGAACCCTTAGATGTGTATTTTAATGTTTTTTTCTTTCTTGCATGTGTTTCTAACACATTTATAAGATTATCTCTTTGTTGCTTTGTATGTCCCTCCCCCACAGTATAACCCCTGGTTTCACTATATTTGATGTCAGTATAACTTGTGGAGGAGATGGGGAAAAACCAGTTGTTTAAGGATACAGGTGGACCTGTTGCAACAATGAGAAGTACAAGTTGTCATGTCCAAAAAGAGCTTTACAACGTTGGTGCGGGGGGGGGGGAAGGAGAAGGATTGGGATTGGGGGGGGCGGGGAGGCTGGGAAGGGATGTGAAGGGTAAACAAAGGAGGAGGCTGCAATGCTTGGTAAGAAATGTACGCATTATCCTGCCCATGTAACTGTAACTCCTCTGTACAGTATGTTCACAAATAAAATTAAATTAAATTTAAAAAACAAAGAAAAACAGTTATGAAAAAGTTGATTACAAATATACAAGTGTAATAATACATATAATTCATAGAAATAAAAGTTTGACATGAGTGAATTCAATCTTCACCTTTTTAGAAAGGCCTTTATATAGCATAACCTTTATAAAACTTTTGAAATAAGATAACATTGTCATTTTATCCCAAAGAAATAAAATTCTATAAGGACCTAGGAATTAAAGGAATCTTAAACTGTTCTTATATGGAATGCAATCTGAAAGAACACATTTATTAATGGACCTATATATTATAGTATAATGTCGAATTCAAAGTATTATATCTAGGAGAGAAAGAAATAGATTACGGACATTATACAAACAGAATATAAATATTTTAAAATATACTTTTTTCAGACAAGCACCAGAAATATCTTTAGGTTCTCTACTACTCATTTCAACAGATAAGTTACAATTATTTCTGATTTAAAAAAAATCACAAACTCTATAGATATCATTATTGATGTATACAAACAACTCGAATATATTTTGACATCAAAGTCAGGCAATTCACTTAGAAGAATACCATGGAATCCATGAATTTCTAAAGTAAAATATTGCTGTTGCTTGTTATTGTGAAAATATTTTGTATGGACACATGGGATGGACTGGCAATTTTGAAATTTAAGAAACTTAATGGAAACATTAGGACTTAAGAGAACAATTTGTACAGCTTTCCACAACTTCAAAGAGATAGTGATACATACTTATCCTTTTGGTAATATCAAATGCAGTTTCTTCTAAGTTGTGCTTCAGATCTGGTTTGATATAATGGTTCAACAGAAGGAGATCCAGCGTATTTTTGCTATATCTATACCCAGCAGCAAGGGGGTCAAGAGGCCTTTAGTTTGGCCACTGGTGTCTGCATCATGATGAAATAAAGAAGCCACTCTGGTATTATTCCATGTATAAGTACTGTGCAGGGGTATCCAGCCTTTCACAGTTATTCCATGAATATCTGCTTTGAGCCACCAACTCATGGACAATGTCTAAGTGTCCACAGTAGGCTTCTAGATGAAGAGGTGTATATTCATCGTTATTCCGGTGAATTTTCTGCATCTGTTTTTTCACTATTATTTATTTTCTCTTTTTTCATTTTTACTATTCTAAATTATTCTAACTGGAGAGTAGAGATTTGGTAGAGAGCAAAGGAAAGATTTTCCTCTGTATTCAAAGGGACAAACTGAAAATGAGGACCAGTGGTGTCTTCATGTGCAGCTTATTCTAGGAATGAGAAAATAGGAAATAATGCCTTATATGTAAATGAATTGGGAAATGACAGAGCAGAAAGTGAAATGATGTAAAAAAACTATAAAAGCGAAATAAATTAGGATAATTATGGAGTAATCATATTACCTATGAGAACCATGAGAAGGAAAGAGGAAGAGAGAGACAGATGTGCAATCATATAGCTAGCCACAAAATCCATCCCTCTGATCAAATTATAGAACAAATAATTTTTATTTTTAAAAGAGATGGAAATAGAATTTATGATCAGATGTCTCCATTGTTTTTAATTATAATTTTCTTATCTTAAATACTTGTACAAGGGAATTTCCATTCAACAAATCAGTTTTTTTTAATATAATGGATCTTTATATAACTTTTCCACACCCTTCCAAACCTCATCCGACTTTAATTTTTTCTAGTTTTATACAGTTGCATTGAATATTATACCTTCACTCTCTTCCTCCATAACTCTCTTTATTCCTTCCTTTTGACTTCCACTCACATCGTCCAAATGATAGTTTCCTGCTATTAATTTTGTTGGAGTAAAGTTCAATTTTATAAGAAATTACACCTTTGAAATACTCCTCTGCAAATCGCATGCTTCGGTTAATATTTTTGTGTAAACCTGTATAAATTTCTAGCTTCCAAATATGAGACAGAACATGGGCCCTTTGTGTGTCTGGCCTTGACTTTGTTCACTTAATAAATTTTTAGATCTATCCATTTCTTTGCAAATAATGTAACAGTCTTAAAAATGGATAGGTGCAATCCAATTGTGTATATGTGCCACACTTTCTCCAACCATCACTCTGCCAAAGGGCATCTGGGCTGTTTCCGTAACTTGACTATGGTGAATTGTGCAGCAGTGAACATGCTTGTGAAAGTGATTTTACTGTAACCTTTTGGAAGAATTCATCACTACCTTTATGGGAGCAATCCCCTAGCCAGTTTTCCAGAATAAGCACATCCCTCCTTTCATCTTCATCACAATGTATTGCAAGTCCTCAAAAACACACTTCCCCCTACAGGTCTCAATAAGCTAAAACCACATTGTGCTCATATTCTTTCAATACATTTTTTTTCATAATTGTACATATAATTCAGTGAGAACCTTCTATATAATTTCCTAATATGGGAATGAGGGACATGACAAAGTAAAAGTAAGAAATATGCAAGTTAATTAGCTATTATCATGTGTAAAATCATTTTCAGCTCTAATTCATAGCCTCACATAACATTATTTTAATCTTTATTTGATTACTTCATCTAACCCGTAAATTATAACAGGTGAGTTAAAAGCAAAGGCAAAAAGTGTTGTTTGATTTTGACACTCATGTGTGAGGTTGCACAATATGGGCTAATAGATGGATTGGAATTAATACCTCTTATCCATTTTGTTAACGTAGAGATGGTTTTCCCAAACTGATTCTCGCAATTCGTATTCCATTAAACACCAAGAAACATGTGATAATTTCCTTTGTTTTGATCCTTATTAACTTTTGTTTCCATTTTATTTTATAATGGATAATTTCATAAATCTATTGTATATACAAAATATGTTAAAATATTTCTATCCGTATGCATTGATATATACATACACACATATATTACACAGGTTATAATGATAATGTACAACTTCAGTAACTGTACAATTTACTAAATTATGAAAACTATCGACAGCTCATGCCTGGCTTCCTGGTTACTCGGGAGGCTGAGATCTGACAATCATGGTTTGAAGCCATCCTGGGCAAGAATGTCTAGTATCCTCTTATCACCAAGCAACCAACAGAAAATCAGAATTGGAACTGTGGCTCAAAGTAGTAGAGTGGTAGTCTTGAGAGAAAAATCTCAGGGACATCATCCAGGCTCTTAGTTCAAGAAGTACAATCTACCTAAAAAAATCTATTTAATTTACACCTGTGTAAGTAAAGTATTTCCATCACCCAAATGTACAACTATGCTCATTTGCAAGGTAACTCTGTTTTGTCTGAAGTACCATAAAACATTTTCACTTAAGTTGAAAGTATTGCACCATGGGTTCATTCTATCTCTCTCATGCATTTTTCCACTCAAATACTCAAATCTTTCAATTATTCCAATTATTTAAAATCATAGCTTTTTACATAATACCCAAATATTAGAGTTTGAATTGAGTGTCTTGTGTCCCCTAAATGGGTGTTCTTACCACTTTGTCATGTCCCCAGCCCTAAATCATCCTGATTATTTTTCAGATACTTGTGTATGACCTTGGGCTCAGTCCATGTTATATTATTCTTCCTGGAATTTAGAATAACAGGTACATGGCATTGTGTACAGATATTTCTGTTCAGTCTGGGCTTTAACCTCTATCCTCACAAGAGTAGACTCCCATGTAGTCAGGATTTTCATAAGCTTGTCATAGCTGATGTTTTTTTTTAAATCTTTGCATTTCCTGCAGGTTCATGAGTACTGAATTAATTTGTTTTCTTGGGTTGTTTTGTTTCATTTGAATATATGTGTTGAGTTGTTCCTACTTTTCCTTTTGTTTCTTTCAAAAAAGTTCTTACCTAAAGTGCTGAGAAACCAATTCTTATTTTTCACGATAGTCAATGTGAACATGATTTGTTCCAAAGCAATTTCAGTAATATTTAAACACCTTCATACCTATGGATGGTATATAAATGATAAGTGCTGTGAAGAGTCTTTTTATTTTTACAGCAGTCTTTGTTATACATAGACAGATCATGAAATATATGAAGATAATAAAACTACAGATACTAGCAAGGAGAAGAAAAACCTATTATTAATTGTTTGACAGAGGCTTCCGTTCTAGTGAAAGAAATATGTTGCTTGATGCAGGATTTCACAAAATTATATTGCTTGGAGGAAGCTAAACAATCATCTAATTCTACAGAATTGAGGGAGAAGAATCAAATTCCTGAATAGTTTACATTTGGGTCAAATAAAAGCATGTTTCCAAAAAGATAGTTGAGTTTAGAGAAACACGATGAGTTGTATATAAATAGGTGCTTAGTTGATTTTGTTAATTTGTAAACTAATACAGGGAAATAGAGTACAGCAAGGTAAAAAAAGAACTTCGCATTGAAATACTCATGTGTGTGTGTGTGTGTGTGTATGTGTGTGGACACATGCATGTGTGTAGACACATGCCCATGTGCAAGTGCTCATGCATTCATTCATCATGCTTAAGCTTCTGTGACCAAGGATAGAGGTTTACCACTTGAGCCATTGTTCTACTTCTGGTTTTTCAGAGATAATCGCATGTATTTTCATGATTGGACTGGCTTTGAATAGTGGTCTTCATATCTCAGCCTCCAGAGTAGCTAGCTAAGCTTATTCAGCCTCCAAGTAGCTAGTTAAAATTAGGCCTGTCCTCTACCCTTCACTGCTCTTTTATTCTTGTCCTGAGGTGTTCACATGCCTAAGTCATATATATGTCTAGTTGCTTTAAGAAATACTCTTACTGCTTGGCACCAGGGGCTCCCATCTGAACTCTTAACTACTGAGGAAGCTTGAGAACAGAACCCAGGCCAAAAGATTAGTAGAAATTTTTCTCAATCTATAGCTGGGTGCATTGGATCATTTCCACCCTCCTGCACTATCTACAGGTTGAGGTTGGAAGGACTGCAGAATCCAGGCCAGCCAAGGTAGGAATCTAGGCAAGTTGGTGTGCAACTCTTATGCCATTGATAATGGGGAGGCTAAAAAGACAGATCAGGTGCATGTTCTTGTGGAAAGGGAACCCCTATCCTAAAATTAATCACTGATATGACACCAGTCTAACAAAAACAATACCCCAAGATGAACACAATTTCCCACAACCAAAATAAGTATATACTTAAACATCCAAAAACTTAGTACAATCTGCTCTTTACTCTAATATCAGCTTCATCTAATTATCATATGATGAATAGTTTCTTCATTAAAGTTATTATATATTTAAAAAGACCTAGAAAATTCTTTCTCACTTATTCAGTGCAAACGAATGGCAAATTGCCTCATTTCTTACATATTTGACTACCACTATAAATTCATCTTATGATTATTATTAGTAGTAAATATTCTGATTTATTACTTTACTTTGTAACAGTTTTTAAACTTTTGGCTTCTCTGCTGAATTTGAACTATTTAAATAATATCATCAAATTATATTACTTGGGTACTTAGGGCAGTTTTTTAAAAGTTTTTAACCAATGGTTTCTTTTTTTTTTTTTTTTTAAATTTAATTTAATTTTATTTGTGAACATACTGTACAGAGGAGTTACAGTTACATGGGCAGGATAATGTGTACATTTCTTACCAAGCATTGCAGCCTCCTCCTTTGTTCACCCTTCACATCCCTTCCCAGCCTTCCCCCTCCCCCCCTAATCCCAATCCTTCTCCTTCCCCCCCCCTCCCGCCCCCCCCCCGCACCAACGTTGTAAAGCTCGTTTTGGACATGACAACTTGTACTTCTCATTGTTGCAACAGGTCCACCTGTATCCTTAAACAACTGGTTTTTCCCCATCTAACCAATGGTTTCTGGTAATTCTGTTTTTTTTTTTTTTGGTGCGGGGTCCGGTCGTGGGACCTGAACTCTGGGCCTGGGCGCTGTTCCTCAAGGCTAGTTCAAAGCTAGCACTCCACCACTTGAGCCACAGCGCCATTTCCGGCTTTTTTTTCCTGTTTATGTGATGCTGAGGAAACGAACTCAGGGCCTCAAGCATGCAAGGCAAGAGCTCTACCACTGAGTCACCTTCCTAGCTCTCTACGAATTCTTAATTGGTATATTATTTAGTTTATTTTTAATTTCAATTTAATTTTATTGTAAAGGTAATGTACAGAGGGGATACAGTTACATAAATAAGGTAATGAGTACATTTATTATGGAAAGAACTTTGTTATCTTTTCCATTGATTTTTTTGCGCATTCAAAAATAAACTACTGATACTTTTTCTGTCACTATTGTCCAATGGGTAATTTTCTTTCTTTGTTAATGCATTTTTTATTATAAAATTGATATACAGAGGGCTTACAGTTACTTAAGTTACTTCATTTAATTTTCTAAATTTCAAATTTTGAACTTAATTATTTTCGTTTCTTTAGGCCAATTCTTTTTTCAGAGTTGTAGGATTAGTTAATTTAGTTTTGCATAATTTTAACACATGTAAATTATTCAGGCATATATTTTGCTTTCAAAATAGTTAACATGTGAATATTTAAAAATTATTTTCTTAAATTTTATATGGTTGGTGAATTTAAATATAATTATTTTCTTATAGTTCTAAACATATTTGTCCAGGTAACAAATACTGTATTTTCAAGAATCACATACTTTATTAAAAAGGCTTCATTACATGGTCATTTTTTGGAAATATTTATACTTGAATTAAAAAAAAAAAACTGTTTGAGCTGGGCATAGTGATTTGTGGTTTCCATTTTTTAACTATGGTGGGAAGTGTAAATAAGGTTTGTAATTCAGGAGAGACTGGGAAACTATGAGAACTTATCATAAAATTTCCAGAGTGAAATGATTAGACATATAGCCATCCCTAGCAAGATATAGAGCACCTGGTTATCATATTCTAAATCTTGAGTTAAAACACCAATAACATCAATCTTTTGTCAAAATAAAAGGATACATGTTTCAAAATGTTTATTATTTAAAACTTGTTTGAAAATTTCACATGTCTTTTATATCTTAATTTTCAATTTACTTAATCTATAAGAATCCAATTATCTTATGAATATTTTATTTCTACTAAACTTTTAAATAGTATGAGCAATGTTATGATTTTATATATTAAAGTACTTTTATTGTTTGTGATAATTTCCTCTGTTTAATATGATAATAACAATATTCCAAATATGTGTATGTGGTGTGTGTGTGTGTGTGTGTTTATGTGGGTTTTTTCTGTGTGTACTTTGTAATGCTTGGGAGATCACACAATTGCTTCACATATGTTAGGCCAATGTTTTACCACTGAACTATACTGTCTAGTTGTAATACAAATTGTATCTAAGTTATGACTTTTAAATTTTCATTGCTAGTATGCTTTTTCAAAATTATATATGATAAAATGTGATCCATCTTCTATCCACTTTAGCAATTGTTATTGATATTCTTTCTCTTATTTCTTTTAAAATTAATTATATTCCTATTGCAAATTTTTTACATTGTAACAGCTCTATACAATGCTTTATTTTCTATTTTATTTTTCCCATGTTATCAGACTTTCAGTCCAAACTATCAGGTGGATTAAAAACAAACTAGATTCAGGACAGTTTATTTTTCTCCTTCTCTTCTCTGAAGTCTTTCTGTTTTTTGAAACAATACCAATGACATACAGCTCCTATGTGGTCCACCATTCTTCCCCCCTCCTCTTCTGCAGTACAGCTCAAGTAGTTATCATTCAACTTTATTATGCTATAATGTTATCTAAATCTTAACTCATTCCTAAATTAATTTTACTTCCCTTGAGCAATCTCTAAAGACATTTTTCTATACATAATATCAGGGGTTTGTGTTTTCACAAGTTGGGAAATATGAGTGACTATCAAACATCTAGATATCTCTGTAGAATATTGGTTCACCAGCTCAATAATCCCGTATGTAAATTCAAGGAATACAAGTCAGTCAGAGAAATCTTGTAAAATGGTGTAGCTTGAGCCTTCATACTAGCTTTGAATCATATTACCATGTTTAGTGAAGATAACATAGTTCTACTATAAGAACAGACACATAGAAGAAGGTAACAGATTTGTCAAATAAATTCTTAGTTTTATGGTCCACAGATTTTGAAAAGGATGCTATGACTTTATGAAATAAAAACAGAATCTTAAATGGTTGTATTGGCACTATTGCCTCTCTAGATTTAAAGAATGATCTTAGACTACTACCTCAATCCTTTGTTTGTTTGTTTGTATCGCAGTCATGGGGTTTGAACTCTGGGCATGGGCGCTGTCCGTGTGCTCTTCAGCTCAAGGTGAGCACTCTACTGCTTTGAGCAACAGCAAAACTTCAGGTTTTCTAGTGGTTTATTGGAGATAAGAATCTCATGCACTTTCTTGCCAGGGCTGGCTTTAAACCACGATCCTCAGATCTCAGCCTCCTGAGTAGCTAGGATTACAGGCGTGAGCCACCGGCACTTGGCCTACCTCAATCCTTATAAAGAATGATTATCAAACTAAATGTAAGATGTAAAAACCTATAAAACATAAATGTAAAAATTCATGACATTGGATCAGTAAGGTTTCTAAAAATTTAACATGGAAAACATTAGTTGCTAAAGAAAAGCAAGAACTTGATTATATCAAGTGATAACCTTTCATAATTCAAAGGCCACTAAAACAGAAATGAAACCATATCCAACAGATAGAGGGCACATATTTGTTAATGCTACAATGATTCTGAAACTTAAGTATTTTTATATCTTCTAATTCTATATAAATTTTTTCCTGAATAGGATATTTCTTTAAATAACATATGTAAATTAATAGTCAATAGGAGGAGCATATGAAATAAGCTACTCTTTCTTGTGTAAGAAATAATAAAATGAAAACTCACTAGTATGACCATAATATAAAAAGAGGATGCAAAATATAGTAATGCATTTGTGAAGAAATTGATATATTTCTCATAGTGATCGATTTGTATAATACTGCAATCATTTTAGCAAACAAGTTTTGAAGTCTTCAAAAGGTGAAAGAGAATTGTATAGGATCCAGGCATTACACTTCTATGAATGTATTAAACAGAAGTAAAAAACTTTTTTGGACAGAGAATGTAGTTTATTGACAGTGAAATTCAATAGTATGCGTGAGACCCTGGAAATAATCCCCAAAAACAAATTTTGAAAAGACATACTATAGAGGATGTATGCTGGACAAATTCCTGCAACTGAATTTTACATCTATTTTAATGTCTGTTCTAAAATTTATAACACTTCTATTTGAAGATGCAAGTTTGTGAAAATTAGGCTTTGAAAACCTATGAAGGTACAATTTACTTCCAAAGCACTAAAATGTATATAATAAAAAGAGATAATATATTGTAAGTGAATTGCATGTCAGGAAAAAAAACTATTGTTAATACTTCTTCACACAAAATGCAAAATAGCTAAAAAGATGTTTTTGGTGTTGGCGAAAAACTCTTCGTAAACTACTGCATTTAAAACAAAGATGTTATTTCTGTTTATTTTGAGGGTATTTTGTCCGTTTGAGTTTATACAGAGATAACTCAATCCAAAAGTATATGTGATAACTGAATTACCTAGGAATTATGCATCACTTCTAAGTAATATTTTATTATTTTTATTTTTTTATTGTGAAAATAATGTACAGAGGGGTTACAATTACATGGACAAGATAATGAGTACATTTCTTATCAAGCATTGTAGCCTCCTCCTTTGTTTCCCCTTCCCATCCCTTCCCTCCCTCTCCCCCTCCCCACACAATCCTCCCCGCTACCCCCCCACCAAAGTTGTAAATTCCTTTTTGACATAATGACTTGTACATCTCATTGTTGCAATGGGTCCACCTGTAGCCCTATTTTTTCCCCGATGCTTTCCCTTATTTGCAATATCTAGTATATGTCTGAGTCAAGCAGAAAAGGTCAGATAAGGTGATGTTAGGGAAATGAACCCTAAAATATGTATTCAAATGTTATTTTTTCTCTCATGCGATTGTTTCTAACACATTTATAAGGTTATTTCTTTGTTCCTCCCTCCTCCACAGTATAACCCCTGCTTTCACTGTATTTGATGTCAGTATAATTTGTGGAGGGGAAGGGGAAAAACTTCTAAGTAATTGAGAAACTTTTCTGGAAGGAAGTTTTAACAAATGACAGAAGACCCAAATCTATGCATCTGCATTTTATGAAAGTCATATGTTACTTACTTAATCCAATTGCTTATCTCTACTTTGCTAGGAAAAACATATTCTCAAGATAAGAGCCAAAAGCAGTGAAAAGAACAAAATACAAAATAATCTTGATTTATTTGTGAGCAACAAATGAAATAAAACAATTCCACTTAAGGGACTCCAATATTAGTGTATGTGAAGATGTTCCTGAATGCCAATATCCATTAAATTTTTGGAATTTTAATTTCTACTAACATATGAAAACTAGAACAAGAAAACAAATATAGACTTAGAGTGAACCAGCCTTGAAATCATTTTCTTAATCTTTTTGAAATTACAAAAGAATTGATATTCCTTTGCTTTGGAAATCATTTAAAAATATTTATCACTTATGATAATTCAAATACCAAGCAAGAGTAATTTTATATAATGATTATAAATATCATTTTATTGCTATTGTAAAATAGAATGAAAAAAACAGTCCCAATATATTACCTATCTATCATTATTCTTAACTTCTAATCATTACCTAAATATCTTAAACAATCTAAATAGTCATGTCTTTAACATAGACGTAAATATTCTGGACTTTTTACTTAACATTTTCCAGGGGTATGTATTCATGTTTCTAAGAAATGTTCACAGTAGTTAAAAGAGGCCTTTGTGAAATTAATGTGATAAATTTTGTTGTTGTGGGTGTTGTTTTTAATGGTTAATTGGAGATAAGAATCTAACAAGTACTTTTCTGTCTGGGCTAGTTTAGAAAACAATTCTAAGATCTCAGCACCCTGAATAGCTCCTATTATAAGGGTCAGTTACAGGCACTTGGTTTCATGAAGTTTTTTTTTAATTTTAATTATATTTTAAGATGCTTGTTTCACTATAATGTATATCATTCTACACATAAATTTTTATATATGTATATATTTCTGAGGAAAAATAATCTCTAAAAATGTACTATTGTATACATAACACTTATATATATAGAAGACAGATATATATATACAGAGAGAGAGGGAGAGAAAGAGAAAACAGACTCCCTCTAAAATATTTATGCTACTATTTTTGACCTTTTTCATTTGAAAGATATACAGTCTATTTTTCCAAAAGTTTCCTACAATAAAAAAGCTAATATTTTAATAGAAAGTAGAGTTTATTACTTTCAAGAGAATTTTTGATATACACATGATATTGTAGTAACATTTACAGTATATTACTTGAAAAGGTTCTGCCCAAATTCTTAAATATTTGATTGTAGTTAGGGGATGAGGAAGTTAATTCATACTGATTAGGAATTTGCAATGCTTCAAAAAAATCTATTCCATAATTTGTTATAAGCACGTAGTCAAGCTATCTGATATGGTTTAGTTTTTTGTTTATTTGTTCAAAATTTCAATATGGACGCATGCACAGTGGTAACATTAAAATTATTAATCAAAGGACAAATAATAATAAAATAATACACACATATCTGACGTTCAATAATTAGCACTTATAATGCTAATAATAATTTTGATGGAGAGGATGATGACCAGAGTGTAGCCTGATAATGACGATGTTGTGATTGAAAAGGAAAAAAAAACTTAGACATCTTTGAAGTTGGATTTCCCACATTGAATGCATAGTTATAAACAGCGTTGGACTACATACAATAAGAATAAATGGAGGAGGGCTGGGAATTTGGCTCAGTGGCAGAGTGCTGGCCTTGCGTAAATGAGGCTCTGGGTTTGATTCCTCACCACCACATAAGCAGAAAAAGAAAGAAGTGGCACTGTGGCTCAAGGGGTAGAGTGCATTGAGCTGAAGAGCTGAGGAACAGTGCCAGGCCCAGAGTCCAGGCCCCATGACGAACCAAAATAAAAAACAAAAACAGAATAACAAGAGGAGAGTTTGAATATCAGGAAATACAATCAAATAAGCAGGTAGAGTCAGTAAAAACCCTAATGTTTTTCCAGCAGTCTTTCTAATGTATACTCACCTTTCTTGGTGGTATTATTTTCTTATAAATAAAATCGTTTATTTCCACATTTTGATGGACTAAGATGTAGGTTCCAACTTTGTGTGATTAGTTCAAATAACATTCTCATATGGATACCATTCAATAACCAATGTTTTACAATGATATATTAAGAGTATGTTCTTCATTACAGCTGTAAATACATGACACAATTTACATAATACTACTTATATATCTGCAGGTACCATTAAAGGACACAGGCTCTAGAGCCAGGATTTAAAATTTATTTTTATTTCAGCATGAAACTATTTCTGACTTTATACCAACAAACTGAATTTGACTCTTTACTTATTTGAAAGCTAAGTTAGAAAATGTAAGGACTCTTCACTTTTCTTTTTCCTTGCTCTAGAATTCAACAAATATATTCTTCAATATTTCTGGTAGATTACATCCATTTCCAGATGAGAAATGTAAGATCACCAGTCAATGTTGTGAGTAAATAATGATACTAGAATTTTTGTCTGAGTTCTTCACTCTGTGTGTTTACAAGGAGAGTCATTGGGTGATGGAGAGGACCAATATGAAAAGACTATGGGGAGAAATGCATACTTTGTAAACAGTTGTTTTAGGACTGAGTGACTGGTGATGAGTATTTGCAATAGGCTTGTGTCAGTGGCATAAAAAGGAGTACATAGAAATTACATTAGTGACAGAAACTGAGAAAATCTTGATCATTCATCTTATCTAATGGATGGAGGTAGGGTAAGAGGAAATCTAAAGTGTTTCCACATCTCTGTCTCCTAACTGTGTTAGTTACATTCTTGGTGATAAGGACTACAGGTGGAAAAGATGGATTTAGAGGAAAAAACTCTCTGCTAGTTCTAAGGTTTATGTTAAACAGATGCAAGTCTGTTTGAACATCATCAAAATATCCATGAACATAAATAGGAAAAATAATAATGAAATCAGGGACATTATTAAAGGGAAGAGTAAAAGGAAAGTTCTGACTAAAGTGTGAACAATGTGAGTACCAGTGTGGAGAAGATGGAGGCAATAGATAAATAAGGAAACAAAAAAGTAATAAACACAGATTTACAGAAGAAAAGGAAGGAAAGAATTTTCAGAAAGATATTGAAGGAAATCTACTGTTTGGATTTGGAAAGTAAAAGGACATAGACAAGTTCAATAAGAATAGTGTTTTGGTGAAAGTCATATTGGTAAAATGTTGAGATATGAATGTGAAGACATAAATTCTGGATCCATTAATTCAACAGATCATGTTGATTCTAAATGTTGGGTATAAATGCTTTAATCCTGACCTTAGAAATATACAGATATAACTGTCATGAACTTTACTCATTGGTATTGTGTGAATATTTTTGAAAACTTTATTTAGCCAGGAGATTTTAGCTTGAACAGACAGGCCTAATTTGTCCTACAGTACCAATTAGTGACCCATCTACCCATATCTGTGGGATTTTATTGAAATATATTTAGATATATTTGGATATCTTATCAGCCTACTCATTATAAATGTAGGACAAGTAACACCAAGTATTAGGTTGAATATACAGCTTTACTGATGTGACGGAAGACTCCAGGAATTTATTCCTCTTTAGAATAGAAAATGCCTCAATAGCCATTGACACATCATAACTGCCATATACACTATTGAAATCTAATTCTTGTTAGGTAAATCTCCATGCTGAAATAACCCTGTCAACCAACCTGACAATAATTCTTATATGTAGGAAAATGTTCTTATAAACTTCAAGCTTTTATTGAATGGAAAAGTTCAGACATTACTCTCACCCCTAGGATTAAATTCCTAAAAAGATAAGACATTTTGTTTTAATGCCTTTCTTTCATTTTCTCATACACATTGTCAAGTAGTGAAGGATTCTGATTTAACAATAATACAATCGTGACTTGTATTAACACAACATCTAGGATCTAATGTTAATTCGGATACTTACTAAATAGCTCCAAATTTTGTGGATATATATATTTCTCCTGGGTAAACTAATGAACTCCAGGAAAATGTCCCTAAGAAGCCTTTCAATTCTAATATCACTGTTTGTCTCAAAATTTTTTAAATTCTACATCCTTTAATGTGGGCATAAGGTTATATTGTGGAACTTTTCTCCTCAGAGAGTGAGTATTACCCTATTGCTTAACATGGACAAAGTACCTTCATTCATAGACTGGGTGTGTACAAACAAGAAGTGGTAGTTGAACAATGTTCTTAGCAATTTGTACAGATGAAATGGAAATAGAGCAACTATGAACTGAAAAGGAATGTGCAAAGAAGACAAAGGCACAAAGTAGAATGTGCCAAGAATAGCTGAAGTATAATTTCAAATAATGTGCTCAGGTGTGAGGGTGTGTTCAAAGTACAGATTCAGACAATGTAGTTGGATATCTTGGGGGAAAACTGCTTTAACCTATTATGGGATAATTGTACAAGTAGAAGCCCCTAACTCTGACTCTAATCAGCCACAACATCATCAACTTAAGGACTGTTTTCCAAGCGCAAAGTGAGAAAATAGGGCTGAGCACAGTTAGTGTTCAAGTTGAAGCAATGGCAATCACATAACTTTTCTTATAACTGTTCATTTATTTTGGAGCATATAAGTAGGGAAAAGCCAAGTAAATATTTTGCATGTACCTAAATTAAGTGGGACGTATTATATTGGTCTCACTTTAACTTAGAAGTTATAGATTATGTCTTTTTATACTTTAACTTGGGACAATGATCTACTGTCAGTTATTTTCTTCTCTTACCCTTCTTTTGTCCTTCCACTTACATAACTATTATTTAAAGAGACATAATTGAGTTTGAATTTCTAAGTTCTTCAAAATTATCTGAACTACTTCATACTTCCAGCAGCCTCCTATATCTTTCTCAAGGGAAATATTTTGTCACTACCATTTTTATCCTACATGATATTGGATATCTTCCTGTCTAATTCAGTGCAATATATACCTTAGACTCATCCTATATCTCAACACTTCTACCACCATAAAATACTATCTTACTTAGAAATCATGATATTAGTATATCTAGTGAGGTGGCATCTGTCATTTTTTTAATTTTATTTGTGAACATAATGTACAGAGGGGCTACAATTACATGGGCAGGATAATGCGTACATTTCTTACCCAGCATTGCAGCCTCCTCCTTTGTTTACCCTTCACCTCCCTTCCCAGCCTCCCCCCTCTCCCCCACCCAATCCTTCCCCCCGCTCCCCTCCACCGACATTGTAAAGCTCGTTTTTGACATGACAATTTGCATCTGTCATTTTTGAATGGTCTTAAGTGATACTTATATGCAATCATGTTTTAAAGCAATATGCCACTCAGTAAATGAACGAATTGACAAAATGTGGTTTATATATGTACAGAGTAAGTCTATGCTTCCAATTCATAAGGAAATGGAAAGACTTGGAAAAATCCTACTAAGAAAAATAAGCAAGACACAAAGAAACAGATTCCATGGTTTCCTTCATTTGTAATAACTAGGAAATATCTAAGATAGTCCTAGCAGAAGAGCAGAATGGCTCCATAGCTATGTATAAATGACCATATAAAATGATGCTGAGCAAAATAAACTGCTAGATATGGAAAGAGCGGTTTTTCTTTGTGGTTGTTGTTTTTAATGTACGATGTGATTTCTTTTTTTCTTTTGTGTTTTCCCCTTTGGTATGTCCAGTATTGTATTTTATTTCAGTATCCTGTATATTGTATATATATTTATCTTCATTTGGCAAGGGAAGAATAACAATAAAATGTCGAGACAAAGGACAAAAGCAAACCAATGCAATAGCAATACTCACAGGACAACATGTTGAAAATTTACATTACAACTTGTGAGGGGTATTGGGGTGAAGAAAAGTGTGAGAAAAATGAGGGAGGGGGTAAAAATTTTGACATGTCATGTATTCAATATCTTACAGTTACTGTAATCCCTTCTATATATCACCTTGACATTAAAATTAAGTTAAAAAATAGCTACATAAAATATAATGTCACTGTATTTGTATAGTAAATATTATTCTATGTATATTACCTTTTTAAAAAATGAACATTTTGGCTGCTAATTTGAATTAGCTCTTTCTTTATCAGAGGGACATCAACTGTTATCAAACTATACAATATTTTCAGAATATACTTGCCATTCTTTGGAAAAAACATTATTTTAGTATTGTCTCATACTAAAACAGAAAACAGTTCACATCTGTGGAAACTCCTAACTTTGAAAACTGACTAATTGTTAAGAGGACAGAATATATCTGTTCCTCAACATTCCTATGACTACTAACTACTCATTTTCAAATTCTGAAAATGCCATACCAGAGACATTCAAAATAGTACCTCTTTGCATTTTATTTAATTCTGCAATAGATGCATTTTTCAATGAGGCATTACATACTTAAAAGTCAATAGAAAAAATAGACACGTTCTTGTAGATGATAAAACTATGAAGTATCTATAATAATTCCTTTTTTTTTTTTTTTGGTCAGTCGTGGGGCTTGAACTCTTGGCTTGGGCGCTGTCCCTGCGCTCTGCAGCTCAAGGTGAGTGCTCTACCGCTTGAGCTACAGCGCCACTTCCAATAAATAATTCCGTAAGAGTAAACGTTTGTTCATCAGATTAAGCTATTATTTCTATGACAATCAATCCCAAGTTTTTATGCTGTAAAATCATCCTAGCCCAACAGTTTCCAACTTGTAAGGTGCAACTTAAAATTCCCTAAATTCATGATTAGTTTATCACTATTGTGAAAATATACTACACTTCTGCTAATGTGATGTACTTCCTATTGTGGAAAGAATACTACACTACACTTTGCTACATCATTTTCCCCGCAGTGGTATTCTTGAGATCAGAACACTTGCAAATATTATTTATTTTCATTTTATGTTTTTTATTACATATATATATATATATTATCTATCATAGATATTCAGGAGATCTGTATATCTTAACATTAAGATTTTAAGATTATGGTTGAAAGCTCACCTAGGCAGAAAAGTTCCTTGGATTCTTATCTCCAATAAACTCATAAGGAAAAGCCAGATCCAAGTGGCACTGAGGTTCAAGTGGTAGAGCAGTAACCTTGAGCATAATCAGGTTCAGGGACAGTGCCCAAACCCAGAGGTTAAGTCCTAGGACAAACCAAACAACAAAAACAAAATAAAAACAAACCTCTAACCCAGCATTTTTCTCATTGTGTACAGAGGTACATAACTAAGGAAATTTCTTCCTGTGTTATGTATAGGTAGAAAAAAAGATGTCACACAATTACTCTCCTCATACCATGTTACACCAAAGTCTCAAAAGATTGCTCTTTTTCTATATTTATAAATTAATATCATCAATTTGTTGGCAATTTGTCTAGATTTTTCACATTATCATTTTACAGATGAACTGTTGAGATTATCTATTAACTAAGTTCTAATTATACCTCACTTGAAAGACTACTCTAGTCAATTAGAATGCCAGAATCATTTGTGAATTTGTAAATTAAATCTTTCACTTGAAAAGAATTTTGTAGTATCTTATAGAATATTAAATTACAAACAAAAATATCTATTTTAAATCTAAATTCTAATTTAGCTAGGTCTACAAAGTCCTACATTAAATGAACTTTCCTATTTATCCAGGCTTAAACTTTTTAATCCTTCATCATTTCTTTGGAATCTAACAGAATGATGCTTACTTTTTACAATATTTGGTTGGGAATCATGAGCTCCTTTTCATCTAGAAATATTCTGTAATTAAGACAAAATTTAAAACACAACTGAGCATTATATATGAGTTGCATTTGTATAGGGAACTTGACTTCTCAAAACATAATGACAAAATTAATCCCAATTTCCAACTGTGTATTCCTTTCTTGTTTATTATTTATTCCTTTCTTTGTTGGTTTTATTGAGACAAAATTATATTCTGCTAGTTGGCCAAAGTTTCTGATCAGCTCAAGTAACTTGGGAATGGAGTCCATGGAGTCCATTAAATACAAGATCATGTCATCTTCTGGTTTTGTTTTCTTTTTTTAAATTTATTATTTTTTTCTAGTGAAAATATTGTACAGAGGGGTTAAAATTACCTGGGCAAGATAAGGAGTACATTTCTTCTGAAGCGTTGTAGCCTCCCACTTTGTTTCCTGGATCCATCCATTCCCATCCTCCCCTTGCATCGCCACCCAATCCTGCTCCCCACCACCAAAGTTGTAAAGTTCGATTTTGACATAATGACTTGTACATCTTGTTGCAATGGGTCCACCTGTATCCCTAGTTAAATGATTTGTTTTTGCCATTCCTCTCCAGAAATTATACCAATATCAGGGGTTATACCATGGGGGAGGGACATACAAACCGACAAAGAAATAATCTTATAAATGTGTTAGAAACAATCCCATGAAAGAAAAAAAAACATTTGAATACATATCTTAGGGTTCATTGACCTGACATCAACTTATTTGACCTATTCTGCTTGACTCAGACATATTCTAGTTACTGCAAATAAGGAAGACCATGGGAGGTGTGTTTCTTTGGGTCTGGCTTACCTCACTTAATATAATTTTTTCCAA
Source organism: Dipodomys spectabilis (assembly GCF_019054845.1). Taxonomy (NCBI): domain Eukaryota; kingdom Metazoa; phylum Chordata; class Mammalia; order Rodentia; family Heteromyidae; genus Dipodomys; species Dipodomys spectabilis. The sequence goes on along the minus strand of NW_024871021.1, from coordinate 3,133,573 downwards.
GTCTTTCCATTTCCTAACAAATGGGGCAATGTCATTCTTTATGATGGAAGCATAGATTCCATTTTGTATATATACCACATTTTCTTGATCCATTCATCTACTAAGGGGCATCTGTGTTGGTTCCATATCTTAGCTATGGTAAATAATGATGAAATAAACATAGTCGTGCTGGAAGTTTTACTGTGGACTTGTTTGTGAACATTTGGGTAAATGCCCAAAAGTGAGATTGCTGGGTCATAGGAGAGCTCTATGTGCAGTCTTTTGAGGAACCTCCATATTGCTTTCCAAAGTGGTTGAACAAGTTTACACTGCCACCAATAGTACTGTAAGGTTCCCTTCTGTCCACATCCCCTCCAGCATCTGTTGTTATTAGAGTTCTTGATTATAGCCATTCTAACTGGAGTTAGGTGGTATTTCAATGCTGTTTTTATTTGCATTTCTTTCATTACTAAAGAGCATTTCTTCATGTGTTTATTGGCTATCTTTCTTTCCGCTTCAGAGAAGTTTCTCTTTAAGTCTTTAGGCCACTTATTTATTGGGCAGTTGTTTCTTTGAAGATTTGTTGCTGGGGGGTTTAATTTTTTGTGTTCCAAGTATATTTTAGATATGAGACCCTTGTCCATTGTGTGGCTAGTGCAGATCTTCTCCCAATCCATGGGCTTTCTAGTGATCTTGCTAGCTATGTCCTTTGCCATGCAGAAGCTCTGCAATTTCATGCAATCCCATTTTTCCCATTTGTCTTTGATGTTTTTTTGTATTTCTGGATCTCTATTAAGAAAATTTCAGCCTGTGCCAAGGAGACCTAGGGTTTCTGCTATTCCATCCTGTAAAAATTTCAGAGTGTCTGCTTTGATTCATATGTCTTTAATACATTTGGAGTTGATTCTGGTGCAGTGTGATAAATAAAGATCTAGCTTTATTTTTCTACAAGTAGTTAACCAATTTTGCCAGCACCATTTACTGAAGAGGCTGTCTTTCTTCCATGCTATTTTTTATCTTCCTTATCGAAAATTAGATGCCTATGGGACTGTAGATTCATTTCTGGGTTTCAATTCTACTCCATTGGTCATCTTGTATGTTTTACTTCATCTTTCCCTATTTGGATTCCCTTTAATTTTCCATCTTGTCTTATTGTCCCAGCTAACATTCTTATACTAAGTTGAAGAGGAGTGGAGAGAGCAGACATCCTTATCTCTTTCCTGAATTTATAAGAAATGACTTTAACTTTTCACCATTAAGTATAATGCTGGCTGTAGATTCGTCAGTCCTTAGCCAAAAGAACAGCACTGGAGCATTATCAGTTACAAATTTCAAACTATAGTGAAACGCCATAGTAATAAGAACATCTTTGTACTGGCACAAGAACAGACCTGAGGACCAATGGAATAGGACTGAAGACTCAGAAATGAACCAAGTGACCTATAGCCACCTGATTTTTGACAAGGGTGCTAATAAAATAGAATGGAAGAAAGACAGCCTTTTCAGTAAATGGTGTTGGCAAAATTGGTTAAACACCTGTAGAAAACTAAAGCTAGATCCATATATATCTATATCTATATCTATATCTATAGATATAGATATAGATATCTATATCTATATCTATATCTATCTATCTATCTATCTATCTATCTATCTATCTATCTATCTATCTATCTATCTATCTATCTATATATCAGCCTGCATGAGAATCAAGTCCAAATGGATCAAAGACCTCAAAATAAAAGCAGACACCGTGAAAGCATTACATGAAGGATAAGAGAAACACAAGGGCTATTTAGCACATGCCAAAATGTTCTTAATAGAGAACAATAAACAACAAATCAAAGAACGGTTGTAGAAATGGGATTGCATGTAACAAGCAGAGCATCTGCAAGGTGAAGCTCATAGAGAGCAAGATCAATTAAAAGCCCACTTACTGGGAGAAGTTATTCATGAGTCATAAAACAGACAAAGTCTTATATCTAAAATATACTTAGGACTCAAAATCATAAATCCCACAACAACAAATCCTCAAAGGAACAACTGCCCAATAACTAAGTGGGCTGAAGACTTAAAGAGAGACTTCTTTGAAGATGAAATAAAAAATGTCCAGTAGACACATGAAGAAATTCTCAACTTTTCTAGTCATAAAAGAAATGCAAATCAAAACATTGAGATTGCACCTCACTCCAGTTAGAATGGCTATAATTAATAAATGTAATAATGACAGATGCTGGTGGGGATGTAGCGAAAAGGGAACCCTACTGCATTATTGGTAGGAGAGTAAACTTGTTTAACCATTTTGGAAAGCAGTATGAAATTTCTTCAAAAACTCCATGTAGAGCTCCCCCATGACCCAGCAACCCCACTTTTGGGCACTTACCCAAATGATCACAAAGCTACCAACAATACCATGTTTATTGCAGTATTATTCACCATAGCTATGATATGGAACCAACCATGATGCACCTCAGCAGATGAATGGATCAAGAAAATATGGCACACACACACACACACACACACACACACACACACACACACACACACTGGAATTCTATGCTTCCATCAGAAAAAATGACATTGCTCCATAAGTTAGGAAATGGAAAGACTTGGTAAAAATTATATTAAGTGAAGTAAGCAGACCCAAAGAAACAAAGGACCCATGGTTTACCTTGTTTTACCTTTGTTTGCAAGGATTAGAACATGTCTAGGACAAGCAGAGAAGATCAAAGGCTGAGAACATATGACCATACAAGATGATGTTAAGCAAAATGTACCCCAAGTCAGAGACACAAGTGGTTTTTCCTTTCTTTCTTTTGTAGGTTCATCCCCCCACGGTATACCCCTGTTTGATTCAAGTGTTCTGCATCGTATATATATATTTGTAATTTGGGGAGTGGAAGGGATATGGCAGAATGCTTTAATGGGGATGCAGGTTGATCCATTGTGACAATGAGATGTACAAGACACTGTGCCGAAAATGAATTTACAATGTCAGGCAGGGGTCGAGGAGGGGGGAGTTGGAGATATGGGGAAGGAAAAGATGGCAAGGGAAAAACAAAGGAGGAGGTAACAATGCTGTATAAGAAATGTATTCATTACCTAGTCCTGTACTCTGAACCCTCTGTACAGTATTTTTACAATAAAAATATATAAAAAATTCTACCTGCTGTAGATTTTCAGGGCTGCCCTCGGAATTGCATTTTCTACCTATTCTGGCTGTGGTTAGGTCCACCTGCTCAATGGATCAGTAGTCTTCAAGGCATCTTGTTCCTGACGTGGGACTTGGATTATCCAGTGGTGTTTAGAACCAGGCCAAGGACAGGACAAAACCACTTCCAGGACATGGCTTCTTAATTCCCCATGTAACTAGGATTGCAAGAAGAATTTCTCTGAATTTGACTCCAGAAAACAATCAGTGAATCAAAAGGCAAGTCCACCAAACACCTCACTCCTCCCCCCCATTTCCTCCTTTCTCCCTCCCTGTTAAAGTACAAAATAATTTTGCAGGCTTTGGCACACACACAAAATGCACACCATCTCCACTGGTAAACTAGGTTTCAATTCACTAAGTCATGTAAATGGATAATGCTGCATTCATTATTTTGGACAACATCTTCAGGCTGTTTGATGTTTTAACTGTTGTTGTTGGTGATGGTGGTGGTGGTAGGGGGGCCTGACCTCTGTGTCTGGGTGCTGTCCCTGAGCTGTTCAGCTCAAGGCTAGCACACTTCCACTTTAGCCACAGTGCCACTTCCAGTTTTTTCTGCTTATGTGGTGCTGAGGAATTGAACCCAGGACCTCATGCATGCAAGACGAACATTCTACACTGAGTCTCCTTCCGGCCCTAATGGTTTAATTTTTTAAAATTTCTTCTTGTCAGCCATGGGGCTTGAACTCAGGGCCTGGGTAGTAACATATCCTTGAATTCTTGAGCTCAAGGTGAGCCTTCTCCCAATTGAGGCACAGAGCCACTTCTTATTTGGAGATAAGTGACTCGCAGACTTTCCTGCCAGGGTTTGCTTTGAACAGGTGAAATTTTAAATTATGTTTATTCTAGGTGTTTATTGGTACATTACAGTTTTTCTGGAATTTAAAGTTTTCTGTAAACCTTTGTCTTTAAGTAATCCAACAGCATTAAATATTACATTTCGAAGCTATGCTTTAGCACATCCATTTTGAAATTATTATCTTAAGATGAAATTCTAATTCTTTGTAGTAACAACCCATTAAAGTCCAAATGGAAAATATGCTAATTTCAGCAGCCTTGAGTCTCCTTCCTCTTTTTTTTCTCTCCAGTATCTTTTCTTGTTTTGGAACAAGTGTCATGGACTGTCCAACCATTCAAAAGTAAGCTTATTCCATTAATTTAATAGGAAAGGAATAAAGCCTGCCTGCATCTCAAGGCAACTTTGAGTATAATGTTAATCTAATAATTCATGTCAGTGCATTTTCAGTCATTTCGATAATTGTTTGTTTTACTCATTAAAGAGGTTCCAAAATGCAAGAATCAAAAATCATGTTCTGCTTTCTAAGAATGTTTAAAAAGCTAGTAATATACCACTGATCCCTTCCCTTCAAACTTGTAGCTTTTTTCAGTTTTCTTTATCAGCTTTCGTTTTGGGATTAGCCTCAGTAATCTCCTTGTAGTATTTGACATTGCAATTCCATTTATTTTTAGAGAGCTCAATTCATATTGCTAAAGGCAGAGTAATCAGCATATCATAAAGCATAAACTATTGAATATCATTAACATGATCATATGCAACTATTCCATAAATTAATATAAGTATCACATAAATGTGCATCTTCATATACTTTTTAAAATGCAAAATAGTTACATATCTATGTCATAAAATAATTCATATCACTGGTACAAGAGACTCAGCTAAACTTTTTATATCATCGCCAATATTTTTGTCAAATTTTCTTTTTTCATTAACTTTCACCTTAGGGTCTGCTTTTCTTAGCAACAAGTTATAAGTTGATATCCTTGGATTTTAGTCCCCTCTGAGTAACCTCTTCTCTTTTCACCACTAGTTAGTCCCTCATAATAAATACCTGAGGAATAACGTCCCATTGTACTTGCAAGAGGAGTACCCAAGTCGACTGTCTGTGCCTACTCTTGCCTTGCTTTGTTTGGGAATGCGGTAGCAGAGACAAGGGTGTCAGGGATCAGGTGGCTGGAATCATGGTGATAAGATTTATGGGTAGCAAAATGAGTAGCAGAGAAAGCGAATACCAGGGAAAGGGTAAGTGTGACTGTAATTGCTGAGTTGCAGTGGCAGGAAATTGGGTAGCAGCAACAGCTTTGCAGGGTTTGGGGTAGCTAACACAGGCATCCAGAAAAATTTAGCAGGGACAAAGACACATAGACAAAGTGAAATATAAAAATTGTGAGGCATTGTGAGAATTCTTTATCTACCTATGCTAAAAACATGGAGGAAGTTTATTTTAAACTAAAACTACAAAAGAAAATTTAAGGTCTTGGTGCTAACAACTCTGTCCAGGTGTTATTACATTAAACAAAGAATTCAAAATGGTTTTTCTTCATGAATACAGAGATCAAAGGTATTATAATACTTATTGCAAAATGCAGATTAAAGGGGGAAATCAGTCAGGAGGTAAAATTTATATTGAATGTTAACATTTAAGAGGAAAAGAAGATCCTAGATGGCAGACTAAAGACAAAGCAATATCAGAGCACTATAAGTTCAATAATAATGAAAGAACTTTAATTGAAAAATAGAGTTGGATTGTACACGTCAGGAAAAGGCAAGCAATCAGAGCCTACCACCAAAAAAGATACACCATAATGTATATCTCAGAAAAAGGAACCAAGTTCCTAATCCTTGATTTCAATAATAAACATAACCCGCCCCCCACACACACGAATTTTGCAAGAGCTTAATCTACTCACATCCATTCAACATGAATCCAAGATCTTCCTGTAATATTTGAAACTCTAAAAGTTTCAAGTCTTACTCTGAAAACATTACGGGACAGAATAGGAGAAACCCTAGTTCTCCTTGGCACAGGCTGAAATTTCTTAATAGAGACCCAGAAATACAAAAAAACAAACAAACAAAGATAAATGGGACAAATGGGATTGCATGAAATTGCAGAGCTTCTGCATGGCAAAGGATATAGCTAGCAAGATCACTAGAAAGTCCAAAGATTGGGAGAAGATCTGTACTAGCCATACAATGCACAATGGTCTCATATCTAAAATATACTTGGAACACAAAAAATTAAATCTCCCAACAACAAATCCTCAAAGAAACAAATGCCCAATTAATAAGTGGGCTAAAGACTTAAAGAGAAACTTCTCTGAAGAGGAAAGAAGGATGGCCAATAAACACAAGAAGAAATGCTCAACCTCTCTAGCCATAAAAGAATTGCAAGTAAAAACAACATTGAGGTACCACCTCACCCCAGTTAGAATGGCTATAATCAAGAACTCTAATAACAACAGGTGCTGGAGGGGATGTGCCCAGAAGGGAACTTTACTACATTGTTGGTGGGAGTGTAAACTTTTTCAACCACTGTGGAAAGCAGTATTGAGGTTCCTCAAAAGACTCCACATAGAGCTCCCTTATGACCCAATAATCCCACTTTTGGGCATTTACCCACATGATAACAAACAAAACAATACTAAAGCTACCAGCACACCTATGTTTATTGCAGAATTATTTACCATAGTTATGACATGGAACCAACCCAGATACCTCTCAGTAGATGAATGGATCAAGAAAATGTGGTATATATACACAATGGAATTCTATGCCTCCATCAGAAAGAATGACATTGCCCCATTTTTTGGGAAATGGAAAGACATGGAAAAAATTATATTAAGTGAAGTAAGCCAGACCCAAAGAAACATAGGTCCCATGGCTTCCCTTATTTGCAATATCTAGTATATGTCTGAGTCAAGCAGAAAAGGTCAGATGAAGTTGATGCTAGGTTAATGAACCCCAAGATAAGTATTCAATTTTTTTTCTTTCATGCAGATGTTTCTAACATATTTATAAGATGATTTCTATATTGCTTTGTATGTCCCTCCCCCACGGTATAACCCCTGCTTTCACTGCATTTGATGTTGGTATAATTTGTGGAGGGGAAGGGCAAAAACAAATCGTTTAACTAAGAATACAGGTGGACCCATTGCATCAATGAGATGTACAAATCATTATGTCGAAACATGAACTTTACAACTTTGGTGGGGGTAGGAGTGGTTTGGCCATCTACTTTCCAGCTGATCTGTAGGTGTAGAAGCAATACGTAATACAAAGCAATACAAACCAGTTCTTAATATACATAATTTTTCTCTGAACATCTTAAAATTAAATTCTGACAACATGAAATAAAAAAATCTCTAAGTTTAGACAGTCTTCTAGACAAATTAAAGAATTACTGAGAACAAGTATTTTAAGAATAATTTCAGAGAGCTTGAACTCAGGGCCTGGGTTCTGTCTCTGAGATTTATTACTCAACATTAGTGTTCCCACTTTGAGCCACATTGCCACTTCCAATTTTCTTATGGTTAATTGAACAGAAAAGTCTCACCAATTTTCCTCTCCAGATGGGATTTATACTACGATCTAGAGGTCTCAGCTCTCTGAGTAACTAGGATGATAAGCATGAGACCCTGGCACCTGGGTAGAATAATTGCTTACCTGAGACAGAGGCCAGTTAGCATTAAAGGTCAATCATGTTTAACTTTGTAAAATAAAGTTAACTGAAATGCCTTCCGCTAGAAATAAGGAATCAAATATGTAGGTGGGTTACAAAGTTCTTATCAAAAGCCACATATTTTCTCTGTTTTTTTTCTTCAAAAATTGTGTGGTTTCCAGAATCATACCTTATCTTTCCTTGCTGGTTTCTTTGGTTTATCTTATACATGCCCGCAGCTCCTTCAACTATCCATTCTTTATGGGAAGAGCTTGCAATTATCTATTTTCAGTCCAAACTCCTTGTATGCTCCTCTCATCCATATATTCAACTGACATAAAGACGTGTGAAACAGTAATCATCTCTTATCATTACTGGATATTAATGTGTAAGTAAAATTTAAGAAAATAAAGACCCCTCTGTACAGTATTTTCACAATTAAAAAAACAATAAAAAACAACAAAAAAAAAGAAAATAAAGAATAACATAAATAAATATATCATGATTTTAATAGTAATGCTAAACATAAATATAACGTTGATTATTTTCTGAGCAATTTAATAAAAACCTCAAGGAAAAGAAATCAACTTTTTTGATTGCTGATATTATGGTTTAAACTCATGACCTTACCTTGTCACTTAGGCTTTTTCCCTCAAGGGTGATGCTCTGTATTTGAACGACAGCTCCCCTTCCAACTTTATTTGGGGGACTATATAGAGATAACCCCTATCTTGGGGTTCATTTCACATAACATCTTCTTATATGGTTATATAGTACCCTGTACTAGTTACTGCAAGTAAGATTAATCGTGGGACCTATGGTTATATGAGCCTGGCTTATTTCACTTAGTACAATTGTTTCTGCGTCTTTCCATTTCCTAGCAAATGGGGCGATATCATTCTCTCTGATGGAGGCATAGAATTCCATTGTGTGTGTGTGTGTGTGTGTGTGTGTGTGTGTGTGTGCGTCTGTGTGTGTGTGTATGTGTGTGTGTATCACATTTTCTTGATCCATTCATCTTCTGAGGGGCATCTGGGTTGGTTCCATATCTTAGCTATGTTAAATAACGCTGCAATAAACATAGTTGTGCTGGTAGCTTAATATGGTCTTGTTTGTGAACATTTGGGCAAATGCCAAAAAAGGGATTGCTGGATCATAGGGGAACTCTAAGTGGAGTCTTGGAAAAAATTATATCAAGTGAAGTAAGCCAAACCCAAAGAAACATAGGTCCTATGGTTTCCCTTATTTGAAATAACTATTATATGTCTCAGAGAAGCATACAAGTTCAAAAGCTATGTACATACAACCAGATAAAATGATGTTAAGCGAAATGAACCCCAAGATAGGGTTTATAATCTACCATGTGTTTTTTTTCTTTTTATGTTCCTCCCCTATGGTATAACCCCTGTTTTCACTGTATTTAATGTCGGTTCACTGCATCCTGTATACACCCTTCTCTAGCTTGGGGAGGGGAAGGGAAAAAACAAAATAGTTAAATACGGATACAGGCTGACCCATTGTAACAATGAGATGCAGAAGACACAATGTTGAAAAGGGATCTTTACAATATAGGCGGGGAAGAGGGGAAGGGAGGAGAGGGGAGTGGAGTTGTGGAGGTGGGAGGGGAGGGTTAGGGAAAAATAAAAGAGGAGGTAACAATGCTTGATAGAAAATGTACTCTTTAACTTGTACTCTTTAACCCCTCTATACAGTATTTTTGCAATAAAAACCTCTGTTGAAAAACAGGTGTGTCAGGCACTGGTGGCTCACGTCTGAAATCCTAGCTACTCAGGAGGCTGAGATCTGAGGATCAAGGTACAAAGCCAGCCTGAGATGGAAAGTCCGTGAGATTCTTATCTCCAATAAAACCACTAGAAAACCGATACTGGTGCTGTGGCTCAAGCGGTAGGTGGCTCCCTTGATCTATAGAGCGCAGGGACAGCTACCAAGCCCAGAGTTCAAACCCCACTACCGACACACACACAAAAAAACACAAAACAGAAGGTTTTATGTACACCAAGTATAGTAGCCCACATCTGTAATCCCAGCTGATTGGGAAGCAGAAATGACAAGCGTCATGGTCTGAGGCCAGGCCAGATAAATAACTGCCAAGACAAACATCTCAACAAATGAGCTGGCCCTAGTGGTTCACATCTGTAATCCTAGTTAATTATGTTATGAGGCATAGGTAGCAAGTCTCAGTCAATCTAAGATCAGACCAGGGCAAAAAGTTCAAGAACTAAAGTAAATAAAATGGACTAGAAGTATGGCAAAGTATTTGAGCTGCTTGGTGCTATACAAAGTCTTGTCTAGCAAGCAGAGAACCCGAGAATAGAACCCTAGTAATATTCCTTTCTTCCACCAAAAAGCCTAAATAATTTTGTCCATTTGAACATCTAATTTCAAGGCAACTGACAAATCAGAGATGGTGATATTCTCTTAAAAATTAATATTCAAAAGAGACAAAGTTCTTTATGTTTTGAAAAAAATTGAAAAGGAAGGAAAATACATGTGATTTTTGTTAGCTCCATAATTCTTGAAAACATAAAACGTACTCAGGTATTCAATATATATCCATATGTGTGCATATATCCATGTATGTATAAATGTGTGTATGTATATAATCATATATATATACATACATATATATGTATGGTTCATCTCTTTTCTTTGTAGCAAATGGTACAGATGAATCTGTACAATCACTACTCAAAGGCATGAATAGACAAAGAGAATGAGCAGAGAACTCATACTCAGGAATCTATGGTTAGCCCATAACCCTGAAAATCATTTACATCAGTTTGCATGTGTCAGTTAGTGCAGTACAGGGAAAATACAATGATAATGAGATACAAGGCAGATGACATTAGAAATGAGAGATACAAATGGTACAATATTCTTTTTGATAGGTAAGTAGAATTTCCAGTGTGTGTGTGTGTGTGTGTGTGTGTGTGTGTGTGTTTGTGTGTGTGTTGTGTGTGTGTGTGTGTGTGTGTGTGTGTGTGTGTGTGTGTGTGTGTGTGTGTGTGTGTGTGTGTGTATGACAGTCCTGGGGTTTGAATTCATGGCCTGGATGCTATCCCTAAGTTGTTATGCTCAAGGCTAGCATTCTACTACTTGAACCACAGCTCTGGTTTTTTTGGTGCTTAATTGGAGAAAAGAGTATCATATAGACTCCTGCCTGCACTTGCTTGCAGTTATAATCTTAAGACCTCAACTTCCTGAGTGCTAATATTACATGTGTGAGCCATCACCACCTGCCCTCGACCTCTTACCTATAACCTCGGCCATCCTCTGAGTTCCAGAAGTGTATTTCTCACCAAGCTCACATTTTTTTGCCAGTGTTGTGGCTTGAACTCAGGGTCTGGGCATGTTCCTGAGTTGCTTTTGCTCAAGGCTACATTCTATCACTTAAGCCACAGTGCCACTTTTGGCATTTTCTGTTTATGTGGTACTGAAGAATCCAACCCAGGGCTTCATGCTTCCTTGGTAAGCACTCTACCACTTAGCCACATTCACAGTCCAAGGTTTATTTCTAACAGGATTTATGAGGGTGGGATTTATTGGCATACACTTTTCAGCACAGAAATCGCTGGCCATAATACTTCCCAAGGCTATCTACAAATTTAATGCGATACCTATCAAAATTCCAACCTCATTCTTCAAGGAAATAGAAGAGGCAATCCAAAAATTCATATGGAACAATAAAAGACCCCGAATAAAAAAAACGCTCCTCAACGGAAAGAACACTGCTAGAGGAATATCAATACCAAATTTCAAACTCAACTATAAAGCCATAGTAATCAAAACAGCTTGGTATTGGCACAAAAACAGACCTCAGGACCAAGGGAATAGAATGGAAAACCCAGAAATGAACCTACAGACCTATAGCCATCTAATCTTTGATAAGGGAGCTAAAAAAATAGAATGGAAGAAAGATAGGGTCTTCAGTAAATGGTGCTGGCAAAATTGGTTAACTATTTGTAGAAAACTAAAGCTAGATCCTTATATATCGCCCTGCACCAGAATCAACTCCAAATGGATCAAAGACCTTGAAGTCAAAGCAGACACTCTGAAAACATTACAGGATGGAATAGGAGAAACCCTAGGTCTCCTTGGCTCAGGCCGAAATTTTCTGAATAGAGACCCGGAAACACAACAAATCAAAGAAAGGTTGGACAAATGGGATTGCATGAAGTTGCAGGGCTTCTGCATGGCAAAGGACATAGCTAGCAAGATCAATAGAAAGCCTACAGATATGAGACAAGGGTCTCATATCTAAAATATACTTGGAACTCAAAATATTAAATCCCCCAACAACAAATCCTCAAAGAAACAACTGCCCAATAAATAAGCGGGCTAATGACTTAAAGAGAAACTTCTCTGAAGAAGAAAGAAGGATGGCCAATAGACACATAAGGAAATGCTCAACATCCCTAGCCATAAAAGAAATGCAAATCAAAACAACATTGAGATACCACCTCACGCCAGTTAGAATGGCAAAAATCAAGAACTCTAATAACAACAGATGCTGGAGGGTATGTGGACAGAAGGGAACCTTACTTCATTGTTGGTGATAGTGTAAACTTGTTCAATCACTTTGGAAAGTAGTATGGAGGGTCCTCAAAAGTCTCCACATAGAGCTCCCCTATGACCCAGCAGTCCCACTTTTAGGCATTTACCCAAATGTTTACAAACAAGACCACACTAAAGCTACCAGCACAACTATGTTTATTGCATCATTATTTACCATAGCTAAGGTATGGAACCAACCCAGATGCCCCTCAGTAGATGAATGGATCAAGAAAATGTGGTATATATACACAATGGAATTCTATGCCTCCATCAGAAAGAATGGCATTGCCCCATTTGTTAGGAAATGGAAAGACTTGGACGAAATTATATTAAGTGAAGTAAGCCAAGCCCAAAGAAACATAGGTCCCATGATTTGCCTTATTTGCAATATCTAGTATATGTATGAATCAAGCAGAAAAGGTCAGATAATATGATGTTAGGAAAATGAACCCTTAGATATGTATTTAAATGTTTTTTTCTTTCATGCATTTGTTTCTAACGCAATTATAAAATTATTTCTTTGTTGCTTTGTATGTCCCTCCCCCACAGTATAACCCTTGCTTTCACTGTATAAAAAAAAAAAAAAAAGAATTCGCTGGCCATTTCATATCTTTTCCAGGATTTGGGACCAGTTTGAAACTCGGCAATGAGGAATGATGAATGAGTGATAGCCACTAGTCCTCAGAGATCTAGGCTCACATCCTACAGAGTGTTATGGAATATGGAGCCAGAACTTTCCACAACTCCTACCACCTAGGAACAGTGGTCTCCCTTAGAGGCAGCGGCTAGCTGCTAGATGTTCCAGTGGGACAACTCAGCAAGAACATAATGCACCCATTGCATACCCCAGCCAAGGCAAGCCTTCAGTTATTAAATGGCAGAGAAGGATGCTTTTCTCAAGCTATAGGCTCAGACTTAGTACTCTCTGATGGCTTGTCGCAGCTTGCCCAGGTTGGGGATCTGGTCATGGGCAAACTGCTGAATTCCCATCATCCACACATCATCCATAAATACACAGAGACATGGAGTTACTGCCATCTTTTTTTTTTTTCTTTGACAGGACTGAGTTTGAAATATGAGCCTAGGCACTATCCCTGATCTCCTCTTTCTCAAGGGTAGCTCTCAGCCCTTGAGCCACAGCCACAACCCATAGGGATATTTTCCTGTGACCTCTTAGAAATAAGAGTGTTGCGGACTTTCCTGCCCTGGCTGAATTAAAATTGGCATCTCTACATCTCAGCCTCCTGAGGAGATAGGATTACATACAGGAGCCTCTGACACCTGCTTTCTTTTCTTCTTGTTGTTCTTTTTTAATCGTGAAAATCTGAAATCTTCAGTGTCATTCAAATGGTTTGCATTCGAAGTAAATTTCCCAGGCCTGGAGTACGAATGCCAGGACTGCCACACACGAATGGAAGGAGATCCTGACAAACTCATTCCTATTTATGTGAATGCTAGTGGAATCTTATAAAAATAATTAAATTTGCAGTTAATTCATGATTCTATTTTAGAAAGTCACACAAAAATTATTGCATTTACATCTTCCATTCTAGCACCATGTTATGATTCCCCTAATGGAAGGATATTGATTAATTTTTAATTAATGCTTTCATAAGTATTCAACTATGATACTTCATTAAATGGAGACATAACTTAATAACTAATTATTTGTAACTATATATATATATATAAAATTTAATGATATCCTCACATTCTCTCTCTCTATATATATATATGCATATATATACAGCAATCTACACATCTCTCTCTCTCTCTACATGTATATATACATATATATATATATATGGCACTATTGTGGCTTGACCACAGGTCCTCAGAACTTCCTGGCAGCTCAGTTTGTCAGAGGTTGATGTGCTAAGACTCTGACCCCATTTATGGATTGGGCATTGTAGGCTGTGAGTTGAAATCCCAGCATTGCCAAAAATTTATTCATGGAGTAAGAAGCCACTTTTGACACATTTTGTTTCCTGAAAAAATGTCCTGGGTCTCATATATGCAAATATATCCTGTGTGATAGGATGTAATAAATGAAATGTTATATGTGTAATAATACTAAATGAATAAGGGTAATAAATGCCATACTCGCTAAGCTCACGTATGTATTTTTCCAGTGCTGGGGCTTCAATTCAGGCCTTGGGAACTGGTCTGAAATTCTTGTCTTCAAGGATGGTGAGCTTACGCTTCACCCACAGTGCCACAGAGATACCCAGATGCTGAGTTCAAATCCCAGACCTGCCAGAAAAATGGTGCAAATTCCAAACCAGGGCCTTATTTTATTTTATTTTATTTTTGCCAAGCACGGGGCTTGAACTCAGGTCTTGGCATCTCTGCCACAGCTACACTGGGATCCTAGATCCAAGTTCAAATCTCGGGGTTGGCAAGAAATAAAATAAAATGGAGAAGGATAAAATGGAGAAATACACGAAGGTGGTTTTACATTTTTTCCCCTTTGAATTGTGACCATCCTGCGTGTAAATGACAAGGCCCAGAAAGTGTACATGACATTGCATGCTGATGTTTGGCTGGCTATTAGGGAAGCCATAGCCAAAACCTCAACTTAGGCCTGGAGGTCGAATCCAGGGACTGCCACTAAGTCTTGGCCTGAGATTCTAAGAAACCCATTCCCATGTACATCCATAGGAATGTAATTTTATAACAGTAACAAATTAGTAATTACTGTATGAGTATACTATAAAATTATACACAACAATTATACTACATTGACTAATTTTCAATTAATACTTTATTATGTATTCAACCATGATACTTAAAAATGGAAGGAATAATTTTATTGTCAATAATGGGTAGTAATGTATGTAATTTCATACTATACAGACATCTTTCTCTTGTTTTATACATATATATGTATATATATGTATGTGTGTGTATATATATATATATATATATATATATATACATATATGCCAATCTACACATTTATCTGTTCATACACTTGTCACTCCTGGGGCTCAGTGGTATAATGATGGCTAGTACATACAAAGCCCTGGATTCGATTCCTCACTACCATATGCATATAAAAATCCAGAAGTTGTACTCTCGCTCAAGCAGTCTAGCATTAGCTTTGAGCATAAAAGCTTAGGGACTCTGTCTAGACTCTTACTCAAGGTCCAAGATGGGTACCTCATCACAGAGCAAGCCGGGAGTCTGGTGCTTACAGCTGCCATATAAACTGACTTAGTCAGAGGTATACTACTGCAACTCAGCCCCACAGAGCCAGATGCTGCTGGCTTGCTCACCCCTGTCATCCAAGATTCTCAGGGGCTGAGATCTGACACTGGTGGGTTTAAAACCCAGCCCTGGCAGTATGTCTGTGAAACTCTGAGCTGTGGATCAAAGTGGATAGATCTCTAGCCTTGAACAAAAGATCTTAGGACAGTAACCCCAACATTTTAGTGCAATCCCTGTAGCTGACTCCCATCCCCCCAAAAAAATACCCCTCTGAATCATTAGATGTGAACTTTGTGCTGTTTGTGATGTATTTCTGAAAGAATGGTGATACTGATGAAAGTACCCTAATACTAATGACAGCTTGTGTGATATATCTACTTGATGAGTCCTTCCTGGGGTGCTGGGGCCCTCACGGGATACTATGTGCTGAGTCCTTCACAGGGTGCAGTGTGCTGAGTCCTGCTTTGGGTGCTGGTTGCTGAGTGTTTCACAGGATGCTGTGTGCTGACTTCTGTAAAGAGGGTTATTTGCAGGTGGGCACCAGTGGCTCACGCCTGTAATCCTAACTACTCTAGAGGCTAAGATTTGAGGATTGTGGTTCAAAGCCAGCCCGGGCAGGAAAGTCGCTGAAACTGTGATCTCCAATAAACCACCAGACAACTGGAAGTGTTGCTGTAGCTCAAGTGGTAGAGCACTAGCCTTGAGCTGAAGAGCTGAAGGACAGAGTTCAGGCCCAGATTTCAAGCCCCATGACCGACAAAAAAAAAAAAAAAAGACTGTTAAGTATTTTGTCCTTCAAAGGGTGCATTCTTTCATCTTGTCCTCGTAAGAACTACACAACTGACATGAGTATGAAGAAAAGAATATTGAGGCTCAGATCTGTCCCCATGGCAGGGACAAAATTATGTACTACTGAAGACTAGTGATGTGTCTATAGGAGACAATTGTTTTGTCTTGATTTTTCTAAGTCATGAACTTTGAACTAAAGGCCTAGGCACTGAGCCATACTCTTGGGCTCAAGGCTAGCACTCCACTACATGGAGCCAAGGACCCCCTTGCAGCAGAGTGCCACATCTTAGGGTTCTATAACCGAGGTCTGTCATCCTGCCTTCTCAAGAAGCTGAGATCTGGGTTCCAAACTATCCCTTACACAAAAGGTACCATGAGACTATTATCTCCAATTCACCACTAAGAAACCTGAAGTGGAAGCTAGGAACTTGTGGCTCATGCCGGTCATCCTAGCTACTCAGGAGGATGATATCTGAGGATTATGGTTCAAAGCTAGCCTGGGCAGGAAAGTCCTTGAGACACTTAGCTCCAATGAACCACAAGAAAACCGGAAGTGGCTCTCTGGCTCAAGTGGTAGAGCACAAGATTTGAGCTGAAGAGCTCAGGGACAGGACCCAGGCCCAGATTTCAACTCCTACAATGACAACAACAACAACAAAGACAGAAACAAACTAACAAACTTGAAGTAGAGGGCTGGGAATGTGCCTTAGGGGTAGAGTGCTTTGCATATATAAAACCCTGGGCTTGATTTCTCAGAACCACATCAGTAAGAAAAAGCCTGAAGTGGCTCTGTGGTTCAAGTGGGAGAGGGCAAACCTTGTACAAGAGAAACTAGGTAAAGTGCTCATGTCTTGAGTTCAAGCTCCAGGATTAGTGTATGCACACACACATGCACTTACACGCACTCACACACAGAGAGAAAGCAGAAGTGAAGCTGTGACAAAGTGGTAAAGACTTTGGCTCTGAGCTAATGGTCAGCACCCAGACCCTGTGTACAACCCCAAAACCTAGCCACCCAGGGCCCAACTAGGAGAGGTCAAAGGTTTCAAAACCTTATGAGCTTCACCAGTCCTAGATGACAGGAAGCTTTGTGATATCCAACATGTGCTTCGATTTCCCAAGCTTCTGGAAACCTAGGAGAGGCATTATAGGCCCATCATTGCTGGCAATGAAACGTTTCATTATGTTCAGTGCCCTAGTTGTTTGCCAGAAAGACTCCTGAATTATATTGAGCACTGTATCTGAAAACCGGAATATAGTCTCATAAAGGCAGGATAAGAGCACAGAACTTGGCCTGCCATGGGAGGTGGCAAAAATGAAGGTCTCCTGTTAAAAGAGAGCACTGGGAAGAGAGATAGCTAAGGGTACAAGGAGGCCTTTTTTTCCTGACTTTCAGAGCCCACCCACACATCCTCACTAATTGCCCCAGATGGAGTTATTTGGTACACAGCTGTACTGGAATGAGGTCTTTTGTGTTCCTGTCCAGACAATGAGGGAGACTTCCTCCAACAGGCCTGGGATGCAGAGAAACCCTCAGGCTACATTGGGAGCAGTGAGGGGAGCCCTGAAACATGCAATATCATAAAAGCACTCTCTGTGTTATGAACTCGTTGTATTGAATATAATTTTCCTTGCTTGGTGCCATTCATCATAGCTACTCTGGTGTTTCACCTATGGAATACATCCATACATAGACAAAGAAATTGGGGTACAGGTTTTTTTTTGAGGGGGCAGGTCCTGGGGTTGAACTATGAGCCTAGGCCTGGTCCAAGAGCTCCTTTTGCTCAAGAGTACTGCATTAAGCTTGAGTCACAGCCCCACTTCTGGGTTTTTCTGTGATCTCTTAGAAATAACATTGTCAAAGACTTTCTTACACTGGCTGGTTTCAAACTCAAATTCTCTACATCTCAGCCGCCTGAGGAGCTGGGATTGCACTCAGCAGGCACTTTCAAGTTCTTTCTTTAGTTCTTTGTTTTATAATCTGGACTGACTTCTTAATAGGGTCATTTCTATGGTTGGGACTTATAAGTAAACTACTAATGTTCTTTACACGTGCTTTCTTTGTGAGTATTTTCTCTCTTCATCTTACCCTCTGGTCACAGGTTTGAAGCCAAAAGTGAGAAATGAGTGTTACAATATTTAGCAACAAATGTCCACAGGACATGCCAGTTCTGTCACTTAGCAGTGAGCTGCAGTGAATTTACTGTCTCAGGACATGAGGACCAAAACCTGGAGCGATCTTCATACTATCTGCATTGCTACTTTTCCCTATAAAATGATCTAATAATTATGAGTGTTTTGTATCTCCAACCTTAAGTATCTAGGACACACTAGAAGCATGTTCCTGTTTCTGTTTTTCTCTAGTACCTCTCGAGATTTAGACTAAAGTTTTGGTGGAGCGGCTTCTAGGTGAATCCCTGAGGTAATCCTCTTGAAGCCTCCTCAGGAGATCTCCATTCAAAGCCAGCCCTAGGAGGCAAGGTTTATTGTCTCCAATAAACCACTAGAAAACCAGAAGGGGAGCAGTGGCCTAGAGGGTAGAGCTCCAGATTTGAGAGAGAAAGCCAAGCAGGAGATACAGGCCAGACCAGGCAGGAAAGCCTGGGAGGCACTTATGTTCATTTAACAACCAGATAGCTGGAAGTGGAGCTGTGGCAGTAGTAAAACCTCAGTCTTGTGAAAAACAGCTGAGGAATGCATCGCGTCCTCAGTTTAAGCCATGGGATTGCCACAAAAGAAAATTCAAAAAGAGAAAGCCAAGTTTAGTGTCCTACTTACTTACATGAGTATATTACTTCCCTAAGTGCAAAGAGGCTGTATGCAAAACTTCTGCTTTTATTTACTGATTTATGTTTTAGATATGCTCATTGTACATACTGCATCATTCTCTTCATTTCAGCCCTATTGCTTTTCACTTCCAGGGTTCTAGGCCTGTTTCCTTATAAGATGCACACTGAAGCTCTCAGCAGCCTTTATTTACATTTTATTATGAGGCCAATGCAGGAGCAGTCACAAATCAGGCAGGGAAGAGAAGATCAGAGTTCATAGAAATAAGCAGTATTCAGAAAATTATACTTGGAGACACAAAATGGTAGTATATATATGTAAAAACTACCATTAAGAAAAAAGATGAGGGGGTTGGGAATGTGGATTAGTGGGAGAGTGCATGCCTAGCATGTAAGAGGCCCTGGGTTCCATTCCTCAGTAACACATACACAGAAAAATCCAGAATTGGTGCTGTGGCTCAAGTAGCAGAGTGCTAGAGACAGTGCCCAGGCCTTGAGTTAAGCCCAAGAAATGTCAAAGAGATAACTATGTAGGTAGTTAGGTAGGTAGGTAGGTAGTAGGTAGGTAGGTAGGTAGGTAGGTAGGTAGGTAGGTAGGTAGGTAGGTAGGCAGGCAGGTGGGTTGGTACATAGATAGGTAGATAGATAGATAGATAGATAGATAGATACATACATACATACATACATAGAAAGACAGGAAGAATGACAGGAAGAAAGAAAAAAAGAAAGAAAAGAAAGAAAGAAAGAAAGAAAGAAAAGAAAGAAAGAAAGAAAGAAAGAAAGAAAGAAAGAAAGAAAGAAAGAAAGAAAGAAAGAAAGAAAGAAAGAAAGAAAGAAAGAAAGAAAGAAAGAAAGACAAAGAAAGACAGGAAGAATGACAGGAAGAAAGAAAGAAGGAAGGAAGGAAAGAAAGAAAGAAAGGCCGATAGATAGATAGATAGATAGATAGATAGATAGATAGATAGATAGATAGATAGATAGATATAAAAATGAGAGATAACGCTGGTCTTGGACTTCAGGAGGAAAGAAGGGAACAATTCCCAGTCATGAGGCCTTCTGCAGTGTGCCAGGACACCAGCATCACCTTCACACAACCACAGAGCAGGAAGAATGTCTCTTTCCCACTTCTCAGGCAGGCGAAGGCCCCAGATCCAAGAGGGCAGAGCCAGGTTCTAACTCAGCTGCTTGGAGACAAAAGAGAAATGACCCTGCCTCACCTTGGATTGGGGATTAGCAATAATGATGTGGAGAATGAAGGAAGGAGAAAAGACTGGCAGAAGTAGAAGAAGGGCCTTTAAATCTGATAGATGGAGAATAAAAAACCCACTCCCTAAGACCAGAGAGCAGGGCTTTTCTACTCTGTTCCTTCCTCTCCCTAACTAAACTGGCTCTCGATTGGTAACCTAAAGATAGCCTGAGGCTACCTTCACCTGAGGGAGGAAGGTTTGTCATTGTTTGAGGAAGCTGAGAAAAACCTGACCCTGGTGTAACTCTAACAAATGTTTCAGGTTTTCCCCCATTGCTGGCTGTGCCTGGAATGAGTGATGTGGTTGTGCAGCTCACTTCCCTGTTGAATTTGTATATTCTGCCTCCTTGTCCTCTTCACCTAGCCTGGCTTTTGAAACTGTTTTCTCTCCTTCAAATAGTGTTACACTGGAGTTCTTCCTGCTAACAGTGCCAGGGCATGGATCCTGAGAACTTCATTTGAACCCAGGATGGGTCGATGGGTCAAGAACACTAAGAACATTTAGAGTAACTTCTCATCACCAAGGGAAAAACAAGAAGCTCTTGAACATCTGACCTTTCAGACGTGGAAGTCAGAGTGTCATAGACTTTCCTGCACTGGCTGGCTTCAGAGTGATCCTAAGACCTCAGCCTCCTGATCTAGGGTGATGCACAAGAGCTACTGGTGCTCTGCTAGGTTCAGACGTGTAATGACATTGACAATACAAGTCAACTGCTTATCACACAGGGCTTGGGGACCATATTAAGCCTTTCAACATTGGACATTTCAGAACCCTGTGGACACAAGGTTACAATGCTAGAGTCTGTGAGGATGGGCATGTGGATCTGCTACACTTAAGCCTGGAAGTTTGACTCCAATTCTGGTATATATCAGCATTGATTTTCCAGAGATTGTTCTCATAATTAGCGAATAGGAAACATACTTTGATTAATCCTCAATTTTATTCCAGTTGTGTGTCTTGTATCAACCCTGGGAACTGTCCCTGAGCAATTCAGTCAAGGCTAACCCTCTACCACTTGAGCCACAGCTCCACATGGGATTTTTTAGTGATTCACTGGAGATAAGAGTCTAACAGGCTTTTCTTGCCTAGCCTGTATTTGAACTGTGGTCTTCAAATCTCAGCCTCATGAGGAGGTAGTTTTCCAGGTGTGAGCCACTGGCATCTGGTCTATTGTTTTTGACAATCCTGGGGATTGTTTTTCTCAAGGCTAGCATTCTACCATTTGAGCCACTCCACCTCGTCTGGTTTTTTCTGAGTATATGGCACTGAGGATTCAAACCCTGGTATTCATGCATGTTGAGTGAGCTCTTTACCATTATGCCACATTTCTAGCCTCCCACTTACAATTTTATCCCACAACTTGCCTGTCCTCAAGAAAAAGCTTCTCAGCATAAATCATCTAGAAACATCCCTATAGGAAGGTGTCCAAAGATAAATAGGACAAAGCTCATTCTTGGGAGAGACTATAAACGTGAGAAGACTGTGACAAATGCCTCCATTTAATTATGTATCATGTTTCAACACAAAAATTTTTAATGATAAATGAATCAATGTCTTAAATTATTGTGTATAATTTTATAATAGATGTGCAAAATATAAATGAGAATGATAATATAAATAGAAAAACAATAAAAGAATGAATCAAATAAAAAATAAAATAAATACAAAATCAATCATGAGAATCATAACATGTAAAAAACATACACATGTAAGTATATATCATATATTACACATGTGTAGAAATATATTTTCCATTGCAGGGCCCTCATTCAGGACATGGGAACTCTAGCCTGAATTTCTTTTCCTCAAGGACAGTAAATTTTTCCTTCTCCTATGGTATAAAAGAATTACCTGGAATGTGAGATCAAATCCCACCAATGGTATAAATACTGGCCCCAGTTCCAAGACAGTGACTTAATTTTTTAATGGAAGCAGTTTATTCAGTTTCATGCTGAACATTAAATAAAAAGCAGTGTAGAATTTTGTACATCTATTCAGACATTCTTCCTTTAACCTCAAAGTGCTTCTCAGAATACTATATTGTCTATTTTTTGTATGGTTTTATTGTAAAAATGTTGTACAGAGAGGTCACAGTTACATGAGCAAGGTCATGAGTATATTTCCTATTGAGCATTGTTACCTCCTCCTTTGTTTTCCCCCTACCATCCCTTACCTCCCTTCTCCACAATGACTCTCCCTGCCAAGCTCAGTGACTTAATTTTTTAATTTTGTCTTGGCACGGGGTTTGAACTCAAGTAGTAGCAAATCTGCACTTTCCCTCACATTGCTACAAGTTCCTGAGTTCAAATCCCAGTCTAGGAAAGAAAACTGGCAGAAATTCAAAACCAGGGAGCTCTATTTTTTAAATTTAGTTAAATAATCAATTTTTATCTTTTCTCTTTTTTCTTTTTTCTTTTTCTTTTCTTTTTTTTGGCCGATCATGGGGCTTGAACTCAGGTCGTGGCAACTCTGTCTCAGCTTCGATCACCATAGGCTGGGTGCAGCCTCAGGACCCATACCCAATCTTGGAATCCTAGGCCCAGAGGGCTTGCAGAAAGAAAAAAAAAGTGAGATAGCATAAAAAGTAGCAAGCTGCAGAGGGCTGGGGGTTTAATTTTTTTTTCTTTGCATGATGACTATCCTGGATCTGAATGCTATGGGTGCAAAGTGGACCTCGCCTGCCATTGCTGAAGGCTGGCAGGCTAGCAGGGAAGCCATAGGCCAACCTATCAACATAGGCCCTGGGTTCAAATCCAGGTTCTGACAACTACCAATGGCAGGGGATCACAAGACACTCATTCCTATGTATAGGAATACCAATTAAAGAGAAGTTTGTGCATTGGTTGAGCATAAAATTTGATGCAATAATCCTAGGACAATGATTGATTTTAATTTCATGCTTCATTAAGCATGAAAAGAATAATATTCCTTTAATTATGGTATAGTAAACACCTAAGAGTTGGTAGGAATGTAGTATATGTCATTCAATCATACATAGGCGGCTATGGTGCTTTTTACCAACATATATTTATTTGTATACTACTGACTGCCTATCCTTGTATCGCTGTTTTGGCCAATCCTGGGTCACGATTTCAGCACCTGGGAAACACCTCACAGCTTCATTGGTTAGAGGCTGCTATGCTCATACTCACCCATTCATGAATTGGACCTGCTAGGCCCTGAGTTCAGATCCTAGCACTGCTAAAAATTTAATCTTGGAGTATGAAGCCAAGTGTGACACCTGTTTTCCTTTTATGGGAGCGTCCTGGGTGTCAGGCATAATGGAGAACACATCTACAAATCTAGATGGTATGTGATAGGATGTAAACAATGTAATACATAGTTAGGATTCATCACAGTCAATAAAATAAACGGTAAATTAATGAAAAATAGAAAACATACAATCAATAACCACACCACACATAATATAGACTGAACATCTGTATGGAAGTTTAATCCTATCTTTAAAATATGTAAAGGAGTACATTTTCCAGGTCTGGGGCTTGAATTCAGGCCTAGGGAACAGGCCTGACATACTGGTCTTCAAGCATTGCGAGCTTCCCCCTTCCCCACAGTGCAACAGAGTTACCCAGACCCCGGGTTCTAATTCCAGGACTTGTAGACAAAAAAAATGGCACACATTCCAAGTCAGGGAGCTTCATTAGCATTTTTAATATTTTTTAAGTTAACTTCGCCTTTATTTGATATATATTGATTTTATAGCATGAGAGTTTTTCAAAAAAAGGGGTTTAAACATTTACATTTCAGCATAGTACATAGGTGTTTCTATTTTGACCATCCGCCCTGAAGAGTGAGAAAGAAAATAAGGACATCATTTCTCCCTAGAATGTCGGGACAGATGAATTTATTTCTATTTAGTGTTATTTCCACAATTATAAACTCTCTGCATTTGTGTCATATGAGTTTTCCTCAGTGCCTACCATGAAATACACTAGGGGAGTCCTCATAGCACAAAATGTTGGGTTTCTGAATAAAACCTCAATAAAGTGGATTGTAAAATGAAAAACAAAAACAATGGTACTGGGATGTATCTCAGTAGTGGAGTATTTGCCTAAAGAGCATAAGACCCTGGCAGAAAAGTTTCCTAAAGCTCAGAATGTTAGAATTTTATGATCTGCATGAACAAACTTTTTTTAAATTTTATTTTTTGGCCCTGGGGCTTGAACTCAGATGTTATTCCTGTGCTCTTCAGCTCAAGGCGAGGGATCTACTACTTGAGTCAGAGTGCCACCTCGGTTTTCTAGTGGTTTATTGGAGATAAGTCTCATGGACTTTCCTGCCTGGGCTGACTTTGAACCACCAACCTCAGATCACAGCTTCCTGATTCTGAGAAAAGAAACTTGGAATACACTTTTAGTACAAATAATTTATAATGCCATGGTTAAGGCACTAATTCAGAAGTATTTTTTCATTGGCTGGATTCTTAGTTTATTTAAAGATATATATATATATATATATATATGTATATATATATACATGGATTATTAATATATATATAAATATATTATTAAAAACATAGCTTTGAAGTGCACCTAAGATCTTATGTGTTAATGTAAAGTTATACAACTGAACAAGCTTCATTTTTTTTCAGTTTGGTTGGTACCTTAAATTAGGTGGGGTTTGTGTATTGTCGTTTTGTTCTCTGTTTTTGGAGGATTTCTCTCCCTTTTATCCCCCTACCTCCTCTCCTCACATTTGAACTCAGCTTGCTCTTTCTTGGCTTCATTGTTCATAGCTGATTTTCTACCACTTCAGCTATGCCTGTAGCCTGGCATTTGCCAGTTAATTGGAGATGATATCTCTCAGGCTTTTCTGCATTCATTGGCTTTGAAATTTCATCTTCCAGGTCTCAGCCTCCTGAGTAGTTTACAGATGTGAGCTACTGTGGTGCCTAGTGATAAACTAGACTTTGGTTGGTGTATTCTTTCTGTTTTTCTAAGGATGGAATCATCTACTATAGTATTTCTGTGAATGTCCTGGATCTGAAGTAAGATATATAATACATATGCAAATCTGTATAATTTTCATAAGATATAATAAATTTAATATGTGTTATAAGTGTAATAATAGTCCATAAATATAATGAATGAATAATACAAAAAAGCAATATGCAGTAAACATAAGTATGTGGATATTAATCATTTCAAATGTGGATGAAAATTAATTTACAGGGCTAGGGATTGAATTCAGGCCTAAGGAACAGGCCAGAATTGCTTTTATTCAAAGAGGGTGAGTTTCCCCATTCCCCATAGTGCATTAGAGTTTCCCAGACTCCAAGCTCAAATACCAGTCCTGGCAGAAAAAAAATGAGCACTCATTCCAAGCCAGGGAGCTCCATTAGTATTTTTAATATATTAAATTTTTTATGTTAATTTATTTTCTATATATTTCATTATTTTATTGTTTTATTTATTTATTTATTTAGCCAAACACGGAGCTGGAAGTTGTGGAAACTCTGCCTCAGCTTCCATCACCCTAGCCTGGGTTGGTGCAGCCTCTGGACCCACAGCCTATCCTGGGATTCTAGTCTTCAGGGGCTGACAGGAAAAAAAATTGAAAATGGCAAGGAAAAATAGCCATGAATTGCGAACAGTTAGAGGTTTCTCAGTTTACTTTCCTTGCATGGTGACAATCCTGGGTCCAAATGACACAACTGCAACCTGTAGGTCACCTGGCATTGTTGTCAGCAGGCTGTCAGTGAAGCCATAGGCCAATCTGCGCACCTAGGCCCTGAGTTTGAATCCCGGTCATGACATTTACAAATGGCTGGAGAGCATAAGAAACTATTGCCTGTCCATAGGAACACCAGAGGAATGTGGTCAATGTCATGGTTGGAAGACTAGTTTGTCAATTAGTCTAGCATAAAATTAAACCCAGAATTCACAAGATATGGATTGATTTTAATTTATAGTTTATTATGCATTAAAATAATACTGTGTGTGCGTGTGTGTGTGTGTGTGTGTGTGCGTGTGTGTGTGTGTTTTGTCTGTAGTGGGTCCTGAACTCTGGGCCTGGGTGTTGTCCCTCAGCTTTTCAGCTCTGGTTTAGTGTGGTACCATTGAGACACAGGGCCATTCCTGGCTTTTTCTGATCATGTGTTGCTGAGGAATCGAACCCGGGACTCATGCATGCAAAACAAGCACTTTCCCAATGAGCCGCCTTCCCAGCCCCTAAAAGAATACTATTGATTAAATGGAGTCCTCACTAAATACCTGAGAATCACTAGGAAGGTACTATATGTCATTGAATACTAGATAGACATCACTGGCAATATCTAAATATCTAAATATATATTTATTTGTATACCACTGTCTGCATAGAAATGTATTGCTATTTTGGCTCAAAGGAAAACAAAATGAAAGCAGCATCGAAAAAAAGACACAAACCACGGACGGCCAACAGTTTCTGTTTTCCTTCCTTGCACGTTGACCATCCTGGGTGTGAAAGACATGGCTGCAACCTGTAGGTCACCTGGCAGTTCTGAAGGTTGGCGCTGTCAGTGAAGCCATAGGCCAACATGGACACTAGGCCCTGAGTTCAAATCCTGGTCATGCCACTTACAAGGGGCTGAAGAGCCTAAGAAACTATTGCTTGTCCATAGGAACACAGAGGAATGTGATTAATGTCATGGTTGGATGAGTAGTCCCTCAATCAGTCTTGCATAAAATTAGACCCAATAATCACTGGACAGGATTGATTTTAATTCATAGTTTATTATGCATTAAAAGAATACTATTGATTAAATGGAGTCCTCACTAAATACATGAGAATCGGTAGGAAGGTAATATATGTCATTGAATACTAGATAGACACCTCTGGCAGTACCTAAATATCTAAATTTATATTTGGGTTGGGAATGTGGCTCAATGGTAGAGCTCTTGCCTTGCATGACTGAGGCCCTGGGTTTGATTCTTCATACCATATAAGCAAAAAGATAAAAGCCGGAAGTGGCACTGTGGCTCAAGTGGTAGAGTGCTAGCCTTGAGCTGAAGAGCTGAGAGACAGCGCCAGGCCCAGAGTTCAGGCTTCACGATGGAACCCCAAAATAAATAAATAAATAAATAAATAAATAAATAAATTTATATTAATTTATTTACCACCATCGTCATAGAAAGTTACTGCTATTTTGGCCAAACCTGGGGCTTGCTCCCAGGTCCTGAGATCCACTTGGCAGCTGAATGGGCTAGAGCGGTGCTGACACTTACCCATTCATGAATTGGGCCTCTCAGGCCTTCACATCAGGTCCCATCATTACCGAAAATTTCTTCCTGGTGTAAGATTTCAAGGGTGACACCTGTTTTCCTTTTCTGTACAAGTTCATAATATGTCTGCAAAGTTACATGCTATGGAATAGATGGGAATAAATGTAATAAATGTTATAGGTGCACTAACGGTCCATAAAATAAATGCTAAGTAAATAAATAAATGGTAAAACAAAATGTATCACTCCAAAAAACATGATATACACTGAATATATTGATGTAAGTATAAATCATAAATTTAACATGTCTATAAATGTTATGAGGTGCTTGAATTCATAGGAAATGATAGGCAAGATGTATGGCACAACAATTAGTTTTAAATAAGAGTTCATGAAGTGTGACAATAAGAATCATATTCAGGAATTGCAGGCATTGGGAAAGATCCAAGAATCGGTACTCAAATGGTACATAGGATTCGAACACAGCTCACTACATCTCCTACTCTATCCAAATAGGTAATTAGCATACTAGCTTCAGTGTATGAATGGATGAATATTGTGCCTCATCCCCACCCTGGGGCTCAATCTCAGGTCCTGGGTATGGCCTAGCTCCTTAGTGGCTCACAAGCTGATGGGCTCATGTGGACCTATTTGGCTGTTGGGCTGCCTAGACCCCAAGTACAAATCCCAGCACTACCAAAAGGTTTATTCTGATGTGAGAAGCCAATCCTTGCACCTGTTTCCCTGTACTGTGCAAGTGCTGGGTCTCAGCAAGAGTCAAAAAAGCATATGCAACCCTAGATCTGTGGGAATAGGTTGTCATCCATGTCAGCACAGTTTTATATGTCATCCTATGCTCAATAAAATACACAATACATCCCTGAAAAAGACACAACATAAAAAGAATTAATACACTGAATGCAAGATGCATACCATACTTGTATGTAAATAGAGATCCTATGTTTAAAAGAGCTGGGCTTCTTATTTTGTCCAGTGCTTGGGCTACAAATCAGGCCCTGCACCAGGCCTGATATTCTAGTCTTCCAGGATGGCGAGCCTCCCCTTCCCCCACAGTGCAACAGAGTTACCAGACCTGAGTTCAAATCCCAGCACTGACAAAAGATTCATCCTGATGTCAGAAGCCAGTCATGGCACCTGTTTTCCTCTCCTGTGAAAGTTCTGGGCCTCAGCTAGGAAGGAGAATGAATGCATAGGCAACCCTATAACAATGGGAACAGGTTGTCATCCATGTGAGCACAGTTATAACTGTCACCATACTCAGTAAAATACACAATACCTCCATTAATTAGACACAAATTAAGGAGAAGTGCACCGAATTCAAGATGCTGTCTGCACATGTATGTCAATATAGATGCTATGTTTAAATTATGAATTTAGGACTATCCTGGCCTCAGCTTCAATCACCTTAGGGTGGTGGGCTTCCATGGGCCCATAGTCAATCCTGGGATCCTAGGCCCTGAAGTCTTGCAGGAAAACACACATACACACACAGAAAAAAAAAGCCACGGGATGGATTTTTAACAATGTTTCCTTTCCACGGTGATTATCCTGGGTCTGAATGACATGCCTACAAAGGGTACTTCACCTTGCATTGGTGAAGGCTAGTGGGCTATCAGGGAAGCCATAGACCCATGTAGCAATGTTGGCCCTGAGTTCAAGTGCTGGTCCTGACACCTACCAATCAGGGGATGTCCCAGAGACTCATTACTATGCATAGGAACACCGATGGAATGTGAGCAAACTCATGATTGAGAAGTTTCTCCATGGATCAGTCTAGTCTAAAATTAGACACAATGATCCTAGGATGCTGACTGATCTTTTTGAATAGTTTATTAAGCATGAAAAGAATCCTATTCTTTCAATGGCGGCATAATAACTACCTAAGAGTTGGTAGGAACGTAGTTGATGTCATTGAATCCTAGGTAGATGTCTCTGGCACTCTATACAAATATATATTTATTGGTATATTACCACCTGCCTATCCATGTATGGCTATTATGTCCACCCATGTGGCTCGATGTCAGGGTCTGGGAATTCAGTTTCCTGGGATTGAGGTTGCCGTTTTGACACACCCATTCATGAATTGGTTCTGCTAGCCCCTGAGTTCAGATCTCAGCACTACCCACAATTGGATCGTGGAGTAAGAAGCCGAGTGTGACACCTGTTTTCCTTTGATCTGAGCATTCTGGGTGTCAGACATGATGGAGAACACATCTACAAATCTAGATACTATGTGATAGGATGTCATCAAAATAATAAATGGAATGTGTTACCACAGTCAATAAAATAAATGGTAAATGAATAAACAGAAATACAATAAATAATCACAACAAACAGGATATGTACTGAACATCTATAAGTAAGTACAAATCCTATCATTACAATGTATATAAACAGTATGTTTCCCAGGGCTGGGGCTTGAATTCAAGCCTAGGGACTAGGCCTGACTTTCTTGTCTTCAAGCACAGTGAGTGTCCCCTTTGTCCACAGTGCGGCAAAGTTACCCAGACCCTGAGTTCAAATCCAAACCCTGGCAGAAAAAAACGGCACCAATTGCAAGCCAGGCAGATCATTTTTGTTTGTTTGTTTCTTTGTTTGCGAAACAAGGTCGTGAACTCAGGTACGGCAACAATAACTCAGCTTCCATAACCTTAGTCTGGGGTGCAGCCACTGGAACCACAGGCGATCCTGGGATCCTAGACCTCCCGGCCTTGTGGTGGGGGTGGGGGGAACGTACAGAGAAGAAGTGGTGGGATGGCTTTTTAACATTTTGCACCATGATCATTTGGGTCTGAATTACACAGCTCTAAAGTGTACTTCACCTTGTATTGCTGAAGCTGGCAGGGTATTGGGGAAGACATGGTCCTGCAGGGCAATATAAGCCTAGAGTCGAATCCCAGTCATGGCACTTCTGAATGGCGGGAGATTCTAAGAGACTTGTTCCCATTTATAGGAATAATGATTGAATGTTGTGTTACGGTTGAATGAGTTGCTCATGAATGGTACTCACATAAATTTAGACATCATGATTTCAGTAGGCTGATTGATTTTATTTAATATGAATCAGTAAAAGACAACTTTTTGTTACAGAGACACAATAATTTCAGGACACTGATTTACTTAATAGTTTATTAAGGATGAAAACAATATTAATTATATGGAGGCATAATAAATACCCAAGAACTGTTAGGAATGTAGTCTATATAACTGAATAATGGATAGACATCTCTGGAACACTATATATACATACACATATATATATATATATATTAGCATACTACCATGTGCATGCCAATCTGTTCTTATTTTGTCAACCCCAGGGGCTCAATCTCAGGTCCTGGGAAATGCCTGTCAGCTCAGTTTGTCCCAGGATGGCATGTTGACACTCAATCATTCATGAATTTGGCCCTGTAGGCCATGAGTTCACATGCCAGCACTCCCAAACAATGAATCGTGGAGTAAGAAGCATATGGTGACACATGTTTCCTTTTCTGTGAAAGTCCTGCGTGTCAGGTATGAAGTGGAATACATATGCAGACCTATATCCTATGTAATCAATGTAATCAATATTCTCTGTGCCATAATAGTCAATAAAATAAATGGTTACTACATGAACAAAACAAAAGGTAAAATGAATAACTACACTGAATGAAATATGGAGTAAATATATGTATGTAAATATAAACCATATATTTAAAGTGTACACAAATAGGATGTTTTCTAGTGGTGGGGATCGATTTCAGGCCTAAGGAACAGACTTGAATTTCTTGACTTCAAGAAAGCAAGCTTCCCCTTCATACACAGTGCAACAGAGTTACCTAGACCGTGAGTTGCTATCCCACTCCTGGCAGAAAAAAATGGCATCTCTATGCTATGTGACAACCAATTCTTAGGTATTTCATTATTTCTCCTTTTAATGAATATAATTTTTTAAATGCTTCATAAAGTATTGATTAAAATCAATCAGTATCCTAGAATATAATTGTATGTAATTTTATCCTAGAATCATTCAAGAACTGCCCATTCAATCACTACATACATCACATTCCATTGGTATTCATATGGATAAAAATGAGTTTCTAGGATCTCCTGCCATTTGGAGGTGGCAGGACCAGGATTCAAATTGTGGGCTCCAGCTCCCACCACTTAAACCTGAAGACAGGGAACTCACCGGTCTGTCCAAGATCATCAGCAAGATCAATGATTAAGCAAGCACCAGTGGCTCTCAGCAGTCCTCCATGATATTTACAAGGCTGTGAAAGGAGATTCATGGTCAAAATCACCCTAGGCTGGAAAGTACTTGAGACCCCTGTCCAATTTCAGTGTCAACAATGCCAGAAGTAGAGCCGTGTGGCTCCAGTGGTAGAGGGGTAGATTTGATCAAAACCAGCTCATCGACTATGCTTCGATCCTGAGTTCAATGTCCAGGACTGGCAACAAACAGACATACACAACAATCTGTGCAGCCATCTGGCCGTCTGTTGGTTGACACCACTACCAGCAGTTGAGGAAGGTAGAGGTAACTGAGGGGTAAGCAAGAGTCTAGATGCGAATTTGGAGTACAATAGGAAATTGACGACCTAGTCAGTTAGTGGGAGAATAGAGCATTTCCCAGAGCCTGGGAATGTGGCCAGCCCATCTTTCCCATCCCAGCGCGCAGATGCCTGAAACAACAAGACTCTGAGACAGAGCTGCGGGCAACAAATTACTGCCAGAACACCAGAAGAATCCTCCCATCAGACCTTCAACATTCAAGAAAACAAATAATACAAAAAAGGGAAGGATCCCAAAGAAAAACACCACTGGGGAGGGTGATTCAACACGGAGGGTCTGGCCAAAGGTGATGCCTACCACAGGCTTCCCCTGCCTTTGGACACAGTAACAGCCACCAGAGTCCAGAGTGTCAAGGGTGCCAATACCATAAAGGAGCTGCAGAAGTGCTACCAACATGTGGTGATTGCCCTGGATTGCAGCAAAGAAGAAACCAGGTGCTCTGTGCCAAGATCCAACCACTGAAGCAAGAAAAGAAAGACCTGCAGAATTGACAAGAGAAAGAGAAGGAGAAGGTAGCCCAAGTGCACAAAGCACCAAAAACAGAGCTAGACATCCACAAGCTACCCATACAGAGGTTGGTTTTGGCAGAAAGTAATTTACAATCGGCACCAGCCCACATGCAGCTCATGGCCAATGACAGAAATGGAGCATGAAGCTCTCACCAGCTGCCTACAGGCCACAGAGCAGTGCATGGGGGAGCTGGAGATGGTGGCTTCTGTGGTTCCTACTTACAGAAGGAGACTGAAATGTTGTTCAAACAGCTGAATGATGTAACACTTCAGCTCAAGGAAAAGACCAGAAGCTTCTATGACCTGGAGCAAGTGAACACAGAGTTTTAGGAGAAGCTGGAAGCACTCTGGACATAGAGGAGCAACAGGAAGAACAGAATCTGCAAGTTCCAACAAGTGCTGCAGAAGCCTGATGTACTGAAGAGACTACAACACAACCTGAGCTGAATGGTAACTTAGCGAATCTGGAGACAGACATCTTCTTGCAGAACCTGAGCATTGAGAGGTCCACGCAGGAGGAGGAGGCCTGATGGCTGACTGAGCAGGTAAACCAACTGACAGAGGAGAAGGAGTGAGAATTGAGGTAGGTGCTGCACCTAGAGAATAGCTGGGGGAACTGAGAACGAAGCTAGCAGAGCCATGGCACCCCGAGGGTCCATCTCAGGAGAAGCAGCAACTGCAGGCCCACGCCTACCACACGCAGATGGGGTTGAAAAACCTGGAGGAACAACTTCATATCTAGGTCCAGGGAAACCAGAGGCTTCGTCTCCAGATTGCAGAGCAGCAGGAGCAACTGGTAAGACTAGATGAGAAAACCAAGGATCGAGACCCCACCATGTGCATGTGTGTGCAACACACAGCTGGAGGAACAGCTGGCCATGCTGCGGGGCACTCTCCAGAGGGTGAGCAGTGAGAAGGAAGATCTTACCAGCATCCTGGACTCAGAGCAGCAGGTGAAGAAACATCCGCAGGAACAGCTGGGCTGCTGAAAGGAGAAGATAGAAGAATGGAAAGAGTGTCTGAGAGAGAGAGCCAAGCAGCTCAGGAGCTGCAGGAGCAGCAGGAACAGTCCCTGGCCCAGCTGCAGGAGCTCAGAGCCACCTGTCAGCAGCACATCACTTCCAATGAGCAGCTGTGCTCCAAGTAGCAGGTCCTACAGTAGCACCTGCAGAAGCAGACCCAGCTGTTGGAGCAGCTGAAACAAGTGCAGGGTCCGACCAAATGGAGGGACTAGGTGGTGCCCCCAAAGTGGCAGGAGAGTTTCAAGTGCCTGGAAATGACCAGTCTACAGGAGGAGCACCTGCAGTCCCAGCTGAGCTTCCTGGCTTTTTCTTTGGAAGGGGAAGCTGTGAACCCTGGAGAAGCAAAAGCTGAGGAAGCGACTCTCCTCGATGTGCCCATGGCAGAGGATGGAGATGTCCCCTAACCTGAGAGGGATGTGGCACTGTTAGCACTCTCAGAGGATGAGATCCACAGGAGGAAACTCCTGCCGGACTGCTGCAGGCACTCCCCCTCCCCCGGACAGCTCAGTGCCAGATAGAGCCGGAGCCACAGGTCCCCTGCCCCATGAGCTGCCACCACAACATGTGAGATTATGGGAAGTGGCACATGTGGGCATCCGAGAAGAAAATCTGCTTCATCCACAATCTCCTGATGAGGTGGACTTCCAGAGTCCGGCAGATGAGCTCCACCATCGATGCAACCAGCTGTCGGCACATATCCGCACCGTCCAGGAATCCATCCTGGCATGGAAAGGACAGTTGTTCATTCTGGATCAGCTGTGTCAGGAGAAATCCAAGTGCATGTGCCAGCTGTCCCAGGAGAAGATGAAGAGTAGATAGCTGCAAGAGCTGCTGTCACTCCTACACGGGGCTCCAGATGCCGACACAGGCGGAGCTCCCCACCAGTGCAGCTGCTTCAGAGGCCTCAGGCTCCTGGGTGGGCAAAATGAGGGAGGCACAGAAAAATTTTGAAGAATTGCAACTTCAGGATAGTGTGGAAACTGCAAGAGGAGAGATCAGGGCTCCCTGCCCCGTACAGGACTCCCCCACAGAGCATGTCCTGCTGAAGCTCCCCACATCCAGAACTGCCCACAGCTGGTGCACTCAGGCATGCAGTACTCTGTCCCTTTTTTTCTGTAGACTGATGGGGATGATGACTCCCTTTGTGACATACTGAATCCCAAAATCCTCAGCAGCCACCAGAACTAGGAGGCTAGGTGGGCTTTTCTAGGCCTCCATCTCCCTGGTGATAAGAAGGGTAAACTGCGGGCCAAGTAGAGCAGAGGCTGCTGGGAGGAGGCCCAAATTTCAGGGACATCTAATGGCCCATTGGTGGCCAGGGAAGATGCCCATGTTATGCTTATCACAAATAATAAATTGTTTCCAAAGGGAAAATAAAGCCTCCACATAGATTTGTCTTCGAGTTATGGGGCTTGAACTCAGGGCCTGGCCACTGTCCTTGAGCTCTATTTGATCAAGACTGGTGGTCTACAAGTTGAGTCCCACCTCCCCTTCCAGCTTTTTCTTTGTGAAATCAAACCCAGGGCTTCAGGCTTGCTAGGCGACCATTCTATCACTGAGCCACATTCTCAGCTAGGATGATATCTTCACCCCCCCCCCCCCCCCCGCCAAACCCATATGGCCAATCCTCAGATAAATAGGAATTAGGGGCTAGGATGAATATGAAGCACAAGTCTGGTTCACAGTGAAATACTTCCCTGCCTCCTCTTCAACATCCTTATTTAAAGTTTCTCTTTTACTATTGAGGGATGAAAGAGGGAGAGGGATGTCTGAGAGAAGAACACTAAGAACAGTGGCCCCCTGAGTCCCACAGCCTCCCCCACACAAGTGGTCCTACAGATTCCCATCTTACCTGACTCAATATTGTGTCTACACTGTCTCCCTACCCCTGCAAGGCTCAGAATGAAATAAGTGTCAGCCCTGGCCTCAGCCCACACCCAGAATAGAAGCTCCTAGTTCCAGGCTGACTTCCACCTCTGACTTCCCAGAGTTAGACTGCACCCACCACTCACCACTGTGTTGGTGTCAATGATCTCACGGATGGATTTCAGGAGGAAGGTCTATGGCAAAGAGCAGAAGCAGTAGTGTAAGCAGGGAGGAAGGAGCCGGAGCAATTGGTCTGGGATCTTCCTCCTTGAATCCTTCCCGTCAAGCCAGAGCCATCCTGATGTGAAGCATGGCCAAGGCCAGGGGATGGACAAGATAGAGGAGCATGGGACTAAAGGAGGTACTGCTTTATCTTGGCGCACTTGAAATTTCCCATATTTGGCCCATGCCAATCCCAAAGCCAACATGCAATGCCTCTCCTTGTTGTTGGTGTCCATGAGCGCTGTCCCTGAGCTCTTTTTCTCAAGGCTTGCACTCTACCACTTGAGCCACCAGGACACTTATGATTTTCTCATGGTTCTTCGAGGATAAGAGTCTCACACACTTTCCTGCCCAAGCTGACTTGGAAGCCAGATCTCACCTTCCTGAGTAGCTAGGATGACAGGCGTGAGCCACCAGTGCCCAGAATGTGATGCCTTTTTAAAGGATCTTGGCGAGTCTGTAAAAGGAACCCCAAAGGGTCTGGATAGACCATGACCCAATCAAGGAGCTGGGATAGGGGAAGGCTGATGTTATAGCCATTCTGTTCCCCAAAATTATAGATGTCAGGTGGTGTTGGATGCATCAAACTCCTAGGCCAACAACCACCAGACTTAGTGGGGAAAAAGGTAGAGAATACCCAAAGGTTACAGAGTAGAAATATCTGATTTGGCATGTGTATGGGTTGTGTGTGTGTGTGTGTGTGTGTGTGTGTGTGTGTGTGTGTGTGTGTGAGTGTGTTTACCAAGGCTTGAAGAGCCTAGGTGGTAACCTTTAGCATGTTTGCACAAGTTTGGTGCTCGAACATTTGAATTATATTATTTCTTCTTCCCAGCTTTTTGGTGATTCTTTGGAGATAAGAGTATGCCCAGGCTAGCTTTGAATCTTGATTGATCCTCCAGTGTCAGCCTTGAGTAGCTAGGATTATAGGCACGAGCCGCTGGCATGCAGCTGCACGGATGGCTTTTCATACTTTCTGTTCTAACAGCTGTCTACTTGCCCTGGCCTAGATCTCTGACCTCTACATCAGCTTCCAGCAGCCCCCTGACTGTGTGGAAAACATAATGTTCAAACCTGTCAGTGCATCCTATTTCTTTGTCCTCAGGGGTGAGTATGTTTCCTCTGAAGTCTGGAGGGTTAGGGGAAGGGGAAGGAGGGATAGCTGTAGATGGGTGCTTGGCTAGGAAATAGGTATTCTGTTTTATCCAAGAAGGAAAGTGTGCCCAGATGCTAATGCTCATGCTCTCATATTTCTAGCTCCCTTAGCAGGCTGAGATCAGAGGACTGACATTCATATGCAACCCAACAAGATATGTTTGTGAGACTCTCCTCTCTCAAGAACCACCTGAAAGCTGGAAGAAAAGCTGTCGTAGAGTGCTATCCTTGAATGAAAAAACTGAGAGACAGAGCACGGGCCCTGAATTCAAGCCCTACTACCAAGATGCACTCATGCACACGCACGTGTGTGCATGCACACACACACACACACACACACACACACACACACACACACACAGAGGAAGGTCGTAATGATAAGCTGAACTAGAACTGGGGGCAGTCTTGAGGCATAATCATAGTAAACTCTCAAGCTACATCAGTTGTTGGGCTTCTTGGGCTAAGGAGTCTGGCCTATGGCAGTAAATTCCATGGAACCTGGCCCTCCATTCCAGCACGGGGCCATAGAACCAAGGGAAGGACACTATGGATGTCCCTATGTAGTTGGCCCATGATTGCAGACCTTTATCTGCCCCTGAGCTCTGGTGAGTTAAGCAGGTCTCTGAGCCCCTGGGACTCCTGGTTTATAGTGATTGTTACAAGCAGCAGCCAGCCTGCTTTGGATTCCTCAGCATACTAGTCTCTCTTAAGCCCTACTCAAAACCTGCCCAAGGTGTGCCTGACAAATTCACGTTCTTGTGATTCCCTTGTGAGCCGGCATTAAGTAGTCTACCCCTTCTGGCCCAGAACCGTGGTCTGAGACGCCGATTTAGTGCTCAGATTCACACTGCACTCATGACAGATGCTCTTCTGATGACCCGGCCAATGATCTCCATGCCACAAAACTTTATCCTTATCTTGTATTGTGTCCCGCTCTGTAGGCAAAGGCCTTCAAGGAGGCTGCTCTCAAGACTTGTAGGACACATAGACATTGGAAGACCATCAGGAGCCCACTGGAAAGTACTCTACCTAGAGCCACAGCATGAGGTCAAAGCAGGCCAGGTATTGGTCATGGGGCTCTAACTCTGGGCCTGGGCACCGTCTCTCAGCTCTTCAGCTTAGCACTTCAGCCACATCACCACTTCTGGTTTTCTGGTGGATCATTGGAGATCAGAGTCTCCTGGACATTCCTGCCCAGGCTGGATTTGCATGGCAATCCTCACATCTCAGCCCCCTGAGAAGCTAGGAGGGCCAGCATAAGCCACCCATGCCTGGCTGATCTGGCCTTTCACCACCGTGGACTAAGAACTCCTGAAAGCTTTTCTTTGTTGTTAGGTGCCAGTACTGGGGCCTGAACTCAGGGTCTGACCTGTAGTCTCTTAACGTTTTCTCTCAATGCGGACATTCTACCACTTGAGCCACAGCTCCCTTTCTGGCTTTTGTTAGTTCATGGGCAATAAAGTCTCACTAACTTTTCTCCCATGAGATGGCTTTGACCCATGATCTCTGATCTCAGTCTCCTGAGTAGCTAGGATTTACAGGGGTGAGCCACTGGTGGGATTGAGCTAGAAGCTTTTCTTAAGCAAGAGTTCTTCCCTGCATTTGCCCTGACTCCTCCATGCAAAGAGGGCCTGAGGGTCAGGAGCTGTGAAAAATAGGCTTCCAGCCACAGAAATTGGCTGGGGTCTTTGGTGAAAAGTCAAGCTAATCTTTCCCTGGGCCTCATTCTGGGACCCCACCCTCTGCCCTACCTGTGACTCAAGTACAAAACTTGACACAGGCTTCAGTGTTCTGCCAGACTTGTCTGAAGCCACAGAACCTTCATCCCATCCACACCACCTGCTCTACACCACACCTCAGGACCTTTGCCCATGCTGTACCTTGTGCCTGAGGCTCTCTGTTCTGTTCCATAACATAGAACTCCTGTGGAATTTTGGCACTGATTATATCACTTCCTGGAGCAAGTCTTTCCTTCCCTCCTCCCTCTTTTTTTAAATACTGAGTTTCTAGAGGTGGAATTTGTGCAGGCTGACTGTCAAATTCTCTATCTTCGTATGTGTATGTGTGTATATGTGTGTGAGTGTGTGTATGGCATGTGCGTGTGTGTGTGTGCCAGTCCTGATGTTTGAATTCAGGGCCTGGACGCTATCCCTAATCTTTTGTGCTCAAGACTAGCACTCTACTACTTCAACCACAGCTCTACTTCTGGATTTTTGGGAGTTTAATTGGAGAAAAGAGTCTCATATAGACTTTCCTGCTTGCATTTGGGATCTCAGATCTCAGTCTCATGAGTAGCTAAGGTTACAGGGGTGAGCCAACAGCACCTGCCCTCTACCCCTCTACCTGTTACCCATAATCTCCGCCTTCTGCTAAGTCCCAGTAGAAAATGTCTCACCATGCTCACCTTTTTTTTTTTTTTTTGGCCAGTCTTGGAACTTAAACTCAGGGTCTGGGCATGTGCCTGAGCTTCTTTTGCTCAAGGTTAGAAGTTTTATTGCTTAAGCCACAGTGTCAATTTTGGCTTTTTCTGTTTCTGTGGTAGGGAGGAATCAAACCAGGGCTTCATTTGTGCTAAGTAAGCACTCTACCAGTAAGCCACATTTGAAGCCCAAGGCTTACTTCTAACGGGAGTTATGACGGTGGGATTTATTGGATTACTCCTTTTGGCACAGAAATGTCTGGTTATTTTCTATCTTTCCCAGGATTTGGGACCAGCCTGAGACTCGGCAATGAGGAATGATGAATGAGTGATGGCCACCAGGCCCCAGAAGCCTAGGCTCACATCCTACAGAGGGATAGAAGATATGGAGCCACAACCTTTGACAACTCCTACAGCCTAAGAATTGTGCTTTCCCATGATAATTGCCAGGACATCATTCACCTGTTGTACACATCAGTTGCACACACCAGCCCAGGCAACGCCTTCCTGAATTCAGTTCTTAAACTGTAGTGAAGGATGCTTGTTCAAGCTGCCTGCTCAGACTTAGTATTCTCTGAGGGCTTGTTGCAGCTTGCCCAGGTTGGGGGGCTGGGCATGGACAACCTGCTGAATGCCCATCATCCAGGCCCTGTCCCTGAGCCCTTTTGCTCAAGGGTAGTGCTCTGCAACTTGAGCCAAGGGCCACTCAGGTTTTTTTGTTATTATTTTGTTTTGATTTCCTGTGATCTCTTAAGAAATATGAATATCGTGGTCTTTCCTACCCAGGCTGAATTCAAATTGGCATCTCAGCCTCCTGAGGAGCTAGGATTACAGGCAAGAGCCACTGACACCTGGCTTCCTTTTCTTCTTGTTGTTCGTATTTTTTGCGAGAATCTGAAATCTTCAAGGTGTCATTCCAATGGTTTGCATTCGAAGTAAACGTCCCAGGCCTGGAATTGGAATGCTAGGATGGCCACCCACAAATGGAGGGAGAT
This sequence comes from Dipodomys spectabilis, assembly GCF_019054845.1. NCBI lineage: Eukaryota > Metazoa > Chordata > Mammalia > Rodentia > Heteromyidae > Dipodomys > Dipodomys spectabilis. Next base: position 3,093,334 of record NW_024871021.1, on the reverse strand, counting down.
CCTGACTAACTCATTCCTATTCATGTGAATGCTAAGGGAATGTTATAAAAGAAATAATTAAATTTGAAGTTAATTCATAACTCTATTTTAGAATGCCACACAAAAATTATTGAATTTATATCTTCCATTCTAGCAACATGGTTTGATTAAGGATATTGACTGATTTTTTTATTAATGATTTTATAAGAATTAGATGATGATATTCATTAAATGGAAGCATAATTTAATAACTAATAATTTGTAAAAATATATAATTTAATAATATCCTCACATTTCCTCTGTTATATATATATGTATGTATATATATTTTATATATATATATGTATATATATATGTATATATATATATATATAAATAAATATATATATATGGCACTACTGTGGCTTGATCACAGGTCCTCAGAACTTCCTGGCAGCTCAGTTTTCTGGAGGCTGGTTGGCTAAGACTGTGACGCCATTTATGCATTGGGCATTGTAGGCTGTGTGTTGAAATCTCAGCATGGCCAATAATGTATTCATGGAGTAAGAAGCCAATTTTGACACATTTTTTTCCTTCTCTGTTAATGTCCTGGGTCTCAGTACATGTAATATGATGTAATAAAATAAATGTTTTATGTGCAATAATACTAAATAAATAAGGGTAATAAATGTCATATGGAATAAACCCATGTATGTAAATAGATCTCATATATGAGTATTATTTTTTCCAGAACTGGGACGACTTCAGTTCACGTCCTTGGAACTTTTCTGAACTTCTTTTCTTCAAGGACGGTGATCTTCCTCTTCACCCACAGTGCCACAGAGTTACCCAAACCCTGAGTTTAAATGCCTGGCTTGCCAGTAAAATGGTACAAATTCCAAGCCAGGGCCTTATTATTATTATTGTTATTGTTATCAGTATTATTATTATTTGGTTTTAGCCCAAGCACCGGGCTTGAACTCAAGTCTTGGCATCTCTACCAAAGCAGATCCTGGGATCCTAGCTCCTGAGTTAAAATCTCAGGGCTTGCAAAAATAAATAAAAAGGAAAAGGATAAAACTGAGAAGTTCAATCAGGTGGTTTTACATTTTTTTGTCCTTTGTATTGTACCATCCTGGGTCTAAATACAATGCCCGGACAATGCACATGACCTTACAATGCTGATGTTTGGCTGGCTATTAGGGAAGCCAAGCCGAAATCAGCAACTTAGGCCTGAAAGTTGAATCCCGGGACTCCCACTAATGAATGGCTGGCGGGAGATTCTAAGAAATGCTTTCCATGATGGGAAGGTGGCTCAGTTGTAGAGCGATTGCCTTGCATACTAGAGGCCCTGGGTTCGATTCCTCAGCACCACATTAGCAAAAAGAAAAAAGCCGGAAGTGGCTCTGTGGCTCAAGTGGTAGAGCGCTAGCCTTGAGCTGAAGAGCTGAGAGACAGCGCCCAGGCCCAGAGTTCAGGCCCCACGACCGGACCCAAAAAAAAAAAATTAAAAAAATTAAAATTAAAAATAAACGCTTTCTAATAGGTATCTGTACAAATAGAATGTTGTAAAAGTAACAATTACATAAGTAGTGTACGATTATATTATAAAATTATACACAACAATTATACTACATTGATTAATTTTCAATTGATACATTATTATGTATTCAATCATGATACTTAAGAAAGGAAGGAATAATTTAATTGGCAATACTTGGTAGAAATATATATGCATTTTCATAATTTACAGACATCTCTCGTTAAATATATCTACACCTATCTATCTATCTCTCTATCTCTCTATCTATCTATCTATCTATCTATCTATCTATCTATCTATCTATCTATCTATCTATCTGTCTGTCTGTCTGTCTATATACCAATCTATACATTTATCTGTTTATACACTTGTCACTACTGGGGCTCAGTGGTAGAGTGCTCGCCTAGTAAGTACAAAGCCCTTGGTTCGATTCCTCACTACCATGTGCATAGAAAAATCCAGAAGTTGTGCTGTAGCTCAAACACTAGCTTTGAGCATAAAGGCTTAGGGACTGTGTCTAGACCCTTACTCAAGACCCAGGACTGACACCAAAACAAAAAAAAAGGAAAAGATAGAATGTTCTGACTGCAACTATATAAGGATAGGGCTGCAAATACCTCATCACAGAGCAAGCTGGGAGTCTAGTGCTGACATTTGCCATCTAACCTGAATTAGCCAGAGGTAAGCCGCTGCTACCCAGTTCCACGGATTAGATGCTGCTGGCTTGCTTACCCTGTCATCCAAGATTCTCAGAGGCTGAGATCTGACACTGGTGCGTTTAAAACCCAGCCCTGGCAGAAAGTCTGCGAAACTCTGAGCTGTGGCTTAAAGTGGTAGAGTTCTAGCCTGATCAAAAGACCTTAGGACAGTACCCCCAACATTTCAGTGCAATCCCCGTGGCTGACTCCCCCACCCCCCAAAAAAAACTCACCCCTCTAAAATCCAAATTTGGACTGTTTGTGGCATGTCTCTGAAAGAATGGTGATACTGATGAAAGCACCCTAATTCTAATGACATTATGTGGGTTCCAGCTATGTGATGAGTCTTTCATGAGTTGTGTGCTGAGTCCTTCATGGGGTGCATTTTTTTTCATTTTTTCATCTGGTTCTTATAAGAGCTCCACAAGTAAGATGATTGCGCAGATGAGAAACTTGTGGCTCAGATAGGTCCTCATGTGAGGGCCAAAATTATATATGTACCTACCTTGTGAGTTGTCTCCTGCAGACAATTGTTTTGGTTTATGTTTCTTGATTATGAACCTTGAACTCAGGGCATAGCCACTGACACTTACCCGTGGGGATCATGGATAGCGCCCTACCATGTGGAGCCAAGGACCCCCTTGCAACAGAGTGTTACAGTCTAGGCATGTAGTAGCTGAGGTCTGTCATCTGGCCTACTCAGGAAGGTGAGATAAATGATCTGGGTTCAAAACTATACCAGACACAAAAGGTCCCATGAGACTATTATCTCATATTCACCACTTAGAAACTTGAAGTGGAAGCTAGTCGCTGCTGACTCGTGCCTGTCATCCTAGGTACTCAGGACGCTGAGAGCTGAGGATCACGGTCCAAAGCCAGCCTGGGCTAGAATTTCCTTGAGACTCTTCTCTCCAGTGACCCACCAAAAACCTCAAGGGGTGCTGTTGCTCAAGTGGTAGAGCGATTGGCTTTAGCTAAAGAGCTCAAGGACAGCACCCAGGCCTAGACTTAAATTCCTCCAACTTCCAACAAAAGAAAGAAAGAAACCTGAAGTAGAATGCTGGGAATGTGTCTTAGGAGTAGAGTGCTTTGCATGTATGAATCCCTGGGTTTGATTCCTTAGTATTACATCACTAGAAAAAAGCCTGAAGTGGATGTGTGCCTCAAGTGGTAGAGTGCTATCCTTGTACAGGAGAAACTCAGGTACAGTGTTCAGGTCCTGAGTTGAAGCTCCAGGACAAGTATATGAACACACATACATGCACACACACAGATACCAGAAGTGAAGCTGTGACACCAAATGATAAAGAACTGAGCTTCTGCTCTGCACTCACAGTCAGTACCCAGGTCCTGTGTTCAACACAGCCACCCAGGGCCCAACTAGGAGAGGTCAAAGTTTCAAAATCTGATGAGTTTCACCAGCCCTAGATGACAGGAAGCATAGCGAAATTACACATGTGCTTTGATTTAGCAAGCTTCTGGAAACCCAGGGGGGCATCATTGCCAATAATGAATCATTTCATTAGGTTCAGTGCCATGGACCGGCTCTGCCAGGACGATGGACGACACCTCGTGGAGGTAACTGGAACAGGTGGGGAAATGGCAAACAGAAAACTCACACATAAGAGGAGTGAAAGCTAGTTGCGATTTATTGCAGAGGATAACAAGTTTTTATAGAATAAGGTCTCAATGAGAAAGGGCAAAAGGTTACACAATCTTGCTGCAAGGCTTCGTTCTTGGGTGGTCACCAGCTGGTAGCCTGATCTTGTTTTTTGGATGATGAACTATGACCATAGGCAATTGTTCCAGGCTTTGCCTCTATTTTTAAGAAATACAATTGGTTTCGAGATGTTTATCACCTATTAACCATTAACCAGAGCATATATGCAAGGTGGTGGACAGTAAGGTATGAACTCTAGTACGTTATTGTTACTTTTGTTTAGTTTTGTACTTTATGGGTTTCAAATCTTTTGTAAGCAATTGTGTTTCTTTGCCATTCTTTAGAGGGTCCCCAATTTGTGGCCAAAAATCATGATATTCAGTATACTTAGTTAAATCTGGCCATATATCAAATTTAGGCTCATAGTGTCTTCTCTGTAACCCTTTCACATAATCGTTTACTCTTCTCCATAGAGGCCTTCACTGTCTCATAAGATCTTTCTTGCTCCTTTGATAATAAGCACCAAGGAGGCCTAGATCTAGCAAGTCTCTCAGTAAATAGAAGAGAGTAATAGGAAGTTCTTTCTCCTAAGTAGTTTACCCAACGGTTGCCATCCTTATCATACACACCTGTAAAAGGCTATGGATCTGGGGGAAGTCTTTGGGGTACTCTAGATAATGGAGGATCCCACCATTTTCCTCTGATAAGCCATTGCCACCTTCCATCTACCAACCTTTTAGGAATCTTATTTAGCTTTTGGTCTAAATATCCCTCTACATCTTTCTTATCTACAGGATATCTATATGGGTCTATTGTATATTCTTCAGGATTAAAGGGAAGTCTCCAATAGCCATACACTCTTTCTGCTCTAGCCGTGCCTACAGCTTCTTGTAAATTTCTTACAAACAATTCCTTCTGCTGAAGTGATGTCATGAAACCCTCAATACTTTTATATTTACTTATGACTTGTCTACTAGCCTCCATAAGAGGGGCTTTCAGGGTAGCACTTAACTCTGGTGAGTTAGTCATATTCTCAGGACACTTATCAGATGTTGGAGTGTTCAACACTTCCAAGAAATAGCCCTGAATAAGGGAACGTTGAGCATGAATAAGTAGAACAAGCAGCAGGAGCAGTAAAAGATTAATGTGCACTCTTATACAGCGAAGAAAAGAAAAACAGGAACAGGAACACATCTTTCCCAGGGGCTTGCCAGCCTTTCCAGGAGGTAGGCTTCTTTGAAGCCCCATTCTCTGAGGTAGACTTCTGTGAAGTCCCATTCTCAGATCTGATAGCAGGTGTTCCATGCTAAGCAGACTCCACTGGAGTAGATGTGGAAGTTCAGCTCCTTAGTTGTCTGCCAGAAGGACCCTTGAATTAATTGTAGCTGGTTATTTCAGCACTGGAACATAGTCTAACAAAGACAGGCTAAGTGCAGGGAACTTGGCCACGGGAGGTGCACAAATGAAGTCTTCCTGTTACAACAGAGCTCTCGGCAGAGAGATAGCTTGAGGTACATAGAGGGCTTTTTCTCCTGACCTTCAGAGCCCACCCACACTCTTCACTAATTGTCCTAGAAGGAGTTTTTTTTATCACTCAGCTGTACAGGATTGAGGCCTGTTCCAACAATGAGGAAGACTTCTTCCAGCAGTCACCAATGTGGAGAAAACCTCAGGCTACAATGGGAACAGTGAGAGGAGCCCTGGAAGATGCACTGTCTTGAAAACTCTTTCTGTTCTATGAAATCATTCTATGCAAAGCAAATTTCATAGCTGGATACCTTTCATCATAGGAACTCCAGACCTTCACCAATAGAAATACATGCATACGTACATGGGGAGACATGTTGTTACTGGCTTTTTTTTTTTATTGGCAGGTCCGGGGGTTTTACTATGACCCTAGGCAATGTTCCTGAGCTAGTTTTGCTCAAGGGTAGCACTCTGCCCTTGAGTCATAGCCCCATTCATGGGAATTTTTTATTTCTCTATTCCCTCAGAAATAAGAGTGTGGTGGAATTTCCTGTCCTGGCTGAATTCAATCTGGTATTCTCTACTACTCAGCCTCCTGAAGAGCTAGGATTACCGGTAGGATCCACTGACACTTGGCTTTCTTTTCTTCTCATTCTTTTCTTTCATCCTGACAATCTGAAATCTTCACAGTGTCATTCCAATGGTTTGCATTTGAAGTAAAATACCCAGGCCTGGAGTTGAAATGCCTGGACTGCCACCTATAAATGGAGGGAGATCTTGAGAAAATCCTTCCTATCCATGGGAATGCCTAATGGAATGTTATAAAAGTAACAATTAAATTTGCAGTTAGTTCATGATTCTCTTATAGAATGCCACACAAAAAGTATTGGATAATGTCTTCCATTCTATCACCATGGTATGATTCTCCCAATTAAGGAATACTGACTACTTTTACATTAACGCTTTAATAAGTATTCAATCATGATACTTCATTTCATTGAAAGAAGGCATAATTTAATAACTAATAATTCATAATGTACATAATTTAAATTCCTCACATTCTCTCTCATATACATAGCAACCTACACATCTATCTATCTATCTATCTATCTATCTATCTATCTATCTATCTATCTATCTATCTATCTATCTATCTATCTATCTATCTATCTATCCGTCACTACTATTGCTTGATCACAGGTCCTCAGAAATGGCTGGCATTTTTTTGCCAAAGGCTTTTGTTTTACAACTGACCCATTCATGATTTATGCATTGTGGGCCGTGAGTTCAAATCCCAGCATGGCCAAAAGTTTATATGTGGGGTCAGAAGCCATTTTTGACCCATATTTTTCCTTCTCTGTGAAAGTCCTGGGTCTCTGTATGATGTATAATCTATATGCAAATAAATCCATTTAATACGATGTAATAAATGAAATAAATGTTATATATGTAATAATACTAAATAAAATAAATAAAAAATAAATAAGGGTGATAAATGTCATATGGAGTAAACACATGTATGTAAATAGATCTCATGTATGAATATTGTTTTTTTCAGTGCTGGGCCTTGAATTCAGGGCCTGGAAACTGGTCTGAAATTCTTATCTTCAACGATGGTGGGTTTCCCTTCCCCCAAAGTGCCAGAGTTAATCAGACTCTGAGTTGAAATCCCAGGCCTGTTAGAAAAATGGTGCAAATTCCAAGCCAGGGTCTTAAATTTTTTTGACCAGGAACATGCACTGTCTTGAAAGCACTCTCATTGACATCATTCTATTCAAAGCAAATTTGTTAGCTGGGTGCTATTCTTCATAATGACTATGGATGTTCACTGATAGAAATACATTCATATATACACAGACACAGTTACTGGCTCTTTTTTTTTAGTGCAGATCCTGAGGCTTGTACTATGAGCCTAGAAATTGTCCCTGAGCTCCATTTACACAAGGAAACACTTTATTGTGCCTTAATCCATGATACTTCATTAAATGGAGTTATAATTTAATACCTAATAATTATTAGTAATATATTATATGTAATTTAATAATATATAGACATCTCACAATCTATAAATATATTTATATTTAAATGTACAGTGGAATATACATATACATCTCTCTCTTTCTCTCTCTCTCTATATTTATATACACGTATTTGCAGCAATTTACACATATATCTATATATATATTGGCCATTCCTATGGCAAGAACTCAGGTCCTTGGAACCTGAATTTCTTTGAGGCTGCTGTGCTTAAACTGACCCCTTGATGAAATAGACATTCCAGGACCTGAGTTCAAATCCCAGGAGTGCCGAAGTCAATAGGTGGAATAAGAAGCCAATGTTGACCAGATTTCCTTTCTGTTGAAATATTGTGCCCTAGGTACAATAAGTAATATCTATGCAAATACATATATATGATATATATTATACATGTATATAAATATTATTTTTGCCAGCTCTAGTGCTGGAATTCACACACTGGGAAATGCTCTGGAATTTTTTTCTTGTAGGTTAGCTTTCACTTCACCCAGAGAACAAGAGTGTTACCCAGTCCCTGAGTTCAAATTCCAGGTATAGCAGAAAAAATGGCCCAAACTCCTAGCCAGGACCTTAACTTTTTTGCGGGGCAGGCACGGGGCTTGAACTCAGGTCGCCACAACTTTGAGTCAGCCTTGATTACCCTAGGCTGGGGGGCAGCTTTTTCACCCACGGATGATCCAGGAATCCTACGATCTGAGTTCAAGTCCCAGCTCTGGCAAAAAAATAAACCAACCAAGATGGAGGATGAAAAACCAGGAAGTTTTAGACAACAGTTTTACCTTTGTTTCCTTTGCACTGTGACCATCCTGGCTCTCAATGACTCAGCTTGAAAATTTTACATGACCTTGCATGGCTGAAGGCTGGGGGGCTGTCAGTGAAGCCTGAGCCCAACCAAGACACTTAGGCCTTGAGTTTGATCCTGGGACTTCCACCTACTCATTCCTATCTATAGGAACAATAATAGAATCTTTGTAATGTACCAATTGAACTACTAATTAGCTGGTCATTGTAGTATAAGTTTGTACGCAATAAATACAGGTCATTGATTAATTTAATTAACACTTTATTAAGTCTCCTACCGTGATTAACTAATGGAGGCATAATTTTAGACCAAATAATTCATAGTAATAGAATATATAAACATAAGATATAGGTCATCTTCTTTATATAGCATTATACACTAGAATCTACATAAATGTCTATCTGTCTCTCTTTATAACTTTATTTATAGATTCATATACATATGAATCTACACATCCATCTGTTTATATATTGGCCACTCCTAGGGCTTCATCTCAGGTCCTCAAATTTGCCCGAAAACTTCACCTGTGTCAGACTGTTGGGCTAAAATTGACCCATTCAAAAACTTGATCCTGGTGGAAGAAGGCAATTGTCCCACTTGTTTTCCTTATCAGTGAAAGTCCTGGGTCTCAGGAATGAAGTATAATACATAGGCAAATCTAATATATAATAAATAAATAAAAAACAAAATAAAATGAATAACTACACTAACTGCAATATGCAGTAAACATGTGTATGTAAGTATAAATCATGTATTTAAAATGTATACGAATATTATTTTTGCGAGTGCTAGAAACAGGCCTGTCTTTCTTGCCTTCCATCACTGTGAGCTTTCCCTTTCCCAACAGTACTGCAGATTTACCCAGACCCTGAGTTCATATCCCAGACCGGGCAGAAAAAAATGGCGTGAATACAACACCAAGTAGCCTAATAATTGTTTAAATATTTTTAATGTATATATGTACATATGCATGTATGTATTACGTATTTTTATTTTGTCAACCACAGGGCTTGAACTCAGGGCATGGCAAATCTGCTTCAACTTTGATCACTCTAGGCTTGTTGCAGCCACTGGGCTCACAGCTGAACCTAGGTTCCTGGGCCTCAAAGGCTGACAGGAAAAATAAATAAATAAAACGACACAGAAAAAAACCAGTAACTTGCAGATGGTTGCCAGTTTTACATTTGTTTTCTTTTCAAGGTGACCATCCTGGGTCTAAATGACAGGGCTGAAAAGTGTTGGTAACCTGGCATTGCTGAAGGCTATCGGGCTTCCAGAGAAGCCATGGGCCAACACGAAAACATAGGCCCTGTGTTCAAGCCAGGTCCTTGCCACTACCAATGGAGGGAGATCCTAAGAGTCTCATTCCTATTCATAGGAATACCGATGGAAAGTTATGAATGTCAAGGTTGAATTACTTGTTCCTGAATGATAATAGCATAAAATTAGAGAGTGATTTTAGGAGGCCGGTGGATTTTAATGAATATTTTTTGACACATTAAAAGAATACTATTAATTACATGGACACAATAGTTTCAGGACAGTGGTCGATATAATTAATAATTCATTAAAGATGAAAACAGTAATATTAATTACATGGAGGCATAATAAATACCCAAGAATTGGTAGGAATGTAGCCTATATAACTAAATAATATATAGACATCTCTGGCACTCTATGAAGATCTATATTTATTTGTGTACTACCATATGCATGTTCATCTGTTCTTGTTTTGTCAACCCCTGGGGCTCAATCTCAGGTGCTGGGAACTGCTTGTTGGCTCAATATGCCTCAGGCTGGCGTGCTGACACTTACCCATTCATGAATTGGACCTTGTAGGCTGTGAGTTCAGATGCTAGCACTCACAAAAATTGAATCATGCAGTAAGACACAGGGTGACACAGGTTTTCTTTTTCTGTGTAAGTCCTGGGTGTCAGGTGTGAAGTTTCATACATAGGAAATTCTATATCCTATGTAATAAATGTAGTAAATATTCCATGTGTTATATCATTCAATAAAATAAATGGTAAATGATTAAAAAAATAAAATGAATAACTACACTAAGCACAATTTGGAGTCAATATATGGGGCTCAATCTCAGGGCCTGGGCACTGCCTGGCAGCTGAATTGGCTAGTGGTTGCTGTGCTGGCAGTCACCCATTCATGAACTGAGCCTTCATTGCCCTGAGTTTAGATCCCAGCACTCCCAAAAATGTAATCTTGGAATGATAAGCCGAGCATGACACACTTTCCTTTTCTGTGAAAGTGCTCAGTGTCAGGTAGGATATATAATTTGGATGCAAATCTATAAGCTATTTAATAGGATGTAATAAAGGTAAAAAAAACATCATAGGTAGAAGAATTGCCACTACAGTAAATGATAAACAGATTGAATTAGTAGTGAATCATTCTAGGATAAAATTAGATGCAATAAGTGTAGGATGTGCACTAAGTTTAACTAATATTTTATTAAGCATTAACAGAATAAAAATTACATGCAGTCCTAATTAAATAACTAATAATTAGGAGTAACACATGATGCATAATTTAATAATATATAGACATGGGTCTCATTCTATGAAATATCTAATTACATGTATGGATATATGTACATATATGATAAACAATTATAGGATTTTGAGTAATTATTAATTAATGGTTTATTAATTGTTAACTGGGACACATCATTAAATGGAGACATAATTTAATATCTAAGAATTGGTGGCAATATTATGTATAATTTAATAATATGCAGAAATCTCTTTTTGTATATATAATATTTATATACAGCAATCTCTATCTATTTATACCTCGTTCACTCCTGAGTCTCATTGGTTGAGTGCTCTCATAGTAAGTACAGAGCCTGGGTTTCATTCTTCAGTGCCACAAAACAGAAAACTCAGAAGTTCTCCTGTCTTTCAATCAATTAATTGCTAGCCTTGAGCACAAACGTTTAGGGACAGTGTCTAAACTCTTTCTCAAGCCCCAAGTCTGATGCCAAAAAAGGTAGGATATTCTAACTGTAATTATAGAAGGATAGAACTTCAAAAACCTCATTACAGAGCAAGCTAGGAGTCTGGTGCTGACAGCTGCCACCTAACCTGACTTAGCCACATGTAAACCGTTGCAAACCAGCTCCACATGTTACCCATGTCATCCTGGCTTATGCCTGTCATCCTAGCTGCTCAGGGGCTTTAAAACCCAGTCCCGGCAGGAAGTCTGAGAGACACCTTAAAATGTGGCTCCAAGTGGTAGAGCTTTGAGTTCAAGACCCATGGCTAACACCCCCTCCCCAGAAAAACACCCCATTAAACCATTAGATATGAACTTGTATGGTTTGCAAATTTTTCCTCACAGAATGGTGATACTGATGAAAGCACCCTAATTCTAATGACAGCTTGTGGAATGGAGCTATGTGCTGAGTCCTCCATAGGGTGCTCTTTTCTGAGTCCTGCACAAGGTGCTATGTGCTGAGTCTTTCACAGGATGCAGTGTTCTGAGTCCTGCATTGGGTACTGGGTGCTGAGTCTTTCACAGGATGTTGTGTGCTGAGTGGTGCAAAGAGTGCCAAGTGCTATGTCCTTAACAGGGTTCATTCTTACATCTTGTCTATGTAAGAGCTCCACAACTTAGATGATTATACAGACAAGAATATTGAGGCTCAGATAGGTCCCCATGTCAGGGACAAAATTATGTATTACTGAAGACTCGTGAGTTGTCTACAGCAGACAATGGTTTGGTTTGTTTTTCTCTTGGTCATGAACCTTGAACTCGGGGTTGAGGCACTGAACCTTACCTCTTGGGCTCATGGCTAGCACTGCACCACTTGGAACCATAGACCGTCTTGCAGCAGAGGCTATGGCCAAGGGGTCAGTACCTGAAGTCTGTCACCCTGCCTTCTCGGGAAGCTGAGTTCTAAAGATCTGGGTTCCAAACCATCCCAGACACAAAAGGTACCATGAGACTATTATTTCCAATTCACTACTAAGAACCTGAAGGGGAAGCTAGGTGCTTGAGCACATGTCGGTTATCCTACCTACTCAGGAGGATGAGATGTGAGGATCATGGTTCAAAGCTAGCCTAGGCAGGAAAGTCCTTGAGAAACTTAGCTCCAATGAACCACCAGAAAACCGGAAATAGCTCTGTGGCTCAAGTGGTAGAGCACAAGACTTGAGCTGAAGAGGTCAGGGACAGCACATGTATCAAGACTTCAACTCCTTCAATCGACAACAACCACAATAAAAAAAAAAGATATAAATAAACTAACAAAGCTGAAGTAGAGGGCTGGGAATGTGCCTTAGTGGTAGAATGCTTTGCATATATGGAATCTTGGGCTTCATTTCTTAGAACCGGGTCACTAGGGCAAAGCCTGTAGTAGCTCTGTGGCTCAAGTGGAAAAGGGATATCATTCTACAAGAGAAACTAGGTAGAGTGCTCAGGTCCTGAGTTCAAGCTTCAGGACTCATGTATATGTGTGCACGCACACACACACCCACGTGCACACACACCGTCGTGCACACACACACACACACACACACACACACACACACACACACATACACTCACAGACCAGAAGTGATGTTTTTACACAAAATGGTAAAGCACTGGGCTTCTGCACTGAGCTCAAGGTCAGAACCCAGGTCCTGTGTTTAAACCCAAAACCAAGGGACCCAGGGCCCAACTAGGAGAAGAAAAATGTTTCAGAACCTGATGAGCTTCATCAGTCCTAGATGACAAGAAGCTTTGTGATATCCAACATGTACTTGGATTTCCCAAACTTCCAGAAACATAGGAGAGGCATCATAGGCCCAAAATTGCCTGCAATGAATCGTTTAATTATATGCCTTAGTTGTCTGCCTGAAGGACTCCTGAATTATATTGAGCACTGTAACTGAACACCGGAATATAGTCTCACAAAGGCAGGATAAGTGCACAGAACTTGGCCTGCCATGGGAGGTGTCACAAATGAAGGTCTCCTGTTAAAACAGAGCACTGTGGTGAGATATATCTAAGGGTACAAAAAGGCCTTTTTCCCCTGACCTTCAGAGCCCGCCCACACTCATCCTCACTAACTGGACCAGATGGACTTGTTTGTTACCCAGCTGTACAGGAGTGGGGGCTTTTGTGTGCCTATCCAGAAAATGAGAAAGACTTCCTCCAGCAGGCCTGTGATGCAGAGAAACCCTCAGTTTACACTGTGAACAGTGAGGGGAGTCCTGGAACATGCACTATCTTGAAAGATGTCTCTCTGTTATGAACTCATTGTACTGGATACAAATTGCCTAGGTTGGTGCCATTCATCATAGCTACTCCAGAATTTCACCTATAAGAGTACAGGCTCTTTTTGAGGGGGGCAGGTCCTGGGGTGGATATATGAGCCTATGCATGGTCCCTGAGCTCCTTTTGCTCCAGGGTACTGCATTAAGCTTGAGTCACAGCCCCACTTCTGGGTATTTCTGTGATCTCTTAGAAATAACTGTGTCATGGACTTTCCTACACTGGCTGGATTCAAACTAAGTTTCTCTACATCTCAGCCTCCTGAGGATCTGGGATTACAGACAGCAGCCACTGGCACCTTATTTCTTCTCTTCTTCATTTTTTAATCTGGACAGTCTGACTTCTTAACAGGGTCATTCCCAAGGTTTTAATTTATAAGTAATCTACCCAATGTTCTTTATAGCTGCTTTCCCTGAGAAGGATTTTCTCTCCTCATCTTCCCCTCTGATCCCAGGCTTGAGGCCAAAAGTGAGAAATGAGTGTCACAGAATTTGGGAGCAAATATCCACAGTACATGCCAGTTCTGTCACTTAGCCTTGAGCTGCTGTCCGTTTACTGTCTCAGGATATGAGGACCGAAAGCTGGAACGATCCTCATACAGTCTTCATTGCTCCTTTTGCCTATAAAATGATCTAATAATTATGAGTGTTTTGTGTCTCCAATGTTAAGTGTCTAGAACACACTAGTAGCATCTTCATGTGAAGAGTTAAAGTTTTGAGGCAGTGACCGCTTGTTGCTTGTTTCTAGCAGAGCAACATGTGGTGGTAATCCGAACACCTGGTTGGTTGTGCGCCTTTATAAAACCTGCAAATCTTTAGCTCGGGTTCTCCTCCTAGGCTCTGCTGTGTTGTAGTGTAGGATGATACCCGAGCTGCAGCCCATTTAAATAAAACCTTAAAACAGATGTAAAATCTGACTCTGGATGGTCTTCTTGGTGGGGATCTTGTGACCTGGGTATAACATATTAGTGGGGGCTCATCTGGGATCCCTCCAAAGACCTCCAAGATCTCAGACTCCAAAAGTAAAACAGAGCTGTCTTTGTTAATTTCTCTTGTCCTCTCATTTGTCTGTTTTACTTTCATTTTCCTTTGTGAGGATGGCCAATCTGATTCGTAAAGGCTTGTTGAAGCAGACGCGCTTGCATCACAACCCTGGAGGATCTGGGAGATGTCCAAGATCCTCTTGTGGGGCAGGGGTCCTTAGAACCCCGCTGTGTGGGGCGGGGGGGGGGGCGGTCCTTGGAACACTGCCGTGAGAATTGCGGGGCGGGGGTCGGTTCAGTTTTGGGCCGGAACTGACCAAGAGGGCCTCCGAACAGAGGCCCAAGTTCCCCACTGTGGCTCTGCTCCTTCTGCTGTGGGGCGTGGTTGTGGAACCCCACCGTGATTGTAGTCAGTGGACCAATGTGGGAGATCTCCACTTTGTAAGCTTTTTTTTTTGTAACTGTCAGTCCTGGGTGTGTTTTGTTTGTAATGTTTATTGTTTTTTGGACTGTGCGTCTGATCGGACTGGAAACCATAGGCACCACTCCATCTAGCCCCCTAGACTTACAAAAAGAACCTGAGACAGAGGGAAAGAAAAGGTACCCCCCGATTTTTCAGGGAGTTAAGTTGGAAGAAGAAATGTTTCCTCCTCCATACTCTCTTTCCAGGTTCCTTTTTCAGAACCTGAGAATGATCAAGAGGAGGAGGGAGCTATAGAACACTCGGCACCTGCCCCTAAAGTTTCTGAGGGGCCAGTCACTCGACGATGCCATGAGATTAACCCCCTTTCTAATGCAGCTGTTTTTCCCTTACCCGCCATAGGTCCTGTGGATGCGGATGGTCAACAGCAACTCCAATATTGGCCATTTTCTACCAGTGATCTATACAATTGGCACACCCAAAATGGCCCCTTTTCTGAGAAACCCTAGGATTTAATTCGTTTGCTTGAAATTATTCTCTTTACTCATTAGCCCACTTGGGATGATTTTAGTCAGCTTTTACAGGTGCTTTTTACCACCGATGAGAGAGACTGTAACCCAGAAACATATCCCTGGCCCCACAGGAGCACCTATCACGGATCCTGCCCTGATCACTGCCTATTTTCCTGAGATCTGACCAACATGGAACTGCAATACAGTTGAAAATAGGGAGCAACTCCTCGTCTATCACCAGGCTCTGTTGACAGGTCTCAAGGCAGCGGAATACCAACATACTAATATGGCCAAAGTTTGTGATGTTAGACAGGGAGGAAGTGAAAATCCGGCAGCATATCTTGAGGAGCTCATGGAAACTTTTAATCAATATAGCCAAATGATCTTGAGACCCAGGAGTTGGCTCAGATGATTATGTTCGCCTATAAAAATCAAGCTGCTCAGACATAAAGCAAAAGTTGCAGGCTCTATATAGACTTGTTGAAAAGTCTATTAGGGATCTAGTAGCTGTGGCAGAAAAGGTTTACAATAAGAGAGAGAGACAGAGTAGCAAAGACAGGAAAAGAAGGACAGAGAACGTGAAATTGAGTGTGAAAAGATTGACCAGGCCAAAGAAAAGAGGCCAGACTTGTTGGACTCACCACTGTGGCATGCCGAGCATACCTGGTTCACAGATGGCAGCAATTTCATTTGAGATGGAAAAAGGTACGCTGGTGCAGCAGTCACCACAGACACTGAGATAGTGTGGGCAATAGCACTCCCCCAGGGAACATCTGCACAAAGAGTAGAACTAGTGGTACTAACAAAAGCCCTACAGAAGGGAAAAGGGAAGCCACTAAACATTTACACAGATCCTCAGTATGCTTTTGCCACTGTGCATTTCCATGGAGCCATTTACCAAGAGAGGGGTCTGTTGACAGCTGAGGGAAAGGCTATTAAAAACGAACAAGAAATTTTAAGCCTCATTCGGGCCTTATGGGAACCAGCAAATATTGCCATTATGTACTGTCCTGGCCATCAAAAGGTAACTGCTTCAAAGGAAATAAGTTGGCCGTTCAGGCAGCTAAGGAGGTGGACCTCCAGCCCAGAGCACAAGTAGACCCAGGGCCACAAGCTTTGCCTCCTGAGCCTCAGAACTCCCAAGAAGACTTGGAGTGGATAAAGAAAATTTCCATGGCCTATAAACCCCCAAACAGAGAAAGAAATAAAGACTGGTGGAAAACTGGTGAGGGGAAACTTATCTTGCCACAAAGAATGGGCAAGAAGATTCTTATGAGAATCCATTGGGTCTCTCACATGGGAACCCAAAGAATGCAGGACTTGCTCCTACACTCAGAAGTAAAAATAAGGCAAGGAAATCAACTCATTGAGGACATTGTTAACAAATTTAAAGCCTGTCAGCTGACCAATACCCCTAATCAACTGGTTACCAAAGGAGCTCCCTCCATGGAGATAGGCCAGGTGTGTATTGGGAAGTAGCCTTCACAGAAATTAAAACTGGAAAATTTGGATATAAATATTTGCTAGGTTCTGTAGACACCTTTTCAGGAGAGGTTAAAGCCTACCCAACAAAGCATGAAACTGGGATCGTCATATCTAAGAACATCCTGGAAGAAATCCTACCCAGGTATGGCTTCCCATCCACCATTGGGTAGGACAATGGACCGGCCTTTGTCCCAAAAGTAAGTCAGGGAATAGCCGCGGCACTGGGGATGGATTGGAAATTGCACTGTGCTTATAGACCCCAGAGTTCAGGGCAGGTAGAAAGAATGAATTGGAATTTAAAAGAGACCTTAACCAAATTGGCCTTGGAGACTGCCCCAGACTGGCTATTGCTGCTTCCTTTTGCCCTGTTTAGAATAAGAAATTCACCCTATCAGCTTGGCTTTACTCCTTTTGAAATAATGTATGGACACCCTCCACCAATTATCCCTACACTTCAGACTGAATTGCTTGCTGATTTGTATGATATTGAATTTCTGTGTAAGCTTGACTATTTACAGCTGGTGCATAAGACGATGTGGCCCCAGCTTAGAGCATTATATGATTCTGCTTCTATTCCTACCCCCCATTTGTTTAAACCAGGGGACTGGGTGTTTGTTCGAGGGCACAACCTGAGATCTCTGCAACCACTGTGGAAGGGACCTTACATGGTGCTACTGGCTACACCTCCTGCCCTTAAGGTGGATGGCATTTCTGCTTGGATCCACAGCTCCCACGCCAGAATGGCTGACCCCTTTGCCCTGTACAACCACAGAGAACATGGCAAGTCTCCAAGCATCCTACCCAACCACTCTGCATACACCTCAAAAAATAAAAATGAACTGATTGTTATTGGTATTGTTGTTTAATAGTATGGCTAAGGTCAGTTAGGGACCATACCCGTTCATGATCAAGAGCTGTTGGAGTTTAGTTTGAGACTAGAGCCACAAGATTGTGTCTCAGGACCATAAGTCAAGGGGGAGGGGGAATGAAGGGTTAAAGTTTTGAGGCACTGACCACTTGTTGCTTATTTCTAACAGAGCAACACATGGTGGTAATACAAAAACCTGGTTGGTTGTGTGCCTTTATAAACCCTACAAATCTTTCCCTTGTGGTTCTCCTCCTAGGTGCTGCTGTGTCAGAGTGTAGGACAAGGCCCGAGCTGCAGCCCATTAAAATAAAACCGTAAAACAGCTGTAAGTCTGACTCTTGGTGGTCTTTTTGGTGGGGGTCCTGCGACTGGGGTATAACAATGTTTCCATTTTTCCCTAGTACTCCTCGAGATTTAGACTACGGGTTTGTGTGGAGGGGCTCCTCTGTGAATCCTTGAGGAAACCATTTGAAGCCTCCTCAGGAGAACGCCATTCAAGCCAGCCGAGCAGGAGAGGCTCTGAGACTATTTTCTCCAATAAACCACCAGAGACCCAGAAGTGGAGCAGTGGCCCAAAGGATAGAGCTCCAGCTTTGAGAGAGAAAACTGAGCAGGAGAGATAATCCAGACCAGGCAGGAAAGCCTGGGAATTGCTTATGTCCAATTAACTACCAGCTGGTGGGAAGTGGAGCTGTGGTGGTGGTAGAGCCTCAGCCTTGAGCAAAGCAACTTAAAACACATCGGGCCCTGAGTTTAAGCCCTGGGATGGCCACAAAAAAGTTCAAAAAGAGAAGGCCAAGTTTATGTATCAGTGCCCTACCTACATATGTGTGTATGTATATTACCTCTCATAGTGCAAACTCTGCTTTTATTTACTGGTGTATTTTTCAGATATGCTAGTTGTGCACACTGCATCATTCTCTTCATTTCAGGCCCATTGCTTTTCCTTTCCAGGATTCTAGGCCTGTGTCTTTATATGATGCACACTGAAGCTCTCATCAGCCTTTATTTACATTTTATTATGAGGGCAATGCAGGAACAATCACAAATCATGCAGGGGAAGAGAAGATCAGGTTTCTTAGATGTAACTGGTATTCAGAAAATTAAATTTGAATATATAAAATGGTAGCATAATTATGTAAAAACTACCAATAAGAAAAAAATGAAGGGGCTGGAAATATGGATTAATGAGAGAGTGATTGCCTAGCATGCAAGAAGTCCTGGGTTTGATTCATCAGGCACCCGTACACAGACAAAGCCAGAATATGTGCTGTGGCTCAAGTAGCAGAATGCTAGAGACAGTGCCCAGGCCTTGAGTTCAACCCAACAACTGACAAAGAGATAGCTACCTGGGTAGGAAGGTAGGTAGATAGATAGATAGAGAGAGAGAAAGAGAGTGAGAGAGAGAGAGAGAGAGAGAGAGAGAGGGAGAGAGAGAGACAGAAAGAAAGAAAGAAAGAAAGAAAGAAAGAAAGAAAGAAAGAAAGAAAGAAAGAAAGAAAGAAAGAAAGAAAGAAAGAAAGAAAGAAAGAAAGAAAGAAAGAAAGGAAGGAAGAAAGAGAAAGGAAGGAAGGAAGGAAGGAAGAAAGGAAGGAAGGAAGGAAGGAAGGAAGGAAGGAAGGAAGGAAGGAAGGAAGGGAGAAAGTTGATAGATGAATCTGTTTTTGACGTCAGAAGGGAAGAAGGGAACTCTTCCCAGTCATGAGGCTTTCTGCAGTGTGCCAGGACACCAGCATCGCCTTCACACAAATGCAGAGCAGGATGACTGTCTCTGTCCCACTTCTCAGGCATCCAAGAGCCCGAGAGTCAAGAGAGCAGAGCCAGGTTCTAACTCAGATGCTTGGAGACAGAAGAGAAATGGCCCTGTCCCTCCTTGGGGATTTGCATTAAAAATGTGGACAATGAAGTAAGGAGAATAGACTGGCAGAGATAGAAGGACCTTCAAACCTGATAAATGCAGAGTCAAAAACCCACTCCCTAAGACCAGATAGCAGGGTTTTGCTACTCTGTTCTTACACACTCCCCCACTAAACTGGCTCTGTATTGGTAACCTAAATATAGCCTGAGGCTCCCTTCACCTGAGGGAGGAAGGTTAGTCATCATTTGAAGAAACTGAGCCACACCACAGCTTCTGGCTTTTTCTGAGTATGTGGCACTGAGGATTCAAACCATGGCTTTCATGCATGCTGAGCAAGCTCTCTACCACTAAGCCACATTCCCAGCCCTAACCTTACGATTTTATCCCTCAACTTGCCTATCCACAAGAATAGGCTTCTGAGTATAAATCATATAAAAAAATCCCTATAGGCAGTTGTCCAAAGATAAATAAGACAAAGCTCATACTGGGGACAGAATCTAACCATGTGATGACTTGACAAATGCCTCCATTTAATTATGTATCATGTTTCAACATTTAATAAAGTATTAATGAAAATGAGTCAATGTACTGAATTATTGTGTATAATTTTATAATATATGGACACAACATAATAAATATTATGTGTATAATAATACTAAATACAATAAACAATAAAATGAATAAAATAAAAATTAAATACAAAATCAATAATAATAATCATAATATGAAATAAACATACATATGTAGCTATATATCTTATATTACACATATATACAAATATTTTCTCTATTGCAGGGCCTTAAGTCATGCCCTGGGAACTCTAGCTTGAAAATCTTTTCCTCAAAGACAGGCAGCTTAGCCTTCACCCAAAGTCCAAAAGAGTTACTTGGACATTGAGCTCAAATCCCAGCAATGACAGAAATACTGGCCCCAGTTCCAAGACTGTGACTTAACATTTGTAATAGAAACAGATATGTTTATTCAGTTCCATACTGAACACTGAAAAGAATCAGTGTATAATTTTGTACAGCTATTCAGACATCCATCCCTTACCACCAAAGTGCTTCTTGAGGAGTACATAATTTTTTGTACGTTTTTTACTGTAAAAATGTTGTACAGAGGGGTCACAGTTACATGAGCAAAGTAATGAGTACATTTCCTATTGAACATTGTTGCCTCCTCGTTTGTTTTTCCCCTATCATCCCTTCCCTCCCATCTTCATAACTAACTTCCCTGCTGAGGGCAGTGACTTTATTTATTTTTGGCATGGCATGGGATTTGAACTCAAGTATTGGCAACTCTGCACCTTCTGTCACATTGCTATGGATTCATCAAGACTCTGAGTTCAAGTCCCAGGCTAGAAAAGAAAACTGGCAGAAATTCCAAACCAAGGAGCTTTATTATTTCAATTTAGTTAGTTAATTAATGAATTAATTAGTTCATTAATTTTGCCAACCACGGGGCTTGAACTCAGGTCATGGCAACTCTGACTCAGCTGCACTCTCCCTAGGCTGGGGTGCAGCCTCGGGACCCAAAGCTGATCCTGGGACCCTAGGCCCAGTGGGCTTGCAGGAAGAAAAAAAAAGCAGAACAGCACAAAAAGTGGGGAGCTGTAGAGGGCTCAGGGTTTTACAATTTTTTCTGTGCATGGTGACCATCCTGGGTCTGAATGACATGGTTTCAAAGTGGACCTGGCCTGCCATTGCAGATGGCTGGCAGGCTATCAGGGAAACCATAAGCCAACATATCAACATAGGCCCTGGGTTCAAATCCTAATCCTTACACTTATCAATGGCAGGAGATCACAAGAGACTCGTTCCTATGCATAAGAATACAGATTGAAAGAGTAGTACATGCATTTGTCTAATCTAAAATTGGATGCAATAATCCTAGCATGCTGATTAACCTTAATTAATAGTTTATTAAGCATGAAAAGAATAATATTGTTTCAATGGAGATATATAAATACCTAAGAGTTGGTAGGAACGTAGTAGATGTCATCCAGTCATAGATAAACAGCTCTGGAACTCTTTAACAATATATATTTATTTGTATACCACCCTCTGCCTATCCATGTATTGCTGTTTTTGGCCAAACTTGGGGCTTGATCTCAGTGCCTGGGAACCACATGACAGCTTCATTGGCTAGAGGCTTCTGTGCCCACACTCACCCAATCATGAATTGGGCCTGCTAGGACCTGAGTTCAGATCCCAAAACTGCCAAAAATTTAATCTTTGAGTTAAAAGCCGATTGTGACACATGTTTTCCTTTTCTGGGAGAGTCTAGGATGTCAGGCATGATGGAGAACACATCTACAAATCTAGATGTTATGTGATTTGATGTAAACAATGTAATAAATGGTATAGGTATCACCAAAGTCAATAAAATAAATCATAAATAAATGAATAAAAAAAGAAATAACATGAATAACCACACTAAATGTGATATGGACTGAACATCTGTATGGAAGTGTAAATCCTACCACACCAAACAAGGTATCTACTGAACATCTGTATAGAGGTATAAATCCTATCTTTAAAATATATATAAGGAGTATGTTTTCCATGCCTTAGGCTTGAATTCAGCCCACCCCAATGAGAAAGCAATGGCGGGAAATCCTGAGATAATGGTTTCTGGAACAGGAAAAGTCATGGAAAGTGATTGATCTCATCGAATGAGTAGTTCATGCATGAAGTGACTAGGAAATGATAGGCAAGACTCATGGGGCATCGCTTATTTGTAAAGCAGTGCTGATTAAGCATGACAATAATCATCACAGTCATGAAATGAAGGCATCTGGAAAGATCCAAGAATCAGTAGACACATGGTAGATTGGATTCCATCACAGGTAATCGTCTCTCCTACTCTATACAAATGTCTACTTATTTGCATACTACTTTCAACTTATGAATGGATGACTGCTGTGTGCCCTTCCCCCACACCTCCACCTGTGAGTCCAACTCAGGTTCTGGGAACGGCCTTACTCCTTAGTGGGTCACAGGCTGGTGTGCTCACATGGACCCATTCGTCAATGGGGTCTGCTGGTCCCCGAGTTAAGATCCCAGCAGTGCCAAAATATTCATCCTGATGTCAGAAGCCAATTGTTGCACCTGTGTTCCTTTCCTGTGCAAGTCCTGGGTCTCAGCTAGGATGAAGAATGCATGGGCCACACTGTGGCCATGGGAATAGGTTGTTATCCTGTGAGGCCAGTTATACCTGTCATCATATACTGAAGAAAATACACAATACATCCATGAATAGCATGCAAAATAAAATGACTACACTAAATGCACAATGCAGTCCACACACGGATTTGAATATACATCCCATGTTTAAATGATGCATTCAGGACAATTGTGGCCTCCCTGGTGCTTGATCTCTGTTCCTGGGAACCGACCAGCTCTTTAGTGGCTCACAATCTGGTGTGATCATGTGGACCCATTGGGCAGTTGGGCCTTCTCTGCCCAAAGTTCAAATCCCAGCACTGCCAAAATTCACCCTGATGTGAGAAGCCAGTCATTGCTCCAGTTTTCCTGTGCTGTGCAAGTCCTGCGTCTTAGCTAGGATGGAGAATGCATAGGCAACTCTCTACTCATGTGAATAGGTTGTCATCCAGGTCACCACAGTGATATCTGTCATCCTATACTCAAGAAAATACACAATACATCAATGAATAAGACAAAAAATAAAGAGAATGACTACACAGAATGCAAGATGCTGCCCATCCATGTATGGAAATATAGATCCTGTGTTTAAATGATGAATTTATGACTATATTGGCCCCCACCAGGGCTTCATTTCAGGTCCTAGGAACTGCCTACCTCCTTAGTGCCTCACAGGTTGGTGTGTTCACCGTGACCCATTCACCAATTGGGCCTGCTAGGCCTTGAGTTCAAATCCCAGCACTGCCAAAAGATTCATCTTGATTTGAGAAGCCAATCAATCCACCTGTTTTCCTCTCCTGTGAAAGTCCTGGGTCTCAGCGAGGATGGAGTATTCTATATAGACAACTCTATAGACATTCGAATAGGTTGTTATCCATGTCAGCATAGTTATATCTATCACCATACTCAATAAAATACACAATACATCCATGAATAAGACACAAAATAGAAAGAATAACTACACTGAATGCAAGATGCATACCACACTTGTAGGTAAAGGGAGATCCTATGTTTAAAAAAGTCGTGCTTGTTATTTTGTCCACTGCTGGGGCTTCAAATCAGGCCTTGATCCAGACCTGACATTCTAGTCTTCAAGGATGGTGAGATTTCCCTTCCCCCAAAGTGCAACAGAGCTACCCAGACCTCAGTTCAAATCCCAGCACTGACAAAAGATTCATTCTGTTGTCAGAAGCCAGTCGTTGAACATGTTTTCCTCTCCTGTGTAAGTCCTGGTCTTCCACTAGGATGTAGAATGCATAGGCAACCCTATAACTATAGGAACAGGTTGTCATCCATGTCAGCACAGTTATACCTGTCACCATACTCAGTAAAATACACAACAACTCCATGAATTAGACACAAATTAAGGAGAAGTGCACCGAATGCAAGATGCTGTCCACACACGTACGTAAATATAGAACCTATGCTTAAATTATGAATTTATGACTATCTGGACCTCCCTGGGACTCGATGTCAGGTCCTGGGAATTGCCTATCTCCTTCGTTGCTCACAGGCTGGTGTCCTCACCTTGACCCTTTCCTCAATTGGGCCTGATAGGCTCTGAGTTCAAATACCAACACTGCCAAAAGATGAATCCTGATGTGAGAAGCCCATCGATTCACCTTTTTTCCTGTCCTGTGAAAGTCCTGGGTCTCAGCTTGGATGGAGAATGTATAGGAAACCCTATAGCGAGGGCAATAGGTTGTTATATCTGTTACCTTACTCAGTAAAATACACAATACTTACATAAGACAGAAAAGCAGGACAAAAAGTACTCCAAAGGCAAGATGCTGTCAATACATATATGTAAATATAGATCCTATGTTTAAATTATTAATTTATGACTATCGTAGCACATCCTGGGGATCAATGTCAGATCCTGGGAATGGCCTAACTCCGTTGTTGCTCACAGGCTGCTGTGATCACATTGAACTATTCACCAATTGGTCCTGCTAAGCCCTAAGTTCAGATTCCAGCACTCCCAACAATTGGATCATGCAGTAAGAAGCCAAGTGTTAAACTTTTTTTCCTTTTCTCTGAGAGTCCTGGTGTCAGGCATGATGGAGAACACGTCTACAAATTTAGATTACATATAATAGGATGTCATCAATGTAATAAAGGGAATGGGTGTCATCATAGTAAAATCAATGGTAAATAAACGAATAAAACAAAAAGTACAAGGAACAAACACACCAAACATGTATCGACTGAACATCCATAGGTAAGTACAAATCCTGTATTTACAATGTATATAAATAGTATGTTTTCCAAGGCTTGGGCTTGAATTTTGGCTTAGAGTACAGGCCTGACTTTCTTATGTTCAAGTACAGTGAGCTTCCACTTCTTCCACAGTGCTGCAGATTTACCCAGAGTTCAAATCCAAAGCCTGGCAGAATAAAGGGGGTGAATTGCAAGCCAGGAAGCTAATCTCTTTCAATTATTTTTTGCTCAGCAGGGAGCTTGAACTCAGGTTGTGGTAACTCTGCCTCAGCTTCGATCACCCTATGTTGAGGTGCGGCCACTGGACCCACAGTAGATCCTGCGATCCTAGACCCCCAGGCCTTTTGTGGCAAAAATGTACAGAAAAAAATGCAGCGAGATGGCCTTTTTATGTTTTCTTCCTTTGCACGGTGACCCTCCTGGGTTTGAATGACACTGTTGCAAAGGGCACTTCACCTTGCATTGCTGAAGGTTGTCAGACTATTGAAGAAGTCATAGGTCCACATGACAATGTAGGCCTTGATTTCGAATCCCAGTCCTGACACCAATCAATGGCAGAAGACACTGAAACTCGTTCCCATCCATGGGAATAACAAGGTAATATTATCAATGTCACAGTTGAATGAGTTGATGGTGTATGATGCTCCTATAAAATTAGACAGCATCATTTCAGGAGACTGATTTTATGTAATATTTATGAAGCATTAAAAGAATACTGTTACAGAATGCAATAATTTCAGGATATTGATTGATTTACTTAATAGTTTGTTAAGAATGCAAACAATAACATTAATTACATGGAGGCATTATAAATACCTAAGAATTGGTAGGAGTGTAGCCTATATAACTGAATAATGTATAGACATCTCTGACACTCTATAACGATATATATTTATTTGTGTACTACCATCTGCACGTCAATCTGTTCTTATTTTGTCAACCGCTGGGGCTCGATCTCAGGTACTTGGAACTGCCTGTCAGCTCAATTTGCCCCAGGATGGCAGGCTGACACTCACCCATTCATGAATTGGGCCTTGTAGGCTGTGAGTTCAGATGCCAGCACTCCCAAAAAATGAATCGTGTACTAAGAAGCTGATGGTGACACATGTTTTCCATTTCTGTGAAAGTTCTGGGTGTCAGGAAGGATGTGCAATACATATGCAAACCTTTATCCTATGTAATCAATGTAACCACTGTTCTATGTGTCATAATAGTCAATAAAATGAGTAGTCAATACATGAATAAAACAAAAAATAAAATAAATAACTACACTGAATGCAATATGGAATCAATATATGTATATAAATATAAATCATATATTTAAAATGTGCACAAATAGGATGTTTTCTACTGGTGGGCATCGATTTCAGGCCTAAGGAACAGACTTGAATTTCTTGAATTCAAGGAGGCAAGCTTCCCCTTCCCACACAGTGCAACAGCAGGGTTACCTAGACCATGAGTTCAAATCCCAGTCCTGGCAGAAAAAAATTGGCATCTCCATGCTATGTGATGCCCAATTCGCAGGTATTTCATTTGGCCTCCATTTAATGAATGTGATTGTTTAAATGCTTCATAAAGTATTAATTAATACTGACCAGTGTCTTATAATGTAATTGTGTATAATTTTATCCTCAAGTCATTCAAGTACTGCCCATTTAATCATGACATACATCACATTCCTTTGGTAATCACATGAATAGGAATGAGTTCCATAGGATCTCCTGCCATTTGTTGGTGGCAGGACCAGGATTCAAACTCTGGGCTCCAGCTCCTACCACTTAAACCTGAGGACAGGGAACTCACAGTTCTGTCCAGGAACATCAGCAAAACCAATGATTAGCCAGGCATCAGTGGCTCTCAGCAGTCTTCCTTAAAACTTACAAGGCTGTGAAAGAAGAATCATGGTCAAAGTCACCCTAGGCAGGAAAGTCCTGTCTAACTTGTGCCAACAAAGCCAGAAGTAAAGCAGTGTGGTTCCAGAGGTCGAGAGCTAGACTTGATCAAAAGCAATTCACAGATTGTGCCCAGATCCTGAGTTCAAGGTCTGGGAACAAACAGACATACACAACAATCTGTGCAGTCATCAGGCTAAAGCAGGTCACCCTCTTGTCCCCAACTGGATTGGACAGAGTTCCCTGGGAAAGGGGCTGCCATCATTTTGACTCTTCCCATTCTGCCTACATCACAGGATTCCAGCCACACCCTTATTGTTTCATGGTTCTTTCTGACCAATGGGATACAAGAATTGTGGGCACGCCCACATTCCATGTTGCCAAGTAGCACCTTGATTCCCTCCGTTTGTTAACATCACTACCAGCAGTTGAGGAAGGTAGAGGTGGCTGAGTGGTGAGCAAGAGACTTGAGGCCTAGGAGGAGAGGCCTTCCTCAGGCCCACCATGTACCTGCCTGAGCCCCAGCCCTCTCCCCCCCAGCTTGGGGGCCTGACCTGATCCTGGCTCCCCTGTCCTCTGCTCAGGGCTTCTGTGTCTGTCATGCCTCTGCCATTGCTGCTTGCCCCACCTGGAGCAGCTGCCAATAGCTTCTGCCAGCAACACATGTGAGTGGCTGCCACACAGCCCCGCACCCTGCGACCCCATATCCCCTCCCCTCCAACCTGGACCCTGCCTCTCCTGTGCCCCACAGTCTGGCCCAGGCCCTGGCACAAATGTGCCCCAGGGGTTGGGAGGATCCCACCTCCATCCCCAGCGGCTAGTGTTCCAGGAAATGGGGAGATGCAGGATGGGGTGAGGAGTGGGCACCACAGATCCCCTGGCCTGGAGCAGTGGGAGCCACACAGCCACACATTGGCACCCTTCCTCTCCCTGGTAGGAACCCGGTGGCTTTAGTCAGAGGTGTGGAGCAGCATGTCTACACCTGCCTTCTGGGGTCTTTTCCTTTTTTTCTGGGGATGGGAGGTGTTGGATGCAGAAGATAGAAACCCTTGCTGTGTGAGCCCTTGTCTTCCGTGTTCAGCCAACCTTTCACCTGAAGACAGACAGAGAGAGACAGAGAGAGACAGACAGAGAGACAGATCATCTTTTTCTTTGTACAGCCTGACTGTGCTCAGGTGAGTGATCAGTTGGCAAATTGCAGGTGCTGCATGGATGAGTCATCTGTCACCGGTCTGGATGTGTGTGTGTGTGTGTGTGTGCGTGTGTGTGTGTGTGTGTGTGTGTGTGTGTGTGTGTGTGTGTGTGTGTAGAAGTGGGTTGTAACAAGGAGGCTGAATGCTTTGGTAACTTCTACCTGCTACCTGCTATCTACGTATGGGCTTCACAGCTGAGGTCTGGGGGCCTGGAAGGGTGAGAGGCTTGAAGGGGACACAGCACTGTAAAATTACAAGAACAAGGGATCTGTGTGCAATGGAGCTGTGTACTCCCTTGGGCCTGGATGGTGGCAGTGGGAGCTTGGGAGGACCTGGGAGTGCGGCCTGCAGGGGATGGCATCTCAAGGGGACAGAAAGTATGACCAACACTTAGTAAGGCTACGAGTTCTGCCAGTATGGAGCACAACAGCATAGGTCAGACTCTGGGTCTTCTCATCATGACGCCTGATGGGCGAGGCCAAACCTATTTTAAATCTTGAGCTGTGATCTTCAGATCTCAGCCTCCTGAGTACCTAGGATTATAGGTATGAGCCTCTGGCACTGGAACTCTGGTTCTTTTTGCTATATTAGGGTTTGACCTCAAGGCCTTAGGCTTGCCAGTCAGATCTTCTACCATGCAAGTCAAGCTTTTTTGTCTTGGGCATTTCTGAGATGGAGAATTAATATATGCTCAGCCTGGGCTGGATCATGGTCCTCCTATCTGTGACAGGCATGAGCCACCAGGCACGGTCTTCTGTAGTTTGGATGGTAGATATGTAGCACCATGCTCAGTCATTGGTTTAGATGGATTGTCCCAAACTCAGTCCACGGCAGCCGATTCTTGACCAGAGGTGAAGCTCTGGGTTGGGCCTCAACCATTGTAATTTAATCTACTCATGGGACAGTTGTAAGGAAAGAAAGGATGAATACAGAGGGATCTCTGCAGCAGGGACAGGCACAGAGGGAGGGTCCATCTGATACTGTTCTTGGCAATTCTGTGAGCATATGAAAGGAAGATACCCGGAAAGATCTCAGATGGTGTGTGTAATTAATGGTACAACAGGTATGGGATTATTGCCTATCTCCATGAGTAACGGGATTCTTCACTTTGTTCAGTTTTGAAGCTGGGGAAACTGAGGCACAGAGAAGCCGGGTGACCTACTAATGACACCCAGCTGACAGGAAGCTCAGCCTGAGTTCTCTGCTATGCTCCCTAGGACAATGGGTGCTATTCAGTCCACTTCTTGTGGTGGGAAGTCCACTTCTTTTCAGTCATGGGGCTTCAACTTTGGGCCTGGGGCAGCTCCCTGAGCTACTCAGCTGAAAGCTAGCACTCTAACACTTTAGTCACAGCACCACTTCCAGTTTTTAGGTGGTTCTTTGGAGATAATTGTCTCACAGTTGTTCATGCCTGGGCTGGCTATAAACCATCATCTTCATATCTCAGCCTCCATTGTACTTAGGATTATAGGCCTGAACCACCGTCACCTGGCTTAAGTGTAATTCTGACCGTCTTTCTTTCTCTTTCTCTCTCAGGAACTGATTCAATGGGTGCTAGAGGAGGTGGCCCAGCATCCCCATGTGGTTGGAACCAAGATGGCCCTCTCATTCTGGAGGTAGGCTTTGGGTCAGAAGCTGTCTCGCTCAGTCTGTTGTACCAGCTCCATGAGGTAAGTTCTTCTGTATCCTGGCTACACTGTGACAGTTATCCATTGTCCATCTAGCCTTACTGGACTGAGTACTGTGTTCAATGCTCTTTTCTAGAAAAAAAATTCTGGCTAAAATTATGACACATACTTACAGAATGAAAATATAATGCCATCTTAAGAAAGTCATTTAGGGTTCTGGGAATGTGGCTTCATAATATGGTGATTGCCTAGCATGCATGAAACCCTGGGTTCAATTCCTCAGCACCCAAAATTGAAAAGGAAACACTGGTGGTCCTGTGCCTCAACTGGTGGAGGGTTAGCCTTGAGGAAAAAAAAAGCTGAGGAATAATTCCCAAGTGCTGAGTTTCAGCCCCAGGACTGCCAAAACAACAACAGCAAAACAACAACAATGAACATTTAGTTAGTAAATGCAAAATACAGAACCCATACCTGGAATATATAATTGCTCTTTCCATACTGATACCTGACAATAGTCCCTAATTCATGTACTTTACCTATGTTAGAATACTGTGTTGAAAAAATGTTTTGTTCATTAGTTCACAGCAATTAATGCCAGGAATGTGCTTAGATGTCAGGTGAAGATTAATTCTGGAAATTCAAAGATTCCAAGCTTTCAGTAGGGTCACTGCTAATCACAATGAGAAGGGTAGTCTAAGTGAGATTTGGAAACTGTTTTGGCCAGTCATCGCACCAATAAAGCAGAGGCTAATTATCAGTTGTGACAAAAGTGAAAGAATAACTCCAGATGGAATGAAAAAATGATAGTAACTAAGGTATAGGAAAAACCGTTCTAGGGAACCATTTTTGGTTATTGAAGAACGAGTTATCAACTAAGCATATGCCTCATTGCCTTTAGCATTCAAAATTTCCTATGCTAGTTCTTAATCTCTGGGTGATAAATGTATCTCCTTCTATGCTGTTCTTTTATACCTGATCTCCTTTGCTTTCTAAAAATATGTCTTTCTATATTTCTTTATGAACATTTCCTGATACTAAATACACCTACAAAGAGGAAAGAGGATGTTAATTTAAGAGTCCAATAGCTCATGAGTCATTAATGTAACAAAATGGAAAAAGGGGGCATATTTATTGCTACCTCAATTATTCTGAAAAGCTGTCACAACATTTGGTTCAGATTTCTTTCATTCTTTGTCTACATAGTGACATAAAATGCATATAAATGCAAATATGAGCCGGGTGCTGGTGGCTCATGCCTGTAATCCTAGCTACTCAGGAGGTTGAGACCAGAGGATTGTGTTTCAAAGCCAGCCTGGTCAGGAAAGTCCATGAAACACTTATCTTCAATTAAGTCCAGAAATCCGGAAGTGGTGCTGTAGCTAAAGTGGTAGAGTGCTCAATTTGTGCTGAAGAGCTGAGAGACCGTGCCCTGGATCAATGTTCAATCCCCACAACCAACAAAAAAGTGCAAATATGGCTTTAAGTTTCCCCCAAAGGAATGATGAAGTCAATAGTAATCGTCCCAAATGATTTAGTGGTGCACCTACTTTTGCTGAGTTATTTGTTATGGTTTTTTGCTAAACATATTCTTTTCTTTAAAAATTGTCAATAGTAGCTTTATAATAAACTTCATCTAATATTTTTTGGTTCAAAAGAGAAGTACATACAATTGATGTCACTTTGTTTTCTTACTGTGTTAGTTCAAAGCCAACCCAGGCAAGAGAGTCTGTCAAACTCTTATCTGTTATTAAACACCAAAAAAGACAGAAGTGGACTTTTGGCTCAAGTAGTGGAGTACTAGCGTTGGGCCAGGTGGGAAAGAAAGACAACTCTTCAGGGACAGGGGCAAGTCTCTAAGTTCAAGCCCCAGAACCAGCACAAACTAAACAAACAAGCAAACAAAACAAACCCTGGGTATTTCTTTGGGACTCTCCTTAAAATAATGGTTGTCTGAGAAGAGGCTGCTTTTGCTGATCATACTCACTGGATCCTGCTCTTTTGGAATCCTTATTGCTATGGGAAACTCAGGACCAGACTAAAGGAATTGATAACTGATTCCTGCAACAATAGAATCATCTCAGGAGTGAAACATCCATCCATAAGACACTTAAAATGTCCATATCTTTGCTTCTTTGCAGTAGAACACTTTTAAAACAAAGTTACTTCCTTTTGTTCTATGCTGGCCTTCAAATGGCATATTGTTTCCTTTTGTAATACTCTCAGACAGAAGTTTACAGAGGAGGTTTATATGAGTAAAGGAAACACTCAAAAAAGTCAGGGACAGAGTTTCCTTCCAGCCTAGGATTCTTTTCTTATACAGCAAAAAAGAAAGCAATAGTTAACTTCAACTTTGTCATTTCTCTATGTTCAATTCCTCTCCTGGGATCAGTTTCCACATCCATTAACAGTTACTTCCAGTAACAATTTATGGTGCTGCTCCAGAAAAAAAATTAATGTTTTCTGGCTTCATTGAAATAGCACAAGGACACTTTTGGACATGAGGTAACACGTGTTTCAGAGACAACTTAGTAAAGAGAAATGAAATTTAAATTGCTTATAAATACATTATCCATGAGAACATTTTGTTCAAACTTATGTGCTCTGTAAATTAAGGTGAATTTTAAATGGGAAGAAGGTTCTCAGATCTTTTATTGTGAGTCTATGTGCTGTGCATTAATTTCCCAAGTGTACATGAGTTAACAGTAAGAGAAACAAAAGCAATTATAGGAGAAAAAGAAGTTCTTTGTTTATGTATAAGTGTTCAATGCAATATAGAAGACGCTACAAATAAGAAAACATTGAAACAATAAAACCAAGTCCAGTATGTAGATTTATGGGAGTGAAATAGAGAAAGCATTACTCCTAAGTGGAACATGAAGCATGAGGCCACTCCCTTTCTAAATCACGCTTGCTAATCATGTAAATGTGCAAAAAGGAGAATGGAAGAATGATTCTGTTTCCAATGCAAGTCAGATATGAGAGAATAGACTTAACTGGAAAAAAAGAGTCCATCTTGAGAGAACAGGAATTATAATAGAAATGAACCTGGTGGCTAAGATCACACATCTTTTTCATTCCTTTTCTTATATTCTTTTGTTGCTCTTCTTGTTGTTGTTGTTGTTATTGTTCGTGGCACCTGAAATATGGGACAGGGCACTGTCCCTCTGAAACACAGCTCAAGGCTAGTGCTCTTCCACTTGAGCCACAGTGCCACTTCCAGTTTTCTGGTAATTATTGGAGAAAAGAGTCTCCAGGACTTTCCTACCCATGCTGGCTTTAAACCCCAATCCTCAGATCTCACAACAACTTGGTTTATGATCACATTTCTAACAGTGAACACTCAGGATATGTAATGTATATGTTCATCTACCTTTATATGAATTCTTGAGTCAAAAATCTGGGCTACAGGTTAGACTTTACACTCACAAAAGTGTTTGAAGTTTGAAAGTTGATACTCCTGGAAAAATAAAACCTAAGAATGTAAAGGAGTCTGGGAAGTTCAATTTACATCCAGCTTGGACAATATAGGCTTTGAGACACTACATATAATTAACCAGCCAAAAGCTGGAATACCAGTCACGAGCAAGATTGCTGAATAACAGCTTTAGGTTTTTGCATACATACATACAAACATACATATACACACAGAGGCACTTATAGGTGCACACAAAAATACACAAATGAAACAACTCTCAGAATATGTAGAAAAGTTAGAAAACAATAGAAAATACGTCCTGAGTACGACTAGAATCAAGTGATAATTTTTAATATTAGAAAGTCCTCAAGTGAACTTTCCCCCAAAGTTGAGAATATTACATAGGTAGGGACCAGAGATGTAAGAGAGTCAAGTAATCATTATTAACGGGATAGGATCCTTGGTGGAATGAATCAGGGAACCTTGCAGGTGCATCTGAAAATGCTCATATCCTGTGTCAAATGTAAAAACATCTTTGAAAATAGTACATAAACAGTCTGAGCAATCAGCCTAGTGGATAAGATCATAAGAGAAGTTCAAAATTGCTAGTCTGTTTCTAGATTAAATAAACAAACTATGGCAGGGCAATGTGATACAAGCCTGGAATTCTAGCACTCAGACAGGAGATTAGATAGTGGAATTACATAACGATACCTTCCCTGGGCCAGGTAGAATAATTTTGTCTCAGTAAAACAAACCAAACAACAAGAAAGAATACACAATTCAGAGTTTGGGCTAATTTTGTCATTATGTCTTGAGAAGTCAAGTTTCAGAATGAATGCAACTCATATATATCCTCACTTGCGTTTTAAATGCTCTCATCATTACAGAACATTCCTAGATGCAAAATAGCTCATGATTCCGATCCAAAAATTTGCAAAAGTAAATAAGCATCATTCTGTTGGATTCCAAATAAATGTTGAAGGATTACAAAAGCTTAAGTCTGGAGAAATAACAAAGTTCGTCTAATGTAGGACTTTGTAGACCTTGTTAAATTAGAATTTAGGTTTAGAATATATTTTTTGGCTTTATTTGTAATTTCATATTCCATAGGATACTACAAAATTCTTTTTAAGGAGAGGGATTAATTGAAAAATTCACAAATGATTCTGGCATTCTATTTGCCTAGATATTCTTTCAAGAGTGTTATAATTAGAACATAGTTACTAGATAATTCCCACAGGTCATGTACACCATGTTAATGGGAATAATCTACACAGAGTTGCCAACAAATGGATGACATTAATTTATATATTTAGAAAAAACAATTTTTAAGGGTTTGGTTTAATATGGTATGAAGAGAGTAATTGTGTGACATCTTCTTTCTTCTACCTATATGTATTACAGGAAACCATTACCTTATTTACGTGCCTCTGTATACATGGAGAAAAATGCTAGGTTTGGGGTTTGTTTTCAATTTAGATTTTGTTTTATTGGTTCGTCCTAGAGCTTGAACTCTTGGCCTGGACAGAGTCTCTGAGCCTGTTTATGTTCAAGGCTCGTGCCCTACCACTTCAACCTCAGTGCCATTTGAGTCTGGCTTTTGTGGAGAAATTTTTTGGAGATAAGATTCTAAGAAACCTTCCTGTCTGGGTGGGCTTTGAACCATAATTTTCCTATCTTAGCATCCTGAATATCTATGATAGCTAAAAAAGTATAAATATAAATAATATTTGCACGTGTTGTGATCCCAAGAATACCAGTGGTGGAGGAAAAATAATGCAGCTCAGTTTATTGTGGTATTCTTTTCAGAACAAGGAGGGCGTCACATTAGCAGAGGTGTAGTATTTTGTCAAAATAGAGATAAGGTATTCATGATGTGAATTAAGTAATTTTAAAGTGCCCCTTACAAGTTGGAAACTGTTAGGCTATGATGACTTTATGGCATAAATCTTGGGATTAATGGTCATAGAAATAATAGCTTTCTCTGATAAAAAATTGCTAAGTTCCATTGCATTTCACAATTGCTTACTGCTAATTCCTGCATCTCAAGGAATTGGGGCCCTGAAATATAGGAAATGACAAATTGAGATGGGTCTTCAATTACTTTGTGTTGACATGTTGCGTGGGCCTTGGTAAGAAGTCTTGCCCTTGTTATCTGATGATGCAGGTACCTGGGACCTGGGATCCTATGACCCATGGGTCCTGCAGAAGAATAATATGCTTTAGGGATCTTAGCAAAATTTGGGCATAATCAGTAGGAATGCTTCAGAAATATGGAGAAAAAGTTTGGGACTAGCGAGTTAAAATAATAAACAAAGCAGCAGAGTAAAATTCATTATAGAGGAAAACATTTTTTTTACCATGTGAATTCAGAAGACCCAGAACAGTTAGAATGTATTACAAGTTTATACTAAAGACATTGCATTGATACTTTTTTATATTCTAATATATATTTTAAACCTAATTGTTTATATTCCAATCCTATTTATTGGAATAAATATCAATTTATTTGTCAAATTATCAACTAATTCTAGTAAGTTTCATTGTGTGAAATATAAAATCAGCACATATAAATATAAAATATATAACTATATTTAATATAATTAAAAGGCACACGTTTTGCATTGTTCTGTTGTAGTTACTGTATCAAAGGCAACTCTGTTTTAAGTATTATTCCATTATCTCTGCCTCAGTGTTTGATAGAGTTAGACCTAAAGTTTTACCATTTGTAGATTTACAGCATGTAGGCAAGGGGAAACACTGTGATTAAAACATTATCAATTTAATGCCTAATAATGAGGAGAAACATATGGACTTCTCCTGCAACTATGAAAATATTTGGTGATAAAAAGGCAGTAGTGTAAGTTCCTGCCTGGTTGGATTTTAGACAATCCAGGACATTAAGTAATCATGCATATGAACAATTTTTTCACCTTCTTGGCTTTAGTAACTGTTGAAATGGAAGGTATAATAAAAATTATATTTTGATAAAATACCTTCTAGTCTGAACAGTTCTGTTTGAACTGTTCATCTCTCTATCATCCCTTGTAACCAAGATTAGTTTTGTTCAAGTAAGACAATTTACGTTTTCAGGGTAAGATATTCTGGTTGGTCTGTTCCCACATGGAAGAAGGGTAAAGGCTCAGGTAGACATTTGTGCCAGTAACACCTCATTTGGGAAAATGTCAGCTGAAGAAGTTTAGAAGTAGCTCTTAAGCAATGCTTACTTTGAATTCATTAGGTCCACAAAGCTAATTCAGTTGGATAAATAAGTACTTGAAAAAGCCATCACCTTTAGACCTATCTATAAATAATTGAGAGTACGATAAAATTCCAAATAAAAAGACTTGATAGTCATTGACAAAAAAAATTTGCAAATGTGAGCAATCGACTGATCAATACAATTTTTCCAATATTCACAGAATTTTAGGGAAATAAGATCGATAGCCTTGTTAGGAACAAGAAGGTTTCCTTGTTACAAGTAGGCACCCATAGATATAAGCCTGTATAAAGATTGCATCATTAACAACTTAAATTTAGAGGATACTACATGCATCAGCAGCACGTATACTCAAATTACAATACAGAGATTAACATGGCACTTGCAAAAGGATAATATGAAAATTTGAGAAGTATTCCATATTTTTCATTCTTCAGATGCAAGAAATGAAAAACAGTTATTAAAAGGTTGAATACAAAATTACAAGTGTAACAATACACGTAATTCATATAATTAAATTTAGTTTGACATCAGTGTACTAAATCTTCAGCTCAGAAAGGCGTTTACATAGCATAAAATTTACAAAACTTCAAATTAGACAACATTGTCATTTTATCCCAAAGAAAAATAAAGACCTAGAAAAAATAAGGAATCAAACTGTTTCTATATGGAATGCAATCAGAAAGGACACATTAATTAACCTATATATTATAAAGTAATGTAGAATTCAAAGTATATCTAGGAGAAAATAAAATAAATTATGAACATTATGCAAACATAGAATATAGAATATTTTAAAATATACTTTTTCAGACAAGCACCAGAAATATTTTACTTTCTGTACTACTCATTTCAACAGGTAAGTTAAAATTATTTCTGATTAAAAAATCACAAACTCTGAAGAAATCATTATACATGTATACAAAAACTATTGAATACATTTTGACATCCAATGCAGGCAATTCATTTGGAAGAATTCCACGGAATCCATGAATTTTTACAGTAAAATATTGGTGTTGCCGGGCACTGGTGGCTCATGCCTATAATCCTAGCTACACAGGAGGCTGAGATCTGAGAATCATTGTTCAAAGCCAGCCTGGAAAGGGAAGTCTGTGGTACTCTTATCTCCAATAAACCACTAGAAAACTGGAAGTGGAGCTGTGGCTCAAGTGGTAGAGTGCTCACCTTGAGCTGAAGAGCAGAGGGATAGCTCCCAGGCCCAGAGTTCAAGCCCCATGACAGACCAAAAAAAAAAAAAAGATATTGCTCTTATTTGTTTGTGAAAATATTTTGTAGGGACACAAAAGATGGACTTGCATTTTTGAAATTTAAGAAACTTAACCCGAACATTAGGACTTAGTTGAACAATTTGTACAGCCCTCCACAACTTCATAGAGGGAATGACACATATTTATCCTTTTGGCAATATCAAATGCAGTTTCTTCTATGTTGTTCTTCAGGCCTGGTTTTATATAATGGTTCAACAGAAGGAGATCCAGCGTATCTTTGCTATCTCAATTCTCAGCAGCAAGATACAAGGGGGTCAAGAGGCCTTTAGTTTGGGCATTGGTATCTGTATCATGATGAAGTAAGAAAGAAGCCACTCTGGTATCATTCCACGTATATGCACTGTGCAGGGGTGTCCAGTCATCTACAATTATTGTATGTGCCGCTTGAGACACCAACTCACTGACAATGTCTAAGTGTCCACTGTAGGCTTCTCAACGAAGAGGGGTATACTCATCGTCATCCCTACTATTCACACGAGTGGCCATTTGGAGAGAAGTCTCCGCACTGTAATAAGCCGAATATTTTTGGCAGCCCAATGAAGAAATTTGCTTGGATCTTTCTCCATTTTTTTTCTTTAATTGATACCATTCCTTACTTTTTCATCTTGTTCTTCATATTCCTAAGAATTGGCTAACCAGAGACTTTGAGAGCCAGTGGGAATGAGGTATCCATGTATTTCCCTATTAGTTCACATTGGTTGAACTGGTCAGAAATATCCGGTGAATTTTCTGCATCTGTTCATTCACCATGATTTATTTTCTCTTTTTCCAATTTTACTATTCAAAATTATTCTAACCGGAGAGTAAGGAATTGTTAGAGAACAGAGGAAAGATGTTCCTCCGTATTCAAATGTACACACTGAAAATGAGGACCAGTGATGTCTTCATGTGCAGCTATTCTAGGAATGAGAAAATAGGAAATAATGCCTTCTATATAAATGATTTGTTAAATGGCAGAGCAAAAAGTGAAATGATGCAACCAAAAATATAAAAGCAAAATAAATTAGGATAATTATGGAGCAATCATATTATTTATGAGAACCAAGAAAGGGAAAAAGAGAGAGACAGATGTGCAATGACCTATCTAGCCACAAAATCCATGCCTCTGATCAATTTATAGAGCAAACAAAATTTTATTTTTTAAAAAAGATGGAAATAGAATTTATGTATTTACTTGAAATTAGTAAATGCATTTTTAGTAGCCTACATAAAGAGACATAACTTTGACCAAATTACAGACAATAAACTAAATCCTTGATAATTCTAGTAACAGATCTGACTGAAATCAGTTGAATCACACTTTTCCTGTACAATGAAGGAATAGTAGTCAAGCAGCAGAGAAGGCAGGGAGATTGTATATGTGACAAAACTTTGTGGGAATTGGTATTGAGGATTTCTTACTGGTGATCCACTTGCAATGGAAGCATGATTCTGAACTATTGATTTAATCATTATATTCTACATGAAGATAAATGAGAATTGATAGTTAAGGACTACTAATACATTTTGACCTTCTCACTAAGCACGTTCAATCATCAAAATCACATGAAGACAATAGATAGGCCTCCTTTTTAGATGAAAGCAAGTGTCTTTAAAAAAAAAACAAGGAATGTATGTAGTCATGCAAAGGACTTCTATTTTACCAATGCCTCATACAATTTTCTAATGTTGGGTAGCAATAAATAATGGATCTATCAGAAAGCTCTTAAAGCTAATATGTTCAATAGTGAGTTCTCTTACACTATATCATGGTATTGTTTGGGTATGGTCTGAAGAATAAATTTACATTACTAACTTGAATTTCTGACAGGACAATATCACCACTGTACATCTTGCTTCTATACGCTCATTTTTAAATTACTATCTAAGTATGTGCATTAGATAACTATTGAGGAAAAAATAGGAGCCACACTGATGGCTTATGTCTTTAATAGTAGTTAAACAGAAAGATGAAATCTGAGGATTGTGGTTTGAAAGCAGACCAAGAAAAAAAAGTCCATTAGAATCTGATTTGAAAGTAACCAGCAAAAGCTAAAAATGGAGCTGTGGTACAAGCAGTAAAATGCTAGTCTTGAGAAAACTGAAACAAAAAATAAATTCTGGGACAAAGCCAGGCCCTGAGTTCAAGCCCTAGTATTAACACCAAACAAATAAATTAATTAATAAGGTAATTAATTAATTAAAAATAAATTAAGTGGTCACATGTGGAGAAGCAGGTAAAATGTAACATGCGTGGTGATGGTTTATGTATTATTTTGTAATAAGGCATATTATCATTTGTCCTAATCACTAAAATTTTATTTGAACTTTTTTGTACAATAAATCCTGAATTTAGCATGCATGTATATGTGTGTGTGTACATGTGCGAACATGTGTGCATGTGCTGTTGCAATGTTGCTTGCCAATGTGGACAGGGTGAAGCTGAAAAGAGCTAACTGTTTGCAATGTTTTTATATATCAGTGTTCTGTCATGTCTTTTCAGTGGAACCACCCTTCTGTATATATTATTTGTCTAATAATAACGTCATCATAATCAAAGCATTTATAGCATTAAGTTAGATAAAGAGAACGCTTTCAGCTCTTATTGTATGTTGGGTAAGAAGATACAGACATAATTAGGTAGTAAGTTATTTTGCTGTAAGTTGATTATCAGTACAAAATACGTATGTGACTTCTTAAATTGGTTATACTTTTAAGATACACTCATAGAGTGATTTGGACCGACTTGACCAAACAGGTATTACTCTCTGGTTATTCCTGTGAAACACAAGTTGGATAAACTCTTTCTGGATTTCTGTTGAAAATAACTTTCTTTGCAAGATCATATCTATTCTCACTAAGAGATAATCAAACCCATACTACGTTTGAATATCTCATCTTATTGTCTGAAAATAAGTATTGTGGATATGCTTGTTAGATATTCCTTTCAAAAACGAATAAACAAAAAGCATGTGTCATGTCCAGATTGTGGATGCATTTGAAGGTATTTTGTACATGCACAGGGATCTTTACTAATGGCTCTTTTGTGGGAGTAACTATGGCAACTTTAACAAAAAAGGCTTTTTGAATATCTTTTCTAATATACATAACATCCCAGAGCAAGTCTTGCAATTTCTGAAAATCCTTTGAATATTTTAGTATTATTTCATTTCATTGACTATAGAGCCAAAATTTCTGAAATAAATATTGTTAAGATCTGAAAATGTAAGTGGGTATATAGTCTTTTTTATGCGTCATTTTATGAAAACCCAGTTTTTATGAAAGTAAATGGAATAGAATAAAAGAATGTAAGTGACTTGGGTAAGCTAATTATTAGTATAACTTTGTTTTCTATTAACAGTCCATTGAATGTACATGATGCAGTTAAATTATTTCTTTTGTGTCTCTGTACTTCAGTTAGTTTTATAATCTTTATAGTTATGAGTGAGTTTTTGTATAAATAAAGGTGTTTAAAACGATTAGGATTAACCTTGTGTTTTGTGTCCTACTCCCAAGAAAATGAGTTATTTTTAAGTGTTAATAGTTTATCATTATCATTATCATAGGGAATCATTATCATTTTCATAGGGAATTTAAAAATGCAGTAGTATTGATATCTTTTTAAACCAATTGTATTCACAAGTTGGAGAGTCTTTAATTCATACTTAGGTCTTGGTGTCTATGATTTTTAACCTCTCGTTCCTAACATTAATGATAGGTCAGACTGCATTTTGGGGTATATGAAAGGTAAAATATTTATCTGGGGTCAAAGTGATTTTTATATCAGTCTTTCTTTAATAACATTTTAAAGTAGTACATTTCTCTCAAAATGTTGGGTATAAAAACCAATCAAAATACTTCTAATGGTAAACAATTTAGGTGAACTACAATGTGGAAATG
Organism: Dipodomys spectabilis; assembly: GCF_019054845.1. Taxonomy (NCBI): domain Eukaryota; kingdom Metazoa; phylum Chordata; class Mammalia; order Rodentia; family Heteromyidae; genus Dipodomys; species Dipodomys spectabilis. Next base: position 3,051,863 of record NW_024871021.1, on the reverse strand, counting down.
ATTGCTCCAAAAGACCTGCAGTCTGTTTCCGTCAGGAATTGGGCAGGTCATTCTTTCAGTAAGACTGTATTAACTAGAGATGGGGTCACCAGGCAGTGCAGTGTTGAGTGAAGGGATAAAATATGATTTCTACTATTTTGAGCTAGAAATCAAGAATGTTATAGTTTAGCAATTCCTTTCACCAGGGAGGTATAATGATTATGAACTTGGAGTTTTCATATTACAGTTACTTATTTTCTTTTTTTTTGTTATTGTTGGTCATGGGGCTTGAACTCTGGGCTTGGGTACTGTCCCTGCGCTCTTCCACTCAAAGTGAGCACTCTACCACTTGGACCACAGTGCCACTCCCAGTTTACTAGTGGTTTATTAAAGATAAGAATCTCACAGTCTGTCCTGCCAGAGCTGGCTTTGAACCACAATCCTCAGATCTCAGCCTCTTGAGTAGCTGGCTTTGTAGGCATGAGCCACCAGTATCCGGCTTAGTTACCTATTTTCTAAGAAAGATAAAGTGAAATATTATTAGAGTGTGCACAATAATTTTGGGATATTTTCCTAGAATTAGTAGACTGAGTGCTGGTATTTAGTTACAAAATAGAATGAGGTTATTTGATATGGTGGGAATGGACCGCAGGCTAACAGTTACCGTGTGTGCAATGTTGTACTAGTAATTGCAACTCTGAAGACTTAATATCATCATCTTAGAATTAAAAATAGAAGTAGTTCCACTTTATGGGATTATTGTGAGGATTAAATTAGATACCAAACGTAAAGTACGTGGAAAAACAATCAGAGTTTGATACTTTCTACCTGTTATTTTATCATGTGATATATTCTAATATTTTTACTGCGATTTTTATATTGTGTCTATTTAGGATATGCAAAGTGATATATTCATATTAATTGTGTTGTTCACTTTTATGTCATTATGAGGAAAATACCTGCAAAGAAAATTTCTGAGCAGGAAATTATCATATTGACTCATTGTTTAAGATCAGATGTCTCCATCGTTTTTTTGTTTTTTTGTTTTTTGGGTCCGGTCATGGGGCCTGAACTCTGGGCCTGGGCGCTGTCCCTCAGCTCTTCAGCACAAGGCTAACGCTCTACCACTTGAGCCACAGCGCCACTTCTGGCTTTTTTTTCTTTTTGCTTATGTGGTACTGAGGAATCGAACCCAGGGCCTCTGGCATGCAAGGCATGCGATCTACCACTGAGCCACCTTCCCAGCCCCATCGTTTTTAATCATATTTTTATAAAATAGTTGTACAAAGGGTTTTCCATTCAACGAATCGGTTTATAATTACAATGGATCTTTACATAACTTTCTCACATCCTTCCAAACCTCACCCCACTTTCATTTTTTCTAGTTTCATACTATCTGCTTTTAATATTATGGCTTCACTCTCTATTTCCAGAAGTCTATTTAATCCTTCCCTTTGACTTCCCCTCACCTTTTCCAAGTGCTAGTCTCCTGGTATTCATTCTGTTGGATTAAAAGTTCAATTTTATAAGAAATTACAACTGTTAAATACTCCTCTGCAGTGCTGGGAAGGTGGTTCAGTGGTAGAGTGCTTGCCTTGCATGCCTGAGGCCCTGGGTTCGATTCCTCAGCACCACATAAGCAAAAAGAAAAAAGCCAGAAGTGGAGCTGTGGCTCAAGAGGTAGAGCGCTAGCCTTGAGTTGAAGAGCTGAGGGACAGCACCCAGGCCCAGAGTTCAGGCCCCATGACCGAACCCAAAAATAAATAAATAAATAAATAAATACTCCACTGCAAATAGCATGCTTTGATTAATACTGTTGTTTAACTTGCATAAAATTCTGGCTTCCAAATACACATCCTTGGTGTGTCTGGCTCTGACTTCGTTTACTTAACATAATTTTAGATCTATCCATTTCTTTGCAAATGCTGTAACAGTCTTTATAATGTGCAACCTCATTGTATATTTGTGCAACACTTTGTCCAACCATCCCTCCACTAAAGGTCGTCTGGGCTGTTTCCATAAGTCCTCTACGGTGAATAGTGCAGTAGTGAACATGATTGTGAGAGCGATTTTACTGTAACCTTTTGGAAGAATTCATAACTATTTTTATGTGAGCAGTCCTCTAGCCAATTTTCCAGAATAAGCATATCCCTTTCTTCATCTCCATCACAACGTTTATCAAGTCCTCAAAAACACAGTACCCCCTACAGGTCTCAATCAGCTAAAACCACACTGTGCCCATATTCTTTGTTGTTGTTGCTGTTGTTGTTGTTTTTTCTGTCCGGTCGAGGGGCCTGAACTCTGGGCCCCTCTGGTGCTGTCCCTCAGCTTTCTGCTCAAGGCTAGCGATCTACCACTGGAGCCACAGCACCACTTCCAGCTTTCTTCTTTTTGCTTATGTGGTGCTGAGGAATCAAACCCAGGGCCTCATGCATTCAAGGCAAAAGCTCTACCACTGAGCCACTTTACTAGCCCCAATGTGCCCATATTCTTTTAACACATTTTTTCATAATTTTACACATAATTTAGTGAGAATCTTCTATATACTTTCCTAATGTGGGAATAAGGGATATGACAATAGAGTAAAAGTAAGAGATATGGAATTTAATTAGCTATTATAATATTTAAAATAATTTTCAGCTCTAACTCATAGTCTCACTATTATTTTAATCTTTATTTGATTACTTCACATAACCGCTAAATTATAACATATGATTTAAATACAAAGGCAAAAATGTGTGGTTTTACTTTGATACTCATGTGTGAGGATGCACAATATGGGCAAATAAAGGGATAGGAATTAATAGTCATTATCCATTTTGTTAAATGGTTTTCTCAAACTGATTCTCACAATTCATATTTCATTCAACATCAAGAAATATGACAATTCCCTTTGCTTTGCTCCTCATTAAACTTGTTTCCATGTTATTTTATAATGAAGGATGATTTCATAAATCTACTGTAGATATAAAAATATGTTAAAATATTTCTATATGTATGCATTGATATAAATATACACACATATATTATAAAGGTTATAATGATAAATTATAACATCTGTAACTGTACAATTTACTAAATTATTAAAAAAAATGGATGGCTCAGGCCTGGAATCCTGGTTATTCAGGAGGCTGAGATCTGACGATCATGGTTTGAAGCCATCCTGGGCAGGAAAGTCCATGAGCCTCTTATCTCCAAACAACCAACAGAAAATCAGAATTGGAACTGTGGCTCAAAGTAGTAGAGTGATAGCCTTGAGAGAAAAGACTCAGAGATATCACCCAGGCTCTTAGATCAAGAACTAAAATCTCCCCCCAAAAAGTATTTAATTTACACCTGTGTAAGTAGAGTATTTCCTTCACCCAAATGCACATCCATGCTCATTTGCAAGGTAACTCTGTTATGTCTGGTGTACCACATAATATTATCACTTAAGTACAAAGCATTGCAACACGGGTAAACTCTATCTCTCTCATGCATTTTTCTCCACTCAAATATTCAAATCTTACAATTATTCCCATTATTTAAAATCATAGTTTTTTTCTTTAATACCCATAATATTAGAATTGAAATTGAGTGTCCTGTATCTCCTAAATGGATCTTCTTAACACTTTGGCATGCCCCCAGCCCTAAATTATCCTGATTAACTATCAGATAGAATCTCGTTTCCTACTTGTGTCTGATCGTGGGCTCAATCTACTTCATGTTATTCTTCCTGGAATTTAGAATAACAGGTGCCTGGCATTGTGTACAGATCTTTCTGTCCAGTCTGAGCTTTAACCACTATCCACACAACAGTAGACTCCCATGTAGTCAGAATTTTGATAAGCTTATCATAGCTATTTAAAAAAAATCTTTGCATTTCCTGCAGGTTCTTGAGTACTGAGTTAACTTGTTTTCTTGGGTTGTTTTTTTTCTTTTGAATGTGTGTGTTGAGTTGTTCTTCATTTTTCCTTTTGTTTCCTTCACTCAAGTTCTTACCTATAGTGCTGAGAAACCAATTTTTTCTCAAGATAGTCAAGTTGAACATTATTTATTCCAAAACAATTCCAGTAATATTTAAACACCTTCAGGAATTTCGAGAAGATGGTGGAGAAGAACCTGGTGGCTAAACAAGTTCTCGCGTAGAAATCAGTTCTAGTGTTCCAGTGAACAGTCCTAGGCACACCAAGTGTGCCATCACAGTACAGAGAGTTTGACCAGAGAGGGGAAATCCAGGTAAAGAGACAGATCTGAACATTTTCCAGCAGCCATGGCTGGGGCGGCTGGGGCAGCTGTGGCAGCTGTGGTGGCGTCCATAGCAACCATGCCTACAACCCAGAGAGTCTGGGACAAATACGAGCAGATTTTACTCAACACCAGCAAGAACTGACAAGTAGCAGATATCTTCATCTTGCAGATAGCAGACCAGAGGCTACCTAGGAACCAACACTCCAGCGTGAGTACAAAACTGACATCCTCATTCCTTCTCAAAGGGAACAGAGGAGGGAAGGCCACCCCTCCCCCCAACACTGGAGATATCCATCTTTGATACAGACAAAGGCCTGGCTAAGCAGTTACCTCTAACTCAGTCCTTTGATGAAAACAAAAGAGCCATTTAGCGAGTCACAAGTACCTACCCTGACCTGCCATTCTCAACTTCACCCATGGGAAAGTCACCATAAGCAGGCAGAGAAAGCTACACCCCCCGAAGGAGTGGCTTTCTTCACTGGGTAAACAGAGCCAGAGGCTGCCCCTGCCTATGGCAACCCTGACAATCAATTGAAAATCAGTAAACATAAACCCTGAGAATGGCTACAGGCTGGGGTCTGTGAATATCTCAAAAGCTAGCCTCTCAGGGAAAAGCTACTGTTTGCTGAAAGGCCTCAACTTTACCCAGAACCCAGCCTTATCACAGCAACTCTAAACTAGAGGAAACAGCCATCTCCCTCTTTTATGATACTCAAAGCAGATCTACCTCCCACTGAACTAGCCTGGAAGGTGGTTCATAAAATGCTTGGCACTGCAGAGAATTTTTCTGCCTGCTCAAACCAACTGACTTCAAAAACCAATCAAGCCACAGGAAAACCAAACACCACAACCTGAGCAGAGACTTCAAGAGACTGGTTACAGACACAAGGGAGATACAGGATCTTCCCATCAATCCCCCAAAAACAAAATCAAAGAAGTCTTTTTTTGTATCTTTTTAAAATTTTTACTTTTTAATTATAAAAATTGTTTTTATTAATCTTTTTTTCTTACTCTTATAACTTTTATACTTTTTTTAAAAAAAATCTCTACTGACCTTTTGGTCTTTTTTGTTCTTTCTTTCTCATTTGTTTTACTTTTTCAACTTTTGTTCTTTTTGCATGAATTATTTGTTGTTCTGCTCATCCTCATATATACCTGTCACTGATTATAAGACCTTATTCCCCATTGTGTACATACTTAATCCAAAAATGTATTACTCAATTCAAAACCTCTTAAGATTAAATTCCTTACCCTTTAAGAGGTTAGTTCAAACAATAATAATTTTACCTATAAATTTGGACACAATTTATCCCAGTATATTATTGGCTCTATCCATCATGCACATAATTTATCACAAAATTTAAGTAGGAATTCCTTCATCCCTTTTTAATATTTTATATTTTCTGTAAAAAGATACTGCATGTACTATATTTTTTATTCATTGATATTTTAATTCTTTATGATCATGAAATTATATTTTAAGATTCATGTCTCTGAACTTTTTGGTTTGTATGTTTCTTTTGTGACAAACTTATAGCAAACACTATTATTGGGGTTACCATTATTTCTAATAAATATTCAGAGATTAAACTGACAAAAAATGATTAAATTCCTTAATAGCAGTATTATCTATTTATACCTATACAATATTTTATGTATTTTTATTTTTTAGTTTTTCAGGTCTCCTTTCTATCCCTCCCCTCCTCTCATCCTATCTCCATTCATCTCTCAATATTACTTCTTTAAATTTTCATTACTTTTAAGAGTTTAAATATTTGTCTTTCCATTTTTTTCTGGTCCCTTTTTAAATTTTTTTCTTCTCTCTCTCCTACCATTCTTTCCAATCCATTTCCCTCTGTGAGATTAGGACGTGGTTAATTTCACTTGCCTTTTACCTTTCCATATCCCTCTAACCCTATTTTCCCACACCTTTCTCCCTAAACATAATAATTTCTGGTTTGTCAAATTCTTCTTCGCTATTCTTAGCCCATTAATATGTAGTTGTTTAATGCTGAATAGGCTGTAGCTGTTGAACTAGATTGTATCTGCAGACTTTTGACTATGAAGTTACAGGACTTTGGTTGATGCTTGCCTAAAATTGGTGTTCTAGCACAAAACTGGCATTACTTTCATCCCAAAGGGGCAGAATAAGCAAGAAAAACACAAGGAAAATGGCAAGTCCGGGTATCTCAATTCCCACTCAAGATAATCAGGTGACAGAACAGATAATGTATAATCCAGAAGAGAGTTCCCAAAAAGCTCTACAAACACTACTGGTAAATATGGTGAATGAAAAGATTGAAACCCTGTAAAGGACTCAGTGTGTGTGTGTTAGGGAGAGACAGGAGGCAAACCTAAGATCAAAACAGGAAGCTCATGGCTGTGAGGAAGCTGCTCAAAGATTGATACTGGAATTGCGTGAACAGGTTGAGAACACTAAAAGAGAAATAAAGGAATTGTGTGAGCAGGCTGAGATCAGTCAAAGAGAACTACAGAAGTTGCATGAACATGAGAAATCTAATCAAAGAGGAATAGAATAATTGCAAGAGCAGGATGAGCATAGACAAAGATCTATAGAGCCATTCATGGAATACATAAACAGACACCTGAAAGGAGTCAGGGAGACCACAAAGGAATGCTGAATGGAGTCCAACAGAAGGAATGGGAGTACAAGGAAACCATAACCAATCAACTAAGTGATTTGAGAATAAACACTGAACACCAAATTAAGAAAGTAAAGAATTTCATATAAGACCTAAAACAAAGCTCCAACAAAGCATTGGAAGCAATAAAAGCCGACCAATTAGAAAGAAAAGAAATGAAAAATATAGAAAGCCTTGACAGTAGGTTAGACCATGCAGAAGATTGAATCTCCAGCATTGAAGACAGCCTAGGTATTATAGATAAAGACCATACAACTATCCAAGACAAATCCAAGAAATATGATAGATCTATTCAACACTTGAAAGACACCATCAGAAGGCCTTATCTGAGGGAAATGGGTGTAGAGGAGCACATAGATACAGAAGTTAATGGTCTAGAAAATTTATTTAACAGGCTCCCAGCAGAGAACTTCCAAACACACAAAAAGATAGGCATATTCAGATACAAGAAGCTTTTAGAACTCCAAATAGACCAGACAAGAACAGGACATCCCATAGTCACATTATAATCCACACAGGATCAATTCAGACCAAGGAAAAGATCCTTACAGCTGTCAAGGAGAAAAGATCAGTCACCTATAAAAGAAAACCAATTACAATCACCTCAGGTTTGTCAACAGAGACAATTAAAGCAAGAAGAGCCTGAAATGATGTATGCCATGCCCTAAAGACAAACAACTATCAACCAAGAATAGTGTACCCAGCTAAACTCTCCTTCATAACTGAAGGCCAAATAAAACTCTTCCATAGCAAAGAAAAGTAAACAATATATCTCCACCAAATCAGCCCTACAAAAGCTACTTAAAGATGTCCTACACATAGAAAACCAACAAGACCATAATAAAGGCCAAGAAACCACACTCAAACAGAATCCAAGAACCATAGGAAGAACCCAGTACGCGTAGCCCCCAAGAAGGTGGATAAAATGGCAGGAACACCCAAATAACGCTCAGTCTTATCTCTCAATATTAACGGATCTAACTCTCCAATTAAGCCACATAGACTGTCTAGTTGGTTTAAAATGAAAGATTCTTCTATCTGCTACCTTCAGGAATCACAACTTGCCCATAAAAAAACAAACACATTTTGAAAGTGAAGGCTGGAACAAAATCTACCAAGCAAACGGCCCCCATAAATAGGCAGGAGTTGCAATCCTAATATCAGATAAAACAGACTTCAAATTAAAATTATTGAGAAGAGATAAAGAAGGTTACTACATACTAATTAAGGGAGCTCTCCTTCAGGAGGATATTACAATTCTAAATATTGTCAAACAATAGTGCACCCAAATTTATCCAAGAAATACTACTTTAAATCTCACATAGATCCAAAGACATTAATTGTTGGGGACTTTAACACACAACTATCCCCACTAAATAGATCAACTCGGCAAAAAATCCACAGAGAAACTGCCGTTCGAAACAAGTGCATATATCAACTGATTTAGCAGGCATCTAGCGAATATTCATCCAGCAGCATCAGAATACACTTTTTACTCAGCAGCACATGGAAAATTTTCCAAAATACACCACATTTTAGGTCACAAATCAACCTTGTCAAAATTCAGACACATTGAATTCATATCTTGCATTCTCTCAGACCAAAAGGGAATAAAATTAGAACTCAACATGAACAGCCACCAAAGAAAGTCCAGTAACACATGGAGGCTGAAAAAAACACTGTTGAAACACCAGTGCGTCATGGAAGAGCTTAGAAATGAAGTTCAAATGTTCATGATATTCATCAAAAATTAGCAGAGAGATTATCTGCTCCTCGAGACACAGCAAAGGCATGATTCAGAGGCAAGTTTATAGCTCTGAGTTCCTACATCAACAAATTGGAGAGAACTGAAACCAACAATTTAATGAGATCTGACACTCTTTGAAAAAGAGCATCAAGATAAACCCCAATCCAGTTGATGGAAAGAAATAATTAAAATTCAATCAGAATTAAATGAATTAGAATTTTAACAAAACCATAGGAAGAATCAAAAAAATGAGAAGGTTCTTTGAAAAAAAATAACAAAATTGACAGACCCATAAAAAAATCTTATCAGAAAAAGAAGAGACACGCCCAAAGAAATAAACTCAGAGATGAGAATGGAAACAACCATGATTCAGAACATTATAAAGGAATACTGCTCAAAACTTCATGCTAATATGTTTGAGAGCAGAAATGGACCTTTTCCTGGCAATTATTGACATGCCAAAACTAAACCAAGATGAGTTAAACCATCTTAACAGGCCCATATCAAGCACTGAAATAGAAACAGCAATAAGAGACCTCCCATCTAAGAAAAGCCCAAGAACAGATGGTTTTACAGCAGAATTCTACAAGACCTTCAAAGCAGAGCTCACACCAATACTCCTCCAATTCTTCAATGAAATTGAAAGAGAAAGTTCACTACGGAAAGCTTTCTATGAAGCCATCATAACCCTCATCCCAAAACCCTCATCAAAGAAAGAGCACTATAGACCCATTTCTTTGATAAACCTTGATGAAAAGCCTCTCAACAAAATTTTGGCTAATTAAATTCAACAATTCATCCAAAAAATCATACAGCACAATCAAACAGGATTCATTTCAGAGATGCAAAGCTGCTTCAATAAACGCAAATCAATTAACATAATTCATCGCATCAACAAGAGCAAGGATAAGAACCACATGGTTATCTCAATAGATGCAGAAAAAGACTTTGACAAGATCCAAGACCCCTTTATGGTGAAGGTCCTGGAAAAATTAGGAATCCATGGAACCTTCTTCAATACAATAAAGGCTGTGTATTACAAACCTACAGAAAGCATTATACTCAATGGTGAAAAACTAAAGCTATTTCCTCTGAACTCAGGACGAGACAAGGATGCCCACTCTCTCTACTGTACTTCAATCTAGTATTAGAATCCCTATCTACAGCAATAAGACAAGATGCAAACATAAAAGGGATCCCAATAGGGAAAGAAAAAGTCAAGCTCTCCCTCTTTGGAGATGACATGATCTTGTATTTAAAGACTCCTCCGCTCCCAAGTTACTCACGGTGGCTCAAAACTTTGGCAAAGTAACAGGGTATGAAATTAAGCCTGAAAAATCAATGGATTTACTGTATGCCAACAATGAGAAAAGTGTAGCTGAAATTATGAAAGCAACTCCATTCGTAATAGCCCCCCAAAAATAAAATATCTAGGAATTAACTTAACCAAAGTAGTGAAGGAACCCTATGTTGAAAACTTTAAATACCTGAAAAAGGAAACCAAAACAGACTTAGAAATTGGCTAAAAGTTCCATGTTCCTAGATTGGAAAGATCAACATCATGAAAATGGCAATACTTCCCAATGCTATCTACAAATTGAATGTGATACCTATCAATATTCCAACCTCATTCTTCAAGGAAATAGACAAGGCAATCCAAACATTCATATGGAACAATAAAACACCCCGAATAGCAAAAAACGATCCTTAACAGAAAGAACAGTGCTGGAGGAAATCAATACCAAATTTCAAACTCTTCTACAAAGCCATAGTAATCAAAACAGCTTGGTACTGGCACAAGAACAGACCTCAGGACCAATGGAATAGAATTGAAAACCCAGGAATGAAACTAAAGACCTACAGCCATCTAATCTTTGATAACGGAGCTAAAAATATAGAATGGAAGAAAGACAGTCTCTCCAGTAAATGGTGCTCTCAAAATTTGTTAACTAGTTATAAAAAACTAAATCTAGATCCTTATATATCTCCCTGTACCAGAATCAACTCCAAATGGATCAAAGACCTCGGAGTCATGAAGACACTCTGAAAACATTACAGGATGGAATAGGAGAAACGCTAGAACTCCTTGGCACAGGCCGAAACTTTCTTACTAGAGACCCAGAAACACAACAAATCAACAAAAGTTTGGACAAATGCAATTGCATGAAATTGCAGAGCTTCTGCATGGCAAAGGACATAGCTAGAAAGATCCATAGAAAGCCCACGAATTGGGAGAAGATCTTTGCTAGCCATACATTGGACAAGGGTCTCATATCTAAAATATATCTGGAACTCCAAAAAAATTAAATTACCCAACAACAAATCCTAAAAGAAACAACTGCCCAATAAATAAGTGAGCTAAAGACTTAAAGAGAAACTTCTCTGAAGAGGAAAGAAGGATGGCCAATAGACACATGAGGAAATGCTCAAAATCCCTAGCCATAAAAGAAATGCAAATCAAAACAACATTGAGATACCACCTCACGCCAGTTAGAATGGCAAAAATCAAGAACTCTAATAACAACAGATGCAGGATTAGATGTGGTTAGGGTAACCGTACTGCATTGTTGGTGGGAGTGTAAACTTGTTCAACCACTTTGGAAAGTGGTATGGAGGTTCCTCAAAAGACTCCACATAGACTTCCCCTATGACCCAGCAATTCCACTTTTGGGCATTTACCCAAATGATCACGAAGAAGACCACACTAAAGCTCCCAGCACAAATATGTTTATGGTAACATTATTTACCATAGCTAATCTTGGAACCAACCCAGATGCCCCTCAGTAGATGAATGGATCAAGAAATTGTGGTGTATGTACACAATGGAATTCTTTTTCTCCACCAAAAAGAATGACATTGCCCCATTGTTAGGAAAATGAAAGTCTTGGAAAAAATTATATTAAGTGAAGTAAGCCAGGCCTAAATACTCATAGACCCCATGTTTTCCCTTATTGGTAATAATTAGTATATGTCTGAGACAAGCAGAAAAGGTAAGATTCGTTGATGTTAGGTGAAATGTACCCCAAGATAAGTATTCAAATATTTTTTTTCATGCGATTGTTTTTAACATATTTATAAGATGAATTTTTGTTGCTTTGTATGTTCCTCCCCCACGATATAACTCCTGTTTTCACTATATTTTATGTTGGTATAATTTGTGGAGGGGCATGGAAAAAACAAATCGAAAAAAGGATAGAGTTGGACCCATTGTAACAATGAGATGTAGAAGATGTTATGTCGAAAAACGAACTTTAAAACTTTCGCAAGGCGGAGTATAATGGGGTGAGGCAGGAGAGGTGAGATGGAAGTGGATAGGAAGGGGAAATAAAGGAGGAGGCAACAATGCTTGATAAGAAATGTACTCATTATCTTGCCCATGTAATTGTAACTCCTCTGTATGGTATTTTCAGATTATTAAAAAAAACCTTCATACCTATTAATTTTATATGAATTCTATGTGCTTAGAAGGTTCTTTTTATTTTCACAGCCGTCTTTGGCATACACAGACATATCATGGATTATATGAAGGTAATAAATTTCCAGATGCTTGCCAGGAGGAGTAAAACCTATAGTTTTTTTTTTTCGAGAGGCTTGCCATTTCATGAAAAAAATATGCTGCTTGATGCAGGATTTCACAAAATTATATTGCTAGGAAGAACTTAAACAATCATCTAACATTACAGAGTTGAGGGAGATGAATTGATTTTCTGAATAATTTACTTTTGGGTCAAATAAGAGCAGGCTGCCAAAAAGAGAGTAGACTTTAGAGAAACATGAGGAGTTGTATGTAAATAGGTGCTTAGCTGATTTTGTTAATTTGTTAACTAATACAGGGAAATAAAGTGCAACAAGGTTAAAAAAATAAAGAACTCTGCATTGAAATACTCATTTGTGTGTGTGTGTGCACACACGTGCCTGTACACACACGTGCATGTTCATGTGCTCATGCATGCATTCATCATTCCTGCTCTAAGCATCTGTGCCCAAGGTAGTGGTCTACCACTTGAGCCACTGCTGCACTTCTGGTTTTTTGGAGATAATCACATGTTTTTTCATGATTGGACTGGCTTTGAACAGTGTTCTTCAGATCTCGGCCTCCCGAGTAGCTAGCTAAGCTGATTCACCCTCTGAGTAGCTAGTTAATATTCTGTCTGTCCTCTATGCTTCACTGCTCTTTTATTCTTTTCCTGAGGTTATCACAAGCCTGTCATATTTATTTCTAATTGTTTTAAAAATACTGTTACTGCTTGGCACCAGGGGCTCCAATCTGTACTCTTAACTACTTAGGAGGCTTGAGAACAGAAACCAGGACAAATTTTAGGGGAGTTCCTTCTCAATTTATAGCTGGGTGCATTGGATCATTTCCACCATTCTGCACTATCTAGAGACTAAGATTGGAAGGACTGCAGGATCCAGGTAGACAAGTAGGTGTGCAACTCTGATGCCATTGATGATGGGAAGAATAAAAGGACAGATCAGGTGCATGTTCTTGTGGAAAGGGAACTTCTATACTAAAATTAACCACTGATATGCCAGCCTAGCAAGAACAATACCCCAAGTTGAAATCCCCATAATTTTCCAAAACCAAAAGAAGTACATACATTAACATCCCAAAACTTAGTACAATCTGTTCTTTTCTCTAATATCATCTTTATCTGATTATCATATTATGTGACAGAATAGTTTCTTCATTAAACTTATGATATATTTTAAAAGACCTCGAAAATTCTTTCTCACTTATTAAGTGCAAATGAATGGCATATTGCCTCATTTCTTACATATTTGACTGCCACTAAAAATCCATCCAATGATTATTATAGTAATATATTCTGATTTATTACTTTATTTGTAACAGTTTTTAAACATTTTGCTTTTCTGGTGAAGTTTAAGTATTTAAATGGTATCATCAAAGTATATTCCTTGGGTACTTGGGGCAGGTTTTTATAATGTTTTTAACTAATGGCTTCTAAGAATTCTTAATTTCTATATTATTTGTATTATTTTTAATTTCAATATAATTTTATTGTAAGGGTAATGTACAGAGGGGTTACAGTTACATAAATAAGGTAATGAGTACATTCTTTTGAAAGGAACCTTGTTAACCCCTCCACTGATTTTTTTTGTACACTCAAACAATTACTGATGCTTTTGCTGTTGCTGTTGATCAAATGTACTTTTGCTTTCATTGTTCATGCATTTTTATTTTAAAATTGATATAAAAGGGGTTTACAGTTACTTAAGTCAACTAAAGAGTACACTTCATTTTATTTTCTATATTTCAAATTTTGATGTTAGTTACTTATTTTCATGTTTCTTTAGGATTCTTTTTTCAGAGTTGTAGGATTAGTCAATTTAATTTTGCATAATTTTTTTTCTTTTTTTTTTTTTTCCGGTCGTGGGGCCTGAACTCTGGGCCTGGGCGCTGTCCCTCAGCTCTTCAGCTCAAGGCTAGTGCTCTACCACTTGAGCCACAGCACCACTTCCGGCTTTTTTCTTTTTTTTGCTTATGTGGTGCTGAGGAATCGAACCCAGAGCCTCAGGCATGCAAGGCAAGTGCTCCACCACTGAGCCACCTTCCCAGCCCATAATTTTTACACATGTAAATTATTCAGACACATATATGTTGCTTCTAAAATATTTAACATGTGAATATTTAAAATTATTTTCTTAATTTTTATATGGTTAGTGAATTTAAATAAATTGATTTTCTTATAGTTCTAAACATATTTTTCCAGGTAACAAATAATTACTGTATTTTCAAGAAGCACATACTATATTAAGAAAGGCTTCATTTCCTGGTCATTTTTTTGTAAATATTTGTACTTGAATTAAAAAAAAAGTTTGAGCTGGGCATGGTGATTTGTGGCTTCCATTTTCTACCTATGGTAGGAACTGCAAATAGGGTTTGTAATTCGGGAGAGCCTGAGAAACTATGAGACCCTATCATAAAAATATCCAGAGTGAAATGATTAGAGACATAGCCTCCCATAACGAGATATAGAGCACCTGGTTATCATATGCTAAATCTTGAGGTTAAAACACCAGTACCATTAATCTTTTGTCAAAATTAAAGTATACATGTTTCAAAATGTTTATTATTTAAAACTTATTTGCAAAGGTTCTCATGTCTTCTATTTCTTAATTTTCAATTTACTTAATCTATAAGAATCCAAGTATATTGTGACTATTTGATTTCTACTAAACGTTTACATAGTATGAGCAATATTATGATTTCATATATTAACCTATTTTTATTATTTGTGATAATTTCCTCTATTTAATATTATAATATCAATATTCCAAATGTGTGTATGTAATGTGTGTGTATGTGTGTGTGTGTGTGTGTGTTTATGTGGTTTTTGTGTGTGTGTGTTTTGTGTGTACTTCGTAATTCTTGGGAGATCACACCATTATTTCACATATGCTATATCAAGATTTTACCACTGAACTATATACTGTGTATTTATAATGTAAATAGTGTTTTAAATTATGATAAATAGTGTTTTAAATTATGACTTTTAAATTTTCATTCTTAGTATGTTTTTTCAAAATTATATATGATAAAATGTGATCCATTTTCTATCCACATTAGCAATTGTTATTGTTATTTTACTGTTATTTAGAATATTTCCAGTGCTTTTTCACTTCCAAATTCTTGTGTTTGTTATTGATAAAGGTTTTACTTTGCTTCTTTTCTCTCTTCATTCTTTTTGCCTTTAGAGTTTACCTTTTGTTTCCTTTATTTCTTTGGAAATTAATTATCATATTCCTATTACAATTTCTTTACATTGTAACAGGTCTATACAATGCTTTATTTTCTTTTTTATTTTTCCCATCTTCTCTGACTCTTAGTCCACACTCTTAGGTGGATGAAAAAGAAACTTGATTAAGGACACTTTGATTATTTTCCTTCTTTTCTTGTCTGAAGTCTTTCTGTATTTGAAACACAATAACAATGACATACAGCTCCTAGGTGGTCCATCATTCTATCCCTTCTCACTCTCCTCTGTTATACAGCTCAAGTCGTTATCATTCAACTTTATTATGCTATAGTGTTATCTAAATCTTAACTCATTCCTAAATTAATTTTAGTTGTTTTAAGCATTCTCTAAAGACATTTTTTCCTATATAATATCTGGGGTATTGTGTTTTCACAAGGTATAAAATATGAGTGACTATCAAACATCTAGATATCTGTAGAATATTGGTCCAACTGCTCAATTCACTTGTATGTAAATTCAAGGAATACAGGTCAGTCAGAACAAAAATGGTGTAGCTTGAGCCCTCATACTAGATTTGATTCTTATTACCGTGTTTATTAGTGAAAGAACCGACATATATTAGAATGTAACAGATTTATCAAAAATAAATTCTTATTGTCAATAGATTTTGAAAAGGATGCCATGACTTAATGAAATAAAAATAGAATCTTAAATGGGTGTATTGGCACTATTGCCTCTCTAGTTATAAAGGATGATCTTAGATTACTGCCTCAAACCTTATACAAAAATTTAAAACAAAAAAAGTATTATCAAACTAAATGTGAGTTGTAAAAACCTACAAAACATAAATGTAAAAATTCATGACAATGGATCAGTAAAGGTTTCCAAAAAGTTGACATGGTAAGCATTAGTGGCTAAAAGAAAAGCAAGAATAAACTAATATCAACTGATAACCTTTCTTAATTCTATGAAAGTAGTGAAAACATATCCAACAGATAGAGGGCACATATTTGTTAATGCTACGATGTTAATGCTACAGTGATCCTGAATCTTAAGTACTTTTATATTTTCTAATTCTGTATAAATTTTTCCCGAACTGGATATTTCTATAAAGAACATATATAAATTAATAGTCAATAGGAGAAGCATATGAATTAAGCTCCTCTTTAGTATCTAAGAAAAAAGAAAAAGAAAGCTCACTGGTATGACCATAATATAAAAAGAAGACACAAAATATAGTAATGCATTTGTGGAGAAATTGATATACTCCGCATAGCAGAATGATTTGTGTAATACTACAGTCATTTAGCAAGCAAGTTTTCAAGTCTTCAAAAGGTCAAAGAGAATTGTATATGTTTTAGCCATTACACTTCTATGTATGTATTAAAGACAAGTAAAAAACTTGTATGGATCGGGAATGTAGATCATTGACAGTGCACTTGGACAGTATGAGTGAGAACCTGAAAATAATTCCCCAAAACAAATTTTGAAAAGCCACCCTATAGAAGATTTATGCAGGAAAAATTCCTGTAACTCAATTTTATATCTATTTTAATATCTGTTATAAAATTTATAGCATTTCTATTTGTTTAAAGGCAAGTTTGTAAAAATTAGGCTTAGAAAACTATGATTGCACAATTCACTTCCAAAGAACTAAAATGTATACAATGAAAGGAGATAATATATTGCATGTGAATTTCATGTCAGCAAAAAAATAAAACTATAGTTGAAAATTCTTCACACAAAATACAAAATACCCAAAAAGAAGTTTTTGTTGTTGGCTAAAAATTCTTTGTAAACTACAGCTTCTAAAAGAAAGATGTGATTTCTGTTTATTTTGAGTTTTATTGTCTGTTTTTTGAGTTTATTCAGAGATAACTCAATCAAAAAATGTATGTGATAACTGGAATATCTAGGAATTATACATCACTTATACGTAATTGATAACCTTTTCTGGAAGAAACTTTTAGCAAATGATAGAAAACACAAATCTATGCATCTGCATTTTATGATAGCCATATGTTACTTGCTCAATCCAATTGCTTTTCTCTACTTTGCTAGAAAAAAGTATTCTCAGGATAAGAACCAATAACGTGAAAAGAAACAAAATACACAATCATCTTGATTTATTTGTGACAAAAACAAATGAAATAAAACAATTCCACTTAAGTGACTCCATTATTAGTATCATTATTAGTATCTATGAAGATGATCTTGAATGCCAACATCCATTGAATTTTTGGAATTTTAATTTCTACGAACATATGAAAACTAGAACAAGACAACAAATATAGTCTTAGAGCAAACCAGCCTTGCAATAATTTTCTTAATTGTATTGAAATTACCAAAGAATTAATACCATTAAAACTATCCTTTCCTATGGAAATCATTTAAAAATGTTTATCACTTATTATAATTAAAATACCAAGCAAGAGCAATTTTACAGAATAATTACAAATATCATTTTATTACTATCGTAAAATAGAATAAAAGACCAGTCCCAATATATTATCATTATTCTTAATTTCGAATCATTACCTAAATATCTTAAACAATCTAAATAGTCATGTCTTTAACAAAGACGTAAATATTCTCTACTTTTTACCTAACATTTTCCATGCGCATGTATTCATGTTTCTAAGAAATGTTCACAGCAGGTAAAAGATGCTTCTGTGAAATTAATGTGATATATTTTGTTGTTGTTCTTGATGTTGTTTGCAAGGTTAGGCATTGTCCCTAAGCCATTTTGTGCTCAAAGCCAGCACTCTACAACTTGAAATATAGAGCTAATTCCTGTTTTTAGTGGTTAATTTGAGATTAGAATCTAACAAGCACTTTTCTGTCTCGGCTAGTTTCTAACACAATTTTAAGACCTCATTACACAGAATAGCTCGAATTATAGGTGTGAGTCATTGGCACTTGGTTTAATGTATTTTTTTAACTTTAATTATATCTCAAGATTTTTGTTTCACTAAATTGTACATCGTTCTACACATAAATTTAGATATATGTATATATTTCTGATGACAATCTGTAAAAATGTATGTCTTTCTACACATAATATATATATATATTTCTGGAGACAGACTCCCTCTAAAACTTTTTATGCTACCATTTTTGACCTTTTTATTTCAAAGATATACAGTCTATTTTTCCAAAAGTTTCCTAGAATAAAATAACTAATATTTCAATAGAATGTAGCGTTTATTACATTTAAGGGAATTTTAGATGTACACATGATATTGTAGTAATATTTATAGTATATTACTTGAAATAATTCTGTTCAAACTCTTAAATATTTGTGTGTAGTGGTGGGGAGAGAGGAAGTTAATTCATACTGGTAGGGAAATTGCAAAACTTCAAAAATCTATTCTATAATTTGTTATAAGCACATAGTCAAGCTAACTGTTATGGTTTAGATTTTTTGTTTCTTTGTTCAAAATTTTTATATGGATGCATGCACAGTGATAGCATTAAAATTATTAATCAAAAGACAAATAATCACAAATCATAGGTACATATCAGAGTTTCAATAGTTAGCACTTATGATGCTAATAATAATTTTGATGAGGATGATGATGACCACAGTGTAACCTGATAATGACAATATTGTGATTGAAAAGGAAAAAAATTTACACATTTTTGAAGCTATATTTCCCACATTGAATATATAGTAATAAATAGCGTTGGATTACATATAATAAGAATAACAAGAGGAGAGTTTCAATATCAAGAAATATTATCACATAAACAGGTAGAAATAGTAAAAACCGTAATGTTATTCCTGCAGTCTCTCTAATGTATACACACTTTTCTTGGTGGTATTATTTTCTTATAAATAAACTTAATTATTTCCACATTTTGATGGACTAAGATGTAGTTTTCAGCTTAGTGTGATTAGTTCAAAAATATTCTCATATAGATACTATTCAATAACCAGTGTTGTCAATGATATATTAAGGGTATGTTCTTCAATACATCTGAAAAATATGACACTATTTACATAGTACCACTTACCTATCTGTAGTTACCTTAAAAGGACATAGACCTTAGTGCCAGGAGGTGAAATTTATTTTTATTTCTGCAGGAAACAATTTGTGACTTTATACCAACAAACTGAATTTGACTCTTTCCTTATTTGTAAGGTAAGGTGGAAAATGTAAGGACTCTTCACTTTTCTTTTTTCTTGCTCTAGAAGTCAACACATATATTCTTCATTATTTCTGGTAGATAACATCCATTTATAGATGAGAAATGTAAGGCCAACAGTCAATGTAGTGAGTAAATAATGATACTAGAATTTGTGTCTGAACACTTCACTCTGTGTGCTTACAAAGAGAGTAATTTGGTGATGGAGAGGACCAATATGAAAAGACTATGGGGAAAAAGCATACTTTGGAAATGGTTGTTTTAGGACTAAGTGACAGTGTTGAGTAAATGAAACAGGCTGGTGTCAGGAGCATAAAAAGGAGTATATAGAAATTATTTGAGTGGGGGCTGAGAAGGTGGCTCAGTGGGAGAGCGCTTGCCTTGCATGCATGAGGCCTTGCGTTCGATTTCTCAGCACCACACAAGCAGAGAAAAAAAGCAGGAAAGGTGCTCTGGCGCAAGTGCTAGAGTCCTAGTATTGAGCTGAAGAACTGAGAGACAGCACCCAGGCCCAGAATTCAGGCCCCACGACAGGACCCAACCAAAAAATAGAAATCATTTCAGTGACAGAAACTGAAAAATTCTTGATCATTCATCTTATCTAATAGGAGGGAGTAGAAGGGTAAGAAGAAATCAAATGTGCTTCCACACGTTTGGCTGGCAACTGTGTTAGTGCTACTCTTAGTTATAAGGACCACAGGTGGAAATGATGGATTTAGGGGAAAAATTCTAATAGTTCTAAAGTTTAGATGCAAAGATGTGTCTGTTTAAACATCATCAAAATATCCAAGACCATGAATATGAAAAAGAATAATATAATTGGGGGTATTATTGAAGGGAAAAGGAAAAGGAAAGTTCTGACACAGGTGTGAGCAATGTGGGCACCACTGTATACAAGATTGGAAGAAAGAGATAAAAAAGGGGAAAAAAGTAATAAACACAGATTTACAGAAGTAAAGGAAGGAATTTGCAAGAAGATATTGAAAAAAATATGCTATTTGGATTTGATAAGTAAAAGGACATAGACAAGTTCAATAAGAACATTGTTTTGGTGAAAGTCATATTGATAAAATTTTGGGATATGAATATGAAGCCATAAAATTCTGGATCCATAAATTCAACAGATCCTGTTGATTTTAAATGTTGGGAACCAATGCTTTAATCCTGACCTTAGAAGAATTATACACATATAACTGTCATGAACTTTACTCATAGGTATTGTGTGAATATTTGTGAAGACTTTGTTTATCTAGGAGTTTATAGAGTGAACTACAGCACAGAAAACCTAATTTGTCCTACAGTTCCAATGTGTGGCCCATCTTTCCACATCAGCTTGGGATTTTATTGAAATATCTTTAGATATGTTTGGATGTCTTATCAGCCTATTCATTATAAATGTAGGACAAGTAACACCAAGTATTAGGTTGAGCATACAGCATTACTGATGTGTCTGAAGACTCTTCGAATTGATTCTTTAGAATAGAAAATGCCTCAATAGCCATTGACACATCATAACTTCCATATACTCTATTTAACTTAGTTATTGTTAGGGATATCTCCCTGGTGAAATAACCCTGTCAATCAACCTGTCACAAATTCTTATATGTAGGGAATTCTTTTATAGACTTCAAGCTTTCATTGAATGGAAGAGTTCAGACTTTACCCTCACCAATACGACTGAATGCCTAAAAACATAAGACATTTTGCTTTAATGCCTTTCTTTCATTTTCTCATACCCTTAGGTAAGTAGGGAAGGATTTTGATGTAACAATAATACAATTCTTACTTGTACTAACACGACATTTAGGATCTAGTGTTGCTAATTAGCTCTCGATTTTGTGGCTATTTATATTACTCATGGGAAAACTAAACAGCTCCAAGGAAATTGACCTAAGGAGACTTTCAATTCTAATATCAGTTTGTCTCAAAATGCTTTAAATTCTACATCCTCTAATGTGAGCATAGGGTTACACTGTGCAACTTTTCTCCTCAAAGAGTGAGTACTACCCTATTGCTTAATATGGACAAAGTACTTTCATACATAGACTGGTCTTGTGCAAACAAGAAGTGGTAGTTGAACAATGTTCTTAGCAGTCTGTATAGATGAAATGGAAATAGAGCAACTATGAACTCAAAAGGAATGTGTAAAAAAGCAAAAGGCACAAAGTAGAATGTGCCAAGGAAATGCTGAAGTATAATTTCAAATTATGTGCTCAGGTGTGAGAGTATGTTCAAAGTACAGCTTAAGAAAATGTAGTTGGATATCTTGGGGGAAAACTGCTTTAAACTCTTCTAGGATAGTTGTACAAGTAGAAGCCCCTAACTCTGACTCTAATCAGCCACATCATCATCAACTTAGGGACTATTTTCCAAGTGCAAATTGAGAAAAAGAGGGCTCCTCACAGTTAGTGTTCAGATTGAAGTAATGTATAATAACATAATTTTTCTTATAAGACTTCATTTATTTTGGAGGGTTAAATAGGAAAAACCCAAATAAATATTTTGCATATACCTAAATTAAGTGGGACATAGTATATTACTCTCTCTTTAACTGGGAAGTTGTAGATTATGTCTTTTTATACTCTAACTTGGGACAATGATCTGCTGTCAGTCAATTTCTTCCCCTCCCCATCTTTTGCCCTTCCAATTACATAATTTTTATTTAAAGAGACATACATGAGCTTGCATTTCTAAATCCTTCAAAATTATCTGAACTGCTTCATACTTCTGGCAGCCTCCTATATCTTTCTCAAGGGGATATTTTGTCACCACCATTTTAACCCATATGATATTGGATATCTTTCTGCTTAATTCAGTGCAAGATATACATTAGACTCATCCAGATATCTCAACACTTGTACCATCATGAAAACCTATCTTCATAAAAATCATGATTTTAGAATATCTGGGGAGGTGGCATCTGTCATTTTTGAATTACCCTAAGTGATACTTACATGCAGTCATGTTTTAAATCAATATGCCTCTCAGTAGATGAATGAATTGACAAAATGTGATACATGTGACAAAATGCTTCCAATTCATACGGAAATGGAAAAATCCTACTAAGTAAAATAAACAAGACACAAAGAAAGAGATTCCATGTTTTCCCTAATTTGTAACAAGTAGGAAATATCTAGGATAGCCCTAGCAGATGAGCAGAATGGCTCAGTAGCTATGTATAAGATGATGATGAGCAAAATGAACTCCTACATATGGAAACAAAGGTTTTCTTTGTGGTTGTTGTTTTTAATGTACTCTGTGATTCTTTTTTCTTTTGTGTTTTCACCTATGGTTTGTCCCCTGCTGTGTTTGATTTCAGTATCATGTGTCATTGTATACATATTTATTTTAATTAGGGAAGGGAAGAGGAACAACAACATGGCACGACAAAGGACAAAGGACAAACCAATGTAATATCAATGCTCACAAGACTACATGATGGAAATTTACATTACAACTTGTGAAGGGTATTGGAGTGAAGGAAAACTGTGAGAAAAGTGAGGTAGTGGGTAAAAAGTTCTACATGTTATCTATTCACCATCTTACAATTACGGCAACCCCTTCTATATATCACCTTGACAATATAATTAAATTAAAAAATAACTTACATAAAATATAATTTCACTGTATTGGTATAGTAAGTACAATTCTATTCCCCCTTTCTTTATTAGAGGGTCATCAACTTGAATGCTATCAAACTATGGAATATCTTCACAATATACTTGCCTTTATGTTGAAAAAACCATTATCTCACACTGTAACCTAAGAAAGTTCAATTCTATGGAAACTCCTAACTTTTAAAACTGAATAATTGTTAAGAGGACAGAATATATGTATTCTTCAAAATTCAGATGACTACTAACTAATCATTTTCAAATTCTGATCATGCCATACCAGAGACATTTAAAACAGCATCTGTTTACATTTTAAGTAATTCTGCAATAGATCAAATTTCCAATGAGATGTTACATATTTAAAAGTCAATAAAAAATAGGCACATTCTGGTAGAAGATAAAACTATGACCTATCTATAATAATTAATTCCTGAAGAGTAAACATTCATCATCAGAGTAAGCTATTATTTCTATGACAATCAATCCTAAGTTTTTATTCTGTAAAGTCATCCTAGCCCAACAGTTTGTAACTTGTAAGGTGCACCTAAAAATTGCCTGAATTCACATCATGACTAGCTTATCACTATTGTGTAAAAAAATACTACACTTCTGCTGTGATGCCCTCCCAATTGTGCAAAGAACACTACACTAAACTTTTCTGCATCATTTTCCCTCCAGTGGTATTCTTGAGATCAGAATACTTGCAAATAGTATTTATATTATTATTTTATATTAATTTTATTATATATTATTTTTATCTATCATAGATATTCAGGAGATCTGAATATGGGAACATTAAGATCTGAAGATTTTGTTTCAAACCCACCCAGGTAGCAAGGTTCCTTAGATTCTTATTTCCAATAAACTCATAAGGAATAGCTAGTTCCAAGTGGCACTGAGGTTAAAGTTGAAGAGCAGGAGCCTTTAGCAAAAACAGGCTCAGGAACAGTGGCCAGACCCAGAGGTCAAGCCCTAGCATAAACTAAACAACAAAAACAAAATAAAAACAAACGTTAAACCTAGATTTTTTCCCTCATTGTATGAGTAATTAAGTACTTAAGGAAATTTCTTCCTGTGTTATGTATAGATAGAAGAAAAAAAAAAAGATCTCATTCAATTACTCTCCTCATACCATGTTACACCAAAGTCTCCAAAAATTGCTCTTTTTCTAAATTTATAAATTAATAGCATCCATTTGTTGGCAACTTTGTCTGGATTATTCACATTATCATGTTATACATGAACTATTGGAGTTATTTATAAACTAATTTCTAAATATACCTCACTTGAAAGACAATTCTAGGCAAATAGAATGCCACAATCATTTGTGAATTTCTAAAATAAATCTTCTACTTGAAAACAATTTTGTAGTATCCTAGAGAATATGAAATTACAAACAAAAAACAGTTATTTCAAATATAAATTCTAATTTAGGCAGGTATCCAAAGTCCTACATTAGATGAACTTTGCTAATTCTCCAGGCTTAAGCTTTTGTAATCCTTCATCATTGCTTTGGAATCCAACATAATGATGCTTACTTTTTCAAATTTTTGAATGGGAATCATGAACTATTTTGCATCTAACAATGTTCTGTAATGAAGAGAGCATGTAAAACACAAGTGAGGATTATATATGAGAGCATTTCAATAGGAAACTTGACTTATCAAAACATAGTGAAAAAATTAGCCCAAACCTCCAACTGTGTATTCCTTTCATGTTTTTTGGCTTGTTTTATTGAGACAAAATTATACTACCTGGTCCAGGGAAGGTATGTAATTCCACTATCTAATCTCCTATCTTATTCTGAGTGCTAGAATTCCAGGCTTTATCACATTGCCCTACCACAGTTTGTTGGTTTATTTAATCTAGAAACAAGCTAGCAATTCTGAACTTCTCCGATGATCTTATCCTCTAGACTGACTGCTCTGATTGTTTATGTACAATTTTCAAAGACGTTCTAACATTTGACACAGGATATGAACATTTTCAGATGCACCTGCAGGGTTCTCTGATTCATTCTTCCATGGATCTGATCCCTTTAATAATGATTACTTGAGTTAATATCTCTGGTCCCTACCTTTGTAATATTCTCAAGATTTTTGGGGGAAAGTTCACTTGAGGACTTTCTAATATTAAAAATTATCACTTGTTCTAGTCTTACTCAGGACATATTTTCTATTATTTTCTAACTTTTTCAACACATTCTGAGTGTTGTTTCATATGCGTGTTTACACAGATAAGTGCCTCTGTGTACGTGCATGCTTGCCTGTTTGTATGCCAAAACCTCAAGCTCTTATTCAGCAGTGTTTCTCATATCTAGTATTCCATCACTTCTGCCATTCTTACAATGCAGGTTTAGGCTGTTTAATTATAGGTATTGTCGCAAATAATTTTTTTCCCAGGCTGGATGCAAACTGAACTTCCCAGAATCCTTTACATTCTTAGGTTTTATCTCTCCAGGAGTATCAACTTTTAAACTTGAAACACTTTTGTGAGTGTAAAGTCTACCCCGTGGCCCAGATTTTTAACTTGAGAATTCATATAAAGATAGATGAACATACACATTACATATATTGAGTGTACACTGTTAGAAATGTGATCTTAAGCCAGGTGACAGTGACTCATGTCTATAATCCTCAGATCTCAGCCTCCTGAGTAGCTGAGTAGCTATTGCAGTTGAAATCCAGCACACATAGGAAAGTTTCTGAAGCACTTATCTCCAATTAACAACCAGAAAACTGAAAGTGGCACTGTGGTCAAGTGGTAGACTGCTATCCTTAAGCTGAAGAGTAGAGGAAGAGTGCCCAGGCCCAGACTTCAACCCCACAAATACCAAAGAAAAAAGAAAAGGAAAGGAAAGAAATAAAAAGATATGTGAACTTAGCAAACAGTTCATTGCTAATATAATTCCTGCTCTCTCAACATGGCTTTTTTCCAGTTAACTCCATGCTCTTATATCTGACTTGCTTTGAAACTATAAATATTCTTCCATTCTACTTTTTACAAATTTGCATTATTAGTTGCCATGATTTAGAGCTAGTAGAAGAGACAGAGTGGCCTCATCCTTCATGTTCCACTTAGTAATAATGCTTTCTCTTTATCACTTCGGTAGATCTACATACTGGCCTTGGCTTTATTCTTTCAAATTTGTCTTATTTGCAGAGTATTCTATACTCTATTGAGTAACCATACTTAAACACAGAACTTCTTTTTCTCCTATTATTCATATTGTTTCTCCTACTGTTAACATATGTACATTTGTGAAATAATGCACAACACACCGAGAACCTTCTTCTCACTTAAAATTGGTCTTAATTTATAGAGCACTTAGCAAATTTGAACTTAATGTACTCCAGGATAATGGTTTTTCATGTTTTTTATTGTAAAAAATGTTGTACAGAGGGGTTAGAGTTATATACGTAAGTTAATTAGTACATAATCTATCAAGCATTGTTACCTCTTCTTTTGTTTTTCCCCTGCCTTCCCTTTCCTCCTTGCCGCCCCAAATCCCCCCTCCAATCCCCAAGTTGTAAAGTTCATTTTCTATATAGTGTCTTGTAGAACTCATTGTTACAATGGGTCATACTGTATCCTTGTTTCAGCATTTTGTTATTTCCCTTCTCTTACCCACATTAGAAAAAGGTATATGCAAGATGCAGATCACCGACATCAAATACAGTAAAAACAGGGGTTATACCGTGGAGGTAGAACATAGAAGAGAAACAAAATAATCACATACTACCTGTGAGGTAACAATAAAGAAAAATCAAGTTGTGTCCTATCTTAGAGTCCATTTCACTTAACATAATTTTATATATCCATATGTACATGTATAATGTTTTATAAGCGATTGAAATTCTGTATTTTCTCATGACTAAGTTGTTTCTGAAACACATGTTACCTCATGTACAAAGATGTACTTGTGCTATTTCAATGAAGCCACAAAACGTTCATTTTACCTGGAGCAGCACCATAGATTGTTACTTGAAGTAATTGGAAGGAACTGTTACTGGAAGTGTAAACTGATTCCAAGAGAGGAATTGAACATAGAGAAATGAGAAGTTCAACTTAATTTGTGCTCTCGTTTTACTGTACAAGAAAAGATTTCAAAGCTTGAAGGAAACTCTGTCCCTGACTTTTTCGAGTGTGTTCTTTACTCACATAAAACTTGTCTGTAAATTTCTAGTTGAGAGTATTACAAAAGGAAACAATATGCCATTTGAAGGCCAACATAGATAAAAAGGAAATAACGTTGTTTTAAAAGTTTTCTACTGCAAAGAAACAAAGACATGTAGGTTTAAAGGTACCTTATGCCTAGATATTTCGCTCCTGACATGATTGTCTTGTTGCAGGAGTCAGTTATCCATTCCTTTAATCTGGTCCTGAGTTCACCATAGCAATAAGGATTCCAAAAAGCAGGATCCAGTGAGTATGATCAGCAAAAGGAGCCTCTTTTCAAACCAGTGCTGTAAGGATGGTCCCAAAGAAATATGTGGGGTTTTTTTTTGCTTGCTTGCTTGTTTAGTTTGTGCTGGTTCTGGGGCTTAACCTCAGAGTCTGGACCCTGTCCCTGAACCGTTGTCTTTCCTGCCACCATAGCTAGTACTCCACTGCTTGAGCCAAACCTCCACTTCTGGCTTTTTTGGTGTTTAATTACAGATAAGAGTTTGGCAGACTCTCCTGCCTATTGGCTTTGAGATTGTAATAAATCCAAGTGACATCAACTGTATGGACTTCTCTTTTGAACCAAGACATGTTAGATGAAGTTTATTATAAAGCTAGTATTCGACAATTTTTTAAAAGAAGAGACTATGTTCAGCAAAGAAACCATAACTTAACTCAGCAAAAGTAGGTGCACTGAATTATTTTGGAATTATGTTTTCTGCTTGGGAAGATTACTATTGACTTTGTCATTCCTTTTCAGGAACTGTTTCTGTTGGTCGTGGGTCTTGGACTGTGATCCTGGGCACTGTCCCTCAGCTCTTCAGCTCATGTTGAGTGCTCTACTACTTTAGCTACAGCACCAC
Source organism: Dipodomys spectabilis (assembly GCF_019054845.1). Lineage (NCBI taxonomy): Eukaryota > Metazoa > Chordata > Mammalia > Rodentia > Heteromyidae > Dipodomys > Dipodomys spectabilis. The sequence goes on along the minus strand of NW_024871021.1, from coordinate 3,023,732 downwards.
TTCCGGATTTCTGGTGGTAATTGAAGATAAGATTCTCATTGATTTTCCTGACCAGGCTGGCTTTGAACCACAATCTTCTGGTTTCAATCTCCTGAGTAGCTAATATTACAAGTGTGAGTCACTAGCACCCAGCTCATATGTGCATTTATGTGCACTTAATGACACTATGTTGACAAAGAATGGAAATTTGAATCAAATGGTGTGACATTGCAGCTTTTCAATAAAATGGAGGTAGCAATAAAGATGTCCTCCTTTTCCATGTTCTTACATTAATGACTCATGAGCTATGAGACTCTTACATTAGCATCCTCTGTTGTCTGCGTATGTGGACTTAGTATAAGAAATTGTTGATAGAGAAATAGAGAAAGACAGATATGTAGAAAGCAAAATAGATCAGGTATGAAAGAGCAGCATAGAAGTATATACAATTTATCACGCAGAGATTATGAACTAGCCTAAGTTATTAGAATGCTAAAGGCAATGAGGAATAAGCCTAGTTGATAACATGTTCTTCACTAACCAAAAATGGTTCTCTAGAACAGTTTATGGTACAACTTAATTATTACTATTATTTATTCCTTCCATCTGGAGTTATTCCTTCTGTCAAAACTATTAATTAACCTCTGCATTTTTGGTGCCATAACTTACCAAAAAGATTTCCAAATCTCACTTATACTACCCTTCTGATTGTGATTAGCAGTGGCCACTCAAGAGCCTGGAATCTTTGAATTTCCAGGATTAATCTTCACTGATATCTAAGCACATTCCTAGTATTAATTGCCATGACCTATTAACAAAACTTTCTGTGTTCAACACAGTATTCTAATATAGGTAAAGTACATGAATTAAGGACTATTGATATGTATCAGTTCCAAGGAGCAATCGTATATTCCAACTATGGGTTCTTTATTTTGCATTTCCTAGCTAAATGACTCTTTTGCCAGTCCTAGGGCTTGAACTCAGGGCCAGGGAACTGTTCCTGAGCTTCTTTTTTTTTTTTTTTATCAAGGCTAGCACTCTACCACTTTAGGCAAAACACCACTTCCAGTGTTTCTTTTTCTGTTTATGTGGTACTGAGTAATTGAACCCACAGTTTCATGCATGCTAAGCAATAACTGTTCCGTGAAACCACATTCCCAGAGCACTAAATGACTTTCTTTTTTTATATTAATAATAATTTTTTGTGTGAAAATACAGTACAGAGGAGTTATAATTACATGAGCAAGGTAATGAGTACATTTCTTATCAAGCGTTTTTGCCTCCTCCTTTGTTTCCCCTTACCATCCCTGCCCACCCATCCCGCCCCCACAGCCAAAGTTGTAAAGTTCTTTTTTCATCATGTCTTGTTACAATTGGAATTTCTTAAGATGGCATTACTTTTTCATTCTGTTAATATGTATTACAATTTAGGCCAGGTGGTAGAAAAGGAAGTGGAAAACAATATTAAGTCCAGTAAGGCTGATATTCCTATCACATCACTAAGGAAGTAGTGTTAAGACCTGCAGGACTCTTAGGGTTGTTGTATGTGATATTATTATGTAAAACACTATTAACTGTCATCCCCGACATCCAAAACATTCTGCTTCCACTTTCCAGGTCAAGAACCATATATCTACACCTTTTTATTGATTGTGTGTTTTTCCTAGGAAGGAAGAAAGAGGAAGTTGTAGGTGAAGTTGGAAAAATATGTATATTGGCTCTCTGTCCACATTTTTTGCGTTTTTAAAAAGTGCTATTGATGAACTCCCACTTACATCTAATTGACTTGCTGTTTGCACAAGATGCAGAACAATGAAGACATTTATTCTGGTGGATAATCACAAATATTAACAAAATCCATTTCTGGAAAAATAAGATACTAGGTAAGAAATTATAAATTATTGTCTGTAAAATGGTTTCTTTTCTTGGAGAACAAAAGGTAGTATTGAAATTATTACTCTAACTTTCTCTGAGATTTTATGCTGTCTCAGTATCAAAATGTTCTCTAATTTCTGTAACAACCAAACATAAAAGACACGATTTGAAGATCTCAGTATTTTTAGAAAATAAGTTACCTAATGTGATGGCAAGTATGATTGATTGTATTATGGTTCTCTTTTTTTCCTCTTTATCTCAAGTGTTGCATATCTTGGCATATTACTCTATGTCCTGAATCAGCTTCCTGTAGGTGAGATTTACCTCTACTCTGCAGTGTCAAGATGGGTCATTTGACTTACTTCTGCTTACAAATTGAACAGGAAGTGGTGAAAGGCTATTTCTAGGGGAAGGTTTCTATCTCATTACCTGTGTCTTTTTTCCCCTTAGCTATAAAAATAGCATATTTCCAGAAGGAGTCTTCTTTCAACTTATGTGTTGGAAGAGTATAGCATGTGAAATTGAGACAAAACTCAAATACAGCCTCATACACATAACACAGACAGAACTAAGCTAATATTAGAATATGATATTAAGATGCTAGTTTCTTACCATTCTTTTATACCTTTATGATAGTTGACTAGCGCACACCAGAATTTAACAAATCCTAAACAAGAACTAAACAAATTGATAACATTTCTTATTGGAAGATATTACAATTTTTTTTATAAATAAGCATTCTCCATGTGACCACTTGTGGCATTATCTATTTCTATAGATGTGTTTAATCACTCTAGAGCACTGTATCTAATATCTACAATTTTTATCCAGACCTTGTGATTGAGATGAGGAAGAAAAAAAATCTAGATTTCTTCTTCTCTTTTCCTCTTCTTCTTTTTCTAGTGTGGATTCTCTTTTCTCCAATTTCTCCTATTAATAATGTAAGAGTGGCACATTGTGGATATGAAGCAAAAGGCTTCAAAGCCAGAATTTTACTTTTTCAGAAGTAGATGAAGTAAATCAGAGGGCTCAAGGATGAATGAAAACATGATGTTTTTTCCCTTTCTGGATTTCACCATAGACTCTAAACATGACTCTAAATAGCTAGTGGAACCATTTGCCTTGGCTAACTTTTTAAAAATACAGTTTTTAAAATAAATGATAATTTTAAAAATTAAAAATAATTTTAAAATAAATAGTACTTTGTTGTTTGTTTTTGGAAGGCATGAAATAGGACTGCATTTACATTGTGTGAGTTGAGAGGCTAAATTTTATCAGAATCTAAACATAATGAAAAATAGATGATTTTAAGATAAATAGCTTGTAGATACATTTTTACCTCGACATACCCCCAGAGACATATTTTTTCTTCTTTTCCTCTCCAGGCTGATTCAAATTCAATAAGCAGTTAATGTAATTCAAATGGCTGTGCTTCTTTCAGAAATAGAATAGACCGAAAAGTTAGAAAAAGAGATCCAGTATTGGGTAATGCATTCTTTAAAAATAGCAGTCAAATACATATTAACCATAATTCCAAAATAATAACAATCAAATGCTCTTGAAAAGAGAAGATTATAAGCAGAATATACAAAAAGTGATAGTGCCACAACTACTTCAGGAGCTGCTCTCTGGCATTTAGGATTTCTAGTACATGAAAATGTTTTAATCAGGATTAATTGCTTTCAGGGACAAATTTTTTAAGTTATATTTCATTGAAGAAATATGTTGTTGGAGTTCCAGGAAGATGGCAGAGGAGAAACTGGAGTGTAAACAAGCTCTCGCATAGAAAGCAGTTTTAGAGTTCCAGTGAACAGACCTACGCCAGAGAATCACACAAAGTGTGCCATCACAGGTCAGAGAGTCAGGCCAGAGAGGGAAAATCCAGGCAAGGAGACAGATCTGAGTTCTTCCCAGCAGCCGCTGAGGCAGCAGCAGTGGAGGCAGAAGCAACTGCAGGCACCATACCTGAGCCACAGAGAGTCCGGGACGAAGGAGCCAGATGCAGCGGGTGCACAGATTCCAATCAACACCAGCAAGAACTGACAAGGAGCAGACATCTTCATCCTGCAGTTCACAGACCAGAGAAAACCCAGGAACCAAGAATCGGCATGAGTAGAAGCCTGATGTCCTCACTCCTTCTCAGGGAGCAGAGGAGGGATGGGCACCCCTCCCCCCCCAGTACTGGAGATCTCCATCTGGGATACCAACAAAGCTCGGTGGAGCCGCTAGCTCCAAATCAAGCCTTGGAATAAAACGAGTCATTTAGCAGGTCACAAGAACTTAATGGAGGCGTGACCTGCCAGACTCAGCTCCACCCAGGGAAAAGGCACGCAGCTCGGGCGCCAGCCCTAGGAGTGGGTTTCTTCACTGGGTAATCAGAGCCAGAGGCTGCCCCTCCCTCTAGTAGCCTCGACAATCAATTGAAAATCAGTAAACAGAAACCCTGAGAATGTCTCCAGGCTGGGCTCTGTGAGTTTTTCATAAACGAGCCCCCGGTAAAAGCTACTGTTTGTTGAAAGGCCTCAACTCTACCCAGAACCTAGCCTCATCACTGCATCTCCCTCTTTTGTGATACTCAAAGCAGATCTGCCTCCCATTGAACTAGCCTGGGAGGAGGATCGCAAAATCCTGGGTAAAGCAGAGCATTTTTGTGCCTGTTCGAACAAACTGACTTAAGAAACCAACCAAGCCACAGGACCACAAGCAGACCAGAGACTCCAACAAGAGGCTGGTTATGGACACAAGTGAGATACAGGATTTTTCCCACCACTCCCAAAAAATCAAAGAACTTTTCTTTCTTCTTCTTCTTCTTCTTCTTCTTCTTCTTCTTCTTCTTCTTCTTCTTCTTCTTCTTCTTCTTCTTCTTCTTCTTCTTCTTCTTCTTCTTCTTCTTCTCCTCCTCCTCCTCCTCCTCCTCCTCCTCCTCCTCCTCCTCCTCCTCCTCCTCCTCCTCCTCCTCCTCGTCCTCCTCCTCCTCCTCCTCCTCCTCCTCCTCGTCCTCCTCCTCCTTCTTCTCCTTCTTCTCCTTCTTCTCCTTCTTCTCCTTCTTCTCCTTCTTCTCCTTCTTCTCCTTCTTCTTCTTCTTCTTCTTCTTCTCCTTCTTCTTCTTCTTCTTCTTCTTCTTCTTCTTCTTCTTCTTCTTCTTCTTCTTCTTCTTCTTTTTTGGTACCCTATATTAAAAAAAATTTTTTTCTTTTCTAAAACTCTTTTTAATCTTTAATTTTTGCCTTTTTAGGAAAAAAAAATTGTTTTCCAGTACCTTTTTTTCCTCTTAAAATTTTTATTTTAGGGATACGTGAGAGTGTTTTTCTTTCTTTTTTTTTTGTTTGTTTTCTTTCTCTCTTTTTCTTTTTTAATTATCTTTTTGTTTTTTGCTTAGCTCTACTGAACTTCTGATCTTTTTTTCTTCCTTTCTTATCCTTTTCACGTTTTCCTCTCTTTCGTTCTTCTTTATGTGACTTAATTGTTGTCATGCACATCCTCAGATAAACCCGTAGTTGACTATTAGACCCTATCCCTCATTGTGTACACACTTAATCCACAAATTTATTACTCAATTCAAAACCTCTGAGACTTAAATTCCATAGTAGCATTACTACCCCTTTATACCTATATAATATTTTAAGCATTTTTATTTTTAAGTTTTTCACATCTCCTTTATATAACTCCCCTTCTCTCAATATATTCATGATCTTCACTAAATAGATTGTTTTTAATTCTGCATGATATTATTAATTTTTACTTTTCTAATTTTTTCTGATCTCTTTTCTTTTCCTTTTCCCTTTCTTCTTTTTTTCTGTCTCTCTACTTTCATTCTACCCAACCTATTTTCTGCTTTGAGATTAGGACTTATTTACCTCTCCCTGTGCCCTCCCACATCAATCTATTCCTATTTTTTACCCACATTTCTCCCAAACCCTAATAATTTCTGGTTTTCCAAATTCTTCTTTGTGGTTCATTGTCAATTAACATACAGTTGTTTGATGTTGAATAGATGTATCTGTTGAACAAGATTGTATCTGAAGTCCATTGACTGTGCAAATTCAGACTTTGTTTGATGCTTGCCTTAAGATAGTGTTCTAGCACAAAACTGGTGCTATTTTCATCTCAAATGGGCAGAGTAAGCCGGAAAAACACAAGAAAAATGGCAAATCCGGGTATCTCAATTCCCAATTTTGAAAATCAGGGGACAGAACAGATAATGAAAAATCCAGAGGAGAGTTCCCAAATAGCTCTACAAACACTGCTGGCAAACATAATAAATGAAAAGATTGAAAGCATACAAAGGACTCTGTATGAGTGTGATAGGGAGAGAGAGGAGGCAATCCAAAAGTTTATGCAGGAATATCTTAAGCATGAGAAAGCTACTCAAAAACTGATACAGGATTTGCTTGGGCAGCTTGAGAACACTCAAAGAGAAAGGCAGGAATGAAGTGAGCAGGCTGAGAACACTCAAAAAGAACTACAGGAATCCCATGAACGAGAGAAAGCTAATCAAAGAGTAATACAGGAATTGAGAGAGCAGAAAGAGAATACAAAAAGATCACTAAAGGCATTCATGGAATCCATTAACAAAGAGCTGAAGTAAGAAAGGGAGACCACAAAGGGAATGCTGAATGGAACCCAACAGAAGGAATGGGAATCCAAGGAATCCATAACCAATCAACTAAGTGATTTGAGAATAAACACAGAACACCAAATTAAGGAAGTAAAGAAGTTCATACAAGATCTAAAACAAAGCTTCAACAAAGATTTTGAAGCTATCAAAGCTGACCAATTAGAAGGAAAAGAGATAAAAAACAAAGTAGAAAGTGTTGACAGCAGGGTAGACCATGCAGTAGATCGAATCTCAGGGTTGAAGACAGCTTATATATTATAGAGAAAGAACTTAGAACTATCCAACACAAGTTCAAGCAATATGATAGATCTATCCAACACTTGGAAGACACCATCAGAAGGCCTAATCTAAGGATAATGGGTGTAGAGGAGCACCTAGAAACAGAAGTTAATGGTCAAGGAAATTTGTTTAACAGAATCCTAGCAGACAACTTCCCAAACATGCAAAAAGATAGGCCTATTCAGATACAAGAAGCTTTTAGAACCCCAAATAGACCAGACCAGAATAGGACATCCCACAGTCAAATTATAATCCACACAGGATCAACTCAGAACAAGGAAAAGATCCTTAAAGCTGTCAAGGAGAAAAGATTAATCACCTATAAAGGGAAACCAATTAGAATCACCTCAGATTTCTCAGCAGAGACAATCAAAGAAAGAAGAGCCTGGAATGATGTATGCCATGCCCTAAGAACAAACAACTATCAACCAAGAATACTGTACCCAGCTAAACTCTCCTTCATAACTGAAGGCCAAACAAAAACCTTCTATAGTAAACAAAAATTGAAACAATACATCTCCACCAAACCAGCCCTACAAAAGTTTCTTAAAGATGTCCTACACATAGAAAACCAACAAGACCAAAATAAAGGCCAAGAAACTGCACCCAAACTGACAATCCAAGAACCATAGGAAGAACCCAGTTTTCGCAGCCCCCAAGAAGGTGGATAACATGGCAGGAACTCCCAAATACCTCTCAGTCCTATCTCTTAACGTTAACGGACTTAACTCTCCAATTAAGCAACATAGACTGTCTAGGTGGATTAAAAAACAAGACCCTTCTCCCTTCTGCCATCAGGAGTCACATCTTGCCCAGAAAAACAAACACATTTCCAATGTTAAAGGCTGGAACAAAATCAACCAAGCAAATGGCCCCCATAAAAAGGCGGGAGTTGCAATCCTAATATCAGATAAAATAGACTTCAAATTAAAATTCGTGAGAAGAGATAAAGAAGGTAGCTACAAACTAATTAAGGGATCTCTCCTTCAGGAGGATATTACAATTCTAAATGTCTTTTCGCCAACAAATGGAGCACCCAAATTTATCCAAGTAACACTACTTTCCCTCCAATCCCACAGTAGATCCAAAGACCTTAATTGTTGGGGATTTTAACACACCACTCTCCCCACTAGATAGATCAACTTGGCAAAAACTCAACAGAGAAACAGCAGATCTAAACAGCTGCAAAGTTCAACTAGATTTAACAGACATCTACCGAACATTTCACCCAGCAGCATCAGAATACACGTTTTTCTCAGCAGCACATGGAACATTTTCTAAAATAGACCACATTTTAGGACACAAAGCAAACTTTTTTGAATTCAGCATCATTGAAGTTATACCTTGAATTCTCTCTGAGCACAAGGGAACAAAATTAGAACTCAACAACAAAAGCCACCAAAGAAAGTCCGGTAACACATGGAGGCTGAACAACTGACTGCTGAACCTCGAGTGGGTCATGGAAGAGATTAGAACGGAAATTCAAATGTTCATGCTATTCAACAAAAATGAACACAGGAATTACCAGCTTCTCTGGGACACAGCAAAGGCAGTACTCAGAGGCAAGTTTATCGCTCTGAGTTCCTAGATCAACAAATTGGAGAGTTCTGAGACCAACAATTTAATGACACATCTAAACTTCCTTGAAAAAGAGCAGCAAGATAAACCACTATCCAGTAGATGGAAAGAAATAATTAAAATTAAATCAGAATTAAATGAATTAGAATCTTAAAAAAAAACAATAGAAAGAATGGACAAAACAAAGAGTTGGTTCTTCGAAAAAATTAACAAAATTGACAGACCCTTAGCGAATCTTATCTGAAAAAGAAGAGAATCTTATCTGAAAAAGAAGGATGTCCAATAGACACATGAAGAAATGCTCAACATCCCTAGCCATAAAAGAAATGCAAATCACAACAACATTGAGATACCACCTCACTCCAGTTAGAATGACAAAAATTAAGAACTCTAACAACAGATTCTGAAGGGGATGTAGACAGAAGTGAACCTTCATTGTTGGTGGGAATGTAAACTTGTTCAACCACTTTGGAAAGCAGTATGGAGATTCCTCAAAAGACTTCACATAGAGCTCCCCTATGACCCAGCAATCCCACTTTTGGGCATTTACCCAAATGTTTACAAACAAGACCACACTAAAGCTACCAGCACGACTATGTTTATTGCAGCATTATTTACCATAGCTAAGATATGGAACCAACCCAGATGCCCCTCAGTAGATGAATGGATCAAGAAAATGTGGTATATATATATATATATATATATATATATATACAATGGAATCTATGCCTCCATCAGAAAGAATGACATTGCCCCATTTGTTAGTAAATGGAAAAACTTGGAAAAAATTATAAGTGAAGTAAGCCAGGCCCAAAGAAACATAGGTCCCATGGTTTCCCTTATTTGCAATATCTAGTATATGTATGAGTCAAGCGGAAAAGGTCAGATAATATGATGTTAGGAAAATGAACCCTTAGATATGTATTCTGCAGTTTTTTTCTTTCATGCATTTGTTTCTAAGGGATTTATAAGATTATTTCTTTGTTGTTTTCTATGTCCCTCCCCCACAGTATAACCTCTGCTTTCACTATATTTGATGTCAATATAACTTGTGAAGGAGATGAATAAAACAAGTCATTTAAGGATACAGGTGGACCTGTTGCAACAATGAGAAGTACAAGTTGTCATGTCGAAAATGAGCTTTGCAACGTTGCTGCGTGGGGGGGAGGAGGAGGAGAGGATTGGGTGGGGTTAGGGGGGGAGGCTGGGAAGGGATGTGAAGGGTAAACAAAGGAAGAGGCTGCAATGCTTGATAGGAAATGTACGCATTATCCTGCCCATGTAATTGTAACCCCTCTGTACAGTATGTTCACAAAATAAAAATAAAATTAAATATAAAAAATTATGTTGTTCAAAATTAATGAAAGGATAACAGTTTATGGTAGACAGAATGCTACACACTCATTTTACATAGCAAAATACCTTTCCATAATATCTGTCTTCCCCAAATAACTAATCCCTCAAATGTACATTTTCATTATATGTATATAAGTTTGTAAAATAATCACCTTTCATAATCCAATGAACACAAATACGAAGAATTATCACATGGGGGAAATATATTCAAATGGGTACTTTAAAGTCCCAGGTGTAGTTCGAAAGGACATGATGAGGTTACAACAATCAGAGATACGTAAAGATGCTACATTAGAAAATAAAGAAAAAAAAACAATAACTCAGATTCTGAATTTCTGGAAAGCAGAACAGCAAGTAAATGCTTTATCCACTAGAATCATTTGAAAAATATTTTAGCTCTGTAGGTGGCTTGATTTTAATCTAGTGAGACTTCTTTTAAATTTCTGTCCTTTAGAACTGCAAAATGATAAACACGGATTATTCAATCCAAATAACCTGTAGAAATATTTTACAGCAGATTTAGATTAGTAAACTAATTCAACTGCAGCCTTTTCCTGATGCAAGTACAGGGACACCACATTTCCTAGTTTTTGACAATAAGAAAATGTTGCCACTGGCTTTGTACACATGTATGATGTGCATACTACTTACAGGTCTGACATAAAGAAGTCTTGAAATTCTTAATAATATTTAAACAAGAGGTTTCCTATCTTTATTTTCACATTTGGGGATCACTAACTACCAAAATTATGTAGGGGCTGGGAAGGTGGCTCAGTGGTAGATCGCTTGCCTTGCATGCTCGAGGCCCTAGGTTTGATTCCTCAGCACCACATAAGCAAAAACAAGCCTGAAGTGGCGCTGTGGCTCAAGTGGTAGAGCGCTAGCCTTGAGCTGAAGAGCTGAGGGACAGCGCCCAGGTCCAGAGTTCAGGCCCCACGACCGGGCCCAAAAACAATACAAAACAAAAATAAAAACAAAATTATGTAGAAGGCTAGGGTAAGAATATGGAAATGAAATCTGTCTCCTAATATTATAAAGATAATTTATGTCATTTTGTGTTACAGTTTCTGAAGTAATAAAAAGGTAAAACAGATACAATAACTCAATTTTCTATCCTTCCTAACTTTCCAACAGCAATTAGAGAATCCAGTAAATGTACAGCTATCCCAGGATGGTATAGGATGGTATAGGATCACTAGATGGTAAAAAAGAAGATAACAAACATGGTTCCCCTGGAACAATGGGAAACAAAATCTACATCTACAGATAGTGATATAGCTAGAAAATAGTTTCCGCTATTCTATGTCTTTGATATTTTAGGTTTGTTTACACAGAATCTTTCCACTCTTAGGAATTGACCCTTTATTAATACTCAAGTGTTTGCAGCTTACAACCCAGAAACAATGCTTCTAAATGTAAAGAAGAATGATATTAAGAGTAATCAAGGCTACTTCCATAACTATAGCTGATAAATAAAGATGATATTGGGGAATAGTCCAATCTTGAATTTTTTCATACCTTACTCTTTTCAAACAGGAGAAGTCCTAGTCAAAATATGATAAACATTAATAGAGGATTTTTATATTTTTTATTGTGAACACCAAAGCAAATACATTTTCCTCTTTGCAAGCCTGACTTTGAAATAGTCAGACCCTCAAAATTATTTTATAGACAAAAGTTTACTGCTTTGACTTAGGTTTTTTCCTGCATTTGGGTGTTGCTCTCTATTATTTTGGCAACTGCATAGAAAAACAAGATAAATCCATTATGCTTGTGTTGAATTGTTCAAAGTCAAGCTGTCTTCAAACAAAGTTTTATGTTCCCTTCTTCATTGCTAATTAAATTTTAATTATTGCTCCTTAAATGCAAAAAAAAGTGATACTTTAACGTACATTCTCATTGAAATTGATGAAAACAGGAGTGTCTGTGATTGCTTTTTTAATAGTTTTCAAGTATTTTCCTTGGCTATTTTCATTATTGCCTTTGTTCCGATCTTCTAATCAGGAACAGAGGGTTACTCAAAAATATCTTCCTAAGATATAGGATGTTAGGTAGAAAAAATAGATGTATAATTAAAGATTTTCATCTTCTTAAAGACTGAAATGCTCGGAAGACATTTTGCTATTACTGGCATTTTTAAGATGATTTGAATGTTTTGGTTCTTAAACTAAGTGAAATACATGTGAAATGTTACTTGTTCCAACAATGATTATGGCTTACACTTTTCAGCTCCAATGAGATGAAACGTCTGATTATGTTGGAGGGCATATTGATTTTAGTGTAGGAGGGTTATTTATAGAAAGCTAAGGGAGAATCCTAAAACAGTATGGCCTTTCAGGTGTCACTTAATTATACTTAAGGTATATAAGTATAGAAATATACAACTATGAATTGAGTGACAAATGTGTGATTTACAAAATTGATTCAATGACAACTAATCCAGAAAGCAATTCTCTATATTTATATAAACTAGTATACCTAGTTAGGATTTAAAAATTGTTATAATATATTTTTTAACATTTATGTCAAAATATTTGTTTATTTGTAACTGTCTATTTTTAATTTTTGTTGGTCGTGGGACTTGAAATCTGGGCCTGGACACTCTCCCTCAGCTCTTCAGCTCAAGAATAGTACTCTACCACTTGAGCCACTGCCAGTTTTCTGGTGTCTCATTGGAAATAAGAGTCTCATGGACTTTCCTGTCTAGGCTGGCTTTGAACAATGAGTCTCAGCTCTCAGCCTTCTTAGTAGCTAGGGTTATAAGCATGAGCCACTGGCTCCTAGCTACACAATTATTTTTTACTTAGCTATGAAATATTGGTTGATAATCTCATTCATTTATATGTTGTGTAATGGTAAAGGCACATCATATCCATTAATTTCTGCATATAACATTTCTTTTTAGTGAGAATGCTCAAAAACTTATCTTCTGGCTGGGATGAAATATCTATTCTTACCTATAATCACTTTGCTTCTTGTGGTATACAATTAATATATTTAGTTTTAGTCCTGGATGTCTGCTAATTAAAGTTACATAAAACATGAATTGTAAAGTGAAAGAAATTCATGGTTCCATTACTTGTTTTAAGAAAACAATTATGCCTTTTGTTTCCAATTATATTTCTGTGGGAATGTGTAATTTTGATTGATTTAATTGTTAAAATTTATAACAGTTACATTATATCAAGTTGATTCAAATTTGTTTGGTCCTCGGGCTTGAACTCAGGATCCCTGAGATTTGTTGCAATTTTTTAACAATTTATCATTTCAGTCATGCCTTACTTTTTGCCATGCTTTTTGCTGATTAATCAGAGATAAGATTATCAGGGAGTTTATTTTGTGGGCTGCCTTCAAAGAGCAATATTCAAATCACAGCCTCCCAACTAGCTAGGATGAGATACTTGAGCCACCTGCTCCCAACTTCTATTCACCACTTGCATATGGGCTTTCATAGACTAAATTGTTTTACATTTTTATTGAGTTCAACTCTTTCGTTTTCCTTTCCTATAATTTTAATGCCAAATTTAAGACTGCATCATCTCAAAATTGTCGAAACATCTTCCTTTGCTTTACATTTACATCACTTTTTTTGTTTTATATGCCACGTTTTAATCCTGCTTGAAGTTACCTTTTGAATAAATTGTTATGTTTAAGTCAATATTCACTTTTGAATTTTCCCAAATACTGCCTAACCTATCACCTCTTATTAAACAGAACATCATTCCACAAATGTTTGGTTTTACCCCTTATTAAATATTCCTTGATAATGTTTATGTGGATCTAATCTGGTGCCCTATAGACCCATTGAGCAGTATAATCTTTGCTCTACAAATATAACAATTTTACACTAATAGCTCTAATATTTTACAGAGAAATGTATTCCAGTTTATTTTTCTTTGTCAAGGACTCAAAGAGTGCTAGGCAGTTGTTTTTAGAAATTGTCATAAACTGTGAAGCTGAGCGCTGTTGGCTCATGCTTGTAATCCTAGCTGCATAGGAGGCTGAGATCTGAGGATTGTTGTTGAAATCTAGCTGGAATGGGAATGTCCTTAAGACTCTTATGTCCAATTATCCACCAGAAAACCAGAAGTGGCACAGTTGCTCAATGAGTAGAGCATTCACTTCGCCAGGACCAGATTTCAAGCCCCATGAATGACCAAAAAAAGGGAAGAGACAATTTATACCTTTTCTCAATTGTATCCTCCAATCCACAAAAATTATGTCTCCATTTGTTCAGATTTTTGCTTTTATATTCAGCATTGCATAATTTGGAATCATGGTGAGTAAATAGCACTTTAATATATTTTGACCATGTGTGAAGGTAGCACAAAGAAATTCACAGAAAACAGTTAGATATAAAGGGCAATGGGAATGAAGAAAGCCAGAAACGGGTTTATCAGGCCCTTCATCCATATGTGAGATTGTAAGATATTTCAATAAGATATCTTCATATAATTAATATACACCAATTAATAACTATCTTCCAAAGGCTTTGGTATTCAAGTATGACATAAAGGATAAATACACATTCTGTGGTGAAATGAAAGAAAGATAGATGAGAAAATGCATACTTATAATGATTGTGTAAATAAACTAAGAAATTCAGTCAACATTCTGAGGGCTCATGGCTCATTGGACTCGAAGGTTGCTGGTATCTAAGATAATTCTAAAATGTTAGACATGATCCTATCTTTAAGACTGCTTAATACTATTGTTTTTTGAGTCAGTATTATTTTTCTTGTTGCTGGTTGTGTTGGTGGTTCTGGGCCTTGAACCCTTGGCTTGGGCGCTGTCTCTCAGCTCTTCAACTCAAGTCTAGAGCTCTACCACTTGAACCATAGTACCACCTCCGGCTTTCTGGTGGTTTATTGGAGATAAGAGTCTCATGGACTTTTCTTGCACAGGCTGGCTTTGAACCATGATCCTCAGATCTCATCTTCCTGAGTGCCTAGGATTACAGGCGTGGGCCACCAGCGCCTGCCTCCTCTTTACAACATCTTAAACATAAAATAAAAAAAAGTAAAATCAATAAAGGGCATATTTGGCAAATAAAGTAAAACGATAACTTACAGACAAATGAAAATAATAATATATGTATATGTATATAAACATGTATGTACACATCTGTATATTCTTATATATGTATACATACATAGGTCTTTGAATATATACACATATATGTATGAATATATGCATATGTACATGTAGTGTGTTCACGTATACATTTATTAAAATAGACTTGAATCAGAAATATATTAAGAGCATATTAATGCCAATGAAATACTTTAACCATCCTGAATAAGTTATCCAAATATCCAAATACATATCTCTATAGTGATATAACAAAAATCAAGGAACATATGGAAAGATCATAACATACCTAGACATTGCATACAATATACACATGCATACAAAACAATATGTTCTATCCATGAGAAAAATGTACATGGACTTACCTTGGAAACAGTGATATTACATGGGAGAAAGGAATAAAATAGACTACATTTTCTAATTATATGAGGTTTTAAAATAGGCATATCTGTAGAGGTAGAATATGAAATAAGAGCTGCTCAAGGGAAGAGTAGGTTGAAATGATTACAGGAAATAACTATTAGTAAATATTTGAGTATTTTGAGAGGGTAGGAATGATAAAATGTTCCTGAACTGAAGGTGATGTTCTTACTCCAACTCTTCAACATTCTAAGAATCATTGAACTTTATTGAAGAATTACAGATTGTATTTGCATTAACCTTAAGAAAATTTTTAGAATAGTAGTGGGTGAATCTGAAAGATATTTTAGAATTTAAAATCACAGAATTCTATAATGCACAACTTTAGTATGTTGATGAATTAGACTATCAAGAAAATATGATCTGTGATATATCCTCTGAGTGACTATACATAACATTAAGAGCCAGTGAATATTCTACAAATTCATGTAAATTGAGCTATGAGATAGGATTGAGAAGGATGAGGGATAATGATCATCAAGATGAATTGTATTGGCCATGGAATGTGGCTTAGTGGTAGATGCTTGCGTTGCATGTATGAAGCCCTGGGTTTGATTTCTCAGTACTACATAAGCAAAAAAGCAGGAATTGGCACTATGACACAAGTCATAGAGTACTAGCATGAGGAAAAGAAGCTCAAGGACATTGCCAAGGCATGAATTCAAGTCCCAGGAGGAGGCAAAAAAATAGTGCATTTTATTAAGCGGCTCATGGCTGTAATCCTAGATAATCAGGAGGCAGAAAATTGAGGTTTGAAACCAGCCTAGGCAAGAAAGACTGTGATATTCTTATCTCCAATTAAATCTCAGAAAAATCAGAAAGTACTGCTGTGCCTCAAGTGATAGAGTTCTAGAATTCATCCAAGGAGCTCAGGGACAGCCCCCAGACCCAGTGTTCAAACGTCAGGAGAGGAAAAAAAAAAAAAACCTCAATATACACTGTTAATATACTTCTTTGTCAAACAGCAAGTCCCACACAACTACTTAAAGTTAATTAAAAATATGATAAAATACAAGTCATTTTGGGAACCAGACAAAGATAGTATACACGGGACAAAGTAAATGTTATATCATGCAGTTTGAGTTGAAATTTGTTCTATAGTCTTCTTACATCATTTATGAAATTGACAATACAGCCAATTATACGTCAATTTCCTTGAGGAACAGATTGTATTTTGCTGCCCTTTATACGAAATCATAGAGGTGATTTTTTGCCATGTATTGAACTATATCTGATATTTTAAAGTAGATTTGTCCTAATGTAATATTAATTTAATCAATCATTTCATTAGGGTGATGTTGGTTAGATTTTTTTCCATTAAATCTTATCCCCTATAATAAATGAGAGGATGCTGTGAGAGTCTCCTATCAATATGAAAAAATACTTTATAAAATTAACTTAAAAGGGGGAAAGATTAAACTTGACTTCTGATTTTATATATTTCAGATTATGTTTCTTATCCTCATTGACTTGGGTTGGTGGTGGCACAATACCCCATGTTAGGAATATGTGTTGGAATATGTGTATTCATGGAAGCCAGGAAGTAAAGAAGTGGTATAGGAGTGGGAGAGGGAGAAGGAGGAGGAGGGAAGAGGGAGAGGAAGAAGGAAAAGAAGAAGGAGAAGGAGACAGAGAAGAAAAAGAAGGAAGAAGAGGAAAGGACTTTGATCTTAACATCTTTGATCACAAGTTCTCAGTGACCAAATCTCTACAACTATGCCCACATGAAAGGATTCACCTCTTTATGGCAACTTAGTGAAAGCTAATTATTAATCTCAATCCTTTATGATTTCAGATTTAATTTCTAGAGTGGTGGGTAGATATTTCTATACATTGTGATAACTTCTGTTCCTAAATATTTACTTGAATTAATCAGAGAAGCTATTTGGCATGGAGGTGGTTTGGTTATACCATTGCTGTAGAAATATTTTGAGTGCAAATACTTTTAATTTAACAGATAAGGAAGCTTCAGAGATTTCATTTTGTGACCTTTAAAATGACTATTTCATCTAACTCATAATGACTTTAATTTTTCATAATTTTATGACATTTCTATTCAAGTTTTTGTCATCTATAGTTAGGTTCCTTCTTTCTAGTTGAAGGAAAAATAAATACTATCACAATCATTTATTTCTTAATTATTCTATAGAGTAGGAATAATATGAATTTCCTACCATTCAAAAAGAAGTTATATTTAAGTCTATAGGAATAATTGTATAAGTAATTGAATATCTTTCTTTATCTCATATGGAGATTGATTCAATTTCTAAAAATCACTGTTGACATAAAATACATGACATTCAGTGTTTCTCTGAAATGTCTCAGTACTCAAACTTCAGAAATAAATGACCAGTAATTAAGATTTTTATATACTCAAAATATGTATGAACCTATATTTTATGTCAAAAAAGTTTAGGTTTAAAAGAAGAGAAAATCATGTGACCACAGTAGATAATATTTAATTTAATGAAAAATTACTTCATTCACCCTGACACAGCCTATTGCTTTTAGCTTACATGAGAAATTTGATTAACTATCCCTTCATCACTATTGAATATTAGATTATTTCAATTTGTGCAAAGATTCTGTCATTTAAACCTTTGAGTGTATATTTTTTCATAAAAATGAAAAATTTTCTCACACTGCAGGTGCAGATTCAATAACTAAATAAATATCTAAATGTTAATTTGTTAAATTGAGCCTCTAGAATTCAAATAACAAGAAATTTATTTATTCTTACATATGTTATATCATTGCTGAATATGGGTATCTCAAGCTTGTAATCCTCACTACTCAGGAAGCTGGGGTTCAAAGTCAGCCTTGACAACAAAGAAATCATCTTATAAATATGTTACAAAAAGTTACAAAAAAACATTTGACTTATTTTGGCGTCAATTTCTCCTAACATCAACTTATCTGACCTTTGCTGCTTGTCTCAGACATGTCCCTCCCCCACTGCCTTCATTGTGTTTGACGTGGTTATAATTTGTGGAGGGGAAGGGAAAAACAAATGGTTTAAATAAGGATAGAGGTGGACCCATTGCAACTATGAGGTGTAAAAGTCGTTATGTTGAAAAACAAACTTTACAACTTCGGCTGGGTGAGGGGCGGAGGAGGGTAGATGGGAAGGTTGGGAAGGGGAAACAAAGGAGGAGGCAACAATGCTTGATAAGAAATGTATTCATTACTTTGCCCATGTAATTATAACCCCTCTGTACGGTATTTTCACAATAAAAATATAAAAATAAATTTAAAAAGCCAGACTTGGCAAGAGTTTGTGAGTCGCATCTCAAATAATCACACACACATCACAACACACGCACACACACACAAAGCCAGAAGTGGATTTGTGTCCTAGAGCAATGTCCTTGCTAGGAAAAAAAAAATCAAGGGATAGGTCTGGAGTTCAAATCACAAGAACAAAACACACACAATATTATGTATAAATGCTTATTTTACTTTGAAAAAATAACCAATATCATGGAAAGTAATATTTGATACTTATCCTGAAACTTTGTGAAGTTGTTTAATTACAATTTGTCTGAAGATATAACATAGGTTATTAAGATTAATATTAATATGGTATATTTATAATTACTCATAACACCTTGGAGTATAACAGTTGGTATTTTTTCTATAGCCATAAAAACTAGTCTGAGTAAAAGAAAGAAAGGAAGAAATGAAGAAAAAGAAGGTAAGAAAAGGAAGGCAGAAAGAGAGAGAGGGGTAGGGATGGAGGGAAAGAAGGAAAAAGGACAGGAGAAAAGAAGGAAGGAAGGAAAAAAGGAAGGTATTAAGGAATGAAGGAACGAAGAAAGAAGGAAGGGAGGGAGGAAGGAAGGGACAAAAACAATTTAATTTATAAAATCTGCTATTTAGCCCAATATAAACTTGTAACTAACCCTTTAGTAAATGCAGGTTTGCAATTTTCATTTCTCTACATGTTCCCCATGCATGAATGAAACCAACAAATGAAGGTTCAGAAATAACCAGGTGACTCTGTTTGCATCTGTAGTAAAAATTTATGCAAATTTTTTTCTCATTTTCCATCCATCATCAAATAATTATTTGCAAACAATTTATATTTAGTTATAAATATTCTAAAAATTGAGGTAACCAAGGGATGTCAATATATTATATAATGTGAATACTAGTAATTATAATGTTATCAACATTAGTATTTATGTCATATGAATTGTAGCAATTTCATTATGTATTTTATCAGAGAAATTAGCATACTCTGATTTTGGTGTTTGTGGGAGTCCTAATAGCAGACAGTAATTAAAATGAAAGGAGATCTGTATTTGTTGGCACAAACGAATATTTTTGAAAGCAATTAACACATTGGAGATTGTTCAAATACATCAGAAGGGCCTTAGAAAGGCTGTACCACGTTAACATGGTTACCTATGATGTGATTCAAGAGCCACTAAAAAATCATACTTCATTTTGCCATTACTATAATTATTCCCATTTTAAGAAGAATCATTCACATTATGTACATGATATAATCTTGTCCTTAATTTATTATGTTCTATGATATAACATCCAAATGTACACCACACCGAGTTAAAGCAAAAGTAGCAACATGTTTTGGACGATGTAACTCCTTCCAGATACACATGTTAAAATTCTATTCTCCTTTCTGGTGACATTAGAATCAACCCTTCAGAGTTGACCCTGCAATAATGATCCTGACGAAAGAAGCCCAATATAATTACTCTGCCATGTGAAAGTCCAGCAAATAGATTATAATGAATCAGTAAGTAGACCCCCATAAGACAAAGAATTGCTTTGAATAACCAATTTTAAAATCAATGTTTAAGCTTCTAGAGTGCGGAAAATATATTCCTTTTAAGCCACTTACTTTGAAATATTTTAACAGCCCAATGGCTGACAAAAAGCAAAGTTTTGATTTAAATTTCACAAATTCTGATAAAAAAAAGATTCATAAGGTTTTATTATTTGAATTTTATTCTCCAAGTCTCTGAGTTAAAAATATTTTTAAATGGGAATTTAATTGAGGTTCAACTTTCTATTCAACTATCATAATTAATTTTTTGAATATTTTTATTATCTTCAGTTGTACAAAGGAGTTGCCATTCACTGAAACAGTGTATGGATACAGGGCATCTTGATCAATGTCACCCCTTTCAACACTCTCATCCACCCCTACTAATCAACCCCAATCCTTATGTATCTCATTATTATTTAATGGAATTTCTCGCCATATAACAAAGCAGTTTATGTGTACAATGCACCTGGAATTGTGTTACCACTTCAACATCTTCAACCCCATTTCACACTACCCATTGCTTTGTATATTTCAATTCTGGGAAGTATACAATGGATTCTTGCCTGTATTCTATCCTTTTCCCCTTCAATTTCCTACCACTCTCACATTGCCCCCCACTATCCTCTCTTGCACTACACATTTACTGGTATTTATTTTGGTGGGCTTTGACTTATCCTTTTAAGAGAATTATAGTATTTTCACTCTCCACAGACTCTGACACTTCAGATAATTCATTTGTACCTCCTTGCCTACCATCCAGTGTGTTTACTTTTGCATTTATAGACACTCCTATCTACCACAAGTGAGGAAAATCATGCAAACTAAGTTTCTCTGGGTCTGCTTTATTTCACTTAATATTATTTCTAAGTGTTTCATTTTTCCTTTAGAATGGTGCAATATTATTCTTTCCGATGGATGAACAGAATTCCATTATGTATGTATTTATATGTTTGTATATATATGTATCTATGTTTGTATACATACATTTATATATGTAGGTATATACTTGTAAATTGGGACCAATAAAATTAGATATATGTATATATATATATATAAAATTATATATATATATAATTATATATACATATATAATTCTTGATCTCTTTTTTCAATGAGAGGCATCTGGGCTGATTCCATATGCTGGCTACAGAAAATAATGCAATAATGAAAATGATTATGCTGGTAGCTTCAGTGTGGGCATGTTTCTGCTCTATTGGATAAATTACCATAAGTGGAATTGCTGGATCATAGGTAGGTAGCTCTCTATTCAGTTCTGTGAGCAATTTCCATAGTGTTTTCCAAAGTGATTGAACAAGGTTACATTCAACCAACAGTGTAATAGAGTTTCCTTTAGTACACATCCCTATCAGTATCTGTGATTGTTCGTTTTTTCATAATGACATTTTAAGAGGGGTGAGATGAATCTCAGGTTTGTTTGGATTTGTATTTCTTTTTGGGAGAGAGATGTGTCTATTTTTCATTCTTACTTCTTTTTCTAAAAAGTTATCTTTAAGTCTTTATCCCATATATTAATTGGGTTCTTGTTTATTTGAGGGTTTATTTTTGTTGGGTTTAACTTTTTGATCTCTAAATATGGGTGAGTTATGAAAACACTTGTCTAATGCTTAATTAGTAAAAATATTCTTCCATTCTGTTCTCTTTCTATATATCCTGCTAACTTTTTCCATTGCCATGTAGAAACTCTTCAGTATGATGCGATTCTATTGATCCAGAAAGAATGATATTACACCATTCATAAGGAAATGGAAAGACTTGGAACAAACTTATATTAATTGAAGAAAGACAGACTCAAAGAAATATAGGTTGCCTAATTTCCCTCATTTGTTGTAGTAGAACGTGCCTCTAATTCTACGAGTAAACACAGTTGGATGGTAAAAGAGAAATCATTATACTTGGACATGATAAATTTTATGGGATTGTAAACGTTTATACAGTGAGATCAAAGGAGGATCACAAAGGATCAATAGCTGTACGAATATTATCATATAAAATAATGTTCATTAAAATAATCTCCAAGAAATGATTATGAGAGTTTATTATTTTGCATTTTTCTTCAGTGTTCTGATGCCATTTTTTTAATTTCTGCACCTTTGGTCTTATATGTACGTTTGGATAGGGCAAGGGGGAATACAGAAATGGTGGGACAAAGGCTTAAATGCAGCAGTGCTACTCAATAGACACTACATTGCAAATGAAATATACAACTTATGCGAGAGGGAGGTTGAAAGGGAACATGACTGAAGGGGTGACACTGTTCAAAAAGAAATGTGCTCATTATCTGACTTATGGAATTGTAACCCTTCTGTACATCATCTTTACAAATTAAAAATGGACCTCATAAACAGGCTGGAGGAGCTATACTAAATTAGATAAAATTGGCATTAAAATAAAAGTGGTATGAAAGTAAAAAGAGACAAAGAAGGACATTAAATATTGACAAAGAAAACTCTCCATCAGAGGGATGTAACAATTTTAAATATCAATGTCCTGAATCCTAGAGCTCACAAATTCATTAAAGAAATATTGCTTACACTAAAAACATGCATACATCCAAATAAATTGTTGGTTGCTTGAACAAATCATTCTTAACTCTGGACAGGCCATCCAGGTAAAAACTTTGCAAAAATCTTTAGAGCTAAATAAGTGTTTTGACAAGTTATACCTAACAGATATCTACAGAGTATTTCACCTACTAGTGTCATAATATATATTCCACTCAGCAGCCCATGGAATGTACTTCAAAGTAGATCATATCTTAGGTCACAAGGAAAATCTTTCAATATTGAAAAATAAAAATGAAATTACTCTTCGTATCCTGTCAGACCATGATGGGAGCAAATTAGATCTCGACATCAAATGGCATCACATAAGATTCTGAAACTCATAGAGACTGAATAACACATTGCTAAATCATCAGTGAGTCACGGAAGTGATAAGCAGGGAAGTTCCAACGTTTATGGAATTCAGTGGAAGTGAACACACAAAATACTACCTCCTCTGGGAAACAGCAGCAGCACAGACAATATTCAGAGGAATATTTATAGCTTTGAGTATGTACATCAACAAATTAGACCAATTTTTTAAATTTTTTATTGTAAAGATAGTATACAGAAGACTAAAGTTACAGGAGTAAGATAATGAGTACACTTCCTATTGAGCATTGCTACCCCCTCCATTGTTTTCCCCCTACCATCCCTTCCCTCCCTACCTTCCCCGAGGTTCTTTTTTTTTAATTGTGATTAAGTGATTACATAATTTCCCAAATTTCACAGTATTGTGAAATAATGATTCTCATTTAAATTCACAAGTTCATTCTAACTTTCCTGGAGCAAATTGTCTATTACCGTCTATAACATATAACGGTGTACACATATACAACATACATTTCATCAGCAGCATGAGGATATTTAGTAGTGGTTTGACCAGATGAGTGGGAGTTCTTTGTTTCTTAAGTCCTGTTAATTTTGTCGTAACACCTAACATTTTGGATTTAGCATCCACTTATCAGTGAGACCCATGTACCGTTTGTCTCTTTGCTGTTGGCTTACCTCGCTCAACATGATTCCTTCTAGCTCCATCCATTTCCCTGCAAATGCCATTATTTTGTCATTTCTAATGGCTGCATAATATTCCATTGTGTATAGATACCACAATTTTTTTATCCATTCATATGTGGTGGGGCATCTGGATTGTTTCCATATCCTAGCTATTGTGAACAGTGCTGCAATAAACATGGAGGTGCACGTGTCTTTGTATATTGGTTCCTGTTGTTCAGGGTAGATGCCTAGAAGTGGTATGACTGGGTCGTAAGGGAGGTCAATCTTTAGCTTTCTAAGGACCCTCCAGATTGCTTTCCAAAGTGGTTGTATAAGTGTACATTCCCACCAGCAGTGTAATACGGTTCCTCTTTCTCCACATCCCCTCGAGCATTTGTCGTTGGCTGATTTGTGGATGTGAGACATTCTGACGGATAAGGTGGTATCTCAGGGTTGTCTTTATTTGCATTTCCTTCACCACCAGGAATGATGAACATTTCCTCATGTGTTTCTTTGCCATTTTTAATTCTTCATCTGAAAAGTCCCTCTTTAGTTCCCTTGCCCATTTAGTAATTGGTTTGTTAGGTTTGGGAGGGATTAGTTTCTTGATTTCGCTGTATATACAGGATGTTAACACCTTGTCTGATATATTGCTGGTAAATATTTTTTCCCAATTAGTTGGTTGTCTTTCTAGCTTGGTTGCGATAGATTTAGCTGTGCAGACGTTTTTTATTTTAAGGTAGTCCCATTTGTCGAGTCTCTCTCCAATTTGTTGTGACCCTGGGCCTCTGTTCAGGAAGTTCTTTCCTGTGCCTTTTAGTTCAAGTTTCTCTCCTACTCTGGCCTGCAGTAGTTTCAGAGATTCAGGTTTAATGTTAAGGTCTTTAATCCATTTTGAGTTGATGTTGGTGCATGATGATAGACTTGGGTCCACTTTTAGTATTCTGCATGTGGCCGCCCAATTTTCCCAGCACCAGTGGTTGAAGAGGCTGTGTTTCTTCCATTGTATGTCTTTGGCTCCTTTGTCGAATATCAGCTGGCTGTAGGCCTGTGGATTTATTTCTGGATCTTCTATTCTGTTCCATTGGACTTCGGGTCTGTTTTTTGCCAGTACCATGCTGTCTTTGTTATTATAGCTCTGTAGTAGAGTTTGAAGTTCGGCATGGATACCCCTCCCATGTTGTCTTTATTCCCTAGAATTGTTTTGGCAATTCTAGGTGTTTTGTTGTTCCATATGACTTTTTGGACTGTTTTCTGTATTTCAGTGATGTACGTCATTGGGATTTTAATAGGAATTGAATTGAATTTATATATTAATTTTGGAAGTATTACCATCTTTACTATGTTAAGTCGGCCTATCCAAAAGAATGGGAGGTCTTTCCATTTCCTAGTGTCTTCTGCAATTTCTTTCTTTAACTTTTTATATTTTTCATTAAATAGTTCTTTTACATCATTGGTTAGGTTAATTCCTAAATATTTTATTTTTTGGGAGTTATTGTGAATGGGATTGCTCCCTTTATTTCCCTCTCTTCTTGTACATTGTCAGTGTACAGGAAGGCAACTGATTTTTGTGGGTTTATTTTGTATCCTGCTACTTTGCCGAAGTGATTTATGATTTCTAAGAGTTTGGGGATGGAGTTTCTGGGATTGTGAAGGTGTAGTATCATGTTGTCTGCAAAAAAGGATAGTTTAACTTCTTCTTTCCCTATGCGGATCCCTTTAATGTCTTTTTCTTGCCTTATTTCCCTTGCTAAGGGTTCCAGGACTATATTGAAGAGGAGTGGAGATAGTGGGCATCCTTGCCTTGTTCCTGAATTTCCCTTTGGCTTAATTTGAGTGATTTTTCCATATCTGTCATTTTTTGGTCCAGCTGGTGTATTCTGTCTTCTGTATCTGACATTCTACCTTCCATTTCGTTCACACTGTTGACCATGGCTTCTATTGAGGTTTGCATGGAGGAAATGGATTCCTTTATGGATTCGATGTTGGTTCTCAAAGTACTGATCTCACCTCTTAATGAGGTATGTATTACCTCTAATTTGGCATTTATCTCACTTCTTACTGAGGTTTGTGCAGCTTCTATTTTTGCATGCATCTCCTGTTTGATATCCTGTATCTCTTTTGATTTAAGAACAATCTTAAATAAGCACTAATGATGCACCACTAAGTCTTTGACAAATCAGGAAAAACAAAACCAAAAACCAGTAGACAGAAATAATACAAATTAGATTAAAGGAATAAATGAATCAGTCTCAAAAAAATACAATCATAATTGACTTTTATCTACTAGTAGCTCAAAAATTCGCCCAATGAATGTCAATGTAGCTATTTTCAGAGATAGACTCAACCAGCTCAAACCAGTGAACAAAACAAACTTTTAGGATTCTAAGAAACAACATTTTGTTTGCCTTTTTAACAGAAATTTACTCTGTTGTTCTTATTAAGGTGATTTATAGATAGATTACAATTACAAGGGTCAGGTAATGAGAACATTTCCTTTTGTGAAATGTCTTCAGTTCCCTCACTTGTTCCCAGTCCCACCCTCCTGTCCCCACCCATGTGTTAAATAGTTCACTTTCATCAATGTTCAATGACCTCCAATGCTGCTATTTTTCACTCTTTTTCCTAAAGCTCTGTGCCCACACCTCACCTTCCTGAAGACATATAATGAATATACCAGGCATAAGGTAAAAAAGACAGAATTTTCTCAAACTATAAAAAACAACAAACACAAAACAAAAAAGAAGTTTTCTGTTTCTGTATCTCATAGTTCGTTTGAGTATGTATATCTTGTTATATAAATCTAATTGTTTCTTATCGTGAAGTCAATTCAGGGATTAAGATCTGATAACATAATTTTGCTTTCTATTTAATGATGCTTTTTATTTTAATATTAAATTTGTAAGTAACACAATTCAAGTCCTAGTGAAATTTGAAAGTTCAGATTTAAATGTTCCAAATGTCTAATAATTCCTTTTTGGCAACCAAAATGAAAAGCAGGCATGTATTATCTTCCAGAATGTCATTATTTCATGTGTAAAAAAATAAAATAAATGTAATGTTAATTCAGTGGAAATAAGGAATCACATACTTATGCAATGCATCAGTACCATAGATTATGACATTTATTAACAAAATTAATAAAAACTTGTTTTAAGTAGATTACTTAAGACATGAAGCAAGTGATAATTTTCTTTTCTAAGTGAAGTTAGATAGAAATCACAGTCCAAAGATTCCAGAATTCTGTGTGCTTTATACATGTCAATTTACATATATGCTGGGCTCATCTCAACGTTATTTGAAGATAATTGAAAACAGGATTAGAATAAAAAAATCACTCAAATGGTTAGCTCTATTTTGCGATTAAATAGGTCTGTTTTATATCTCTTTATTTTATTTGAAAAATCTGGAAAATTTAAGTAACATAAAAAATAATGAGAAATAAACACCCTTAGCTCCTTAAAAGACAATCATTAAAAAAAGAAATCAACATGGAAAAAACTGAAACTCATTTTGCACGTGGTCTTTGTATATTTTGGTGCTTTGTTATTGTGGATTATGTGACTATGCCATGAATCTGGGCTCAAATCACAAGGGCTACAGGAAGAAAATTTCAAAATCTAGAGCAGCTAATACACCTATGCAATTTTTTGTAGGTTTCACTAAATTCGCAGCTGGAAATCAACTGTACAAAGGAAATAATTCTACTGCTTTGCAGGCAAGAATGTTATGAATAGCATACTGTTATCTTCTTAGATGAAATAAGAAGACCACACTTTAAAAGCTGACTAAATGATCAGCCCTTTGAATAACAGTGCCATTTTTAATGCACTCTAGATAATTCAAATCCTTCATCCCTCCACAAGCATTAATGACATTCACAAATCATTGCCGAGGGGAATTTCCAGTTCTATTTGATATTTCAAATGGATTAGGAGTAACATAAACAATAATGCCAGTTGTTGAGAATATTTAATTTAGAATAAGCAAACAAATCAGATTCAACTCCATAGCATAACCTTTAGGAAAAATGAATTAAGGTATATGGCATGTCCTTTGTAATTTAATTATAGATATTAGGGCAAAATGACAGAAACACTCTACAAGAAGGAAACAGAAGTCTTTGATAAGATATAGTAAAGATTACAAGTAATTTTACCTACAATTTCCATTATATGATCCCCTATTTTTTTCTGTTAATCAGAGACAAAAATATTTTAATTATGATATGAAAAATGCATCACCACGAATAAAAGAAATCAGGGAGTAGATGGCTCAAGTGCTGGTTGGTTCTGTTAAATATCCTCATTATTTTGAATGATCTGGTGTTTTTGTCTGTGTGGAATTATGAATGTATTTTGTGTCTGGGCAGGAAAATTTGATTATTAGATCACTGCTGACACCCAATGTCAGGAATCTAACCGTAGTCAAAGTGATAAATATATATATGTGCATGTGTGATTGTGTGTGTGCCTGCAAGTCTGTATTTAGAAGGAAGTATCTTATTTCCCTCAGGGTATATACATAATTCTATTAGTTATACTTCATTAATGACAGCAGATAAACGTAATTAACATTTTGAGACATATGTTTATGTTCCTATGTTTGCATGAACAAACTAAAAAGTTTTATTCTGGGTATGAGTTTTGTGGAAGGTCAGCTGAAAGTATAAATATTTTGAGAAAAATGTCAATGGCAATCATTTCAGTGTAGATCAATTTTAGACCACACTTGGAAGGATAGGTAATCATATATGAAAATGCAACATTTATTGATTTTCAAAAGCTACACTATTTGAGAAATATTTAGGAAAACAAGTTAACTTATGGAAACATAAAAGTAATGTGATTATTTATTGCATACAGTTTTATATTTTAGTTTCGTCAAGTAAAAATGCCATTTATTTCTACTGTATAGGAAGGAAAACACTAAATATTACAGTTTGTGCCATATTTCACATTGAGGAGCTTTGTCTATATCAATAAGTTTATTTCTTTTGTTTCTGCTTTCCTATTCATAATTCTGCTTCTCATAGTATTATTCGAAGGACTTTTTCTTTCTGCCAGTTTGGGGTTTGAACATACATCAGGCTCTCAGTTTTTTGTTTTTTGTTTTTTGTTTTGCTAACAGTAGTCAGTCTACTATTTGAACCATGGCCCAGCCCAGAAATTTTTGTAGTTAATTGGAGATAGAACCTCATGAACTTTTCTACCAGCCTGAAAGCCATTATTCCCCAAGTCTTGTACTTCTTAATCACTAGGATTATAGAGATGAGTCTTGGATCTGAAGAGTCAAAGACTTTTCGTGTCTTATAGCTTCCACATGTTTGCTAGTAATTGCAATAATAAACTACCACAGATTGGGTAGCATTAACATTGTAAATACATTGTCTCAGAGTTGGTGGAATTAGAACACCAAGATTAGAGTTGGTGTGACAGGTATTAAACTATATCAAACTGGTTGCAGGAAAGGTAGAGTAAAATATAGATAGTTTAGCATAGATTTTGCATATATTTTGTAAAGGATGAAAATTCTTCCTTCATTATATACTTTACAAATATCCTTATTATGTTTTAAGTTTTTTTTGTGAAAATACCATACAGAGGCGTTACAATTACAGGGACAATGTAATGAGTACATTTCTTATAAAGCATTGTTACCTCCTCCTTTCTAACCCTTTATCATCCCTTTCCATCTCCCCTTCCCGACCCTCTCTCCCATCTTGAGCCAAAGTTGTAAATTTCATTTTTCTACATAACATTTTTTACATCTCATTGTTGTGCTGGGTCCACCTGTATCCCTATTTAAACAACTTAGTTTTTTCCTTCCCCTCCACAAATTATAACAACATCAAATACAGTGAAAAGTAGGTTAAGTTTTTTTTGTTTTTATATTGTAGTAGGAGCATCTATACAATGCTGAAAATTTGAATTACACAAAATATGCAACATGGGTAGGCACTGGTGGCTCAAAGGTTGAATGCTGAATAGATCTATCATATTTCTTAGATTTGTCTTGGATGGTTGTATGTTCTTTTTCTATAAAATCTACGCTGTCTTCTATCCTCAGGATTCAATATTCTGCGTGGTCTATTCTACTATCCAGATTTTCTACTTTTTTTTTCTTTTACTTGTAGTTGGTCGACTTTTATGGCTTCAAATTCTTTGTTGGATCTTTGTTTTAGATCTTGTATGAAATTCTTTACTTCCTTAATTTGATGTTCAGTGTTTATTCTCAAATCACTTAGTTGATTGGTTTGGTTTCCTTGGACTTCCATTCCTTCTGTTGGGATCCATTCAGCATTCCCTTTGTGGACTCCCTGACTTCTTTCAGCTCTCTGTTTACGGATTCCATGAATGCCTCTAGTGATCTTTGTGTATTTTCATCCCACTCTCTCAATTCTTGTATTACTCTTTGATTAGCTTCCTCACGTTCATGCAATTCCTGTAGTTCTCTTTGACTGATCACAGCTTGCTCACACAATTCCTTTATTTCTCTTTGAGTGTTCTCAAGTTGCACATGCAATTCCTTTATCTATCTTTGAGTAGCTTCCTCACGCCTTGAGCTTCCTGTTTTGATCTTTCGTTTGCCTCATCTCTCTCCCTCTCATGCTCACCCAGAGTCCTTTGCAGGTTTTCAATCTTTTTACCATGTTTACCATTAGTGTTTATAGAGCTTTGGGGGAGCTCTCCTCTGTATTATTCATTATCTGTTCTCTCCACTGATTATCATGAGTTGGAGTTGAGATACCCGGACGTGCCATTTTTCTCGTGTTTTTTTCCAGCTTATTCTGCCCATTTGGGATGAAAGTAACACCAGTTTGTGCTAGAAAACTACCTTAAGGCAAGCATCAACACAGTCTATATTTGCATAGTCAAAAGCCTGAGATAAAATCTAGTTCAACAGATATATTTTTCAACATCAAACAACTATGTATTAATAGTCTATGAACCACAAAGAAGAATTTGGCAAACCAGAAGTTATTAGTTTTAGCGAGAGATGTGGGTATAAATAAGAATAGAAGGATGTGGAAAGGTAGAGGGAGAGCTAACTTACTCCTAATGTCAAAGCAGGAAATAGGTTGGATAGAATGATAGTAGAGACTGGGGAAAAAAGAAAGAGAAAAAAAGACAAGAAAAAATTGTAAAACAAAAATTAAAAATTAAAAAATGAAACACTTAAATTATGCAAATTAAAAACGTAATATTCAGAGAAGGACTGGAATAGGATAAGAGAACGGAAGGGATAGAAAGGAGACGTGAAAAATTAAAAAAAATTAAATGCTTAAAATTTTATATAGGTATATAGAGGTAGTACGGCTATTAAGGAATTTAAGTCTAAGAGGTTTTGAATTCAGTAATAAATTTCTGGATTAAATGTGTATACAATGGGGGATAAGGTCTAATAATCTACAGGTATATCTGATAATGAGCAGAAAAGCGATTAAATCATGCAAAGAAGAAGGAAAGAGAAGAAAAAGTGAAAAGAATGAGACAGAAAAGAAAAAAGGATTAAAAAATCAGTAGAGCTAAACAAAAATGGAAAAAAAGCACACACACAAACATATACCCCTAAAATAAAAATTACAAGAGGAAGAAAAAAAAGTTAATAGAAAACAATTTTTTAAAGTTAAAAATTAAAAATGTTAAAAAAAATTTTAATAAAAGGTAACAAAAAAGAGTTATTTGCTTTTTGGGGGTGAGATGGGAAGGTCCTGCATCTCCCTTGTGTCCATAACCAGTCTCTTGTTGGAGTCTCTGGTCTGCTTGTGGTGTTTGATTTTCCTGTAGCTTGGTTGTTTTTTTAAGTCAGTTTGTTTGAGGAGGCAGAAAAATGCTTTGATTTACCCAGGATTTTGTCATCCTCTTCCCAGGTTAGTTCAATGGGAGGGAGATCTGCTTTGAGTATCACAAAACAGGGTGATGGCTGTTTCTTCTAGTTTAGAGATGCTGTAATGGGGCTAGGTTCTTGGTAGAGTTGAGGCCTTTCAGCAAACAGTAGCTTTTCCCTGAGGGGCTAGCTTCTGAAGCAGTCACAGAGCCCAGCCAGGAGCCATTCTCAGGGTTTATTGTCACTGAATTTCAATTGATTGTCTAGGCTGCTGTAGGGAGAGGCAGCCCCTTGCTCTGTTTACCCAGTGAAGAAAGCCACTCCTGGGGCTGGCGCAGGCAAGGGCTGGGTGAATTTTCCCTGCAGAGAGCTGAGCCTGGCAGGTCAGGTTAGGTTCCTGTGACCTGCTAAATTACTTTTTGTTTTCATCCAAAGACTGAGTTGGAGCTAGCTGCTCAGCGAGGCCTTTGCAGGATCATAGATGGAGATCTCCGGTAGTGGGTAGGGAGGGGTGGCCTTCCCTTCTCTGCTCCCTGAGAAGGAGTGAGGAAATCATGCTTCTACTCACACAGGAGTCTGGTTCCTGGGTGATCTCTGATCTGCGATCTGAAGGATGAAGATGTCTGCTCCTTGTCAGTTCTTGCTGGTGTTGAGTAGAATCCTCTCACCGGCTGCATCTGGCGCCTTTGTCGTAGACTCTCTGTGTTGCAGGTATGGCGCCTACAGCCGCAATCGCCCCCGCCACAGCTGCAACCACAGCTGTTGGCAAGTGCTCAGATTTGTCTCCTTGCCCGGTTTTTCCCTCTCTGGCCCAACTCTCTGTACTGTGCTGGCACACTTGGTGTGATTCTCCAGCTTAGGACTTTTCACTGGAGCACTAAAGCTGTTTTCTATGTGAGAGCTTGTTTAGCTTCCAGCTTCTCCTTCTATATCTTCCCTGAAGCATAAATTTAAATTTTAAATGATAAATTATTTTAAAATCGTTTCACTCGGGCACAGGTATGGATAGATAAGTGATGTGGGCAGAATCAGAATTATTCAGAAGGTTGTAAATGGATGCTTACCTAGTTTTCTCTAGGTTGGATCATAAAATACAGACTGTCCTAATTGGAAAAAGTTAGCCTTCCGAGATTTTCTGCATATAAACACTCCATCAACATTTTATTAGAGGATTATTCAAGATTAGCTATATGTTGATTGATAATGACTGATCATGACAGAAAGTTGAGAGAAAACCATCTACACTTCAGTGAGGTTCTGATTTGTGCTTCACAAACTGTTATGAAAGCTCTACATGAGAATTCTAGCAGCTGCATTTTCAAACGTCCTTGGGTTGTTACACTTTCTGATATTGTCTCAATTCAAGTACTTCTCCTTGGAGTTCCATACTATTCAATGATGCTGGATTAGCTCCTTGTTACAATTTGCAAACTGGTCTTTTTGATGAAATTTGTGCTTTTCGAAATTGCTCTCCAATTCCATCCTCAAACTGCATACAAAATTTATCTGAAAAAATTTGTATCTGTTGATTGTACATACATATACTTTTAGTTTTCATTACAAATATAGAATGTAATAAAAATTCTCACAGCAATTATACTGCACTAGCTGGTGGGCAGATTCTAATGTAAATAATATACTGTGTTCATGTAGAGATTTAGAGTATCCAAAGTAATAAGCCTGTGGTCCTAAAACCAATACCTTACTTATATTGAGTGAAAAATACAACTTCATATAAGTACAGAAGTTTTCCTTGTATGTTTTAATATATATTTTTATTATAAATACTGTACAGAGGGGTTACAGTTACATAAGTAGGGTAATGAGTACATTTCTTATTGAGCATTGTTACCCTCCCCTTTGTTTTTCCCCTACCATCCCTTCCCTTCACACCTCCCCACCTCCCCATTTCACCCATCCTCTGGTAATGTGTCTTGTATATTTCATTGTTACAATGGGTCAACCAGTAACCTTTCCTTATATCATAAATGAAGAAATGCTGCCTTGATTTATGCTGATTCTACTTGTGTAGACACCTCTAAAATCACTGGCCAAATCCAAGAGCACATAAATGAAATGCCATCATTTTTTTTTGTCAGTTGGTATAATTGTGTTCTACACATTTATTGACAGGTTACAAATTATTCTCAAACTTTAAAACATTAAAAATACTTTCTTTTTTTCTTATTTTCTTGGCCAGGAAATCAGCAAGACCTCAGTCAGCATTTCTCACATAGGAATTTTCACATGGGTCAGTTAAATATATATGTAGAGTCCAATTTTTTGAGGACTCACTCATCTGCCTACAAATTCATGCTGGTTGTTGGAAAAAGAGCTCAAGTAAGGATGCCATTTAAAACCTTATAACTTTACTCTTTACCAGGGTATTCTCCTGCTAAATTGGTGGTTGAAAGTGTCTACAAGAGTAAGCAATCCTTGAGGAGCAGGGAGACACCATATGACATACTTACTGAGGTTTCCAAGTGACTTGCTATCATTTGTACTGCATTTTGTAAGTCAAATCTCTCTAAAACTAGCAGTTTTAAGAGATAAGAGGAGTGGTAAATGAACTCTTAGAGACAAATACATCTTCAACATATATTGTTTCTAGTATTCAGTTTAAGGCATATTCAACAACTGGTGAAACTTGTGTTGGCTGTAATTATGTGTCTTTCTCCATGTGTGCATGTATACGTGTGTATATGTATGTGTGTGAATAGTAACATACATGCGTACATTATGGCTTATATCATCATTTATTCCTTGCTATCAAATAAAGTAAGGAATCCCTAAAGTTTTAACAGAAACTGTATAGTTAAAGTCTTAACTCTTCATTCTGCTTCTTTACACAAAGACTTTGCAACTTCTCATTAATAAAGTTTCCATAAACTCTGAAATGTACATACTTAGTACTTAATGTCT
Organism: Dipodomys spectabilis; assembly: GCF_019054845.1. Lineage (NCBI taxonomy): Eukaryota > Metazoa > Chordata > Mammalia > Rodentia > Heteromyidae > Dipodomys > Dipodomys spectabilis. Next base: position 2,989,432 of record NW_024871021.1, on the reverse strand, counting down.
GTTACCATAAATCTTAAATACTTTATAGAAAAGTTTTATACCTGCCAAACGGTCCTATTTTGGGCACATATAAGCAAAATCCCAAAATTAAGCATATTTAAAACCTTAAAACTTTTAACAAACCTAAACACTTGCTGCAATGTTCATTTTGACAGGTGCCTTGCATAGAATAATTGAATTCCTCCTCCTACACATCTCTTGAACTACAAATATCTGGAATTATTTTGTTTTTGGCATGTCTATCTTGATTTTATTCCTAAATGTTTGCTTATGTAAGAAATATATGATTCTAAAATTTCACAACAATTCTTTTGAACTTAATTTTGTTGAATTGTCTAGTTTAATAAAATCAATAAAAATTATACTTTATATAAAAAAAATGTTCTGTGCTCAATTTAGTATCACATACACTAACATTGGAATAATACAGAGAAGATTAGCATGCCCCCTGCGCAAGTATGTCATGAAAATTTGTGTAGCATTCCATATTTTTACAACAACAGATGCTGAAAGGTGTGTGGTCACAAGGGAATCGTACTGCATTCTTGGTGGGAGTGTAAACTTGTTCAAATACTTTGGAAAGCAGTATGGAGGTTCCTCAAAAGACTCTACATAAAACTCCGTATGACACAGTAATCCCACTTTTGGGGATTTACCCAAATGATCATAAACAAGACCATACTAAAACTACCAGCACAACTATGTTGATTGCAACATTATTTATGATAGCTAAGATATGAATCCAAACCAAATGCCCCCATTAGATGAATGGATCAAGAAAATACGGTATATTTACACAATGGAATTCTATGCCTCCATCAGAAAGAATGACATCTCCCAATTTGTTAGGAAATGGAAAGACTTGGAAAAAAATTTATTGACTGATGTATGCCAAGTCCAAAGAAACATAGGTCCCATGATTTCCCTTATTTTCAATAACAAATGTATGTCTGGGATAAGCAGAAAAGTTCAAAAGATATGTGCATATAACCAGATAAAATGATGTTAAAGAAATTGAACCCCAAAATAGGGACACAAGTGGTTTTTTGTTTCTTGCTATTGTTTCTCAGGTACTTATAATGTGTGATGTCAATTTTTTGTTTTTTTGTATGTTTCTCCCCACGATATAACCCCTGTTTTCTCTGTATTTGAAGTAGGTGCACTTACATCTTGTATGTATGCTTCTCTAATTTGGGGAGGGGAAGGGAAAAAATGCTCAAATAGGGATACAGGTTGACCCATTGTAACAATGAGATGCACAAGACACTATGTTGAAAAATGAACTTTACAATTTAGGCGGAGGAAGGAAGGGGAAGGGGAGTGTACTTGTGGAGGTGGGAGGGAAGGGATGGTATGGGAAATATAAAGGAGGAGATAACAATGCTTGTTAGGAAATGTACTAGTTTCCTTGTTCTTGTAAATGTGACCCCTGTGCACAGTATTATTACAATAAAAAACATATAAAAATGTTCTTAGATGGAAGAGTTTATTTCCTGTATTTTACCCATATAATATCGTTAACAAAGGAATTAATGCAGAACACTGATATGACGGTAATTTGAATAAATGTGTGTGTGTGTGAGTAAGGCAGCGCTCAAGGAAACACGTGCGTGCATGTGAACACACGCCATGCATGTATATTGGCGTGCTCAGAGTTTAAAATCAGGGCTTCAAGGTCTTGCTAGGCCTTTCCTATCTAGATTGGTGAGCTACTATATAAGCTACATCTCAATTCCTGGCTCTTTGCTAGTTCATTAAACATTTTGAAAAATAATTTCATGAAGTTTTTTTTTTGGCCCTGATTGGCTCCCAAGTGTTATCCACAGAAATCAGACTCCAGAGCAAATATTCAGAGTAGATAGGATTATAGGTGTGACCAGCCAGCACAAGGCTTTTAGAACAATTTTAAAAAATAAAAGAAAATTTACTTCATGGGGGCCTGTTTTATCATCTCCTAATTTGAAAGCCTTTTGAAGTGAGTATATGTCAGTTTGGGGGTTGTTAAAAGATAGTAAGTGATGATATTTAAAAGTTTTAGTACTTTTTAAAAATGAAACTGGAACTGTGTGACAGAAGAAATTTGGCTGTCTTCGGACCTCAATTTGTAAGCTCAGCTCTGTGTATGATAACCCAATGTCACCAACACATTCTGTGTTGAAGACAAAATGTGATAGAAAACAATCACCAAGGGCAATATTTGCTATGCTATTATTTCTTGGACAAAATGAATATTGAATTGAGAGTGTAAGAGAATGGAGAGATTTTACCCACCTTTTTGATATTGCTGAAAGACTTTTGGAAACTTTGACTCATTTCCTTCCTCACTGTGTGTGTCTTTGGGCCATGCACTTAGTGTCTTTAACTACAATTTTTCCCAACACTACAATGGTAATAACATTAGCATTATAGCGAATGTTATCTTAAGAATTAAGAGAATAAGACTTGTGAAACACTTAACATAAACCTATGAATGAGCTTTGAGTTTAGCCAGCATTCTTTTTTAAATACCAAATAGAATATGATAAGTAATACAAAAACCATTACATGTAGTGTGAGCAACCAGAAGTAATATCTATTGACCATGCCCTGCTTCCAAGGAAGCCAGGTGGATAACTTCTCATGCTGTAAAACAAACTGGTTATCTTATGTCGTGATAGTGTAAAAGTATCAGGGACAGAACGATGAAGAAATGTTGTAGACAGAGGTGAAATCCATATGAAAATGTGCAAATCTGATAGAACATAAAAGTATCTGAGCAGTATATTGTGTTTTACATCATTTAAGTTACATCGCAAAGATAAGGAAGACCTGGAAGAATAAATTGTCTTTTTGATATTCTATCATAGGTCCTTAGAAGCATCAACACTTTCCTCATTCTTGTAGAGGCATCATCAGATGAGGGGAAATATATTCTTTGTTTGCTTCCTTCCATTTATTCTTCAGTTTGAAATCTGAACTACATGAAACTGAAAGAAACCAAGTGAAATTAGTCATGCAGCCTTTGGAAAGAGCAAAGTAAAATAAATAAATTATATATAGTCTTGTAAAAGGTCTAACTAAATTGAGTTATATAGTCTCAAGCCTCAACAGAAAATGATTTAAGCAATATCATGTTATTAAAAAAATTTTAAATGTTAGGAGCTGCTTAATTTTTTCCTTTCTACTACCTTGAATTAATTATTGATTTGCTATAGAGAGATTAAAGATGAGATTAACAAGAAACTTGATTAAAAATGGACAAAAATTCTGAATAGACATGTTTTCCAAAAAGCCCTGAAAATCTCCTGTGGATTTACAAATTTGTATTTAATAAAATGTCTATGTGGGCTGAATGCTTTGTGAGCAGAAGTCATTAGAGAAATGCAATTCAAAATTACTATAATACTACTTTGTAACTATTATAACTCTTATCAAAAATATCCAAGGACCCAGGTGTGGTGGGAAAGGCTGGTAATTCCAAGTGATTGGAGGTTGGAGTAAAAGGATTTGAGTCTAAGGCCAGTCTTGGGTACTGCACACAGTAAAAACCTACCCTTTAAAAAAACTCAAAAGGTAATAATGTTGGCTGGCGACACTGTGGAGAAAAGGAAATTTTCTATACTCTTAGTCAAAATACAGGTTAGTGTTCTCATTGTAGAAAGTAGTATGCAGTTTTCTAAAGAAATCCTGGGCTGGGAAGGTGGCTCAGTGGTAGAGCGCTTGCCTTGCATGCTTGAGGCCCTGGGTTCGATTCCTCAGCACCACATAAGCAAAAAGGAAAAAGCCGGAAGTGGCGCTGTGGCTCAAGTGGTAGAGCGCTAGCCTTGGGCTGAAGAGCTGAGAGACAGCGCCCAGGCCCAGAGTTCAGGCCCCACTACCTGACTCCCCCCCCAAAAAAAAGAAAAAAAGAAATCCTAAGTTTAAATATCATCTGACCCACCAATCATGTGAATATTTCTCTCTGGGTAACTCATAAATATATCTGTAGTTCATTGTTATTCACATTATTCACAACAACAGCCAAGATATAAATCGAAGTCCAGTGTTCAACTACAAACTAATAAAGCAACTGTGGTACATGCACAAATATCTTTTTCTGTTGAAACCAAAGTAAATGTTTTTATTATTTTCCTGTCTCTATGTGATTAACCTCCAAATAAGAAATCCAGATATATGATTTAATTTAGCCAATACTATTTATTGAGTATAAGGACCTTCTACTCTCTACATTCTTCACACTAAGATCACTAAATATGATGAGTCTGAAATAATTAGTCTCTTTTTGACCTATGTTAATATTCTTTACAATGTGAGTGAAATGTTTAAAAAGTGTCATTTGTTTTAGCTTAATTTCTCTGAAGAGACCATAAATGATATTATCAAAGCTAAAAAATGATTTTATTTAAAATTTAGAATTCAGGAAATGGTTTAGATCATTCTGGTTACTGTAGCCCTCACTACAACCTCATGAGAAAATTTATATTGATGAAGCAAAAATCTGAGGTTAGACATTTATGAATAAAAAAATCATGTCATTCTGAATATGTAGAGCTACATAACAAACATAGAAAATTTAGCTTTTAAATACCTGAATATGCTAGTACATTTAATTGCAGGGTAAGTACTTATTCTGAAAGGAGATAAAATTGCACTTATTTTGAAATGTAAACCTAAGTATTTATTTCAATAAAAGACAATGTTTAAAATATCACTCATTCAAGAAACAAGATGAATAGTTAGTTGTTTTTCATGCCAATTATGTTCTCTAAACTTACTACAAATACTAGATTAGTAAACTTAATTCATTGCTTTGTAGGGAAATAGCAATTCCGTTTCTTAAAACTCATGACAAAAACTTTTTCTCAAACAATTGCTAAGTAAGTGTTTTATATTTTTTGTCAAGGAATTTTATTCGATAAATTTTTATTCATTAAGTTAACTAATTGGCAAACAATATAAATTATGCATGGACAAATTTATCTAACACGAGTTTGTTGTTTTTTTTTTTTTTCAGAAGACAGATCATGGCTCTCTTAAAGAACACTAGAAGGCAGTGTGTTCTTTATTAATTTTTAGTTATTGTGTTAATAGATATTAATTGTCAGAAGTGCCAATTCCATAATATATTTAACGTATTTGATTATACTCCCTTTATATCCTTCTCATTACTCCTTCCTCCAAAGGTATTCTGTTTTTCACATAAAATTACAACTTTATATATGCGCATATAAACTAATTTGGAAGATTTAAGCTAAACTGCAAGTTAATTCAAGATATACATTGAATTAATAGGATGAATAAAAACCCAAATATTTTTTGTTAACTTTTGAATTGAGCTATCATTATTATTATGGTTATGGTTAGGATCCCAAACAGAATTAGAATTAGGATTAGAGAAATAGAAAATTTAGGTTCATCACAGGATGACCCATTGCAACAATGATACTCACATGACACTACGTTGAAAATAAAGTTTACACCAGGGGAGGGTGGGGTAAGGGAAGTGGGGAGGGATGGAATAGTGGGAGAACAAGAAAGAAGTGGGTAACAATGCTCAACAAGAAACGTACTCCTTACCTTACACATGTAACTAATCCCTCTTTAAAGCATCTTTTCAACAAAATAAAATTTTTAAAAAATAATGAACAATAAAACCTCACAAGAAATAGAAAAACACTTAAAATTTATGTTCAAAATGCAAGTAAAATTTAGACCTCCACGCTGAGTAAGAGTTGGGATAAATATGAAAAAGTGGCTTGTTATTAACATGATGATTCGGTTATATGTATGCTTAGGATTAGGCAAGGTGTGCCAGTTAGAGCGGATTAGGATGAGAAAAACATGTAAGACATTGTGTAAAACTGCCACATATTTTAAGAGGAATGAATGGCAAGAATGAATGAAACCAGTCTGTGTTACTTTAAACATTCAGATAAAATTTGGTTTAAAGTGTGAGGTACATTTTTGTTCCAGTTAGGTTTAGGGAAGGATAAGCTTTAAGGTAAATTTTAGTTTTCCAATAAGAAGTAGAAGCCAAAAATAAATGTACGATTGAATAGAATCTAGACAATTTTCCTTACAATAGCCATTTGATGTTAAATCAGAATGTGATTTGGATTAGGTTTCTGGTTAACCGGGTTTGAGGATAGAGTAAGAAATGGGTTAAACTAGTGGCTCGTGTCTATTATCCAAGGTACTCAGGAAGCTGTTTTTGAGGATCGCAGTTCAAAGGTAGCCCAGGCAGGAAATTTCATCTGACTTTTATCTCAAATTAAGCACCATAAAACACAAAAGTGGTGCTGTGAGCTAAAGAACTCAGGGATCATGCCCTGGCCCAGAGTGCAAGCCCCACGACCGACAAAAAGAGAGAGAAAAAAAGAAATGTTAAATACTAAGTAAAGCTGAAACTTTTTTTAGGTTCTAGGAATTCAGGAAAAGCTGGGATAATGGAAGTACAATGTATTTCAAAATATCAGGGTTTGAGATCAATGGGTATTGATCTCTGAACTTGAAGCTGATCCCTGCCATCCAACAACATCACATTCTTGTGAATATCACTAGCTGGCCTCATGAGCATAGCAGCCAGCTGGGGCTCAGCTATCTGATGGCCTTGGGCTCCAACAATGCAATCATTTCTGTGCACAGACTGAAAACTATCACAGGAAATTTTGATTTATCCCATTCTATTCTCAGCTAAATTCTATGTTCAGGTTTGTATGTTTTATGATCTCTTAAATATTAATTACTATTTTCCTACATTCTCAAAAGTAGCATATATGTCTTACTCTAAAATTCATTCAAACATGCAAAAAATATTAATGTAGTTGCTGTCCACCTATGGCTCATATTTTAAAACCTGGCTACTTTAGAGGTAAAAATCAGAGGATCCTGGTTTAAAGCAGCCTATGCAGAAAAATCTGAGATATTTCTCCAATTGAGAAACCAAAATCCAGAAGTGGAGATGTAGCTCTCATTGTAGAGTGTCAGCTTTGAGCAAAAAGACTAAACAGGAATATTAAGTCTACTTCTGACTCCATTATTTACTCATGGAACAAACACACACACACAAACACATAATCTACATTCTCTTTGACTCCCCTTCTTGAGCAGTATTCAATGCCATTAACTTAATGCATGTTTTCTCCAAATTATTATGGTAGGGAATAAACTACATTTGCATTTATGATAATGCACTTTTTGTACTTTTTGTTTTGCAGTTTTTTTGTACTTATGTGAGAGAACAGTGTTTTGTGAAGACTAAACAGAAATCAATGTGTCAGTAAATCGGTAGGTAACAGACTGAAAAATACAGATAATACCACTTGAAATTTTATTTCTCCAAATTTAAATATATATACATATACATGTTTTCAAATTTTCTGCCAAGATTTTATTTCCATTAAAAATAATCTATTTTTTCCATTATATAAATTTAACATATTGTATGTCTCAGAGTAGATTTATATTTACAGAATTTCTTTCCTTGGAGACAAGATTCTGCAGTGTAAATCTGGCTTTCCGCAACTCCTACTTCTGTCTGGCATTACCATGTGGTAGTATAGTACCATGTCCAGCTATATTATTTACATTTTGTACATTAGAATATTAATATGAACAGCTTTAAGCCACATATCTTCATGAGTATGAATGAATTTCTTGCAAAAAAATATTATAGAGTTACTGAGTGAAGCCAATTATGGTAGACATGCCTGTAATCACAGCACCCACGAGGATTGTAAGCTTAAGAGCTACCTGAGCTACACAGCAAGTCCCTTTGAAAACAAAACAAAACAACAACAACTTGTGAGCTTGGAAGTGGGAAAGTATTGTTAAGTGGGGTGATAGGAACATACAAAATTGTGTGTGTTTGTGTATGTGTTTTTGTGTGTGTGTGTGTGTGTGTGTGTGTGTGTGTGTGTGTGTGTGTGTGTGTGTGTGTGGTGTGTGCGTGTGTGCTTGTGCTGGTCCTAGGGTTTGAACTCAGGGCCTGGACACTGTTCCTGAGATTTTCGCTTTCTACAACTTGAACCAAATTCCACCTCAAGCTTTTTTAGAGGTCAATGGAGATGAGTCTGATCCATTTTCCTGTTCTGGCTTAGAACCTTGATCCTCTTTTCTCAGCATGAGAAAACGGCCATGAGTCTGTATAGTTGCTGTTTTACTGTTAAGTAATATAGTAAACATCAGGCCAGTTTATACTCCTTCCAGCAGCTTTTGAGTGTTTCACACACACCTAAGATAAAACCCACTCCAGGTTTGATGACATCCAGATCTCATAATGTGAGATTTGTATTGTTATGCTCACTTTAACTATGAAGACTTTGAGCCGCAGAGAGTTTAGTTAATTCTGAGTCCTTATCTCGTATACAGTGGAGCCTGTATTCAAGTTCGATTAGGTCTATTTATTTCAGAAAACATGGAGTCATCATCTGTTCTAGTCAACACGTGTTCTAGCAAGTACTGCTCTTTAAAAGCACAGTTCTGTGTCAGATAGCTTATTTTGCTCTCTCTTTAACTGTTTGCACCCCTTTTCATAAGCTAGGGAAAGCACACATGATGAGAAGAGCCATTTTTGAAGGGGAAATTGATAATGGGTTTTGAACTTGGTATCACATACTTATTAGTCAGATCTTCCATTTGAGTTATGCCTCCAGAACTATATTTCTGTTTTTTTCTTTGTATTATAATTGCAAATATGTGCTACACAGAGTTTATAGTCATATAAGTCAGGTATGGATATATTTCTTTTTTGAAATATCACCCCTTCCCTTGCTCTCTCAATTTTTCTCTGTCACTGGTTTGGTTTTATTAACTTCCACCTCCTCCTCCTCCTCCTCCTCCTCCTCCTCCTCCTCCTCCTCCTCCTCCTCCTCCTCCTCCTCCTCCTCCTCCTCCTCCTCCTCCTCCTCCTCCTCCTCCTCCTCCTCCTTCTTATCATTATTTTGCTGTAGAGGAGATAGTTACATACGTGTGGCAATGACTACATTTCCTTTGTATTTGTTTTTGTTTCAGTCAGTAATGTCTTGAACCAAGGGCCTGAGCACTGTCTCTGAGATCTTTTGCTGAAGAATAGCACTCATATTGAGCCACAGCTCTACTTCCCTGAGTGCATTTTTTTTTGGATAATGTTACCCTTTCCCTTCATCTCTTCATTTTACCGTCTTTCCCCACAAACAAGTTGCATAAGTCATTTTCAATATAGTACCAATTGAATACCACTGTTGAACATGTTCATCATGTCTCTCTTTTAAAATGACCCCTTTAACTTCTCTAAGAGAGATAAATGAATAAACATGACAAAAATGAAAGAAAACAAAGAAAAATATCATCTTGTTTGTTTCCTGGTCACTGGCTATTTTTGAGATAAAATGTGTTTGTGTGTGTGTGTGTGTGTGTGTGTGTTTGGGTGTGTGTGTGTAAATACTTGGGCTCAAAATCAGGGAGTTGACTTTTGGTTTTTTTTTCAAGGGTAACTGTGTGTGTGTGTGTGTGTGTGTGTGTGTGTGTGAATAATGGAGCTTGAACTTAGGGAGCTGACCTATAGTTTTTTCACTCAAGGGTAGCCGAGTACGACTTGAGCCAACCTTTACTTCTTGATTTTGAATAGTTAATTGGAGATCAAAATTTCACAGATTTTTCTAACCTGGTCTAGCTATAATCCACTTTCCTAAGATCACAGCTAGAGTTACAAGTGTGTACCACTGGCCGTGATTGGCTCACATTCTTTTTGTTAAGTACTTGAAATGTAAAAGACATTTGCAACCATAGTAAAAAAGAAATCCATTTAACTTTCCCAGCTTCATTAACAGAATATACAGAATTCAGGGTACCAGAATCACAGATGGGAATTGCCATGGATAAAACCCTAGGAGAAGAAAAATAACATAAAGTAAGAAGAATGAACTATCTGCAGTACATTGGTAACATCAAGCTTGACAACTAAACAAAAGAAGACCTGCGTTTCTATGTATTAGCATTCATTTCAATTAGCATCATTTCGTATGGTCATGTATATATTCATAACTTCTGTGCTACTATAATCCACTTTCAGGAGTAATAGGCCAATGCTACTCATTGCAAGTGAGGGAAATCATAGAGCTCATGTTTCTTTGGGCCTGGCTTGATTAACTTAGTATGATTTCTTCCAAGTCTTTTCATTTTCTTACAAAAGGGACTATGCCACTCTTTCTGATAGAAGCATAAAATTACATTCTGTAAATATCCCATATTTTCTTGATCCATTCATCTATTGAGGGGCAACTGGGTTGGCTCCATATCTTAGCTATGGTAAACAATGCTGCAATGAACATAGTTGTTCTGGTAGCTTATTGTGCCCTAGTTTGAGATCATTTGGATAACTGTGAGGAGTGGGATTGCTAGATCTTAAGGGAGTTCTATGTTTAGTCTTTTGAGGAACCTTCATACTGCCTTCAGAGTGGTTGAACCAGCTTACATTCCTACCATCAGTGTGGTAGGGTTCTCATTTAGGCATATCCACCCCAGCATTTGTTATTATTTGTTTTCTTGATAGTGGACATTCTAACTGTGGTGAATGGGATCTAAATGTGGTTTTGGTTTTGATTTGCATTTCTTTTATGACCCGTGATGCTGAGCATCCCCCTTCTGTTTCTGAGAGGCCACACTATAACAAGTTTCTAATGTCTCAACAGAGGCATAGAAACTTGTAATATTGTATGCTTTTTGTTGTACCTTCACTTGGAGCTTCCAATAACTCCTATAACTTACAACAAAGGTTTGTACTAATTACCTTACTGAAAAAAAAACACTAATTTTGAAAAAATATAGAAAAATGTATCTTAGTCAGGGGTCCCAGTGAATACTAAGGAAGTTTCTTTACTGGGAAATTTTACTTGATTGCTTGTTCTTTATGTTATTTGAACACATGTTGAATTTGGGGTTTCCTCCCCAACCCATCAACAAACTAGTAACTATGTTGCCTCATTGGATTTTGCTTCACAAATTACAAAATATTTTGACCTATTTTTGGTTTCCTGTTGGGGGAAGGTTGGCGTTTGAAGTACTAGTGGGCCAGTACTCAGGCTTGAACTGAGGGTCTGGAGCTCTTCCTTAGATTGCTTTACTCAGTGCTGTCACTGTGCCACTCGAACCACATCTCCACTTCTGGCTTTTTCTACTTAATTGAAGATAAGAAAATGAGGACTTATTAGCTTGGGTTGGCATCAAACTGTGATCCTCAGATCCCATCCTTGTGAACGCTAAGATTACAAGAATGATCCAGAGGCTGGATATATTGTGCTCCCTATGAAACCTAAACAAGGGCACATAATTCTGAAGCATGTGTGTAAGATTATGCATTTCTCTGTACAGCATTTTCACAATAAAAAAAGAAAATTAGTTAGAAAATATAGCCCTTATATGTGTGTATACATAATATAAATGTGCAGAGGGCAATGAGGATGTATCTGCTGATTTTGAGGAAAGATTTCACCTATGGCTTTTCACAGACTGGGCTACGCTGTACAGAAAACTTGAGACTAAAGGTGAGGTAATTCATGTCATCATCCCATTCATCTACATCCCTTGTCAACATGTATGCACATATATACTGTGGTGTAATCATGATTATTTTGTGTATGAGAGGCAGTACTGGGGTTGAATTCAGGACCTAGGTACTCTTGCTTAGCTTTTATATGCTCTACCATTTGAAACACAGCTCATCTTTCTGTATTTACTGTTTAAATGGAGGTAAGAATCTTTTTTGATCAGTTGGCTTTGAACTGAGTTCCTCCTATCTCAGAGTTCTGAGTACTTAGTTTTACAGGCCTGAGCTTCCAATGCCTAGCTTTTCATTATTACTTTTACAAGCTATATGCTCACACACATTCCTTGAATTTCAAAAGTCTCACTGTTCAGGCTGACAAGATGTGAGGAAAGATGGTTGAGTGGATAAGTTACCAAATGGGCCTCTAGCCCCATTAACATCATTCTTGCAGTTACTTGCATTTCAGTCAGTGAGTACATATTTCTAATTTCACTCTGCCTTTTTTAAATGCCATTTTGAACTGTCTTTGATACATCTTTTAAATATTATCTCCCAAACAGAAGATATTATGTGAATATATTTGATAATATTTCAAATAGGGATGTTATTGTGTGTCTGGATGTCTGTTGTCAGAGGCTGTCCATCTGGGCTTCAGGAACAGAGTTAATGTTTCCTGTCTGCTGGTTGCAGACAGGAAGGATTTTCCTGGCCAGGCTTTGTCATGGAATCCATTCATCTTAGACTGCTAACTAGCTAGGATAACAAGCATGAACCATCACCAACCTGCTTGTTTTAGAAGCATTGCTTTTCCTTCATTGATTTTTTTTTCCTGGAAGGTTGATATAGACAGACTGCTTGTACCTCATGATAATGTGATTTGAATAATACCCTTAGGCTCTGGCATTTCTGAAACTGATTTCCACAGTTCTAGACAAATGAAATTGTTCTAAAGCCAATAGCATTTTCCTTCTGAGAAGTTAGGTCTCTTATTTAAATCTCTTATCTTTTCCTTTGGCAAAACAATCAGGATGTTTCTGTAAAACTCTATTTCTTGAGATTATTAGAGATAGAAGGTATCATGTACACACTTTCAAATAATCTCTCCTTTTATAAACATATGTTTATATAGAAGAATGATGACTATTGAATTAATTTGATAACCACTCTAGAATTTTTAAGCTTTAATGCTTATTAACTCAAAGGACGATTATAAACATTCAGAATAGTGGAATGGGGCTACTACTCATTTGATGTATGTGGAAAGATGATCAGAATTCTTATGATTAATGAAATATATCTTCAAATTTCCAATGGCTGACTGCTATGCTAACTGGGAGGAGACATTGGTGCTGCCAGGGGTTTGAAAGTTGGTAATGAAGCAAAATATCCTGGGAGAGCATTTGCTAAGGATATAATTTCCAAGACTCATACCAAATACATTGAACTAGAATGCTAAGTGATGAATGACTGAGCACCAAATTTTATTTGTTGGCTTCTTTGTTTTTGACGTCCTGGGATTTGGACCTAAGGCCTGGGTGCTGTTTCTTAGTTTTTTCCTCAAGGCTAGTGATCTTCCAGTTGAATCACAGCTTCATATCCATATTTTTGGTGTTTAATTGGGCATGTCTTACCAAATTTCCTTTTTGGGCTTCCTTAAAACTCATCCTCAGATATCAGCCTCCTGAGTAAGTAGGATTCCAATTGTAAGCCACCAGAGCCCGGATAGAATCACATTTTAGAAGTATTCTTTCGGTGAATCAGATGTGTCTGACTGCTATTTTAGCACTTTGGTTCCAGTGGGTCATGTCAGTTTTATAATAAAATCAGAACTTTTCTTCTTGTAATCCGCAGTATCCCATATCTATCTAATTTATTCTTATCTTCATTTCTGACCTCTTTTTTCTTCATTGTACATTTCCATTCTTACTTCACAAGCAAGCATGTCAATGCTGTTTTCCTTTTCTGAAGCAAGTCAGGTCCATTCCCATCAATGGGGGATGTATTTGCTGTTCTTATTGCCTGGACTACCTGCTCCTAGATAATTGCCTGGATGATGGCTCCCATATCAACTATCTCTTGTTCAGCGTTGTCTCCTCCCATCCTCACTGTGAAGTTGTTGCTGCAAAATCACCAATGTCATGTCTCTGATTTATAGGAATTATCATTATGATTTCTGATTTTCGTTTCAGCATGAAATTGTTGAGGAGAGATCCACATTAACTTCTGTTTCTCCAATATCTATAATAGTGCCTAATCCTTAGTGTTCAGGAGTCTTATATGGAGATCAACCTTCCCCAGCTCGATTTATCCTAACTTCTGGTCAGGACAGCTCTTCAAGCTGAAGTCTGGTGGGTAGTAATCATTCCCTTTCATTCTTTGTGCCTGTTGGTGTTGTTGAGTCCACTTCAGGGCAAAACGAGTGCCTGACACCTATTTGTTGCTATGGCAAAGGTGGCTGTGACATCATAGAAATTATAGCCATTATTTTGTGAAGCTGTGTGAGGACATTCTCCCCCACATAATTTCTTCCATATATGTGTCTCCTTTGCCCAGGAGTGCATTCAACAATTCAACAACAAAACTATCATCCAGTTCCTGATACACTCAGAGTATGTTTCTATTTCCTTTAAAAAAAGAAAAATTCAAGACATGCTTTGGTGATTTGTCATTGAATTACTGAAACAGAGTATATAATTTTATGTATTTGTAAGTCTTTGTCCATCTCTCTTGAGCCCTTGTCATATTTCTATGCGTTTGCAGCTTGGGAAGGGAAATAAGGTTTAATTCAGTATAGTCAAAGATTAAAGTTCAGAAGGCTCTTTTTAGACCCTTTTGGAGGAAATGCCTACTTTCTATCTGATGGATGTTCTACAGATGGCAATCTTGGTACAGAAACTGAGTAGAGTGTCATAAGAGGTTGTCCTGATTTCTGCTGACTTTCCTCTGGGTTTGGGGAGTGTGATCCCACTGCATATGTGTCTCTTTGAAGGACACAGGCCTCCTCTGAAAATCTAAGGCCTTTGGGGTAAGAGAGACTAAACCTCAGAACCCAGCTTCCCACATCACTAGGATTACAGGCCTGAGTCTCATGGACTCAACTCATAGCTTCATTTTTATACATAGTGTAGTCAGTTTCATTATACTCACTTCTTAGACAGATATATATAAATATATATATATATATGTTTATTCATCTATTTATAATCAGTGTTAGATCTAGAAACACACAAATATGTATTCATATAATCATATAAGTATAATCAAATTATAGCTGTGTTTCACCCAAAATATTTCACACTAATATTTTGTGAAATAATTACTCAAGACTAAAAATTTAAATGCCTTTGTAGTTTGAAAAATCATATTCAATTTCATATATTATATAATATACTATATATAACATCAAGAGTATAACATGTATTTACATACATCTGATTTAATTGTGTTATTTTCCTGCCTGATTTTGTGTTTGTTCATCTATGTAAGCCTTCTTTCTTCTATTGATGATAGTTTTTACTTTCCAGTATACATATTTCCTATATATTTTGTCAAATATCAAATATAAGGAGATTTTTATATTATTGTAGGTAAATTTTTCTTCCATATTTACCCAAAGCACAAAGAAAATATATACAGATTTGAACTAACTGTTGGAAGAGTGTCCCACATACCACTATAAGTATTGTGCCATTTGTCCCAATTGACAGAATAGCTTTCTAGGACATCTTATCTGCTGTCCAAGACCTTTTCTAGCCACCTTATCAACCCATCCAGGCATGGCTTGGCTTCTTTGCCGCTCCCTGTGCATTTAACAGTTCCCTGTATACACAGTAGGCTCTCTTGTACAGCCCCCTGTCATTCTGTGTTTTCCCCCAACAGCACACATATACATGATGCTTCAGATTGTAGGCTTAAAAAGAAACGTATTTAAGATTCATGAATCTACAATATATCAAAAGCATTGATATTTTAATAAAGTTAGAAAAATAAATAGAATTAACACTTTACAACAATCAGAACAAAAAGAAAAATAAAGATTTTTTTCCAGGAAGGGGGAATGGAATCTCTAAATCTAGATTGGTCTCTAAGTTGCCTTCAAGCAGAAATTCTGCCTCTGAGTCCTCAAAGGGATTTATTTCATCACTAAAGACAGGATTTTCTTCCTGAGTCCAGGGAGGGACAAATTCTAATTTCTTAATTGGAAATTGGATCGCCTGCAAGAGGACAGATTGGTCTGGGTATTCTGTGAGGAAAGACTCTCTTTCCTCAACTGAATCTAGAGTTTGGACCTCTCTTATTTGTTTTGCTGAACATAGACTGGGATCATTTTCCATTAGCACACATTTACCCTGCACACCAAGACGAGTCTTTTTCAATGGTTTGGCGCTGATCTAGGTGGATTGTGAATATCAATAGGAGACATTCTGGATCATCTTCTTCCTTGCTTGTATGTGCAGGTGTACTTGCATCACATGTGGTGTTCAGAACCAGTGAGATGTCCACAAGACTCAAAACTTGTTTGGGCCTTTCCACAAGTTAAAAAAAAAAGCCCTCTATGTTCACATGCTTTCTGGAGATTAGTGATGGCTTCCGATCTCTATCAGTCACCATAGATGACATCACTGATGGGTTCTTTATCTGGAGTTCTGCAAGAGTTGTTCTACGGTGATGCAAACCTGAGCATGGAAATAGGTTCAGGAGTCTTAGAACTGTAGAAGTTAGGGTGTGACTAAACTTTCATGAGGATCTAATGGGGGAAGCTGTAGAACTTGAGTTTGGACTGAACACTGATGAGAAGGTAGGATGTTTCTAATGAGTGATTACTTCCAAGTTGTTTTAAAAGGAGAACAGATATTACCTGGCAAAGAATATCTATAAAAGGACATTTTGCCAAGCTGGGGCGTACTAAGGGCTCTTGGCCAATCAGGCACAGACCTAGAGACTCAGGTTCCATCCATACTCACCAGGTCTGAGGCATATAAACAAGGACTTCTTCTTCTTTTCCTTGGTCTCAAGGATCATGAGTTCCTCCAGCTGCTCCAGAAGAATATGTGAGCATAAGAGCAAGTCTGAAGATGGCATGTTGAGCTTGACATACTGTGTAAGTTCTTTCATGGTGTCATGATACTTGTGCTCATAGAAATCATCATGGTAGAAGTCCATCCACATAGGAAAGATGGAACAAACCATGCTGTGGGCAGACAAGGAAAATGAGAGCCCACCCTCCACATCCTGAGGCTATAGCGTTTTTCTGGCAGGACATGCATGTTGGGAGGTGGGAAGAGACTCCTGCAAGCAGGATGCTCCTCACAATTTCTCAATTACAATACTCTAAAATTCTCCCTGTGATAGGAGGAGAAATTTGTTTCTCCACTGAATCTGACTTGTTATACACAGACCTCCTTGTCATACATGAGAGTCCAAAACAACAACCGCATCCACAATGTGTAATCTGCTATGCACTGAAGTGCCAAGCCTCAACTCCCTGATGAAAATCACAACTGGTGTGCAAAGAAGAATGTTGACTTTCAATCAGAAACCTCAAAGATATCCATTTTTCAAGGACAGAATTTCTCTTTGTCCCAACGTCCACTTTCTTCTTCATCTTGTTCATCTTCCTCCCAGTTACGGTAGAAGGATCTGTACCAATGGGAGGAGAGAAGGAGAATAACTCTGTGCTTCTCTTTTTTCTGAACTAACAGGACACACTTGGGACTGGTTAAGTCCCACAGAGTAATGTAAACATGACCGACAAAAAGTGGAGATGTGTCTACAAAATTTCAAGTAAATTCTGTGAGGATGCTTATATGCATCTGTCCAAATAAGTGCACAATGGCTCATGCCTCTAATCTTACTAACTAGTAGTGTGAGATCTGAGGATCACAGTTTGAACACAGTCTAATTTGTAAAATTCTAAAGATACTTCAGTGAACCAGCCAAAGGCCAGACCTGGACTTGGGGATCAAATTATAGAGTGCTACGAACAGGACAACTCTCAGGTCCGGAATTCAAGCTCAAGTTGCATTTTACATCTGTCTATATTCCTTCAAAGGCCTCCAAGAAGGTTAGGGTGGACGTTGGGTGCCACTGGCTCATTCCTTTAATCCTAGTCTCTCAGTAAGCAAACTGCTAAGGCTCCACTAGTTTCTGTGAAAAATGAAATGTTCTGGCAGCCCAGTTCTAAGGAGTTAGCCGGGAAGTGAACTTCTTTGTCTCAAGACAGGCTCCTGTGATCAGACCCCAGTGAAACAGTCTCAGAGAGGTACCAAGTATTCCAATAATCTGCCAGGATGTCTCAGCCCTGTTTGAAAGAGGAACACTCACTTTTTAAACAATATCCAGCAACTGCTCCATTGTCTCCTACTCTATAGTGTGGAAGAATGTTTCTAACATAGAAAAGATCACCTTTCTGGTAGGCAGGGACCAGGTTCATTACCAGCATTTCCAACAAGCCTGAGTCCAAGCTCCCTATATTATAAGGCATATTCAGGGTTTGGGCTGACTCATTGTCATACTGAGGTGGTAAAAAGAATGGATTTTTGAAACATGGAATTGGGAGTACACTTCAAAATGATTAATAGCGTGGATTGAAAAGTACACAGTAAATATTTTCTCAGTATACACATATAAAAGCACACAAGAAGAAGGTTGTACTGTGGCCTAGGATGAGATTAAATAGGTTTCCTGTCATAGTTATACCTGGCATGAGTTTCCTTGTGATTTCCTTGGTTTCCTCTTATAAAAAGGCCTGAGAATATGGATTCGTGTTTTGGCACTGATCCAATGTCTGCAGCATTGAGTGAGGCACTCACACCTCTCATGCCTGAGACCTGAGTCTCTTGAACTTTCTTGTTCCTGAGTTACAGGCCACTTGAGCTGGCTTGAGCAAACTGTCAGTTACAGTTGTCTGGCTCTCAGAGTTCCATATTCTATTCCATTTTGAGGTAGAGAGTGTCATCTCTCAGAGACCAATGATCTAAACTGCTTGCTCACATAAGACCATCCCAAAGACATAGTGGAGACTGAAATCTCCCCTCCCACATCACTCTATACACATGTGAACATTGTCAAATCCCAACATCCTCAGCTAGGTCTGGGAATCAGCATGTTCTCAACCTCAAGGAACACTTTCTAGGTCAGATCCATGCCTTATTTGTCACTATTCTTCTCATCCTGCAGAAATCATTTTGCCTCTCAGGGCCCTCTCAGCCTACCATGTACTTCTTGTATCAATTTTTGACATCTATATCCTAGGACTTTGTTAGTTTTTTGTTTCCTAATCTTGTTTGCCCTTTAATCCCCAGTGTGCTGTGATCTGGAAAAAAGGTAAGTACTTAGAGGTGGAAAATCATACAATTATAGAAAAATAAACCTTACACATATTGCCAGACCTTTATATAGATGTACATTTTTTTAAGATAGAGTATTTTTTATACTTTTGTCATATTTTATGACAGAGGGGAAGGGGAGGAGGGAAGAGGTGCTGTATTGTCTTCTCATAACTCAATGATTATTATAGAAAAATACTATAGTTGAAGGAATGTAAGCTTTAAATATAAAAACTGTGCTCCTGTTCTTTTTTATAAGCTAGTCACTTATAAAGAATTCCTCACTAAAGTCTTGTCTTCTTTGTCCCATGAACTATCCTCCTCCTTCAAAATAATCAGGAAAAAAACCTTCACAAATGAGTGGGCTGTTGCCCAATCTCTGGAAAAGAATTTAAGATACAACATTGCCAGAGAATCTGTGAGTGTACATGTGTGTTGGTGTGTGTGTGTATATGTGTGAGGGTGTGTTGTGCATATCTATGTTTTAGGTCTTGAATTCAGGGGCTATATGACAAGGCTGAGTATCTTTCTGGTGACTGTAGTGATCTACCAATTGTGCCACAGTTCCACTGCAAGCTTTCTGTAGTGAACTGGAGAGGAGAGACTCTTAAAATTTCATGCTCAGCCTGTATGAACTAAATCTCAGGTCTCAAACTCCTGATTAGTTAGAGTTATATTTATCAGCCTCCATAACCTGGTGATAAAAGTGTAACTGGAGGCAGTGGGGTTGCAAGTTTCAGTCTAGCTTCACAACATTCTATATCATAAAACAGCAACAGTAGAACCCTATATAAAAATACAATAATAAGATGTAATTAGAATATAATTTAGTGATATAGTCTGTTAGCATAAATTTCAGGAAACTATGGTATTAATGATTTAGCATCACAAATCCATACAAAATGAGATAATTTCAGTAGACTCTACAAATTTTTAATTCCATCATATAATGATTTCAAAACATTACAATAAACAGGAAAACATTCATACTTATAATGTAAAAAGATGTAAAAAGTTGAAGATGGCCGATTATGAAATGGGAAATTCTACACTGTAGGAAAATTTTTGTCATTTCAATGTTTGGTGGTATTGTCATGTTGAATATATGATAATATTCTTCAGAGGAGCAATAGATAAAAATATATTTATTACACATATTCTAACTTGTCTCTATCTTTATCAACTTCCAATATTCTTCACATTGTCAGTGTATTCGTGTTTATGGTATATTCCAAAATAGCTAACAGAGTCAGGAGGTTACCAAAATACATTAGCTTGAATGTTTTAGGAGATAAACCTGCTAATTATATTGACTATTTTATGTATTTAACACGTAATGTGTTATCATTGTACTCTCTAAGTATATACATAAGGTATTCAATGTGAAATGGAATATAACATGGTTTTGCCTGTAAAGCTAGGTATTTGGGACATCAGTTCCAGACCAGTGTAGAGTTACCTGCAATGATCCTCAACCCCTGGCTATGCGTGATGGAATACTTCTATCATCCCAGGCCCATGGGGAGTTGAGAGCAGGAGGATTTCAATTCCATGCCATTCTAGGGAAGACTGTGCACATGCCTCCATCTCAACAAAAGAAAGTTCAACACTGGCTAGCACTTATCATCCCCACCTATGTGAAAATAAAAATAAGAGCATTGTAGTGTAAGAAACAACCAATATTAAAACATGGCAATACAAACCATCATGAAAAAATCTTACCTAGTGTTTGTTTCTTATAACTGTAATCCTAAATCTAGCTAGGATTATATATGTGAGCCAGAGGCAACAAGCAGTTCATTTTAAAAATGAGTATTTAAAGCCAGGTGCCAATCTCTCATGCCTGTAATCGCAGCTAGCCATGAGGCTGAGATCTGAGGATCAATGTTCAAAGCCAGCCCAGGAAGAAAAGTCCCCATAAGACTCTTATCTCCAATTAACAACTCATAAAATAGAAGTGACTCTGTGGCTCAATTGGTATAATGCTAACAACCTTGAGCACAGAGTCTCAGGGACAGTGCCCAGGCCCTGATTCCAAGCCCCACAACTGTCAAAAAATGAATAAATAAACATTTAAAGTCGGAATTTCTTGTAAATTAAAATGACAGCTGTGGTATACAATTCTACAGACTACTACAGATTTCATTATATTTGTAGTTAGAAAAAGTAGCAGCACTTGAATAAAGGACATTTTTTCATAAACTAGGGCATATTGGTCTCGAATTCGAGGAAATTGCTGGACTCATAGGTTATATTTTTGGGTAGCTTATTGTTTTGTTTTTAGAACAGGATGACAAACCTTATTTCTGCCAATTGCCATTTGGATATGTCTATCATCATTCAAAGGCCATGTAAAATTAAAAGTAAAGACAAGACACAGTCAACTGGCAATAAGTTTTCTTGTCTTTATGCCATGTTCCAAATGATTTGTTTAGCTTATATGTCCCTATGGCCTATAGTTTCCTATTCCTGCCTTCCTCAAAATACAAGCATGTTCCACCAATTCAGATTTGAGCAGGCAATATGTAGTATTAGTGCCAAGAGTCGAAGAAAATTGTAACAAAATCAGGGAAGCATGAAACCAACACATTAGTAGCTGGACACTGGGGACTCAGGCCTATAATCCTAGCTACTCAGGAGGCTGATGGTCACAGTTCAAAGACAGCAGGAGTGAGAAAATCTGTGACTCTTCTCTCCAATTAACAACCAAAAAGCCATAAAGGGAGCTGGGACTCCAGAGGTAGAGTAGCCTTGATTACAAAAACTCAGGTGCAGCAACCAATCCTGAGTTGAAGCTGATGGTTAGGCACAAAAACAAAAACAAACAACAACAACAAAACAAGCAAAAACTGGGGAAAAGCTCAGGAAAGGATGGCATTGTCTACAAGGCAAAAGTACACATTACATGGACTGTGATATGGTAAACTCACTCTACACACCTTAGTAACAATTACATTTAAAAAAGAATCTGAGAAATCCCAAAGCCGTGGACCTTATGACGTGCATCTGCTTTCTAGTATTTCAAAGTCCCATCATCTGACCTGGTAGCACACATGTTGTAGCCCAGGGTGTTTATAAAACATGAAAGCAGAGATCTTTTCAGATTGTCCCACCAAATCTTTGATTACTTTAAGCTAAAAACAAAGCAAAGCAAAGCAAACAAAATAGACTTTAAGGTTAATTAGGCTGCTATTAAAAATTCAGATGTTGGTAGTCTTTGTGAAGAGGAAGGGAAAAAAATTATGTAAATAGGTATACAGGTGGATCCATAGCGACAATGAAATGTACAACACATTATGTCAAAAAACGAACTTTACAACTTTGGAGGAGGAAGTGGAAGATGGGAAGGGATGAAAAGGGGAAACAAAGGAGGAGGCACCAATGCTTAACAAGACATGTACTCATAATCTTGCAAATGTAATTGCAACTTCTCTGTACATTATTTTCAAAATTAAAAAATTGAAAAAAGATTCCATTCAGAATTATACTGTTAAATGATGAGTAAGTACATACGTTTTGTAGATACTGATCTCACATATGTCAAAAAATATCCATGAATTCATAACTAGAAACTCTGAAGTGTAAGGTATATTAATTAGGTAAGTTTCATTAGGTAACCAATGAAGAGAACACCACATGGTATTCAGTCAGGTAAAGTAGTTTATTTACTGAACTGCTTCCCATGCCATATATGGTGGAGAGGCATGTGAAAAAAAAGGGGGTTGACCCAACCTCAGGCCATGACATATCTAGGCCAAGGCCCGGATGAGATATGGCCTGGTGGGGGAAAATTCTGGCCACACTAGTTGTGACCTCAGGGCCTGGGAATCTCCTCTGGCCAAATGGAAAGTGTGACCAGAGGCTGACCAGGTTGTGATTTAGCAGGAGGGGGAGGTGTCTGCCTCCAGGCATGGCAGATACCTAGGTAACACATAAAGGATGGAAACTTAGCCAAGAAGAGGGGAAGTGTCTGCATAGGGTCTGCATGGCTAGGGCAGACCTAATACCAAATAGAGGTAGCACCTCTGCCATGTAACTCCTGACTCCAAACCGTTCATTCTCAATCATTATCTTTCTTTTTTTTCTTTTTTCTCTTTCTTTCTTCCTTTCTTTCTTTCTTTCTTTCTTTCTTTCTTTCTTTCTTTCTTTCTTTCTTTCTTTCTTTCTTTCTTTCTTTCCTTCTTCCTTCTTTCCTTGTTCCTTCCTTCCTTCGTTTCTTCCTTCCTTCCTTCCTTCCTTTCTTTCTTTCTTTCTTTCTTTCTTTCTTTCTTTCTTTCTTTCTTTCTTTCTTTCTTTCTTTCTTTCTTTCTTTCTTTCTTTCTCTCTTTCTTTCTCTCTTTCTTTCTTTCTTTCTTTCTTTTTTTGCATCTGGTCATGGGGCCTGAACCCTGGGCCTGGGTGCTGTCCCTCAGCTCTTCAGCTCAAGGCTATCGCTCTACCACGTGAGCCACAGCGCCACTTCCGGCTTTATTCTTTTTGCTTATGTGGTGCTGAGGAATCGAACTCAGGGCCTCTGGCATGCAAGGCAAGCGCTCTACCACTGAGCCACCTTCCCAGCCCCATTTCTTTCTTTCTTTCTGTCTTTTTCTTTCCTTTCATCCTTCTTCCTTCCTTCCTTCCTTCCTTCCTTCCTTCCTTCCTTCCTTCCTTCCTTCCTTGCTTCCTTTCTGTTCTCTCTCCCTCTCTCTATCTATTTCTCCTCTCTTTCACTCACCCTCCCTCTCTCCCCTACCTCAATATTCTCAATTGTGAGTTGAACTCACAAGCTGTGAAGAACAGCTCAATTGGCAAATGTGAAATTTAATTTACTGTTACCTTACACCTCTACCACAGGTCACTGAAATCAAATACTGAGCACTCAGAAGCATGGCATCTCAAGCCATTTGGAGGAGGAAAGCAAGCACATTCACTGCATTCTAGAGGCCCACCCTGGGAAGGTGGGGGAGACTCCTCCCTCCTCTTGGCTAAATCTCAGCCCAGTTTCTGCATAAGAAGAGGTGACTGCCTCCAAGTGAGCCAGTTACCTAAGTGACACAGGTACTAGGCAGAGACTTAGCCTCTTGTGGTGTTGAGATTAATGACGTGATTCAACATTATCCACTAGTTTGTTGAGATTGAGACTTCCTAAATTTTTGGTTAGGCTATGTTCAAATTGTGATCTATTTACTTCTGATTGCTTACCATGATTATAGATGTGAACCAGCACATCAGACCATTCAAAGATCTTTACCACGCATGGAAGATATTAAGCTTATTTTCCCAGATGACATACAAGTTGACAGACAGCAAAATAATCCTGAATTCTGGTCGAGATGTTTTTTAATATGAAGGAAAATTTACTTAGCAAAATATCTGACTACTGTGATTATACTTCCAAACTTACTCTACATTTTAATATCAAATCACCTATGAGCCAATGATTCACTCCAATTACCTGTAATCATTTATTTCTGTCATATCTTCTAGAGGTAGGCAGAACTGGAGCACACACTATTAACTCAAGTGGTAGAAATTTGAGAGGATCACAGTTCTGAATCAGTCTAGGAAGAAAAGTATCACCCATATCAACCTAGTATGTAGGTAGGTATATTGGAATGAAATCATGGCCCCTGCTTTTGCAGCTGGGTGCAAAAATTGCTATTCTATGAGTAAAGAATCTTAAACAAAAAAGGATTAGTGGAGTGACTCCAGTGTTGGAGTACTTGTCTGGCAAACACTACATCAAAACTGAAATCAATTTCCTAAAGATAAAATAAGAAAAGGAAAGAAAGAACAACTCGCAGTGAATATGTTTTCAATGTAATGATTTAAACTAACTTATTGTAGTTATAATGACATCATTTATTTCTAGGGCAAAAGCATTTTGTGTCAAGCCTAAATGAAAAAAATAACACATTATATAAAGAGTTTTGGTAAAACACAGGTCTGGCTTACAATTGTGAAAACTTATGTTTGCATGTGCAGTGGTGTTGCAGGGTTGTTAAGGTTTATGGAAGTCCATCCTTTAGATGGACTTGACATGATGAAGTTACCTAACCATACAGTTCACTGGACAGATACTGCTGCTATATATATATATATATATATATATATATACAAGTGTGAATATGTATATAATATATATTCACACTTGTATGTATTTATATATTAAGTGACATGTAAATAAAATAAAATTTACAATGAATAAATTTAGTGAACAGATACCTTTCCTAGATAATCATTTAATGAATAAATTCATGTCTTATAGTCACCAGTGCTATATCACACTTAAATTGTTGCTGATCCCCTTCAGCTTTTTTATGATATTTTTTCAGATGAAAAAGCCTGCCAATAAATATACTTGTATGACATTCTTTTCTTTATGAAATGAAAAGC
This sequence comes from Dipodomys spectabilis, assembly GCF_019054845.1. Lineage (NCBI taxonomy): Eukaryota > Metazoa > Chordata > Mammalia > Rodentia > Heteromyidae > Dipodomys > Dipodomys spectabilis. Next base: position 2,964,226 of record NW_024871021.1, on the reverse strand, counting down.
ATGCTGTGTAATATTGCTCTTTATGTGTCATCAAAATATTTTTTATAACTTCAAGTACATATTGCCTTATACTTAGATTTCACTCACCTTCCAATAATACCTATGGGAAGGAGAAAATGAAGGATCATTCTGTTACTTTGGGAGCTTCTGTTATTAATCACTGCATAAATATTATGAATATGGATCTCTGAAATTATTTATAGAGATGACTTGAAAGTTTCCTTTCTACACACTCATGCTACTCTCTCAACTAAATCATAGAACTTAAAATAAGTAACATTTTAGCTGGGAGCTGGTGCTTCATGCCGGTAATCCTAGCTATGCAAGAGCTAAGATCTGAAGATGGTAGTTCAAAGCTAGCCCTTGCAGGAAATCTGTGACACTCTTGCCTCCAATTAAACACCAAAAAACTGGAAATGGCACTGTGGCTCAAGTGTAAAGTGCTAGTCTTGATCTAAAGAACTTAGGGACAGCACCCAGGCCTGGAGTTCAAGCCTCATGACCAACAAAAATAAAAAAGGAAAAAAAGTGAGGGAAAACAATATTTTTTGGGGGTCTGGTTGTAGGGCCTGAACTCTGGGCCTGGGTGCTGTCCCTCAGCTCTTCAGCTCAAGGCTAGTGCTCTACCACTTGAGCCACAGAGCCACTTCCGGCTTTTTTCTTTTTGCTTATGTGGTGCTGGGGAATCGAACCCAGGGCCTCATGCATTGCAAGGCAAGCGCTCTACCACTGAGCCACCTCCCAGCCCCGGGAAAACAACATTTTAAAAGTAATGTGCACATATACACAAAAATTGTATAGAAATAAAATTATAGCCTTCTCTGAACTGGCAAAAAAGAGATTAAAGTGAAATTACCTTCAATCATTCATTTAGATAATCTATACTGAGGGCAAGCTATTGGAGCTCACATCGCTAATTAAAGGGGTAGAATTTGAGAGGATCTCACTTCAGAACCAGGGTGCCAGGAAAATAATATGATTCTCATATTGTCCTAAAGCCTGGCAAGCTGGAATGCATTTGTGATCCCAGTTACTTGGCAGACATAAGTGAGGAACTTAGCCTCTGTTCAGTCCTCAGCAAAAGTGATAACCTATGAGCAAAGTAACTAAATTAAAAATGGATTGTTCTAATGGCATAATACTTGTTCAGCAAACAAAATATCTAAATTCATACTCATTTCATAAAAGAGGAAAGAAAAGGGAAGAAAGAAAGAAAGAAAGAGAAAGAAAAGAATGCACAGAAGGAGAAGGACAGAAGGGAAGGAAGGAAGGAAGGAAGGAAATAAGGAAGGAAAGTAGGAAGGAAGGAAGGATGGAGGGAAGGAAGGAAGGAAGAAGGAAGGAAGGAAGGAAAGAAGGAGATAAGGAAGAAAAGAAGGAAGGACAGAAGGAAGGACAGAAGGAAGGAAGGAAGGAAGGAAGGAAGGAAGGAAGGAAGGGAAAGAAAGAAAGAAAGAAAGAAAGAAAGAAAGAAAGAAAGAAAGAAAGAAAGAAAGAAAGAAAGAAAGAAAGAAAGAAAGAAAGAAAGAAAGAAAGAAAGAAAGAAAGAAAGAAAGAAAGAAAAGGAGAAATAAAGGAATTAAAAGAAAGAAAGGAAAAGAAAAAAGAAAGAAAGGGAGGAAGAAAGAAAGGGTGAAAGAGAGGTATAAAAAACCTCAGCATGTGTTAGATGTTAATAATTACCCTAAATCATTTAAACTATAAATGTCATCATTCAAATATCTGGGCAGGAACATTTTATATCAAGCCCTGTTGTATGGACTTGGGACCCCCAAAAGACCATCAGAGACCACGACCAATGCAACAGCAAAAGAGTCATTTATTTGCAAGCTCAAGCTTGGTCTTCCACGCACTGGTAATCGGTGACAGTAAGAGTCCCCAAGCACAAAATCAGCATAGCTTTTATAGTATTGAACAAACAACTTTAGGGAATTTCCACAAGCAGTTACATGAGTGATTTGAGTCCACCCTAAACATATTGCCCTTTTTCTGAACTGTTGGTATGTTCTGTTCCTCGAACACTTGGGCAACTGTTCTGCTTTCTTAAAGGTGGACAGTGTTGGTGGCAACCTTTGTTTTTTTTCTCTCTCTTGGGGTTACTCTGAGGGCAGCCTAGCACAAGATGGTGGAGTTAATCTCAAGTTGAATTTACTTTGGCTCTTCATTCCCTCCTCTTCTAGAGCATCGAGGACCACTCATGTTCCCCTAATTGGCCCAGTCTTCTATATTTACAATTTGGTATTGGGATCTCAGAACTAATAGATGGATTGTGCTGATCCTCTCTTTTACAAAGGACACCAGTCTACAAGGTCCGATTGTGAGTAACAAAATTAACAGTACCAAAGGCCCTGACTTTTTCTTCTAACAATCTTGACTCTGTATATAACAGCTAACTTAATTTTATACCAGCTATACTCGTAAGCTCCAATTTTAAGACATACTCATACCATTTGCTACATACTTAAACTTTCTGAGGTTTGTCTTCTTTACAAACATTTTAAGACAATCTTTACTTTTAAAATCCTTTCTTATCCAGAGGATACCAATTTCCCCCCAGTTCCTTTCCTAAGGGTTTCTGTACCACCCTCCTCTTCTTTACAATTCCTTGAGCTTCTTTGTGGTGAAAGTTTAAAACTGCCCATTTTTCCTTTGACTTGTGGAACCAAGTTATCTCAGAAAGCCTCAAGGCACCAGTGGGATGAAAAGCTTGCTAGATTTTTTATTTTGGGGGGTCCGGTTGTGGGGCCTCAACTCTGGGTCTGGGCACTGTCCCTCAGCTCAAGGCTCAAGCTAATGCTCTACCACTTGAGGCACAGCACCAGTTCCGGCTTTTTTCTTTTTGCTTATGTGGTGCTGAGGAATCGAACCAAGGGCCTGAGGCATGCAAGGCAAGCGCTCTACCACTGAGCTACCTTCCCAGCCTAAGCTTGCTAGATTTTAAGGCTAAGATTAGGCCTGGGTCTCATTCCTCATACTACCTCCATTGATTAAAAAATTCTCTCCTTTATCTTTAAAACACACCCAGAAGGAAGCAAGTTATTACCATATCAGAACCAAACTAGGCTGTGATCTTGAAGTGCCTAAGGCAAGCCAGTGATATCCTCATTCCCAGTATCTATTGTGGGAGTTTAGAGGGGTTACTGCATATTACCAAGAGAATGTCCCACAAGATCTTAGCTGTAGCAGCTTTCAACCGGGAAACATTTTCAGGTGATGGAATCAGGCAGGAGTGTAGTATACTTTTACCATGGTGGAAGTGGTCTGGGTGATGATGTAGATTTCCTCCAGGTAACTGTCAGGCTGTTGTTGAACTTTACCCATTAGGGTGTGCAGCAGCAGCAGCAGTGTCTCTCAGTGGTTCCAAGGGACTGTCACACCTCGTGCTGGACTGCAAATTACTACATAGACAGGTAAGGATGCATTGTATACACTTGGCAGGCTGTGACCCCACTAGTTTTTAAGACAATTTATATAATAGTCCAGGACAATTTACCAAGATGACAACTTTTTAAACAATAATTATTTTAATAAGGCTAGGATTTTCTAAGCAGATATAGAAGGCTCAGGCCTGTACTACTATTTCCCATGCCTTTTCCTTCTATCTATTTTGCCACATTTTTAAAAAAATGAATATTTTCCCTTGTTCTTAAAAGGGGATGATGGGCAAAGATTCATCTTCTGTCACTTCTTCAAGCTGACTCAGGAGTGTTGATCCTACCTTGCCAGGAACCTATAAACTTAGCTTATTTTACAAAGAGGTTACCAGGGTTAGATGTCATTAAGAACAATATTTTAACTTTTGACAAATGCACAGACCATTTTTCTGGCTACAGCAGTGGAGCTTATTTAGCTTTCGGGTTTGCAAAAGGATCTTTTTGGATGGCTTAGGAACGTGATCTCTAGTAATCCTAACAATGTCTGAGATACCTATGCAGGACACACTCTCAGGTTTACAAACTTTTCCTGAGCTGATGAATTTCATGCAGCTGGTGCCAATTCAAAAGTTACTGCCAATTAGAGCTTTTGGCACATACAGGGGTTGAGACTTAAATTATCCTCCACATTTTACAACCTTAGTATTTTACTACTATCACAGATGACTGACAAGTTCCTGTCCCTTACAGTCATAGACACTAGGCATGCTTACAAACTATCTTCCCATGAACTCCTGGCTCTGACTAATTTGTAAAGGGCCATGCACAAATGACTCAAGGATCTGACATTATTTCTGCCATCTAAGCAGTGGCTTACGGTCTGTGGATGCTCTCCCATTATTTTCATCCAAGGAGTGTCTTCTTCACTCTGGGAACAGTGCCTCACTGGCAATTCCCTTAGTTGGTTGCTGGACTTGAACTTGGGGCCTGAGTGCTGTCCCTCATCTCTAAAGCTCAAGGCTAGCACTCTGCCACATTGAATCCTAAAGCAGGTCTGCTTGATCATTCTGCCTTCTGCTGGCTGAGTAGAGGTGACATTCTCACAGGGACCTTTATCTGCCCAGCCTGGATTCGAACCAATTTTCAGATCAATGAGTCTCATAAAAGGCCATGTTACTCCAATTAAACAATTAGAACAATTTTACTTTTAAACTTTATATACAGAAATCCATTCCTAATATGTAAGCCTCCTATTTATCTCTGTTTAAATATTCCATACTTTAGTTTCTAGTTGCATGTTGAAAAACCCCTTAAACTCTCGAGGCTAGGTGTCACTCATTTCCTTTGGCTGATTGTTTTAAAACAGATACACATGAAAACTTTCACGCTCAAATAACATTTTTTTCTTAATTCAAAAATTAAAATCACCATCACTGTACCAAAAGCTAGACTTAACACCTTTATGCCTTAAAAATAACATATCCAATGGCAGAATATCATTGAGAGCAAAGCACATTATACAAATAAACTTTTTAATCCTCTTTTTAAGGCCTTCTTAATTTTAATTTTAACACATCCAAGGGGTAGTTTTAGCAATGTTAATCAGATCTTCACATCACTCATTTTTACCATCATGTTTCCAGTGTGTCTCTGCAGGGAAATGGGGCAGAATAAATATAGGTCACTTGGCCCTTCCTGTGGAATGGGAACACACCCAATCCGACTCTTTAGGGTTAGTTGAACTGCGTTTGTGCCAGATGGCCCTCTTTCACCATGTGTGGACTCTTCCCGGGGCCTGTTCCACCATGCATGACAAGCTGAACTGCACTTCTGCCTACTCACCCTTCACTTCTAAAGATAGTTCTTCTGTTGGCTTCTATATTTCTCCTTTTTGTTAAGCCATATAACTTGATTACAGTATAAACAGCCTTATGCATTCTAAAATACCAGATTTTCTAATTTTTAAGTTAAAGAATCCTTAAAAAGCCGTTTCAAATGATGTGAAAATGCTTTAAAAAATTTTTAGTAATGATCAAATCTCATAACCTTTTGAACTTTAAACTTAAACTCAGCCAATTGTTACAGCATGCTGACAATTTCTATCATGAAAATGTTCACAAACACATATAAAACACACTCAGATTTTTAAGCACGGAAAAATCAAAATCAGTTATATGTACATTTTAAAGTTTTGAAAGAAAAATTTAAGACAGTATTTATTTTAATCTAAGTAACTTAGTTGAGCTTCATTTTCCCAGGGCTTGCTTATTTAGGAAGACATTTCAAAAATTGGTCTTTTGAATCCCTTCTGTTGGATGAAGGCTGGGGGTGGGATTCACCTGAAATTAAACTGGCCTGATTTTTATCCAATTTTAGACAAGAGCACTTTACATTTTCAGGACTACCTGAAAACCCAAAACCAGGCACAAATCCTTCTCTGTGACTGAGGCCAGCTGGAGGCTGGAACTATTATTTCCCCAGATATGTTCAAAATCACATTTGTAATAAAAGTTACTAGACGAGACCTTCATGGATGAGGTGTTATGGGGTTTCTGGTGGAGCTCTGTCTGTTTTAAGGGAGGAGTTGGTATTGGAACAGCCTGTATGAAGGAACAGGACAGGGCGTTGAGGGCGAAGGCCAATCTGTGTAGGGATTTGAGACATCAGGGAGGAAACAGGAAGGACTAAACTTGTTAGTGGAGGGGTCTCTTGTGGAGTAGGCGGGTTTTAGGATGGAGGCTGGCAGGTGGACAGGTTTTCATTGGAAGAAGGTGGGGTCACTGGGGAGGAGGCTGTTTGGGGCAGGGCTTTGAAAAGGAAGAACAAGGCTACAAAGGAAGAGGTTACTTAGAGGAGGGGATCTGGTGGAACACTGTGACCCCTTGTGGGATATGTAGGGTTAGGTTTCCCCTAATGCAGGGCAGGGAAGGGAGGCAAGAGGTTGACAGAAGGTAGGGATTCTGGAGCAGGAATTCGGAGCTATGAGGGAGTTGCTTTTCAGAGTGTGGCTTTGAGAGGGTAGGGTGGTACTAGGAAGACAAAGACTAGTAAGGGGTGAGTTTCTCATGGAGAATGGCAGGCCTTCGGGAAGTGTGTTAGGGTGGAGGTGGGGTTTCCAGCAGAGCACAATGTAGTCACAATGTATGGAGGCGTTTTTCAGGACCAGGGCTTTGTGAGAGCAGTGTTAAGATCCAGTGTACTAAACTAGTTAGGATGAGTTTTCTGGTGTAACCAGTCACCACTTCGAAAAGAGGAGTAAGGTTGGATGGGTATTTCAGTGTTGTAAGGCAGGACATGGACTATGGACAGGATTTCCAGCAGGGCAAAACAACCTTCCAAAAGGGACTATGGAGGGACTGGGATTTACAGTTGAGTCTAGTGAGGCTTCAAAAGGGACGCCAACTGGTACAGTGGTTTCCAGTAAAGCAATGTGGGTGTCGAGAGATGGGAGAGTCTGGTGGAGGTTTTCTAGGCTTCCAGAAAGAGGCCAACTGGAACAGTGGCTTCCAGTGGAGCAATGTGGATGTCCAGAAATGTCATAGTGTGGTGGGGGGTTTTTAGTGGGATTTTCAGGAGCAGGGCAGGGTTTGGAGCCATGGGGCTAGTTGGAGGAGGGGCTCTGAGAAGGAGTGGAAAAGCTAAAATGGTGTAGGATAATTGTGGGCAGGGTATCTGGTGGAGTAGGATGTGGAATTGAGGGAGGAGCCAATAGGAGGCAGATTTATCTGGAGAGCAAGGCAGGGCATTGAGAGAGTAGATGTGGGAGGTAGAGCAGCTTGTGTTGAAGCAGGGCTGTCTTTCCAGGCAGGAGATGGGCTGTGTGAGAAGCTTCTGGCTAAGCAAGGCAGGGCTGCATGGCAGTTATAGGAAGGTGAAGGGTTTTTGGTATAGCATGATGGGCTTTGTGGGAAGCGGTAGGTTCAGGGCTGTGTTTGAGAGGTTAGGCCTCTTTCAAGTAGGGTAGTTATGGGCAGAGTTTCTGATGAAACCGGGGGGGTGGTTGGAGTGAGAAGTCTGGTTGGTGGTGGGGTATAAAAGTGAAGGGAGGAGTTTGGAGGTACTAGGATATGGGAGCAATGCGACTATGAGGGACTAGAGTAGTTAGGGGGGGACCTCATCTGGTGGATGAAGTGGGGTTTTGAGGGAGGAGCCTGGTGTAGGTGGGGTTCTATTGCAGCAAGGTGGGACACAGAAGGAGATATGAATGTGGTCTGGTTTCTGGTGGTGCAGAGCAGGGATTCCAGGAAGGGGTGGAGCGGAAGAGGGATTTCCCTAAAGCAGAGGAGGGCTCTCAGGAAGGAGTCTGGTTGCAGTCAGGCCTTTGAAAGTTTTTAGCAGGGCTACCAGGGGGTAGGTTACTTAGGTTGATCTTTTTAAGGAGGAGGCTGACAAGAAGTGGGTTTCCAGTTAGTCTAGTCAAGTTTTATGGGAAGGAGGGATAGGAAATGGGCAAGACTTAGTGAAGAGTGGGGCTACAAAAAATAAAAAGTTACTACTAGTAAATACAATATAAGAACACCATTTTCTTTCAGTGTAGAATTATATTACTTTTATGTGTATGAGAGATACTGGAGAAAGTAACCAAGTGTTAATTCCTTCCTAGGGAAATTTTTCTTTATTCCATTTGATTGAAAATAAAACCATAGGTTAAATCAGGCTCAGAGGCACACAGTAGACTAAGACACATGAAGCCACGAACTTGATTTCCCAGCACCACTATTAAGGACCACAAATAAAAAGTTTAAAATATCTCACTTGGTCATAATGGACAATATTATCTTAAAATTGTGAATGAATACAACTTTTACTCTAACCATTTTAGAAATCCTAAAACTAAGTAAGTAGTAATGTTCTAACTTTATACAATATTGGAAAGTATACTAAAAATAATTAGGAAAATATAAAATTTTACACAGAATGTTAATTCTCCAGCATCAATTCTAATCCAAAAGAATTTAAAACCAGAAAATTACGATATAGTGTGATTGCAGCATGGTTTCTTTTCAATCATCAAAATGGTGACTTAAGCAATGTGTCTTTATCATCGGATGCATCAATGTTAAAAATATATCTAAGGGCTGGGAATGTGGCTCAGTGGTAGAGCGCTCGCCTTGCATGCCTGAGGCCCTGGGTTCGATTCCTCAGAACCACATATGCAAAAAGAAAAAAGCCAGAAGTGGCGCTGTGGCTCAAGTGGTAGATCGCTAGCCTTGAGCTGATGAGCTGAGGGACAGCTCCCAGGCCCAGAGTTCAGGCCCCACGACCAGAACCCCCCCCCCAAAAAAAAGAAAAAAAAACATATCTAAGAATGTGAAGCATTACTCTACAGACCCTGAAGAAACTCAGAAGGATCTGTGAAATGATGTTGGAATAAAATTAATGACTAATTACAGTAGGAATTGATCTTCACTAGGCCCATAAATACTTTCCAGAAGAAAAAGCTACATTGAAAAATAAACAGTGAAAAGGAAGCAGGCAGGCAGAACTTGAAGTAAACATTATCCAATTAACATCTACGGAGGCATGATTGGAATCTTCTTTTTTTTATATATTTTATTTTATTTTATTTGTGAACATATTGTACAGAGGGGTTACAATTACATGGGCAGGATAATGGATATATTTCTTACTGACCATTGCAGCCTCCTCATTTGTTTACACTTTACCTCCCTTCCCAGCCTCCCCCCTCCCCCCCACCCAATCTTTCCCCCCCCTCCGCACTCCCACCGACATTGTAAAGCTCATTTTTGACATGACATTTTGTACTTCTCATTGTTGCAACAGGTCCACCTGAATCCTTAAACGCCTTGTTTTTCCCCATCTCCTCCACAAGTTATATTGACATCAAATCTGTTTCTTTGGGCTTGGCTTACTTCACTTAATATAATTTTTTCCAAGTCTTTCCATTTCCTAACAAAGGGGGCAATGTCATTCTTTCTGATGGAGGCATAGAATTCCATTGTGTATATATACCACATTTTCTTGATCCATTCATCTTCTGAGGGGCATCTGGGTTGGTTCCATATCTTAGCTATGGTAAATAATGCTGCAATAAACATAGTCGTGCTGGTAGCTTTAGTGTGGTCTTGTTTGTAAACATTAGGGTAAATGCCCAAAAGTGGGACTGCTGGGTCATAGGGGAGCTCTATGTGGAGTCTTTTGAGGAACCTCCATACTACTTTCCAAAGTGGTTGAACAAGTTTACACTATCACCAACAATAAAGTAAGGTTCCCTTCTGTCCACATCCCCTCCAGCACATGTTGTTATTAGAGTTCTTGATTTTTGCCATTCTAACTGGCGTGAGGTGGTATCTCAATGTTGTTTTGATTTGCATTTCTTTTATGGTTAGGGATGTTGAGCATTTCCTCATGTGTCTATTGGCCATCCTTCTTTCTTCTTCAGAGAAGTTTCTCTTTAAGTCTTTCACCCACTTATTTATTGAGCAGTTGTTTCTTGAGGATTTGTTGTTGGGGGATTTTTTTTTTGAGTCCCAAGTATGTTTTAGATATGAGACCCTTGTCCGTTATATGGCTAGTACAGATCTTCTCCCAATCTGTGGGCTTTCTATTGATCTTGCTAGCTATGTCCTTTGCCATGCAGAAGCCCTGAAACTTCATGCAATCCCATTTGTCCAACCTTTCTTTGATCTGTTGTGTTTTGGGTCTCTATTCAGAAACCTTTGGCCTGTGCCAAGGAGACCTAGGGTTTCTACTATTCCATCCTGTAATGTTTTCAGAGTGCCTGCTTTGACTTTGAGTTCTTTGATCCATTTGGAGTTGATTCTGGTGCAGAGTGATATATAAGGATCTAGCTTTAGTTTTCTACAAATAGTTAACCAATTTTGCCAGCACCATTTACTGAAGACCCTGTCTTTATTCCATTCTATTTTTTTAGCCCCCTTATCAAAGATTAGATGGCTTTCGGTCTGGAGGTTCATTTCTGGGTTTTCAATTCTATTCCATTGGTCCTGAGGTCTGTTCTTATGCAAATACCAAGCTCTTTTGATTACTATGGCTCTATAGTAGAGTTTGAAATTTGGTATTGATATTCCTCCAGCCGTGTTCTTTCTGTTGAGGAGCGTTTTTGCTATTCGGGGTGTTTTATTGTTCCCCATGAATTTTTGGATTGCCTCTTCTATTTCTTTGAAGAATGAGGTTGGAATTTTGATGAGTATCGCATTGAATTTGGAGATAGCCTTGGGAAGTATTGCCATTTTCATGATGTTAATCTTTCCAATACAGGAGCATGGAAGGTTTTGCCATTTTCTAAGTTCTGTGTTGATTTCCTTTTTCAAGATTTTAAATTTTCATCATAGAGGTCCTTCACTTCTTTGGTTATGTTAATTCCTAGGTATTTTATTTTTTGTGTGGCTATTACAAATGGAGTTGCTTTCCTAATTTCAGCCACACTTTTCTCATTGTTGGCATACAGAAAAGCCATTGATTTTGGGGGGTTAATTTTATAACCTGCTAATTTGCCAAAGTTTTGAATCAGCTTGAGTTATTTGGGAGTGGAGTCTATGGGATTTTTTAAATACAAGATCATGTCGTCTGCAAAGAGGGAGAGTTTTATTTCTTCTTTACCTATTTGGATACCCTTTATGTCTGCATCTTGTCTTATTGCTGTAGCTAGGCATTCTAATACTAGATTGAAGAGAAGTGGAGAGAGTGGACATCCTTGTCTTGTTCTTGAGTTAAGAGGAAACGGCTTTAGTTTTTCAACATTAATTATAATGCTGGCTGTAGGTTTGTCATATACAGCCTTTATTGTATTGAGGAATGTTCAATGGATTCTTAATTTTTCCAAAACCTTCATCATAAATGGGTGTTGGATCTTGTCGAATGCTTTTTCTGCATCTATTAAGATAACCATGTGGTTCTTACTCTTACTCCTGTTGATGTGATGAATAATATTAATTGATTTGCGTATATTGAAGCAGCTTTGCATCCCTGAAATGAATCCTGTTTGATCATGGTGTATGATTTTTTGGATGAATTGTTGAAGTCGATTGGCCAAATTTTTGTCGAGAACTTTTGCATCAGTGTTCATCAAACAAATGGGTCTATAGTTCTCTTTCTTTGATGAGTCCCTGCCTGGTTTTGGGATGAAGGTTATGATGGATTCATAGAATGTGTTTGGTAGTGAGCTTTCTCTTTCAATTTCATTAAAGAGTTGGAGGAGTATTGGTGTGAGCTCTGCTTTGAAGCCTTTGTAAAATTCCGCTGTAAAACCATTTGGTCCTGGACTTTTCTTAGCTGGGAGGTCTCTTATTGCTGTTTCTATTTCAATGCTTGATATGGGTCTGTTAAGATGTTTTAACTCATCTTGGATTAGTTTTGGCATGTCAATATTTGCTAGGAAACGGTCCATTTCTGTCAAGTTCTCAAACATATTAGCATAAAGTTTTGAGAAGTATTCCCTTATAATGTTCTGAATCTTGGTTGTTTCCGTGGTGATGTTTCCATTCTCATCTCTGAGTTTATTAATTTGGGTGTGTTCTCTTCTTTTTCTGATAAGATTTGCTAAGGGTCTGTCAATTTTGTTAAGTTTTTCGAAGAACCAACTCTTTGTTTTGTTGATTCTTTCTATAGTTTTCTTGGATTCTAATTCATTTAATTCTGATTTAATTTTAATCATTTCTTTCCCCCTACTGGATTGGGGTTTATCTTGCTGCTCTTTTTCAAGGAGGTTTAGATGTGTCATTAAATTGTTTGTTTCAAATCTCTCCAATTTGTTGATGTAGGAGTTCTGAGCTGTAAACTTGCCTCTGAGTACTGCCTTTGCTGCGTCCCAGAGGAGCTGGTAATTTGTGTGTTCATTTTTGTTGAATAGCATGAACATTTGAATATCCTTTCTAATCTCTTCCATGACACACTCATGATTCAGCAGTGTGTTGTTCAGCCTCCATGTGATACCGGACATTCTTTGGTGGCTTTTGGTCTTGAGTTCCAATTTTATTCCCTTGTGGTCAGAGAGAATGAAAGGTATAACTTCAATGTTTCTGAATTTAGACAAGTTTGCTTTGTGGCCTAAAATGTGGTCAATTTTAGAAAACTTTCCATGTGCTGCTGAGAAAAACATGTATTCTGATGCTGCTGGGTGAAATGTTCGGTAGATGTCGGTTAAGTCTAGTTGATCTATGCAGCTGTTTAGATCTGTGGTTTCTCTGTTGAGTTTTTGCCGAGTTGATCTATCTAGTGGGGAGAGTGGTATGTTAAAATCCCCAACAATTAATGTCTTTGGATCTATGTGGGATTTGAGGGAAAGTAGTATTACTTGAATAAATTTGGGTGCTCCTTTAATTGGCGAATAGATATTTAGAATTGTAATATCCTCCTGAAGGAGAGATCCCTTAAGTAGTAACTTTTTTAGGGCTGGTTTGGTGGAGATGTATTGTTTCAATTTTTCTTTGCTATGGAAGGTTTTTATTTGGCCTTCAGTTATGAAGGAGAATTTAGCTGGGTACAGTATTCTTGGTTGATAGTTGTTTGTTTTTATGGCATGGCATACATCATTCCAGGCTCTTCTTGCTTTGATTGTCTCTGCTGAGAAATCTGAGGTGATTCTAATTGGTTTCCCTTTATAGGTGATTAATGTTTTCTCCTTGACAGCTTTAAGGATCTTTTCCTTAGTCTGACTTGATCCTGTGTGGGTTATAATGTGATGATGGGATGTCCTATTCTGGTCTGGTCTATTTGGGGTTCTAAAAGCTTCTTGTATCTGAATAGGCCTATCTTTTTGTATGTTTGGGAAGTTCTCTGCTAGGATCCTGTTAAACTTATTTCCTAGACCATTAACTTCTGTTTCTAGGTGCTCCTCTACACCCATTATCCTTAGATTAGGTCTTCTGATGTTTTCTTGCAAGTGTTGGATAGATCTATCATATTTCTTGGACTTGTCTTGGATGGTTGTATGTGCTTTCTCTATAATATGTAGGCTGTCTTCAATCCCTGAGATTCGATCTTCTGCATGGTCTAAAATGCTGTCAAGACTCTCTACTTTGTTTTTTATCTCTTTTCCTTCTAATTGGTGAGCTTTGATGGCTTCAGATTCTTAGTTGAAGCTCTGTTTTAGGTCTTGTATGAATTTCTTTACTTCCTTCATTTGGTGTTCAGTGTTTATTCTTAAATCACTTAGTTGATTGGTTATGGTTTCTTTGGACTCCCATTCCTTCTTTTGGATTCCATTCAGCATTCCCTTTGTGGTCTCCCTGACTTCCTTCATCTCTTTGTTAATGGAGTCCATGAATGCCTTTAGTGATCTTTGTGTATTCTCTTCCTGATCTCTCAATTCCTGTATTACTCTTTGGTTAGCTTCCTCCCGTTCGTGGGATTCGTGCATTCTCTTTGAGTGTTCTCAGCCTGTTCAAGCCATTCCTGCCTTTCTCTTTGAGTATTCTCACGCTGCTCACGCAAATCCTGTATCAGTTTTTGAGTAGCTTCCTCATGCTTATATTCCTGTATAAACTTTTGGATTGCCTCCTCTCTCTCCCTATCATGTTCATACAGAGTCCTTTGTATGTTTTCAAACTTTCCATTTATCATATTTTCCAGCAGTGTTTGTAGAGCTATTTGGGAACTCTCCTCTGGATTATTCATTATCTGTTCTGTCCCCTGATTACCAAGATTGGGAATTGAGATACCCGGATTTGCCATTTTTCTTGTGTTTTCCGGCTTACACTCCCCATTTGAGATGAAAATAGCATCAGTTTTGTGCTAGAACACTATCTTAAGGCAACCATCAACCAAAGTCTGAATTTGTACAGTCAATAATCTACAGATACAATCTAGTTCAACAGATATATCTATTCAACATCAAACAACTATATATTAATGTTCGAGCTGCCTTGAACCGCAATCCTCAGATCTCAGCCTCCTATCCACCTAGTGTAATAAGCGTGAGCTAACAGTGCTCAGCTTCAGAGTTTTATTTATAAGTTTATGAATAATTTTAAAAACACCTGACCAGCACTCTTTGACTCATTGACAAAGGAAAATAAACTGGAATATATTTCTCTGTCCAATATTAAAGCTGTTAGTGTAAAATTGTTATATTTGTAGAGAAAAGATTATACAGCTCAATGTGTCTGTAGGGCACCAGATTAGAGCCACATAATCATTATTAAGTCATATTTAATAAGAGTGTAATATCAAACACTTGTGGAGTGACATACTCTTTAATAAGTGGTGATAGGTTAGACAATATTAGGGAGAATTAAAAAGTGAAAATTGACTTAAAATAACAATTTATTCAAATATTAACTTCAAGCAGGATTTGAAGGTGGCATATAAAACAAAAAGAATGATGTAAATGTGTAACAAAGGAAGATGCCTTGACAATTTTGGAGATGAAGCATACTTAAATTTGGCATTAAAATTATAGGAAAGGAAAACGATATAGTAGAACTCAAAAAAGTATAAAATAATTTAGTCTGTGAAAGCTCATATGCAAGTAGTGAATAAAAGTTGGGAGCAGGGGACTCATATATATCAACCTAACTACTTGGTAGGGTGTGATGTGAGTACTGTTGTTTGAAGGCAGCCCACAAAATAAAGTTCCTGAGAATTTTATCTCTGATTAATCAGCAAAAAAGCCAGAACTGAGGCTTGACTCAAATGGTAAATTGTTAACAAAATGCAACAAATCTCAGGGGCCCTGAGTTCAATCCCCAGGACCATACCTACATATAAAAAAGTAATAGTAGTAATACTAATAGTGATGATGCTGATGAGGCTGATGATGCTGCTGCTACTGCTGATGATGATGAAAGGTACCCATAGTAAGGATAAAATAATTACAAATCCTGTACCTGAAGAATGCCTTAAATCTAGAGTCTACATGGGAGTCTCAAAACCTAATGTTAAAAAAATCAGTTAGAAAACATCAAAATACCTCTTGTGAAAAATAAGCACAAGAAAATCATCATCAGTAATCAAATGAATGCACATTAAAACTAACATGACATCATAAAACATGTATGAGAATTACTTCACATAATACAATATTGTCCATACTAAATGCTATCAAGAAACAGAGAAACTGGATGCTGGCAGGAATGTCAAATGGGAAAGCCACTTTTGAAAACATTTTGACAGTTTCCTAGAATATGCAATATGCAGCCACCCACAATATAGCACAGGAATTGAGCTCTTCAGGCTTTGTCTCATGGAAATCAAATGTAACATTCACCCAAAGGCCAAAACACAGAGTTTTATAGAAGCATAATTTCCTCTAGTCAAAGAAATGGAAATCAGTTCAGGGTTTCTTCAGGTGAATGGGAAACAAATTATACTACATTCTATAATGACAGAACCAAAGGCAATGCGTGGGAATACAATACAATATTAAGGCATACAACAACTGGCAATAACCTACCATAGATTTGAAGGCAATCTTCAACGCGTATTTATTGCATGATCTAGAAGTCGGAGCAAAAAAAAATGTGTTCGTTTCCAGGATGAAACAGGTTTTGGATGGGACAAAGAGAAGTGGAGGGTTTAATTATAGAAGGGAAATATGGGACAGACACATTTTTGGAAAAGAAACGTTTCTGTAAATATGATATATTAATATAGAGTTGATAAAATTATATTGGACTTAATATGTGCACAAAATAATTATAACAACTGAAGTCTGCATAATGTACTTGTGAAATATTAATGTCCTACTTACTATGTCATACTTATAAATATTCAAAGAAACAGGGAAAATATTCAAGGGATTTCTCTGTGTTCTTATTATAACATCATAAAGAAGCATACTAACCTCAATAGAATTTAAACATACATAGAAAATAGAAGTCAATATTGAATATTTACATTGAAAAATATTCTGAGTCCAAACTTGGAATGAAATGTACCTTGCTAATTAGAAGGCAGAACTTTAGAACACTGACATCCAGGGCCAGTTCTCACAAAAAAAAAAATCGTGAGAAACTACAAAAACAAAGAAAGCTAGATATAGTGTAATTTCCCTCTTATCTCACATTTGTGGAAGCCAAAGGAAAGCTTGAGAGGCTTGGCTAAAAAGTAAGACCTCATCTGAAAAATAATCTTAAAGTGGTCAGAGCCTTAGCAACTTCAAGCACCAGTAGTGCCAAAGGAAAAAAAGAGAAGAAGAAAACAGAAAACTAAAGGAAAGGATAGCAAAGGAAAACTATTTCCTCTTTATTCTTGTAGTTTCATGTCATTGAATACAAGAATTGAGAGTAAATTGTATACTGTTTTAGGATTCAGGCCTCTCTAACATGAAAGCATTTATTTCTAGTAATTATTTTATTATTACTATTTGATAAGTTATTATGCCTTCTTGGAGATTGAACACCAGGCTTTGTATATATTAGTCTAGTCCTACAACTGAGCTCTACCCCAGCTATCTTGTATAATTTTGGAAATTGTTTATGAATTCTTCAATAGAGAGCTACTCTACTTTTCATCTTATCATTTCTCTCCCACTTTTTCCTCTATGTATTTTAGTTTTTGTTTTGAAAACTTTCCTTGATTTTATCTTTTAAACTTAGAATTTTGCTTTGAGATAACAGGGAAATCGGCTATTTTTATGACATGTATTAAAATTATATACAGATATATGCATTTCACATGCATGATTGATTCTTAGAGTTCATTGCAATATGGCCATATGCATGTAGCTATTGAGTCATTGTGATCCTCTCCTTAGAATAGCTCCCTTGTTTTCACCATGTGAATGCTTAGAGTGCTGTTAGTTAATCATGTCCAAGTATAATTATTTGTCTTTTTTTACCTACTGGATTAACTTGTAGATTTATGGACATATTCTAGTTATTACAAAGGTGGAAAACAATACAACATATATTTAATTGGATCTGTTTTATTTCACTAAATATCATTTTTTCCAGTCTTTCTTTTTCCTCAGGAATGAGATAGTGCCATTCTTTCCAATAAAAGCACAAAATTCCATCAGTACAACAGAATTGAAGACCCAGAAATGAATCCACTCCTATAGGCACATAATCTTTGATAAGAGAGACAGAAAAACAGGATGGAAGAAAGATAGCCTCTTCAAAAAATTGTGCTGGTAGAATTTGCTGTACACAGAAAACTGAAGTTAGATCCTTATATATCGCCCTGCACCAGAATCGATTGCAAATTGATCAAAGACCTCAATGTAAGTCCAGATACCTTTAAAAATGTTACAGGACGGGTTAGGGGAAACATGAGGGCCCCTTGGCATAGGTTAAAACTTCCAAAGATGACAAAGCACAACAAATCAAAGTAAGTCTGGATAAATGGGATTACATCAAACCAAATCAATCATTTGTCACACTCAAAGGCCATGGAGAAAAAACTGATAGTGTAGCACAGATTTTTTAGGAAGCAAACCTACAGATGAGAGCTGCAGCGAATGCTAAACACTTAATCCCTTTTCTAACTAGGTTATGTATAGTGGGTTTACATGAATATAAGAGTTTTCTGTTGGGGATTAGAAAAAAACAACTAATTCTACGACATAGATAGCATGTGAAATGAGTTGTAGCTTGAGAAAGGAGGGATTAAGGCAATGGGGTCTAGTTAAAAGACTTGGCTTGGTGCCAGCTAATAAGGCAAGGGAAGGTGGATAAAGCAGGAGTCGTTATAAACAAAAGCTCTGGTCTGAAGCCTCAAAATAAGGACCCTTGTCTATGTGAACCAAACAGTTTCTAACATGAGGTTTTATTTAAATTAACAAGCACGAGTTTAAATTTTTGCAGAATGGGATGGTGCATATTCACAGGCAATGTCTGCTATGTCAGGTAATCAAATCTACTCTTTCACATGTTACCCAAAAGCCAGGTTTCAACACAAATGAGTACAATGAGATTGTACAAATGAGACTATGATTTGTCTCTCTCAGGTATTACAACATTTCTCATGATCTTTTCAACTATTTTGTCTTCATTATTGATGTTAATAATACTTTTTATTGTTGTCTTCTGTGTATATGCCATTTTTATGGCTTGAACTCAATGTTTAATGGTCTCCATTGTATTTTTTTGCTTATAGGTGATGACACTATTCCTTGAGCCACATTCTCACCTTCTCCTTCTTGCCGGATAATTGGAGATAAATTTTCACATTTTTGTCTGTTTGCACTGACATTGAACTAAAATCTTCAGGTCTTAGCCTCCTGAGTTTCTAGGATTCTACACATGACCTGTTAACACCAATCTTTGCTTTACTGATATTTTAATTATGTGGTAGAAGAAAGTGAAAGTATATTTGTGTTAAGTGTGCAATTTTCAAATACAAGTTTGAATCAACTTGTTATAATGTAACTGTTATCAATTTTAACAGTTAAATCAATGAATATTACACATTCCCACAGAAATAGAATTGAAAACAAAAGGCATAATTGTTTTCCTAAAACAAGTAATGGAACCATGAATTTCTTTCACTTTACAATTCATACTTTATATAATTTTAATTAGCAGACTTCCATGACTAAAAGTTAATATATTTATTGTATACCATAAGAAGCAAAGTGATTATAGTTAAGAATAGATATTTCATCATAGCCAAAAGATAAAGTTTTGAGCAGTCTCACTAAAGAGAAATGTTACATACAGAAACTATTGGATATAATATAGCTTGATCATTACACAAGATATAAATGAATGGAATTACCACTCCATACTTCATAAATGTGTAAAATTAATTATGAAATAGTTGCCAGTGGTTCATACTTGTAATCCTAGCTACTAAGGATTCAGAGAGCTGAGAATCATGGTTCAAAACCAGCCTAGGCAGGAAGGTCCATGAGACTCATATCCAATGAGCCAATAAAAAACTGGCAGTGGCTCAAGTGGTAGAGCACTAGCTTTGAGCTGAACAGTTGAGAGAAAGCGTCCAGACCCAGATTTCAAACCCCACAATCGCCAAAAATAAAAATAAACAGGTAAAAATATTTTGACATAAATGTTAAAATTTATATTCTAAAACTTTTTAAATCTTCACTAGATATAATAGTTTACACAAATGTAGGGAAGTGTTTTCTGGTCTTATTTGTCATTGAATCAATTGTGTAAATCACACATTTCTCACTCAATTCATATTTGTTTATATACATATATATCATAAGTATAATTAACTGATAAGTGATAGCCAGTGCTGTTTATGGAATCTCTCTTGACTTTCTAACATTAACCCTTCTACCCTAAAATCTATATGCCCTCCAATCTTTTCAGAGGTTTCATTTACAGTAATGTTACTCATCTCATTGAAGCAGAAAAGTATAAGCCATAATCATTGTTTGGAACAACTGTCACATTTACATGCATTTCACTTAGTTTAAGAACCATGCCAGTAATAGCAAAATGTCTTCTGAGCTATTCAATCTCTTAAATGATGAAAATCTTTAATTATACACCTATTTTTTTGACTAACATCCTATTCCTTAGGAAGATCTTTTTGTGAAACTCTGTGTTCCTGATTAGAGGCTGGAACAAAGGCAATAATGAAAATAGCCAAGGAAAATATTTGAAAACATTTAAAAAAGCAATAACAGACACTCTTGTTTTCACTGGTTTCAATGAAAATGTACATTAAAGTATCACGTTTTTGTTAGCACTTAAACTTCAATTAGCAGTGTAGAAGGGAACGGAAAACTTTGTTTGAAGACAGCTTGACTTTGAACAATTCAAAATAAACATAATGGATTTATCTTGTTTTTCTGTGTAGTTGCCAAAATAATAGAGAGCAATGCCCAAAGGCAAGAAAACACCTAAGCCAAAGCAATAAACTTTTGCCTATAAAATAATTGTGAGGGTCTGACTCTCAAAACCAGGCTTGCAAAGAGGAAAAGTGTATTTGCTTTAGTGTGAACAATAAAAAATATAAAAATCCTTTATTAATGTTTTACATATCTTGACTAGGATTTCTCTTGTTGGAGAAGAGGAAAGTTATGAAAAAGATCAAGATTGTTTGACTAATCCCAAAGATCATTCTTATTTATTAGCTATAGCAACACAAGTAGACTTGTTTACTCTTAGTATCATTCTTTTTTACATTTAGAAGCATTATTTATTGCTGGGTTATAAGCTGCAACCCTTAAGTATTAATAAAGAGTCACTTCCTATGAGAGGAAAGTTGCTGTGTAAACACACCTAAAATATCAAAGACAGAATAGGGGAAACTATTTTCTAGCTATATCACAATCTGTAGGTGTTTCCCATTGTTCCAAGGGACCCATTTTTGTTATCTTCTTTTTTACCATCTAGTGCTCTTATAACATCCTATACCATTCTGGGATTGTTGTATCTTTACTGGATTCTCTAATTTCTGTTGGAAAGTTAGGAAGGATAAAAATTGAGTTTCTGTTTCTGTTTTACTTTATTTTTTTTAAATTACTTTAGAAACTATAACTCAAAATGACATAAATTATCTTTATAATATTAGGAGAAAGATTTCATTTCCATATTCTTACCTTAGCTTTCTACATAACTGTAGCAATTAGTGATCCCCAAATGTGAAAATAAAGATAGGGAGCTCCTTATTTAGATATTATATATAATTTCAAGACTTCATTAATGCAAAGCCTTTAGTAGTATGTACATCATACATGTATATAAAGCCAGTGGCAACTTTTTCTTATTCTCAGAAAGTAGGACATGTGGTGTCCCTGTAGTTGCATCAGTAAAAGGCTGTAGTTGACTTGGTTTACTCTATCAAATCTGTCAAATTTCGACAAGTTAAGTGGCTTGTATAATCCATATTTATCATTTTAGTGCTAAAGGACAGAAATCTAAAAGAAGTCTCACTAGATGAAAATCGAGCCACCTACAGAGGTGAAATACTTTTCAGATGATTCTAGTGGAAACGGCATTTACTTCCTGTTCTGCTTTCCAGAAACTTCAGAATCTGGGTTGTTGTCTTTTCCTCTATCTTCTAATGTAGCATCTTTACATATTTCTGAGGGTTCTTACCCTAATCATGTTCCTTTCCCTCTACAGCTGGGACTTTTAAGTACCCATTTGAATATACTTCCCCCATCTGATAATTATACAAATTTTTGCTCCTTGGGTAAAGAAAGGTGTTTATTTTACAAACTAGTATTTAGATGGAGAGATAGATAGATAGATTGACAGATAGATAAATAGATAGATAGAGAGATAGAGAGATAGATAGATAGATAGATAGATGGATAGATAGATAGATAGATAGATAGATAGATAGATAGATAGATAGATAGATAGATAGATAGATAGATAGATAGATAGATAGATAGATAGATAGATAGATAGATAGATAGATAGATAGATAGATAGATATGTATAACATGCAAATCTACATTTGAGGAATTAGATATTTGGGGATGATATTTTGGGAAGGTATTTCACTGCCTACCACAATAAGTGTGTAGCATTCTTTCTACTATAAACTGTTATCCTTTCATTAAATTTGAACAACATATTTCTTCTATAAAATATAACTAAAAAAAATTTATTCCCGGAAAGCAATTAATCTAAATCCCAGAGAGCAGCTCCTGAAGCAGTGCTGGCACTCCCACTTTTTATACATTCTGTTTAAAATCTTCTCTTTTCAAGAGCTTTTGACTGATATTATTTTGGAATTATGGTTAATATTAACTTGACAGCTATTTTTAAAGAATATACCACCCAAAACTGGTTCTCTTTTTCTAATTTTTTGTGTAATCTATTTCTGAAACACAGTTATTTGAATTACATGAACTGCATATTGAAATTGAATCAGTGTGGACAAGAAAAGAAGAAAAAAGTTGTCTCTGTGTGTATGTCACATTAAAACTGTATCTAACAGCTATTTATACTAAAATCATTTATTTTTCATTATGTATAGATTCTGATAAGATTTAGCCTCTCAACTCACAAAATGTTAAAGCAGTCTTATTTTTTTGCCTGCCAAAAGCAAACAACAAATTACTATTTATTTAAAAATTATTTTAAAAAATTTTCTAAAAATTACTATTTATTTAAAAAAATTATTTTAAAAAATTAGCCAAGGCAAATGGTTTATTAGATATTTAGAGTCCTGGTCCCACACTACGGTGAAAGCCAGACAAGGAAAACATCATATATTTATTCTTCTTTGAGCCACTCTGATTTACTTCACCTATTTCTGAAAGAATGAAATTCTGGCTTTGAAGGCTTTTGCTTGATATCTACAATGTGTCATTCTTACTTCATTAATAGGAGAATTTGGAGAAAGGATGAGAATTCACAGTAGAAAAAGGAGAAGAGGAAATGAAGAGGAGAAATCTAGACATTTTGTTCTTCCTCATCTCAATGACAAGGTCTGGATAATGATTGTGGATATTAGATACAGTGGTCTATAGTGATTAAACACATATATAGAAAAAGATAACCCCACAAGTGATCACATGGAGAATGCTTATTTATAAAATAATGAATAGCATCAAACAGGAAATGTTATCTATTTGTTTAGTTCTTGTTTAGTGTTTGTTAAATTCTGGTGTGCTATAGTCAACTATCATAAACATATACAAGAATGGTAAGAAACTAACATCTTAATATCATTCTAATATTATCTTAGTTCTGCCTGTTTTTTTTAAATATATATATATGTATATATATGTGTGTGTGTGTGTGTGTGTGTGTCTGTATTTGAGTTTTGCCTCTATTTCACATGCTATATTCTTCCAGTATATAAATTGAAAGAAGACTCCCTCTAGAAATATGCTATTTTTGTGGCTAAGGGAAAACAAGTCAGCTGCTAGACACAGACAATGGGCTAGAAATCTTCCCCTAGAAATACCCTTTGACCACTTCCGGTTCATTTTTGTAAGCTGAAGTAAGTCACATGTTGACATTGCAGAGTAGAGGTAAATCTCACCTATAGGAAGCTGATGCAGGACAGGGAAATATGCCAAGAAATACAATACTTGAGAAAAGAGGAAAAAGAAGAGAACGATAATACAACCAATCATACTTGTCATCACATGTCTCTGCAGGAAGGAAGCTATTATGAACCTTTGTTTCTAAAAATACTAAGAACTTCAAATCATGATTTTATGCTTGTATGTTACAGGAATTAGAGAACATTTTGATACTAAAACAGCATAAAATCTCAAAGAAAGCTGGATTAATCATTTCAATACTACATTTTGTTCTGCCAAGAGAAGAAATTATTTTATAGACAATACTTTCTACTTTCTTCCTAGTATCTTTTTTTCCAGAAATGGATTTTGTTAACAAGTGACTATGAACAAGAATAAATTCCTTAATTTATCTGCATCTTGTGCAGATAGCAGAGTTAATTAGATGTGTGTGGGAGTTCATCGGTAGCACTTTTTAAAAATGCAAAAAATGAGGACAGGGAGCAAATATACATATTTTTCCACCATCACCTTCCACATCCTCCTTCCTCCTTCTTAGGAAACACACCCAATCAATAAAAAGTCTTAGACATTCAGCTCTTGACCTTGAAAGTGGAAGCAGAATGTTATCGATGTCAGAGATGACTGGTAATGGTGCTTTACATAATAATGTCACATGTAACAGCCCTATGAGTCCTGCAGGTCTTAACACTGTATTTCATTAGTGATGTGATAGGAATGCCAGCCATACTGAACTTAGTATTGTTTTCCACTTCTTTTCTATGACCTGGCCAAAATTATAATACATAGTAATGAAATGAAAAAGTAATACCATCATAAGAAAGTCATTTAGGGCTCTGGGAATGTGGCTTTATATTACAGTTATTTCCTAGCATGCATGAAACCCTGGAATCCATTGCTTAGTACCAAATACACAGAAAAAGAAACACGAGAAGTGGCACTGTGGCTGAAGTGGAAGAGTGCTAGCCTTGAGGAAAAAAAAACTCTCAAGAATAGTTCCCTGGCCCTGAGTTCGAGCTCCAGGACTGGCAAAAAATCATTTAGTTAGTAAACACAAAATAACCATACATGGAATATATAATTGCTCCTTCCTTACTGATATCTGACAATAGTCCTTAATTCATATACTTTACCTATATCAGAAAACTGTATTGAACAAAAAAAGTTTTGTTAATAGGTCACGGCAAGTAATGACAGGAATGTGTTTAGATATCAGGTTTTAGATATCAGGTGAAGATTAATCCTGGAAATTCAAAGATTCCAGGCTTTTGAGTGTTCAATGCTAATCACAATGAGAAGGGTAGTCTAAGTGAGATTTTGGAAATCTTTTTGTCAGGCATAGCACCAAAAAGGCAGAAGCTAATGAATAGTTTTGACAGAAGAGAAGGAATAACTCCAGATGGAAGGAATAAATGATAATAATAACTAAGTTATACCAAAAACAGTTCTAGGGAAACATTTTTGGTTATTGAAGAACTAGTTATCAAATAGGCTTATTCCTCATTGCCTTTGGCATTCTAAATTTCTTTGGCTAGTTCCTAATTCCTGTGAGATAAGTTTTATTTCCTTCTTTCATACCTGATCTCCTTTCCTTTCTAAACATCTCAGTCTCTATTTAACTATGAACAATTTCTGCTGCTAAGTCAGCATACGCAGACAGCAGAGGATGCTAATGTAAGAGTTCCATACCTCATGAGTCATTAATGTAACAACATGGAAAAGGAGGACATATTTATTGCTAACTCAATTTTTCTGAAAAGCGAAAATGTCATCATTTGATTCAAATTTCCATTCTCTGTCTACATAGTGTCATTACCTGCACATAAATGCAAATATGAGCTGGGTGCTGGTGGCTCATGCCTGTAATCCTAGCTACTCAGGAGGTTGAGACCAGAGAATTGTGGTTCAAAGCCAGCCTGGTCAGGAAAGTCCACGATACACTTAACTTCCGTTAACCACCAGAAACCTGGAAGTGGTGCTGTACCTAAAGTGGTAGCGTGCACAACCGGAGCTGAAGAGCTCAGGGACAGCACCCAGGATCAGAGTTCAAGCCCTATGGCCAACAAAAAAATGCAAATATGACTTTAAGTTTCCCCAAAAGGAACTATGAAGTCAATAGTTATCTTCCCAATCAGAAAAAATTCCAAAGTGATCCAGTGCACCTACTTTTGCTGAGTAATTTAAGTTATGGCTTCTTTGCTGGACATATTCTCTTCTTTTAAAAATTGTCAAATATTAGTTTTATAGTAAACTGCATCTAGTATTTCTTGGTTCAAAACAGAAATCTTGATACAGTTGATGTCACTTGGCTTTCTTACTATCTCAGTTCAAAGCCAACCCATGCAGGAGAGTCTGTCAAATTCTTATCTGTATTTAAACACCAAAAAACCAGAAGTGGAGTTTTGGCTCAAGCAGTAGAGTACTAGATTTGGGGTCAAAACACCAAAAAACCGAAAGTGCAGTTTTGGCTCAAGCAATAGAGTACTAGATTTGGGGGCAGTTGGACATGGAAGACCATTGTTCAGAGACAGGGTCCAGCCTCTGACTTCAAGCCCCAGAACCAGCACCAACAAAACAAACAAACAAGCACAAAACCCCACATATTACTTTGGGACCATCATTAAAGCACTGGTTTGAGAAGAGGCTCCTTTTGCTGATCATACTCAGTGTATTCTGCTTTTTTAGAATCCTTATTGTTATGGAGAACTCAGGACCAGACAAAAGGAATTGATAACTGACTCACAATAAGAAAATCATCTCAGGATTGAAATATCCTTCCATAAGACACTTTAAAACTTACGTGTCTTTGTTTCTTTGCAGTAGAACACTTTTCAAAGTTATTTTTTTCCTATGCTGGCCTTCAAATGGCATATTGTTTCCTTTTGTAATACTCTCAACTACAAGTTTACAGACAAGTTTTATGAGTAAAAAACAGACTCGAATAAGCCCAGTACAGAGTTTCCTTCGAGCCTTGTATTCTTTTCTTAACTTGAACTTTGTCATTTCTCTATGTTCAATTCCTCTCTTGGGATCAGTTTCCACTTGCAGTAACAGTTCCTTCCGCTTATATTCAGTAAATATCTATTGTGCTGATCCAGGTAAAATGAATGTTTTCTGGCTTCATTGAAATAGCACAAAGACATCGTTGGACATGAGGTAACACGTGGAATTTAAATGGCTTATAAAAACATTATCAATGTACATATGGCAATATAAGATGACGTTAAGTGAAATGAACCCCAAGATAGGGACACATCTTGTTGTTCCTTTCTTCCTATTGTTTTTCATATATCTAAAATGTACTATGTGATTTTTTTTGGTTTCTCTTCTATGTTCTTCCCCCACATATATCCCATTTTCACTTGATATGATTTCGGTGCTTGCATCTTGCATATACATTTTTCTAATGTGAGGAGGGGAAGGGAAATAACAAAATGCTGAAACAAGGATACAATATGACACACTGTATCAATGAGATGAATAAGACACTATGTAGAAAATGAACTTTACAACCTTGGGAGGGAAGGGGGAATTTTGGAGATGGGGAGGGAAGGGATGGCAGGGGAAAATAAAGGAGGAGGTAACAATGCTCGATTGATTGGAAATGTACTCATTACCTTACTTAAGTAACTTTAACACTCTGTACATTATTTTTACAATAAGAACCATGAAAAAAACATTATCCAGGAGTACATTAAGTACAAATTTCATAAGTTCTCTGTAAATTAAGGCTAATTTTAACTGGTAAGAAGTTTCACAGAAACTTTGTGTGTGTGTGTGTGTGTGTGTTGTGCAGTATTTCCCAAGTGTAGATAAGTTAACAGTAGAAGAAACTATAGGAATAATAGGAGAAAAAAGTTCTGTGTTTAAGTATAATTGTTCAATATACTATAGAAGACTCTGCAAATAAGACAACTTTGAAACAATAAAGCCAAGGCCAGTATATAGATCTATGGGAGTGATATAGAGAAAGCATTACTACCAAGTGGAACATGAAGGATGAGGCCACTCTCTTTCTTCTAATACATCTAAATCATGGTAGCTAGTCACGCAAATTTGTAAAAAGTAGAATGGAAGAATAATTCTGGTTCCAAAGCAAGTCAGATATGAGAGCATGGACTTAACTGTAAAAAAAGGCCATGTTGAGACCGCAGTAATTATACTAGCAATAACCTGGTGGCTCAGATCACATTTCTTTTTCTTTCTTTTTTTAATCTTTCTTTATTTTTATGGTTGTGGGGCTTGATCTCTGGGCCTTTTCGATGTCCCACCGTTCTTCAGTTCAAGGCTAGCACTCTACCACTTGAGCCAAAGATCCACTTCCAGTTTTCTGCTGGTTAATTGTAGATAAGTGCTTCAGAAACTTTCCTACTTGTGCTGGATTTGAACTACAATCCTCAGATCTCAGCCTCCTGCATAGCTAGGATTATAGGACTGAGCCAGTGGAACCCGGCTTAAGATTACATTTCTAACAGTGTACACTAAGTATATAAAATGTGTATGTCCATCAAGCTTTATATGAATTTTTGAGTTGAAAATCTGTGTTACAGCTTAGACTTTACACTCACAAAAATGCTTGTAGTTTAAAAGTTGATATTCCTGGAAAGATAAAACCTAAGAATGTAAAGGAGTCTGGGAAGTTCAATTTGCATCCATCTTGGGCAGAACAGCCTTTGCGACACTACCTATAATTAACCAGCCAAAAGCTGCATTGGAAAAATGGTTCAAGTGATGGAATACTAGTTATGAGCAAGATTACTGAATAAGAGCTTGATGTTTTAGCATACATTCACACAAGTACGCACATAGACACAGAGGCATTTATATGTGCAAACACACATATGACACAATTCTCAGAATGTGTAGAAAAGTTAGAAAATATGTTCTGAGACTAGGATCAAGTGATACATTTTAATATTAGAAAGTCCTCAGGTGAACTTTCTTCAAAAAAGTTTGAGACTATTACATAGGTAGGGATTAGAGATAGTAAGAGAGTCAAGTAATTATGATTAAAAGGATCGGATCCATGGAGGAATGAATCAGAGATCCCAGCAGGTGCATCTGAAAATGATCATATCCTGTGTCAAATGTTAGAAGATCTTCGAAAAAAGTACATAAACACTCTGAGCAGTCAGTCTAGTGGATAATATCATTGGAGAAGTTCAGTTTTGCTAGTCTGTGTCTAGATTAAATAAACCAACAAACCATGGCAGGGCAATGTGATACAAGCCTGGAATTCTAGCACTCAGATTAAAACAGGAGATTAAAGAGTGGAATTACATAGTAATACCTTCCATGGACCAGGTAGTATAATTTTGTCTAATAAAACAAACCAAACAATTAGAAAGGTATACACAGTTGCAAGTTTGGGCTAATTTTGTCATAATGTTTTGAGAAGTAAAGTTTCTATTGAAATGCAACTTACACATAATCCTAAGTTGTGTTTTAAATGCTCTCTTCATTACAGAACATTCCTAGATGCAAAATAGCTCATGATTTCTAACCAAAAATTTGAAAAAGCTAGCATCATTCTGTTGGATTCCGAAGAAATGATGAAGGATTACAAAAGCTTAAGCATGGAGAAATTGCAAAGTTCATTTAATGTAGGACTTTGTAAACCTGGCTAAATAAGAAATTAGATTTGAAACAAATATTTTTTTGTAATTTCATACTCTATAGGATGCTACAAAATTGCATTCAAGTAGGTTTAATTTAGAAATGCACAAATGATTCTGGAATTCTATTTGCCTAGAATATTCTTTCAAGTGAGGTATACTTAGAACTTAGTTAATAGATAATTACAACAGTTCATGTATGACATGAATAATCTAGAGAGAGTTGCCAACAAATGGATGCTATTAATTTATGAATTTAGAAAAAGTGCAATTTTTGAGACTTTGGTGTAACATGGTATGAAGAGAGTAATTGTGTGAAATCATTTTTTCTTCTACCTATACATAACACAGGAAGAAATTTCCTTAATTGCATACCTTTATATACAATGAGAAAAAAAACTATGCTTGAGGTTTGTTTTTATTTTGTTTTTGTTCTTTAATTTCTCCTAGGGCTTAACCTCTGGCCTGAGTACTGTCCCTGAGCCTGTTTTTGCTCAAGGCTACTGCTCTACCACTTGAACCTCAGTGCCACTGTGTCTGGCTTTTCCTGAACAGTTTATTGGAGATAAGAATCTAAGGAAACTTCCTGCCTAGGTGGGCTTTGAACCATAATCTTCAGATCTTAATATTCAGATATTCAGATCTCCTGAATATCTATGATAGAGAAAATAATAATAATAATATAATAAAATAAGTATAACAATAAATAATATTTGCAAGTGTTCTTATCTCAAGAATAACACTGGAGGGGAAATGATGCAGCAAAATTTATTGTAGTGTTCTTTGCACAATTGGGAGGGCATCACAGCAGAAGTGTAGTATTTTTTCAAAATAGTGTTAAGTAAGTCATGATGTGAATTTAGGAAATTTTAAGGTGCACTTTACAAGTTGGAAACTGTTGTGCTAGGATGACTTTATGGCATAAAAACTTGGGATTGATTGTCATAGAAATAATAGCTTGCTCTGATGAACAAATGTATACTCTTCAGGAATTAATTATTATAAATAGTTCATAGGTTTATTTTCTACCAGAATGTGACTATTTTTTGTTGAATTTTAAATATGCAACATCCCATTGGAAACTGCATTTATTGCAGAATTAAATAAAAGGCAAACACATACTATTTGAAATGTCTCTGGTATGGCATGTTCAGAATTTGAAAATGAATATTTAGTAGTCATAGGAATTTTGAAGAACACATATATTCTCTCCTCTTAACGATTATTGACTTTTGAAAGTTAGTAATTTCTATAGACTAGAACTGTTTTCTGTTTTAGTATGAGACATTACTAAAATAATGTTTTTTCAAAATAATGGCAAGTATATAATGAAAATATTGTATAGTTTGATAACATTCAAGTTGATGACCCTCTGATAAAGAAAGAGGTAATTGATTAATATTTACTATACCTATACAGTGAAATTATATATTATGTAGCTTATATTTTAATTAAATTTTATTGTCAAGGGGTATATAGAAGGGGCTGCAGTAATTGTAAGGTAGTGAATACATAACATGAACTTTTTACCCACTCTCTGATTTTTTTCACTGCTTTCTTTCACCCCAATTCCCCTCACAAGTTGTAAGGTAAATTTCCAACATTTTGTTTTGTGAGTATTGCTATTGCATTGGTTTGCCATTTGTCCTTTGTCTCGCCATTTTGTTGTTCCTCTTCCCTTGCCAAATTAAGATAAATGTATATACAATGACACATGATACTGAAAACAAATACAATAGGGAACAAGCCATAAGAGAAAACACAAAAGAAAAAAGAAATCACATAGTACATTAAAAACAACAATCACAAAGAAAAACCTCTGTTTCCATATGTAGGAGTTCATTTTGCTCAGCATCAACTTACACATAGCTATTGAACCATTGTGCTCATCTGCTAGGACAATCCTAGATATTTCCTACTTATTACAAATGAGGGAAACCATGGAATCTATTTCTTTGTGTCTTGTGAATTTACTTAGTAGGATTTTTCCAAGTCTTTCCATTTCCTTATGAATTAGAAGCAAATAATTCCACCGGGTATATATATATATATATATATATATATATATATATATATATATATATATATATATATATACCACATTTTGTCCATTCTTTCATCTACTGAGTGGCACATTGGTTTAAAACATGATTGCATGTAAGTATCACGTAGGACCATTCAAAAATGACAGATGGTACTTCCCCAGACATTCTGAAATCATGATTTCTATGTAAGATAGGATTTCTTGGTGGTAGAAGTGTTGAGATATGTGGATCAGTCTAATGTATATCTTGCACTGAATCAGGCAGGAAGATATCCAATATCATATAGGATAAAAATGGTAGTGACAAAATATTCCCTTGAGAAAGATATAAGAGTTTGTCAGAAGTATGAAGTAGTTCAGATAATTTTGAAGGATTTAGAAATGCAAGCGCAAATATGTCTTTTTAAATAAAAATTATGTAAGTAAGGGGCAAAGAAGCGGAAGAGAAGAAATAACTGACAGCAGATCATTGTCCCAAGTATAAAAGGACATAATCTATAACTTCCAAGTTAAAAAGAGACCAATATAATACGTCCCACTTAATTTAGGTACTTGCAAAATGTTTACTTGGTTTTTTTCCTAGTTTAATGCTCCAAAATAAATGAAGACGTACTTCAACCTGAACACTAACTCTGATTAGCCCTCTTTTGCTCACTTTGCACTTTGAAAATAATCCCTAAATTGATTATGTTGTGGCTGATTAGAGTCAGACCAAAGGGCTTCTACTTGTACAATTATCCCAGAATCGTTTAAAGCAGTTTCCCCTGAAGATATCCAATTACATTGTCTGAAGCTGTACTTTGAACACACCCTCACACTTGAGCACATAATTTCAAATTACTCTTCAGCATTTCCTTGGCACATTCTACTTTGTGCCTCTGTCTTCTTGCACATTCCTTTTGACTTCATAGTTGCTCTATTTCCATTTCATCTGTAAATACTGCTAAGAACATTGTTCAACTATCACTTCTGGTTTGCACATGCCCAGTCTATGTATGAATGTACTTTGTCCATGTTAAGCAATAGGGTAGTACTCACTCTCTGAGGAGAAAAGTTCCACAAGATAACCCTATGCCCACATTAGAGGGTGTAGAATTTGAAGCATTTTGAGACAAACAGTGATATTAGAATTGAAAGGCTCCTTAGGGACATTTTTTTGGTGCTCATTAGTTTACCCAGGAGAAATATAAATATCCACAAAATCTGTAGCTAATTAGTGAGTATCCGAATTAACACTAGATCTTAGACGTTGTGTTAAAACAAGTCACCATTGTATTATTGTTAAATCAGAATCCTTCCCTACTTGCAAATAGGTATAAGAAAATGAAAGAAAGGCATTAAAGCAAAATGTCTTATCACTTTAGGCATTTAATCCTAGAGGTGAGGGTAATGTCTGAACTCTTCCATTCAATAAAAGCTTGAAGTTTATGAGTACTTCCTACATACAAGAATTTGTGGCAGGTTGATGGACAGGGTTATTTCAGCATGGAGATATCCCTAACAAGAATTAGAATTAAATAGAGTATATGGCAGTTGTAATGTGTCAATGGCTATTGAGGCATTTTCTATTCTAAAGAGGAATCAATTCTAGGAGTCTTCAGTCACATCAGTAAAGCTGTATGTTCAAACTAATACTTGGTGATACTTTTCCTACATTTATAATGAATAGGCTAATAAAATATCCAGACATATCTAAAGATATTTCAATAAAATCCCAAACTGTTGTGGATACATGGGTCACTCATTAGAACTCTAGGACAAATTAGGCTTGTGCCTGCTGTAGTTCAATCTCTAATCTGCTGGCTAAACAAAGTTCAAAAATATTCACAGAATAGCCCTAAGTAAAGTTCATGAGAGTTATATTTGTATAATTTTGCTAAGGTCAGGATAGAAGCATATGTTCCCAGCATTTAAAATCAACAGGATCTGTTGAATTCATTGATCCAGAATTTTATGGCTTCGAATTCATACCTCAAAATTTTATCAATATGACTTTCACCAAAACACTGTTCTTATTAAACTTCTCTATGTCCTTTTACTTTTCAAATCCAAATAGCGTATTTCCTTCAATATCTTCCTGAAAATTCTTTCCTTCCTTTACTTCAGAAAATCTGTGTTTATTACATTTTTGGTTCCTTGTTTTTCTCTTTCTTCCAATCTTGTCAACTCTGGTGCTCACATTGCTCACACTTGTGTGAGAACTTTACTTTTCCTCTTCCCTTCAATAATACCACCCCAATTTTATTATAATTTTTCATATTCATGGTAGTGGATATTTTGATGATGTCTAAACCGACCTATCTTTACATCTGTTTAATATGAACTTCAGAACAATCAGAGAGTTTTATGCCCTAAATCCATCATTTCAACCTGTCGTCCTTATTACTAAGAATATCACTAACACAGTTGCCAGCCAGACCAGTGGAAGCACCTGAGATTTCTTCTTACCTTCTACTCCCTCCCATTAAATAAGATGAATGATCAAGATTTTCTTAGGTTCTGTCACTAATATGATGTCTATGTACTCCTTTTTATGCCCCTGACACCAGCCTGTTTCATTTACTCATCACTGTCACCTAGTCCTAAAACAACCATTTCCAAAGTATGCTTTTTCCCCATAGTCTTTTCATATTGGTCATTATTCATATTATCTCTTTGTAAGCACACAGAGTGAAGACCTCAGACAAAAATTCTGCTATCATTCTTACTCACTACATTGACTGTTAGCCTTACATTTCTCATCTGTAAATGGATGTAATCTACCAGAAAAAATGAAGAATATATTTGTTGACTTCTAGAGCAAGAAAAGAGAAAAGTGAAGAGGCCTTATATTTTCCAACTTACCTTACAAATAAGGAAAGAGTCAAATTCAGTTTGTTGGTATAAAGTCACAAATTGTTTCATGCAGAAATAAAAATACATTTTACCTCCCTGCTCTAAGGCCTAAAATCTTTTAAGGTAACTACAGATATGTAAGTAGCATTACGTAAATTATGACATGTGCTCCTATTTCATCCTGTAATGTTTTCAGAGTGTCTGCTTTGACTTTGAGGTCTTTGATCCATTTGGACTTGATTCTGGTGCAGGGTGATATATAAGGATCTAGCTTTAGTTTTCTACAAGTAGTTAACCAATTTTGCCAGCACCATTTAATGAAGAGCCTCTCTTTCTTCCATTCTATTGTTTTAGCTCCCTTATCAAAGATTAGATGGCTATAGGTCTGTAGGTTGATTTCTGGGTTTTCAATTCTATTCCATTGTACCTGAGGTCTGTTCTTATGCCAAACCATGCTGTTTTGATTACTATGGCTTTATAGTAGAGTTTGAAATTTGGTATTGATATTCCTCCAGCACTGTTCTTTCCATTGAGGAGCGTTTTTGCTATTCAGGGTCTTTTATTGTTCCATATGAATTTTTGGATTGACTCTTCTATTTCCTTGAAGAATGAGGTTGGAATTTTGGTGGGTATCGCGTTGAATTTGTAGACAGCATTAGGAAGTATTGTCATTTTCACGATGTTAATATTTCCAATCCAGGAGCATGGTAGGTTTTGCCATTTTCTAAGATCTGTTTTGATTTCCTTCTTCAAGATTTTAAAGTTTTCATCATAGAGGTCCTTCACTTCTTTGGTTAAGTTAATTCCTAGGTATTTTATTTTTTGTGGGGCTATTACAAATGGAGTTGCTTTCCTAATTTGAGCCACACTTTTCTCATTGTTGGCATACAGAAAAGCCATTGATTTTGGGGGGTTAATTTTATACCCTGCTACTTTGCCAAAGTTTGAATCAGGTTGAGCAATTTGGGAGTGGAGGCTATGGGATTCTTTAAATACAAGATCATGTCATCTGCCAAGAGGGAGAGTTTTATTTCTTCTTTCCATATTTGGATCCCCTTTATGTCTGCATCTTGTCTTATTGCTGTATCTAGGCATTCTAATACTAGATTGAAGAGAAGTGGAGAGAGTGGACATCCTTGTCTTGTTCCTGAGTTAAGAGGAAACGGCTTTAGTTTTTCACCATTAAGTATAATGCTGGCTGTAAG
The DNA here is from genome assembly GCF_019054845.1 of Dipodomys spectabilis. Lineage (NCBI taxonomy): Eukaryota > Metazoa > Chordata > Mammalia > Rodentia > Heteromyidae > Dipodomys > Dipodomys spectabilis. Next base: position 2,929,304 of record NW_024871021.1, on the reverse strand, counting down.
TTTGTCATATACAGCCTTTATTGTATTGAGGAATGTTCCATGGATTCCTAATTTTTTCAAAACCTTCATCATAAAGAGGTGTTGGATCTTGTCGAATGCTTTTTCTGAATCTATTGGAATAACCATGTGGTTCTTATTCTTGCTCCTGTTGATGTGGTAAATAATATTAATTGATTTGTGTATATTGAACCAGCTTTGCATCCCTGAAATGAATCCTGTTTGATCGTGTTGTATGATTTTTTGGATGAATTGTTGAAATCATTGGCCAAAATTTTGTTGAGAAGTTTTGCATCAATGCTCATCAAAGAAATGGGTTTATAGTTCTCTTTCTTTGATGAGTCCCTGCCTCGTTTGGGATGAGGGTTATGATTGCTTCATAGAATGTGTTCGGTAGTGAACTTTCTGTTTCAATTAATTGAAGAGTTGGAGGAGTATTGATGTGAGCTCTGCTATGAAGGACTTGTAGAATTCTGCTGTAAAACCATCTAGTTTGGGGAGGGGAAGGAAAACAACAAAATTCTGAAAAAGAGATTCATGATGACCAATTGTAACAATGATATGAACAAGACACTATGTAGAAAACGAACTTTACAACTTGGGGAGTGGAGCGGGAATTGAGTAGATGGAGAAGGAACGGGTACCACAGCAAAAACAAAAGAGGATGTAAAAATAGGAAATATAATCATTACCTTACTTATGTAACTCTAAGCCCTCTGTACACTATTTTTACTATAAAAGAAGAAACCATTATCCAGGAGTACATTAAGCTCAAATTTCATAAGTGCTCTTAAATTAAATTTAACTGGGAGAAGATTCTCAGAAAAGTTTATTTGTGTGTGTGTGTGTGTGTGTGTGTTTTTCATTATTTCCCAAGTGTACACAAGTTAACAGTAGAAGAAACAATAGGAATAATAAGAGAAAGAAAAGTTCTGTGTTTAAGTATAATGGTTTAATATACTATAGAAGATTCTGCAAATAAGACAACATTGAACCAATAAAGCCAAGGCCATTATGTAGATCTATGGGAGTGACATAGAGAAATAATTAATACTAAGAGGAACATGAATGATAAGGCCACTGTCTTTCAACTTCTATCTCTAAATCATTGTTGCTAATCACGCAAATTTGGAAAATGTACAATGGAAGAATAATTCTGGTTCCAAAGCAAGTTAGATATAAGAGCATGGACTTAACTGGAAAAAAAGTCCATGGTGAGAAAGTGAGAATTATACTAGCAAAGAACTGGTGGCAAAGATCTCATTTCTTTTTCTTTCTTTTATCTTTTTTTTTTTTGAAGGTTGTGGCAGGGTTTGAACTCGGCCTGGGCAATATGTGTTCTACCTCTTGGGCCACAGTGCCACTTCCAGTTTTCTGGTGGTTAATTGGAGATAAGTGCCTCAGAACCTTCTTTCCTACTCGTAATGGATTTGAACCGCAACCCTCAGATCTCAGCCTCCTGAGTAGCTAGAATTATAGGCATGAGCTCAAGTGATGGAATACTAGTCGTGAGCAAGATTTCTGAATAAGGTTGCTGAGGCTTTTGCATACACACATACAAACATACATATACACACAGAGGCACATACATGTACAAACCCACCTGCACAAATGAAACAACTCTCAGAATGTGGAGAAATGTTAGAAAACAATTGAAAATATATCCTGAGTAAGACTAGATCAAGTGATAATTTTTAATATTAGAAAGTCCTCAAGTGAAATTTCTTCAAAGAAGTTTGAGAATATTACATACCTAGGGACCAGAGATAATAAGAAAGTCAATTAATCATTATTAAAGGGATTGGATCCATGGAAGAATGAATCAGAGACCCCTGCAGGGGCATCTGAAAATGTTCATATCTTGTGTCAAATGATAGAACATCTTTGAAAATAGTACATAAACAGTTTGAGCAGTCAGTCTAATGGATAAGATCATAGGAGAAGTTCAGAATTGCTAGTCTGTATCTATATTAAATAAACCACCAAACTATGGCAGGGCAATTTGATACAAACCTGGAATTCTAGCACTCAGACTAAGACAGGAGATTAGAGAGTGGGATTACATAGTGATACCTTCCCTGGGCCAGGTAGTATAATTTTGTCTCAATGAAACAAGCCAAACAACAAGAAAGGAATACACAGTTGGAGGTTTGGGCTAATTTTGTCATTATGTTTTGAGAAGGCAAGTTTCTTATTGAAATGCAACTCATATATAATCCTCAGTTGTGTTTTAAATATTCTCTTCATTACACAAGATTCCTAGATGCAAAATGGCTCATGATTCCCAATCAAAAATTTGAAAAAATAAGCATCATTCTGTTGGATTTCAAAGAAATAATGAAAGATTACAAAAGTTTAAGTCTGGAAAAATACAAAGTTCATCAAATGTAGGACTTTATAGACCTTGCTAAATTAGAATTTAGATTTAAAATAAATATTTTGGTTTTGTTTGTAATTTCATATTCTATAGGATACTACAAAATTCTTTTTAAGTAGAGGTTCCAATTGACAAATTCACAAATGAATCTGGCATTTTATTTGCCTAAAGTATTCTTTGAAGCGAGGTTTAATTACAACAGTTAATTCATAATTCCAACAGTTCATGTATAAATTGATAGTGTGAATAATCTAGACAGAGTTGCCAACAAATGGATGATATTAATTTATAAATTAAGAACAAGCAATTTTTTTAGGTTTTGGTGAAACATGGTATGAAGAGAGTAATTGTGTGAGGTCTTGGGTCTTCTATCTACTCATAATAGAGGAAGAAAATACCTTAATTACATACCTCTGTATACAATGAGAAAAATGCTAGGGTTGGAGTTGGTTTTTATTTTTTGGTTTTTCCTCAGGTTTGAAGTCTGTGCCTGGCCACTCTCTTTGAGCTGATTTGTGCTCAAGGCTCATGCCCTACCTCTTCAACCTCAGTGCCACTTGAGTCTGGCTTTTCCTGAGAAATTTATTGGAGAGAAGAATCTAAGGAATCTTCCTGACTGGGTGGGCTTCGAACCATAATCTCTGATCTCAGTCTCCTGAATATCTATGATAGATAAAAAAGATAAATAATATTTGCAATTGTTCTGATTTCTAGAAATTAGAAATATGTTACAGCAAAGTTTAGTGTAGTGTACTTCTCACAATAGGAAGGGCATCATATTAGCACAAGTGTAGTATTTTTTCACAAGAGTGATAAGCTATTAATGATGTGAATTAAGGGAATTTTAAGGTGCACCTTACAAATTAGAAACTGTTGGGCTAGGAAGACTTTATGGCATAAAAGGTTGGGATTGATGGTCACAGAAATAATAGCTTACTCTGATAAACAAATGTTTACTCTTGAGAAATTAATTATTACACATACTTCATAGTTATATTCTTCACCAGAATATGGCTATTTTTTTCTGTTGATTTCTCAATATGTAACACCCCATTAGAAACTGCAGCTATTGCAGAATTAAATAACATGCAAACAGGTACTGTTTTGAATATCTCTGATATGAAATGCTCAAAATTTGAAAATGAGTGTTCAGTAGTTGTAAGAAATTTGAAAAACACATATATACTGTCCTTTGAACAGTTATTCAGTTTTAAAAGTTAGAAGTTTCCAGAGAATTAAACTGTTTTCTGTTTGAGATAATACTGAAATTATAATTTTTTGGAAAATTATGGTAGGTATATTGTGAAAAAATTGTATATTTTGATAACATTCAAGTTGATGAACCTCTGATAAAAAAGGTGTAATTAATTCAAATTAGATGCCAAATAGTGTTCATTTTTAAAAAGATAAAGCACATAAAATAATATTTACTGTAGCAATACAGTGAAATTATACTTTATGTAACTTTTTTTAGTTTAATTTTATTTTTAAGGTCATATATACAGGGGTTGCATTAATTGTAAGGTAGTGAATACCTAATATGTCGAAATTTTAACCACTAAATCATTTTTCTCACACTTTTCCTTTCCCCCCAAATCCCTCACAAGTTGTAATGTAAATTTCCAACATGTTATCTTGTGAGTATTGCTATTGCATTGGTTTACCCTTTGTCCTTTGTCTCCCCAATTTGTTGTTCATCTTGCCTTGTCAAATTAAGATAAATGCATGTGCAATACATACAGTACTGAAATCAAATACAGCACGGGATAAACTATAGGGGAAAACACAAAAGAAAAAAGAAATCACATAGTACATTAAAAAACAAACAACCACAAAGAAAAAACCTCTATTTCCATATCTAGTTGTTCATTTTGCTCAACATGATCTTGTATGGTCCTATATACAAAGCTTTTGAGCCATTCTGTTCATCTGCTAGTGTTATTCTATACCATTTCCTATTATTACAAATGAGGGAAACTATGCAATGTGTTTTTTGAGTCTTGCTTGTTTTATTCAGCAGGGATTTTGAAAAATCTTTCCATTTCCTTTTGAATTGGAAGCATAGAATTCAGCCATATAGATAGATACATAGATAGATAAATAGGTAGATAGATAGATATAGATATAGATATATATGTATCTATATCTGACATTTTGTTGATTCGTTCATCTACTGAATGGCATATTGGTTTAAAACAGGTTTGCATATAAGTATCACGTAGGGTCTTTCAAAAATGGCAGATGACACCTCCCCAGAAATACTAAAATAATGATTTCTACGTAAGAAATCATTTTCAACAAGTGTTGAAATATCTGGATGAGTGTAATTTATGTCTTGCACTGAATTAGGCAGGAAGATATCCAATATCATATGGGATAAAAATGGTAGTGACAAAATATTCCATTGAGAAATATATAGGAGGCTGCCAGAAGTATGAAGAAATTCAAATAATTTTGAAGAATTTAGAAATACAAGCTCAAATATGTTTCTTTAAATAAAATTATGTAAGTGGAAGGGGAAAAGAAGGAGAAGAGTAGAAAATAACTGACAGCAGATCATTGTCCCAAGTTAGAGTCTAAAGTCATAATCTAGAGTACGGAGGAAGATGGCAGTCTAGGCTAAACAAGCTTTCACGTAGACAACAGTTTTAGTATTCCAGTCAAGAATCCTAGGCTAGAGAATCACACCCAGTGTGCCATCACAGTACAGAGAGTTTGGCCAGAGATGGAATATCCAGGCAAGGAAACAGATCTGAGCATCATTGGCCAGAGCCACCATGCCTACAGAGAGAGTCCAGTCAAAAAGATGCCAGACACAGTGTGCATATTCTACTCAACACCAGGAAGGGACTGTCAAGGAACAGATATATTCATGCTGCAAATTGCAGACCCAGAGAGAGCCCAGTAACCAAGATTCTGGCATGAGTAGAACCATGACATCCTCACTCCTTCTCAGAAAGCAGAGGAGGGAAGGCAGCCCCTCTCCCCACCACCAGAGAGCTCCATCTTTGATACTGACAAAGGCCCCGAAATTGATATTGACAAAAGGCCCAGACTTTGACTGTGCAACTACAGGACTTTGGTTGATGCTTGCCTTAAAATAGTGTTCTAGCACAAAAGTGGTGTTACTTTCCTACCAAATAGAGGCATTCATGGAATCCAATAAAAGACAGCTGAAAGGAAGTCAGGGAGACCTGAAAGGGGAATGTTGAATGGAGCCCAACAAAAGGAGAATGGGGAGGTCCAAGGAAACCATAACCAATCAACTAAGTGATTTGAGAATAAACACAACACCATATTAAGAAAGTAATGAAGTTCATATAAGATCTCAAACAAAGCTCCAACAAAGAATTTGAAGTCATCAAAGCTGACCAAATAGAAGGAAAAGAAATTAAAAACAAAGTGGAAAGTCTTGAGAGCATGGTAGACCATGCAGAAGATCGAATCTGAGGGATTGAAAACAGCCAGGTTATTTTAGAGAAAGAACATACAACTATCTAAGACAAACCCAAGAAATAGGATAGATCTATTCAACATTTGGAAGACATCCTCAGAAGGCCTAATCTGAGGATAATAGGAGTAGAGGAGCACCTAGAGGCAAAAGTTAATGGACTAGGAAATTTGGTTAACATGTTCCAAGCAGAGAACTTCTCAAACATGGAAAAAGATAAACCTATTCAGATTCAAGAAGCTTTTAGAACCCCAAATAGACAAGACTAGGACAGGATATCTCACCGTGACATCATAATCCCCATAGGATCAATTCCAATGAAAAAATCCTTAAAGCTGTCAAGGAGAAAAGATGAATCACCTATAAAGGGAAACCAATTAGAATAATATCAGATATCTCAGCGGAGACAATTACAGCAAGAAGAGCCTGGAATGATATATGCCATGCCTTAAAGACAAACAACTATCAACCAAGAATACTGTACCCAGCTATACTCTCCTTCATAAATGAAGGCCAAACAAAAACTTTCCATACCAAAGAACAACTGAAACAATTATAGCCACCAAACCAGCCCTATAAATGTCACTTAACGATGTCCTACACATAGAAAACCAACAAGGCCACAATAAAGGCCAAGAAACTGCACCCAATCTGAGAATCCAAGAACCATAAGAAGAACCCAGTTGCTGCAGCCCCCAAGAAGGTGCATAAAATGGTAGGAATTTCCAAAGAGCTCTCAATCCTGACTCTCAACATTAACGGATTGACTATCCAATTAAGCGACATAGACTGTCAAGTTGGATTAAGGAGCAAGATCCTTCTATCTGCTGCCCTCAGGAGTCTCATATTGCCCATAAAAACAAACACACATTTTAAATGTGAAAGTCTGGAAAAAATCTACCAAGCAAATGGCCCCATAAACAGGCGGAAGTTGCAATCCTAACAGACAAAAATAGACTTTCAATTAAAATTAGTGAGAAGAGATAAGGAAGGTTGCTACATACTAATTAAGGGATCTCTACTTCACAAGAATATTACAATTCGATATATTTATTTGCCAAACAACCAAGCACCCAAATTTATTCAAGAAACACTACTTTCCTTCAAATCTGACATGTTTGGGATTTTAACACACCACTTTCCCCACTAGATAGATCAACTCGGGGAAAAACTCAACAAAGAAACCACAGATCTAGAGGGTTCCAGGAAGATGGCGGAGGAGAAGCTGGAGTCGAAACAAGCTCTTGCATAGAAAGCAGTTTTGGAGTTCCAGTGAACAGTCAGTCCTAAGCCAGAGAATCACACCAAGTGTGCCATCACAGGACAGAGAATCAGGCCAGAGAGGGAAAATCCAGGCAGGGAGACACATCTGAGCTCTTGCTAGCAGCCGCTGCAGCCCCGGCAGCGGTTGTGGGGGCGGCGATCACAAGCGCCATACCTGAATCACAGAGAGAACAGGACGAAGGAGCCAGACGCAGCGGGCGAGTGGATTCTACTCAACACCAACAAGAACCTACAAGGAGCAGACATCTTCATCCTGCAGTTCACAGACCAGAGACGACCCAGGAACCAAGACTCGCCATGAGTAGAAGCCGGATGTCCTCACTCCTTCTCAGGGAGCAGAGGAGGAAGGCCACCCCTCCACCCCACCAGTACTGGAGATCTCCATCTTGTATACTGACAAAGCTCGGCAGAGCTGCTAGCTCCAAATCAAGCCTTGGAATAAAACGAGTCATTTAGCAGGTCACAAGAACTTAACGACGGCGTGACCTGCCAGACTCAGCTCCACCCAGGGAAAAGTCACACAGCTTGGGCACCAGCCCTAGGAGTGGTTTTCTTCACTGGGTAATCAGAGCCAGAGGCTGCCCCTCCTTCTAGCAACCTCGACAATCGATTGAAATTCTGTAAACAGAAACCTTGAGAATGTCTTCAGGCTGGGCTCTGTGAGTTTTTCACAAACTAGCCCTCGGGAAAAGCTACTATTTGTTGAAAGGCCTCAACTCTACCCAGAACCTAGCCTCATCACTGCATCTCCCTCTTTTGTGATACTCAAAGCAGATCTGCCTCCCATTGAACTAGCCTGGGAAGAGGATCGCAAAATCCTGGGTAAAGCAGAGCATTTTTGTGCCTGTTCCAACAAACTGAATTAAGAAACCAACCAAGCCACAGGACCACAAGCAGACCAGAGACTCCAACAAGAGGCTGGTTAAGGACACAAGGAAGATACAGGATTTTTCCCACCCCTCCCCAAAAAATCAAAGAACTTCTTCTTCTTCTTCTTCTTCTTTTCTTCTTTCTTCTTCTTCTTCTTCTTCTTCTCTTCTTCTTCTTCTCTTCTTCTTCTTCTTCTTCTTCTTCTTCTTCTTCTTCTTCTTCTTCTTCTTCTTCTTCTTCTTCTTCTTCTTCCTTCTTCTTCTTCTTCTTCTTCTTCTTCTTCTTCTTCTTCTTCTTCTTCTTCTTCTTCTTCTTCTTCCTTCTTCTTCTTCTTCTTCTTCTTCTTCTTCTTCTTCTTCTTCTTCTTCTTCTTCTTCTTCTTCTTCTTCTTCTTCTTCTTCTTCTTCCTTCTTCTTCTTCTTCTTCTGCTTTACCCTTATATAAATTTTTTTTTCTTTTATAAAAGTTTTTTACTCTTTAATTTTTGCCTTTTTTTGAAAAAATTTTTTTTCCAGTAATTCTTTTTTCTCTTCTAATTTTTATTTTAGTGATACGTGAGTGTGCGTTTTTCTTTCTTTTTTTTTGGTTTTCTTCTCTTTTTTTCTTTTTTAATTATCTTTTTGTTTTTTGTTTAGCTCTACTGAACTTCTGGTCTTTTTTTCTTCCTTCCTTAACCTTTTCACCTTTTCCTCTCTTTCGTTCTTCTTTATGTGATTTAATTCTTGTCCTGCACAACCTCAAATAAACCCGTAGTTAACTATTAGACCCTATCCCCCATTGTATACACACTTAATCCACAAATTTATTACTCAATTCAAAACCTCTGAGACTTAAATTCCTTAATAGCAGTACTACCTCTTTATACCTATATAATATTTTAAGCATTTTTATTTTTAAGTTTTTCACATCTCCTTTATACCCCTCCCCTTCACTCAATATATTCATGTTCTTCTCTAAATAGATTGTTTTATTTCTGCATAATATTATTGATTTTTACTTTTCTATTTTAACTGGTTTCTTTTCTTCTCCCTTTCAGTTTCTTCTTTTTTTCTGTCTCTCTACTTTCATTCTACCCAACCTATTTCCTGCTTTGAGATTAAAGCTTAGTTAACTCTCCCTATGCCTCCCCACATCAATCTATTCCTATTTTTTACCCACATCTGTCCCTAACCCTAATAATTTCTGTTTTTCCAAATTCTTCTTTGCGGTTCGTAGTCAACTAACATATGGTTGTTTGATGTTGAATAGATATATCTGTTGAACTAGATTGTATATGTAGACTATTGACTGTGCAAATTCAGATTTTGGTTGATGCTTGCCTTAAGAGAGTGTTCTAGCACAAAACAGGTGCTATTTACATCTCAAATGGGCAGAGTAAGCCAGAAAAACACAAGAAAAATGGCAAATCCGGGTATCTCAATCCCCAATCTTGATAATCAGGAGACAGAACAGATAATGAAAAATCCAGAGGAGAGTTCCCAAATAGCTCTACAAACACTGCTGGCAAACATGATAAATTAAAAGATTGAAAGCATACAAAGGACCCTGTATGAGCATGATAGGGAGAGAGAGGAGGCAATCCAAAAGTTTATTCAGGAATATCATAAGCGTGAGGAAGCTACTCAAAAACTGATAGAGGATTTGTGTGAGCAGCTTGAGAATACTCAACGAGAAAGGCAAGAATGAAGTGAGCAGGCTGAGAACACTCAAAGAGAACTCCCATGAAAGGGAGGAAGCTAATCAAAGAGGAATGCAGGAATTGAGAGATCAGGAAGAGAATACACTAAGATCAGTAAAGGCCTTCATGGAATCCATTAACAAAGAGCTGAAGGAAGTCAGGGAGACCACAAAGGGAATGCTGAATGGAACCCAACAGAAGGAATGGGAATCCAAGGAAACCATAACCAATCAACTAAGTGATCTGAGAATAAACACTGAACACCAAATTAAGGAAGTAAAGAAGTTCATACAAGATCTAAAACAAAGCTTCAACAAAGAATTTGAAGCCATCAAAGCTGACCAATTAGAAGGAAAAGAGATAAAAAACAAAGTAGAATGTCTTGACAGCACGTTATACCATGCAGAAGATTGAATCTCAGGGATTGAAGACAGCCTAGATATTATAAAGAAAGAACATACAACCATCCAAGACAAGTCCAAGAAATATGATAGATCTATCCAACACTTGGAAGACACCATCAGAAGGCCTAATGTAAGGATAATGGGTGTAGAGGAGCACCTAGAAACAGAAGTTAATGGTCTAGGAAATTTGTTTAAGAGGATCCTAGCAAAGAACTTCCTAAACATGCAAAAAGATAGACCTATTCAGATACAAGAAGCTTTTAGAACCCCAAATAGACCAGACCAGAATAGGACATCACACTGTCACATTATAATCCACACAGGATCAACTCAGACCAAGGAAAAGATCCTTAAAGCTGTCAAGGAGAAAAGATTAATCACTTATAAAGGGAAACCAATTAGAATCACCTCAGTTTTCTCAGCAGAGTCAATCAAAGCAAGAAGAACCTGGAATGATGTATGCCATGCCCTAAAAACAAACAACTATCAACCAAGAATACTGTACCCAGTAAATTCTCCTTCATAACTGAAGGCCAAATAAAAACCTTACATAGCAAAGAAAATATGAAACAATACATCTCCACCAAACCAGCCCTACAAAACATTCTTAAAGATGTCCTACACATAGAAAACCAACAAGACCCCAATAAAGGCCAAGTAACTGCACCCAAACTGAGAATCCAAGAACCATAGGAAGAACCCAGATTTCGCAGCCCCCAAGAAGGTGGATAACAAGGCAGGAACTCCCAAATAGGTCTCAGTCCTATCTCTCAATATTAACGGACTTAACTCTCCAATTAAGCGACATAGACTGTCTAGTTGGATTAAAAAACAAGACCCTTCTATTTTCTACCTTCAGGAATCACATCTTGCCCATAAAAACAAACACATTTTCAATATTAAAGGCTAGAACAAAATCTACCAAGCCAACGTCCCCCATAAACAGGCGAGAGTTGCAATCCTAATATCAGATAAAATAGACTTCAAATTAAAATTCGTGAGAAGAGATAAAGAAGGTCGCTACAAACTAATTAAGGGATCTCTCCTTCAGGAGGATATTCCAATTCTCAATATATATTCGCCAATTAAAGGAGCACCCAAATTTATCCAAGTAACACTACTTTCCCTCAAATCCCACATAGATCCAAAGACATTAATTGTTGGGGATTTTAACACACCACTCTCCCCACTAGATAGATCAACTCGGCAAAAACTCAACAGAGAAACCGCAGATCTAAACAGCTGCATAGATCAACTAGATTTAACAGACATCTACTGAACATTTCACCCAGCAGCATCAGAATACACGTTTTTCTCAGCAGCACATGGAACATTTTCTAAAATAGACCACATTTTAGGCCACAAATCAAACTTGTCTAAATTCAGAAACATTGAAGTTATACCTTGCATTCTCTCTGACCACAAGGGAATATAATTAGAACTCAAGACCAAAAGCCACCAAAGAAAGTCCGGTATCACATGGAGGCTGAACAACAAACTGCTGAATCCCGAGTGGGTCATGGAAGAGATTAGAACGGAAATTCAAATGTTCATGCTATTCAACAAAAATGAGCACACAAATTACCAGCTCCTCTGAGACACAGCAAAGGCAGTACTCAGAGGCAATTTTATAGCTCTGAGCTCCTACATCAACAAATTGGAGAGATCTGAAACCAAAAATTTAATCACATATCTAAACCTCCTTGAAAAGAGCAGCAAGATAAACCCCAATCCAGTAGACGCAAAGAAATAATTAAAATTAAATCAGAATTGAATGAATTAGAATCCAAGAAAACTATAGAAAGAATCAACAAAACAAAGAGTTGGTTCTTTGAAAAAATTAACAAAATTGACAGACCCTTAGCGAATCTTATCAGAAAAAGAAGAGAACACACCCAAATAAATAAACTCAGAGATGAGAATGGACACATCACCACGGAAACAACCAAGATTCATAACATTATTAGGGAATACTTTTCAAAACTTTATGCTAATAAGTTTGAGAACTTGACAGAAATGGACCTTTTCCAAGCAAATATTGACATGCCAAAACTAAACCAAGATGAGTTAAACCAGCTTAACAGGCCCATATCAAGCACTGAAATAGAAACAGCAATAAGAGGCCTCCCAGCTAAGAAAAGTCTAGGACCAGATGGTTTTACAGCGGAATTTTACAAGGCCTTCAAAGCAGAGCTCACACCAACACTGCTCTCTCAATTTCTTTATTACTCTTTTATTAGCTTCCTCACATTACGCGATTCCTGTTGCTCTCTTTGAGTATTTTTAGCCTGCTCACGCCATTCCTGACTTTCTCTTTTTCTGTTCTTGGCCAGCTCCCCCAATTCCTGTCTATCTCTTTGACTGGTCTCAGCCTGCTCATGCCATTCCTTTATTTCTCTTTGTGTGTTCTCAAGCTGCTCAAGCAATTCTTGTATCAATCTTTGAGTAGCTTCCTCACGCTCATGATATTCCTGTATTGAACTTTGGTTTGCCTCATCTCTCTCCCTATCATGTACATTCAGAGTCCTTTGCAGGTTTTCAATCTTTTCATTGCCCATGTTTACCAGTAGTGTTTGTAGAGCTTTCTGGGAATTCTCCAATGGATTATTAATTATCTGTTCTGTCCCCCGAGTATCATGAATGGGAGTAGGGTACCTGAACTTGCCATTTTTCCTGTGTTTTTACGGCTTGCCCTGCCCTTTTTGGATGAAAGTAACACCAGGTTGTGCTAGAACTCTATCTTAAGGTAAACATCAAACAAAGTCTGTAGATGCACCATCAAAAGTCTGAAGATACACTCTAGTTCAACAGATATATCTATTCAACATCAAACAACTATGTATTAATGGACTACAAACCACAAAGAAGAATTTGGCAAACCAGAAATTATCAGGTTTAGGGAGAGATATTGGTAAAAATAGGAATACAGGGATGTGGAAAGGCAGAGGGTGAGTTAATTTAACTAAGTCCTAATCTCATAGCGGGAAATAGGTTGAATAGAATGATAGTAGAGAGAGAGAAAAAAAGATAAAAAGAAAGAAAAAATGAGACAAGAAAAAAATAGAAGAACAAATATTAAAAATTAAAAAGTGAAACACTTAAAAACTTAAAAATTATGCAAAATACAAACATAATATTCAAAGAAGAATTTGTATAAGATAAGATAAAGGTAGGGATAGAAAGGAGACGTCAAAAACGTAAAAATAGAAATGCTTAAAATATTATATACATATAAAGAAGTAGTACTGGTATTAAGGAATTTAAGTCTAAAGGTTTTGAATTGAGTAATGAATTTCTGGATTAAGTATGTACACAATGGGTGATAAGGTCTAATAATCGACTATGGGTATATCTGAGGATGAGCAGAATAGCAATTAAGTCATGTTAAGAAGAACAAAAGAGAAGAAAATGTGAAAAGAATGAGAAGGAAAGAAAAAAAAAGGATCAAAAGGTCAGTAGAGCTAAACAAAAAAATTATAAAAAGAAAAAAAAAACAAAACAAGAAAAAAAAAGCACACACACTTATACCCCGAAAATAAAAATTATAAGAGGAAGAAAAAATTTTAATAGAAAACAAATTTTTTTAATGTTAAAAATTAAAATTTAAAAAAAGCTTTTGGAAAATTTTTTTATAAAATACTAAAAAGAGTTCTTTGATTTTTTTGGGGGGATAGGAAGATCCTGTATCTTGTGTCATTAACCAGTCTCTAGTTGGTGTCTGGTCTGTTTGTGGTGTTTGATTTTCCTGTGGCTTGGTTGGTTTCTTAAGTCGGTTAGTTTGAGCAGGCAGAAAAATGCTCTGCTTTACCTAGGGTTTTGTGATCCTCCTCCCATGCTGGTTCAATGGGAGGGAGATCTGCTGTAAGTATCACAAAAGTGGGAGATGGAGGTTTCCTCTAGTTTGGAGATGCTGTGATGAGGCTAGGTTCTGGATAGAGTTGAGGCCTTTCAGCAAACAGTAGCTTTTCCCTGAGGGACTAGCTTGTGAGGCACTCACAGAGCCCAGCCTAGAGCCTTTCTCAGGGTTTAAGTTTACTGAATTTCAATTGATTGTCAAGGCTGCTGTAGGGAGGGGCAGCCTCTAGTTCTGTTTATCCAGTGAAGAAATCCACTCCTGGGGCTGGTGGAGCTTGCTCGGCCCAGGCTGGGTGACTTTTCTCTGGGTAGAGCAGGTCAGGTTAGGTTCCTGTGACCTGCTAAATGTCTCTTGTTTTCTTCCAAGGCCTGAGTTGGAGCTAGCAGCTCAGCCAGGCCTTTGTCAGTATCAAAGATGGAGATCTCTGGTAGTGGGGGGAAGGGGTGGCCTTCCCTCCTTTGCTCCCTGAGAAGGAATGAGGATGTCAGGCTTCTACTCACACCGAGTCTTGGTTCCTGGGTTGTCCCTTGTCTGCTAACTGCAGGATGATGATGTCTGCTTCTTGTCAGTTCTTGCTGGGTTGAGTAGAATCCGCTCAACCGCCGCCGAATTCACTTACATTATTTTATTCTATTTCATTTACTTTCATAAAAACAGGTTTTTCATAAAATGATGCATAAAAAAGCCTATATACCCACTTACTTCTTCAGATCTTAACAATATTTATTTCAGAAATGTCTTTAGCTCTATAGTCAATAAACTGAAATAATACTAAAATATTCAAAGCCTTTTCAGAATTTGCAAGACTCGCTCTGGGTTGTTATTTATATTGGAAAAGATATTCTAAAAGCCTTATTTGTTAAAGTTGTGATAGGTACTCCCATAAAAAAGCCATTAGTGAAGATCCCATTGCATGTACAAAACAACTTCAAATGCATCCACAATCTGGAGGTGACACATGCTTTTTGTTTGTTTGTTTTTGAAAGGTATATCTAACAAGCATATCCACAATACTGATTTTCAGTCAATATGATGGGATATTCAAACCTAATAAATACAGGGTTGATTATCTTAGTTACAAAGAAAGTTATTTTCAACAGAAATCCAGAAAGAGTTTATCCACCTTGTGTTTCACAGGAATAACCATGGAGTAACACCTGTTTGGTCAAGTCAGTCAAACTCACTCCATGAGTATATGTTAAAAGTATAACCAATTTAAGAAGTCAAATACATATTTTGTACTGACAGTCATCTTACAAAAATAACTTACTACCTAATTATATCTGTATCTTCTTACCTAACATATAATAAGAGCTGAAAGTAGTCACTTTTATGTAACTTAATGTTGTATATGCTTTGATTATGATGATGTTATTATTTGACAAATAAAATGTACAGAAGGTTGGCTCCACAGAAATGACATGACAGAACACTGATAAATAAATACATTGCAACACAGTTAGCTCTCTTCAGTCTCACACGGTCCACATTGGCAAACAACATTGCAACAGCACACGCACACATATACACATACACACATGTGTGAACATGTACACACATATACTTGCATGCTAAATTCAGGGTTTAGTACAAAAAAGTACAAATAAAATATTAGTGATTAGGACAAACGTTAATTTGCCTTATTACAAAATAATACACAATCCATTTACCATGGGTGTTACATTTTACTTGCCTCACCACATGTGACCATTTAATTTATTTTAATTCATTCATTCATTCATTTGTTTGGTGCTAATACCAGGCTTGAACTCAGGGCCTGGCTCTGTCCCAGAATTTGTTGATTTTTTTGTTTTAGATTTCTCAAGCCTAGAATTTTACTGCTTGTCCCACAGCTCCATTTCTACCTTTTGCTGGTTACTTTCAAATCAGAAACTAATGGACTTTTTTTTTGCGTGG
The DNA here is from genome assembly GCF_019054845.1 of Dipodomys spectabilis. Lineage (NCBI taxonomy): Eukaryota > Metazoa > Chordata > Mammalia > Rodentia > Heteromyidae > Dipodomys > Dipodomys spectabilis. The sequence continues at coordinate 2,913,470 of NW_024871021.1, read as the reverse complement.
TCTGTTTTCAAACCACAATTCTCAGATTTCATCTTTCTGACTAGCAAGGATAAACACATGAGCCACTAGTGTGGCTTCTAGTTTTTCCTCTATAGCTATCTAATGCACATACTTAGATAGTAATTTAAAACTTAGAGTATAGAAGAAAGTTGTACAGTGATGATATTGTCCTGTCAGAAATTTAAGCTAGTAAATTTCTTCTTAAAACCATAAACAAAAATGCCATGATATAATATAAGGGAACTCACTATTGAACATATGAGTTTTAAGAGCTTTCTAATAGATCCATTGTTTGTTACCCAACATCTGTATAATGCAGTAGTAAAATAGAAGTCCTTTGTAGGAATACTTAATTACCTTGTTTTTAAAGACACTTGTTTTCATCTAAAAAAGTAGGCCTCTCTATTGTCTTCATGTGATTTTGATGATTGAAGGTGCTTAATGAGAAGTCAAAGTTCATTACTAACCCTTTGCTATCAATTACCTCTCATCTTTTCTTCTTGGAACATATAATGATAAAAGCAATAGTTCAGAATCAGCAAGCAATTGTTCAGATTCACACTTCCAGTGCAAGTGGATTACCAGTAATTAATCCTTGATACCATTTTCCACAAAGTTTTGTCCCAGATACAATCGGCCTGCCTTCTCTAGCTGCTTTGCTAGCCTGGACCTATTCCTTCACTTTACAGGAAAAGTGTGATTTAACTGATTTCAGTCAGATCTGTTACTAGAATTTTCAGAGATTTAGATTCTTGTCTGTAATTCGGTCAAAGCTATGTCTCTATATGTAGGCTATTAAAAATGTATGTTCTAATTTCAATAAATACATAAATTCTATTTCCATCTCTTGTAAAAAATAAAACTGTTTGCTCTATAAATTGATCAGAGGCATGGATTTTGTGGCTAGCTAGGTCATTGCACATCTGTCTCTCTCTTTCTCTCTCCCTTTCATGGTTCTCATAGATAATATGACTGCTCCATAATTATTCTAATTTATTTTGCTTTTACATTTTTGGTTGCATCATTTCACTTTCTGCTCTGCCATTTCCCAAATCATTTACATAGAAGGCATTATTTCATATTTTCTCATTCCTAGAATAAGCTGCACATGAGGACACCACTGGTCCTCATTTTCAGTCTATACCTTTGAATATGGAGGAAAACCTTTCCTCTGCTCTCTATCAATTCCCTATTCTCCAGTTAGTATAATTTCGAAGAGTAAAAATGGAAAAAGAGAAAAAAAATCATGGTGAAATAACAGATGTAGAAATTTCACTGGATTTTTCTGACCAGTTCAACCAACGTGAACTATTGGGGAATACATGTGTACCTCATTCCCACTGGTACTCAATGTCTCTGGTTAGGCAATTCTGATGTAGACAAGGAAAAAAATGAAAAAGTGAGGAATGGTAACATTTGCAAAAAAAAATGGAGAAGTATTCAAGCAAATTTTTGTTTGGGCTGCTGAAAATAATTGGCTTACTACAGTACAGAGACTACTTTCCAAAAAGAACACTCATGTGAATACTACGGATGATGATGAGTATACCTCTCTTCATCAGGAAGCCTACAGTGGACACTTTGACATTGTCCATGAATTGGTGGCTCAAGGCAAATATTCATGCAATAACTGTGAATGGCTGGGCACCCCTGCACAGTGCTTATATGTGGAATAATACCAGAGTGGCTTCTTTCTTAGTTCATCATGATGCAGATACCACTGCCCAAACTAAAGTCCTCTTGACCCCCTTGCATCTTGCTGGTTGAAATAGAAATAGCAAAGATATGCTGGATCTCCTTCTATTGAAGCATTATATGAAACCAGGTCTGAAGAACTTGGAAGAAGCTGCATTTGATATTGCCAAAAGGATAAATATGTATCACTACATCTTTGAAGTTGTGGAAGGCTGTAAAAATTGTTCTCCTAAGTAATAATGGTTTGGTTAAGTTTCTGAAATTTTAAAAATGCCAATCCATCTTTGTGTCCGTACAAAATATTTTCACAATACAAAGCAACGGCAATATCTTACTTTAAAAATTCATGGATTCCATCGTATTTTTCAAGTGAATTGCCTGACGTTGATGTCAAAATATATTCAAGATTTGTTTGTATACATCTATAATGATTTCTGCCGAGTTTGTGATTTTTTAAATCAGAAATCATTTTAACTTATCTGTTGAAATGAGTAGTACAGAAACTAAAGATATTTCTGGTGCTTGTCTGAAAAAAGTATATTTTAAAATAATCTGTATTTTGTTTGTACAATGTCCAAAATGTATTTCATTTGTTCCTGGATATAATACTTTGAATTCTACATTGTTTTATGATACATCGGTTCATTATTAAATGTGTTATTTCAGATAGCATTCCATATAGAAACAGATTAAGATTACTTTTTATCCTAGGCCTATATAGTATTTTATTTCTTTGGGATAAAATGACAATGATATCTAATTTGAGAAGTTTTGTAAAGATTATGCTATGTAAAGGCCTTTCTAAGTTGAGGATTTAGTACACTGATGTCAAACTAACTTTCAGATCAATGAATTACATTTATTGTTACATTTGCATTTGTGTAATCAATTTTTTAATAACTGTTTTTAATTTCTTGCATCTGAAGAATGAAAAATATGGAATACTTCACACATTTTCATATCATGCTTGTGCAAGTGCCATGTTAATCTCTATATTGTAATTTGGGTAAACGGGCTGCTGAAGCATGTAGTATCCTGTAAATTTAAGTAGTTAATGATGCAGTCTTTATACAGGCATATATCCTTGATTAACTCTTTGTAACTAGGAAACCTTATTGTTCCTAAAAATGCTATTGATCTTACTTCTCTAAAATTCTGTGTATATTGGAAAAAAACTTATATTGTTTGGTCGATTGCTCACATTTGCAATTTTTTTGTCAATGACTATTTTAAATATTTTTCATTTTAAATTTGATCATACTTTGAAGCCTTTATAGTTAGGTCCAAAGGTCGTCCTTTTCAAGTACTTATTTATCAACTGAGTTAGCTTTGTGGAGCTAATGGATTCAAATTAAGCCTTGCTTAAGAGCTACTTGTAAACTTCTGCAGCTTAAAAGTTCCTAAATGAGGTCTTACTGGCACAAATGTCTACCTGACCCTTTACTATTCTTCCATGTAGCAACAGTCCAATCAGAATATCTTACCCTGACAGCCTAGATTTTCTTATTGGAACAAAACTAATCTTAGTTAAAAGAGATCATAGAGAGATGAACAGTTAAGATAGAATCGTTTAGACTAGAAGGTATTTTATCAAAAAATAATTGTTTTTATACCTAACATTTCAAAAGTGGCTAAAGCCAAAAAGGTGAAAAAATTTTCACATGCATGATTACTACTAATGTCCTGGCTAGTCTACCATCCAACCAGGAAGGAATTTACACTACTGCCTTTCATTCACCAAATATTTTCATAGTTAAAAGAGAAGTCTATATGTTTCTCCTCCATATTAGGCCTTAAATTGGTAATGTTTTAATCACAGAGTTTACTCTTGCCTCTAGGCTGTAAATCTACAAATGGTAAAGCTTTAGGTCCAACTCTACCAAACACTGAGGTAGAAATAATGGAATAATACATTAAAACACAGTTGCCTTTGATACCCTAACCATAACAAAACATTGCAAAACATGTGCCTTTTTCTTATATTATATATAGTTATATATTTTATATTTATACATGCTGATATTTTATTTCACATATTGAAACTTACTAGAATTAATTGATAATTTGAAAATAAATAGATATATATTACAATAAATAGATTGGAATATAAATAATTAGGTTTAGAATATACATATTAGAATATGAAAAGTATCAATGCAATGTCTTCTGTATAAACTTGTGATACGTTCTAAGTGTTCTTGGTCTTCAGAATTCACATTGTAAAAAAAAAATGTCATTTTCCTCTAATCTGTAAAGGAATTTACTCTGCTGCTCTGTTATTATTTTAACTCACTGGTTCCAAAATGTTTTTCTCCATATTTCTGAAGCATTCCTACTGATTTTATGCAAATTTTGCTGATACGATGTCTAAAAGGTATTATTCTTCTGCAAGACACACATATCCTAGGATCCCAGGTCTCAGTTATCCACATCATCAAGTAACAAGGGCAAGACTTCTCATCGAGGCCCATGCAACATGCCAACAGAAAGTAATTGAAAATCCATCTCAATTCCTGACGACACTGGAATTAGCAGTAAGCAATTGTGAAATGCAAGGCAATTTAAAATGAAATATGAGATCACAAAATCTGAAAGAAAGTACAGTAATTCAAACTTTCAATTTACAAATGACCAGCCCATATGAGTGAACAAGATCACAAATGTCACAAATTATTTTTAATACCTCTCTCCTAATAATTACTTAAAAATTTCAGTCCAACGTAATTAGGCCAAAAAAATAGTTCCTAGAATGATAGATTCATAATTGGTCTACCAAGGTTAGGAAGATTTGACTAACAGGTCAAATATAATTCACAAAAACATTAATTGAGAAGATCGTTAATGCTCCAAAATACTGGTACTTCAGTAAAACTTGGTTCTGTAGTATATAAATGTTATCATTCACAAAGAAATGATAACCTATTTTTAATCTCCTGAAAACAGATTCCTATTCAAATAATCTTTTAAAATCATATTCACCAAAGTAACAATTGACAAGTTGATGATAATTAGTGACATTACAATCATTTCAAGTTTAGGGTGCAAGTTACAATAGAGTTGATTTATTTACCCAGCACTAATGCCAAACAAGTTCAACCATTCATTAAAGTGTAGAAATAGTACCACCCACCATTTGTGTTGTTCAGTAGGTGCCTTCCAGGAATGTGTTAAATAGATCAACCTCCCATAATTCAAACTCAAACACTAGCTAATAAAGTAAATTTCATCACTTAATAAGGTACATGTTAAAAAGTCACAAATAGTTGCCTTATCATATGTTGTTTTATGTTTTCCCTATCTGTCTAACATAGTAAGAAATATGACTTAAAGTCATGAATATGAGTACTCATCAGAGATGTGACAAACATAAAATCTGTCTTCTATTTCTCTCATATTCCTCTATAGTAGTAAATCATAGTAGTTTTCTTCTTTTTCCAAAACTTATAGGTAGTAGAAAATATTATCCCATGTAAAATAAAATAATCACAAGCCTTTTTACAAAGCCATTTCTAAAATTTGGTAGTTAGGAATATATTCTAAGCCATTTTTAAACTTTCTTGTTGACTAAAGATTAATCTTCCAAATGGATGAGAATAAAATCATGTCTTGGTGCTTCACGTCTCCAGTCTTGCAAATTGTTATTGCAGATGAATGAATTGTGGAAATATAAACTGACATCAGTTCAAGTATAAGCAGGATTGAAACTCCATGGAATGTATATAAACCTTTCAACTTATTAACAGACAGTTTAACAGAATGACTATCAGGAAGTTGAAACCAGAGAAGAAAGACATAGAATGAATGAAAAATGGAACGAGGGGCAAGTACAGCTAGAATACTCAATGTACACATATGATAAAGGAAGTAGTAAATCTGAAATAAATCTTGGAGAAGGGGTTGGCTGAGAATGATAGAAGGAGTCACTCTGATCCAGGAATATTGGACAATTTGATGGACATATTTATTGTAATACACTTGCACAACCTTTTGAGATTTAGTTTCAAAACACGAAACAAAAACACACAAAAAACACAAACAAACAGCAATCTCTAGAGAGGATGAATATGACGTCTCAAAATTTTAAATAGTTAATGAAGGGTAGTCTTGGGAAAAGCAAGCAAAGTTGTTCAAAGAGGGCAGTTTGGGGTATCAGAGAATTTTGAATAGATTTAAATAGATAGTCTAAAGTTAAGAATCACCAACATCTGCTGTAAATATTTTCTACTGTGAGTTCTCTTTGTCTGCAATGGATACTCCAGTGCTCAGCACACTTGATAGCTTGTGAAGATAGAATGGAAGAAACAAATCAAGAACCCATTACTCCACTGGAGACAGAAGAGTTCTTTATGTTTTCTCTCCTCTCTCTTCACTACTCTTTCTTCATACTTTTAAGTCAAGTGATTTTGAATTATATCTTTCATTCTTTGTTCTGGCAAAATAATTAGCCCAAATAATTTACTAAATATTATTTGCCATTTTTTTCTACCATGCTGTTTACTTATCCAAGAGAGTCCATTAAACTTCACTCTTGCATTTGGTTGCCACGAAAACCTAACATCTATGTTAATGAGGACAAACTCTAATGTAAAACTTTGTCTCCATAAAACCAGTCCAAGAAGCTGTGATCACAAAAATTTAGCTATACTTTTTTTCTTTTACCTTGAAAATCTTCTTGTGTCTAAAGGGTTACAAAATAATTACTCCCCCACTTTTTGGTTCAATCACTTCTAACCTAAAAGATATATTTTGCTAACAAGGTGCTTAGAGGATGTATACTCCACTTTAATCTTCTCTCGTAAGACTCTCCTTAGATAACATATCAGGAACAAAGTTATTCTTTCCAAAATTATTTCAATAGATTACATTCTCTTGGTCTTGCTTTTGCTCAACAAGATGTATGGAGAAAAATAGAGTTAAATCACCCATAACTTGCATGACAGTGTCTGTTACAAAGGACAATACTTCTTTGTCCTAGTTCTATGTCCTCATAGTTCTTGCTTGATTTCCAATTAATCATACCTTCTTGGCTGCAAGTCTAGTGAAGCTGAAGGAGTATAAGGCCTCCCCCACTGCTACATCTTCATGGTTTCTCTTTTTAAACTCTTTTATTTGGTTGTGGATTTATGTTCATGTCTTCATTCAATCTGTTCTGCATTGTAGTGAGACAAATAGGCTCTGTAAAATCACTTTAGGTAGCAAATATATTTACAAAATCTATATCAAAAAGTTTTGGAATCCCTCTACTGCTGAAGTCAATACGCTTAGCTAGGGCTTCTAAGAACACCTTTTATTACCTTTTCAATTTGCTCAATTCTTTTCTGATCCCAAAACTTTTTGGCTAATGTAATAAGAGAAGTCTTCACTATATCATGTTAATAAGGATATTATATTTTGTGAGCTACTTAGAAATGTGAAACCATTGGTTTGAGGTATCCAATCAGATATTTTTTTTTTTGTTTCAGTGCTTCACATGCAAAGACATTGTGTAAAGTATTATAAACAGAAAAGTGTATACCCAATACCTTCTTTCATTGTTGAGGGCACTTTCTCTCTAAATATTTTGACCCAAATTATCTTTTTCAGAGAATTACTGTTTGGTAATTAAAGTCAATTCACATATTTTGATGTCTTTTTTTTTTTTTTTAAAGAAGTTTGAATTTAAATTCCACTACAACCTTGTTTCACACAGTGAGATTATATGTCCTGGGTAAGGATAATTCTCAAGGGAACCTATAGGATTAATAGCAAGGTTTATGAGGTTTGTTTTTTTAGTGTGAAAATGAGCCATCTTCACCCACATTGCTCCCTCTCAGCTAAGTCTCCATGGATTTCTTTGCATGAAAGCCTATTTTCCCAGGCAATTTTAAATTTCGTTAATAGGCTAAGTTGTTAAAAAGTTTGAACAATTAAAATTTACCTGGCATAATTTTAAAACTCTTTTGAAATTCGTTTATCAGAATCGCGAATTTACCAATTCTAATTCCAACTTTACCATCAAAAACTGTTAACATGCTGTTTTCATGGTATAGTGTCCATGAAACTATTATTTTCCAATGTCTTTGTTATGCATATATATGACTATATGAGCTGATGCTGAACAAAATGAACTGCAAGATATGGAAACAGATTTTTATGAGCGGTTTGTGTTTTTAATGTACTATGTGATTTCTATTTTCTTTGGGTTTTTTCCCCTATGGTTTGTCCCCGGCTGTATTTGATTTTGGTACCCTGTGTATTGTGTATACATTTACCTTAATTAGGGAAGGAAAGAGGAACAACAAAATGGTGAGACAAAGGACAAAGGGTAAACCAATGAAATAGCAATACTCACAAGACAATATGTTGGAAATGTACATTACAACTTTTGAGGAGTATTGAGGTGAAGGAAAACTGTGAGAAAAAATGAAGGAGGGGTTAACACCTTTGAAAAGTTATGTATTAACTACCTTACAATTACTGTAATCCCACTGTACATCACTTTGACAATAAAATTAATTAAAAAAATAAGTTGCATGAAAAAATTTCACTGTATTGGTATAGTAAATATTATTCTTTATGTAGTAACTTTTAAAAAATTAGTACTATTTTGCATCTAATTTGAATTAATTAAACGTTTTTAATCAGAGGACCATCAACTTGAATCCAACTAGTCAATATTTTCACTATATACTTGACAATATTTTGAAAAAAGAATCAATTTAGTACTTTCTCATACTCAAACCAAAAACAGTTTAATTGTATGGAAACCCATAACTTTAAAAGTAAATAAGTTGTTAAGAGGAGAGAATATATGTGTTCTTCCAAATTCTGATGACTGATACCTACTCATTTTCAAATTCTGAACATTCCATACCTGTTGGCATGTTATGAAATTCTGCAATAGATGCAGTTTCCAATGGGGTGTTACAGATTGAGAAATCAACAGAAAAATAGCCACATTCTAGTAGAGGATAAAACTATGATGCACCTGTAATAATTAATTCTTCAAGAATAAGCAATTGTTTATCAGAGTAAGTTATTATTTCTATGACCATCAATCCTAAGATTTATGCCATAAAGTCATCCTAGCCCAACAGTTTCCAACTTGTAGGGTACACCTCAAAATTTCCTTAATTCATTTCACCAATAGCTTATCTCTATTGTGAAAAAAATACTACACCTCTGCTAATGTGATGCCCTCCATGTTCTGGAAAGAACACCACAATAAACTGGGTTACATGATGTGCCCCCACTGGTATTATTGAGATCAGAACACTTGCAAATATTATTTATACTTATGCTTTTTAACTATCATAGATATTTAGGATGGTAAGATCGGAAGATTACAGTTCAAAACCCACCCAGGGAGGACGGTTCCCTAGATACTTATCTCCAAGAAACTTCTTTAAAAAGCCAGAAATAAGTGGCACTGAAGTTGAAGTGGTATGGCACGAGCCTTGAGGATAAACAGGCTCAGAGACAGTGTCCAGGCCCAGAGTTCAAGCCTTATGACAAATCAATAAAACAAAAACAAAAATGAAAACAAACCCCAAACCTAGCAATTTTCTCATTGTACACAGAGGCACATAATTTAGGAAATTGCTTTCTGTGTTACATACAGGTAGAAAAAAGAAGATGTCATACAATTATACTCTTCATACCATGTTACACCAAAGCCTCAAAAATTGCTATTTTCTAAATTAACATCATCTATATGTTGACAACTCTGTCTACATTATTCACATTATCATGTTATACATGAACTGTTGGAATTATCTATTAAGTTCTAATTATAACTCTCTTGAAAGAATATTCTAGGCAACTAGAATGCAAGACTCATTTGTAAATTTGTCAATTAAACCCTCTACTTAAAAAGAATTTTGTAGTATCTTATAGAATATGAAAATAAAAACAAAACAAAAACATTTATTTTAAATCTAAATTCTAATTTAGCAATATCTATAAAGACATACATTAGACAAACTTTGCTTTTTCTCTGGGCTTAAACTTTTGTAATCCTTCATCAATTCTTTGGAATCCAACAGGATTATGATAACTTTGGATGAGAATTTTGGATGGGAATCAAGAGCCATTTTGCATCTAGAAATGTTCTGTAATGAAGACAACATTTGAAACACAACTGAGGATTATATATGAGTTCCATTGTAATTGGAACCTTGACTTCTCAAATCATAGTGACAAAATTAGCCCAAATTTCCAACTGTGTATTCCTTTCTTGTTTGGTTTGTTGTATTAAGACAAAATTATACTACCTAGTCCAGGGAAAGTATCACTATGTAATTCCACTCTCTAATCTCCTGTCAGTCTGAGTGCTAGAATTGTAGCCTTGTATAACATTGCCCTGCCATGGTTTTTTGGTTTATTTAATCTAGATACAGACTAGCAATTCTGAACTTCTCCAGTGATATTATCCACTAGACTTCTCAGACTGTTCATGTACTATTTTCAAAGATGTTCTAACATTTGACACAGGATAAGAACATTTTCAAATGCACCTGCGGGTTCATTCCTCCATGTATCCAATCCCTTTAATATTCATTATTTGACTCTCTTACTATCTCTAGCTTACCTATTTAATATTCTCAAACTTTTTTGAAGAAAGGTCACTTGTGGATTTTCTAATTTTAAAAATTATCACTTGATTCTAGTCTTACTCAGGACATATTTTCTATTGCTTTCTAAATTTTCTACATATTCTTAGAGTTGTATCATTTGTGTATCTGTGTGTGCACATTTAAGTGCTTCTGTGTTTATGATTATGTTTGTATGTATGTATGCAAAAGCCTCAAGCTCTTATTTATCAATCTTGGTCATGACTGGTTTTCCATGACCTGAGCCATTCTTCCAATCCAGCTTTTGGCTGGTTAATTATGGATAGTGTCTCAAAAATTTTCTGCCCAGGCAGGATGCAAACTGAACTTCCCAGACTCCTTTATATTCATAGGTTTTATTTATCGAGTAGAATCAGCTTTTAAACTACAAACATTTTTGTGAGTGTAAAGTCGAAGTTGTAGCCTAGATTTTTAACTCCAGAATTCATATAAAGATAGATGAATGTACAAAATTACATATGCTGAGTGTACACTGTTAGAAATGTGATCCTAAGCTGGGTGGTGGTGAGATCTGAGGATTGGGGTTCAAAGCCAGCCCAGGTAGGAAAGTCCCAGAGACTCTTTTCTCCAATTAACTGCAAGAAAAGTGAAAGTGGCACTGTGGTTCAAGTGGTAGAGCGTTAGCCTTGAGCGGAATAGCAGAAGGAAAGTGCCCAGGTCCAGATTTCAAGTGCCAAGACCACCACCAGAATAAATATATTAGCAAAGGAAAGAAAAAGAAATGTCATCTTAATCACCAGTTCATTGCTAGTATATTCCCTACTCTCTCATGATGGACTTTTTTTCCCAGTTAAGTCCATACTCATGTCTGACTTTTTTTGGAAGCAGAATTATACTTCCATTGTTCTTTCTACAAAGTTGCTTGATTAGCAAGCATGATTTAGAAAGGGAGTGCCTTCAGAATTCGTGTTACACGTAGGAGTAATGCTTTCTCTATATCACTCCCATAAATCTACATACTAGACTTGGCTTTATTGTTTCAATGTTCTTATTTGTAGAGTCTTTTTATAGTATATTGAACCCTTATACTTAAAAATAGAACTTCTCCTATTATTGCTATTGTTTTCCTTACTGTTAATGCATGTACACTTGGGAAATAATGCGCAGCACATACACTCACAAAAAGAATAACCTGAGAACCTTCTTCCCATTTAAAACTCACCTTAATTTACAGAGAACTTACAAAGTTTGAACTCAATGTAGTCATTGATAATGTATTTAAAAGCAACATAAATTTCATATTTTCTCTTTACTAAGTTGTCTCTGAAACAAGTGTTACCTCAGGTCCAAAGGTGTCCTTGTGTTATTTCAATGAACCCAGAAAACTTTCATCATACCTCAGGCAGCACCATCGATTGTTAGTGGAAATAACTGCTACTGGATGTGGAAACTCCCAGGAGAGGAAATGAACATAGAGGAGTGACAACGTTCATGTTAACTTGTGCTTTCCTTTTAATGTACAAGAAAGAATCCCAAGGCTTGAAGGAAACTCTGTCCCTGACTTTTTCGAGTGTGTTCTATACTCATATAAAACTTTTCTGTAAACTTCTAGTTGAGAGTATTACAAAAAGAAATAATGTGCCATTTGAAGGCCAAAATAGAACAAAAGGAAATAACGTTGTTTTAAAATTGTTCTACAGCAAAGAAACAAAGAGATGGAGGTTTTAAAGTGTCTTATGGATGGATATTTCATCCCTGAGATGATTCTCTTTTTGCAGAAGACAGCTATCAATTCCTTTCGTCTGATCCTGAGTTCTCCAGAGCAATAAGGATTACAAAAAAGCAGGATCCAGTGGCTATGAAAAGCAAAAGTGCCTCTTCTCATACTAGTGCTCCTTTAAGGAGGGTCCCAAAGAAATATTTGGGGTTTTTGTTTGTTTGGATTGTGCTGATAATGGGGCTTTACCCAGAGGCTGGACCCTGATCCTGAATAGTTGTCTTTCCTGCCCACCTGCCCCCAAAGCAAGTACACTACTGCTTGAGCCAAAACTCTACTTTTGTTTTTTGGTGTTTAATTACAGATAAGAATTTGACCGACTCTCCTGCCTGGGTTGGCTTTGAACTAAGATAGTAAGACAGCTAAGTGATATCAAATGTATGGACTTTTCATTTGAAACAAGAAATATTAGATGAAGTTTACTGTAAACCTAATATTTGACAATTTTTAAAATAAAAGACTATGCCCAGCAAAAAGGCCATAACTTAAGTAACACAGCAAAAAATAATTTTGGAATTATTTTTTCTGCTTGGGAAGTTAATTGATCTTGTTCCTTTGGGGGAAACTTAAAGTCATATTTCTCTTTTTTTTGTTGGTTGTGGGGCTTGAACTCTGATCCTGGGTGCTGTCCCTAAGCTCTTCATCTCAAGTTGAGTAATCTACCACTTTAGCTAAAGTACCACTTCTGGGTTTCTGATGGACTTTCCAGACCAGGCTGGTTTGAACCACAATCCTCTAATCTCAACCTCCTGAGTAGCTAGGATTACAGGCATGAACCACCAGGACCAGGCTCATGTTTGCATTTATGTGCACTGAAAGACACTATGTAGCCAAATAATGGAAATTTGAACAAAATGATGCCAATGAGGCTTTTCAGAAAAATTGAGGTAGCAATGAATATGTCGTCCTTTTCCATGTTGTTACATTAATGACTCATGAACTATTACATTAGCATCCTCTGCCATCTGTATAGGTGTATTTAGTATCAGGAAATGTTCATAGAGAAATATAGAAAGACAGATTTTTAGAAAGCAAAGGAGATCAGGTATGAAAGAACAGCATAGAAGGAGATACATTTATCACACAGAGATTAAGAACTAGCCTAAGAGATTTAGAATGCTAAAGGCAATGAGGAATAAGCCTAGTTGATAAATAGTTTTTCAATAACCAAAAATGGTTCTCTAGAACAGTTTCTGCTATATCTTAGTTACTATCATTTATTCCTTCCATCTGGAGTCATTCCTTCTCTTCTGTCACAATTGTAAATTAGTCTCTGCCTTTTGGTGTCATGACTGACCAAAAAGATTTCCAAATCTCACTTAGACTACCCTTGTCTTTGTGATTAGCAGTGACCACACAAAATCCTGGTATGTTTGAATTACCAGAATTAGCCTTCACCTGACATCTAAGCACATTCCTGACATTAATTGCTGTGACCTAATGAACAAAACTTTTTTCAACACACTATCCTAATATAAATAAAGTACATGAATTAGAGACTATTGTCAGGTGTCAGAATGCAATTATATATTGCAAGAATGTGTTCTTTATTTTGCATTTACTAACCAAAAAAAATTTTTTGCCCTGACCCACAGAGCACTTCCAGAATGACAGGGCCTCCTTGGGTTCCAGCCACATGGAGACGCTGGGCCACCTCCTCCAGCACCCATTCAACAAGTTCCTGTGTGTGAGAGAGAGGGAGAGCGAGAGAGAGAGAGAGAGAGAGAGGGAGAGAGAGAGAGAGACAGAGAGTCAGAATTACACTTAATTCAGGTGCCTGTGGATCAGAATTCTAATCCTAACTACACAGGAGGCTGAGAAATGAGGATCATGGTTCATAGCCATCCCGGGCAGGAACGACTGTGAGACTTTTATCTCCAAAGAACCACCCAAACTGGAAGTGGTGCTGTGGGCTCAAGTGGTAGCCTTGAGCTGAAGAGCTTGGGGACAGCACCCAGGCCTAGAGTTCAAGCCCCACGACTGACAATAAGTGGACTTCCCACCAAAAGAAGTGGACTAAATAGCACCCATTGTCCTAGGGAGCATGGTAGAGAAGTCAGTCTGAGCTTCCTGTGAAGTTGAGGTCCTAAGTAGGTCACCTGGCTTCTCTGTGCCTTGATTTCCCCAGCTGTAAAACTCAACAGACTGAAGGATCCCCTGCCTTATGGGGATAGGTTAATGATGAAAGAGAATCATGTTTTGTTTCATAATACCCACCTGTTGCATGATTAATAACTGGTCCCACCTCAGCCCTTTCTGGTATCTTCCTGTCATATGCTCACAGAATTACCAAGAACCTTATCTGAAGGCTGCTCCCTCTGTGCCTAGCCATGCTCTAGAGATCCCTCTATATAAATCTATTGTTTCCTGACAACTCTCCTGTGAGGAGACTGAGGTCTGATGGTTGAGGCCCTAACCAGAAGTTCACCTATGGCCAAGAATTGACTGCTGTGTACTAAGATTTTGGGATAATACATCTAAACCGATGAATGAGCATGGTGCTACATGTCTACCATCTCAACTAGAGAGGACCTACCTGTCACACATAGGAGGACTCTGATCCAGCCCAGCCTGAGCATATATTGAGTCTCTATTTCAGAAATGCCGGACAGAAAGGTGGTTCCTCAGAGCCAAGGAGAGGAAACAAGCAGGGTGTCATGGTGCCCACAGAAGGGTGTCTGACCCAGGTGGGGGTGGTTTTGGGGCAGCCACTTGCCTGTGCTGCTGGAAGAAGCTGTTGGCGTCTGTTCCAGGTGGGGCAATCAGCAATGGCGGCGGCATTATGGATACATGGGCCCAGAGCAGAAGACCAGGGGCAGAGACCTGTTTGGGGCCTTAGGCCAGCTGGCAGGGAGCCATCATCTGAGGATTAAAACCTGGCACCACTTCATGAAGGTAGGGACTGGGCCGGGAGGTGGGCTGGCGCATCAATTTCCTACTATACTCCAAAGTCACATCGAGTCTCTTGCTCATCACTCAGCCATCTCTACCTTCCTCAACTGCTGGTAGTGGTGTAAACTAAAAGAGGGTATCTAGGTGCTAATGGGAAGCCTGGAATGTGGAGAGGGCCACCATTCTTGTATCCCATTGATCAGAAAGAAACATGAAAGAATGGGGGTGTGGCCAGAATCCTGCGATGCCAGCAGCATGGGCAGAGTCAAGATGACAGCGGGTCCTCCAGCCCTTTGCGATGGAACTCTGTCCAATTCAATTGGGGAAAAGAAGGTGACCTGCTTTAGCTGGATGGCTGCACAGATAGTTGTGTATGTCTGTTTGTTGCCAGTCCTGGACCTTGAACTCAGGATCTGGGCACAGTCTGTGAGCCGTTTTTTCTCAAGACTCACCCTCCACACTGAAGCCACAGGTCTTCTGGCTTTGTTGGCACTGAAGTTTGTCAGGGGTCTCAAAGACTTTCCTGCTTAGGGTGACTTTGACCATGATCTTCACATCACAGCCTTGTAAGTATCAAGTAGGAGTGCTGCAAGCCACTGGTGCCTGCCTCATCATTGGTCTTGCTGATGTTCTTGGACAGACATGTGAGTTCCATATCCATGGGTCGAAGTGGTGGGAGCTGGAGCCCACAGTTCTTATCCTGGTCCTGCCACCTCCAAATGGAAGGAGATCCTAAGAAACTTGTTCCTATCCATATAATTAACAATGGAATGTGATATATGTCATGATTTAATGCGCAGTTCTTTTATGATTCTAGGATAAAATTATACACAATTATATTATAGGACACTGATCGATTTTAGTTAATATTTTATGAAGCATTTAAACAATCACATTCATAAAATGGAGGTATAATGAAATACCTATGAATTGGGCCTCACATAATATAAAGGTGCCATTTTTTATGCCAGGACTGGGATTTGAACTCATGGTCTGGGTAAATCTGTTGCACTGTGTGGGAAGGGAAAGCTTGCCTCCCTGAAGTCAAGAAATTCAAGTATTTTCCTTATGCCTGAAATTGATCCCCACGACTAGAAAACATCCTATTCATGTACAATTTATACATATGATTTATATTTATATACATATGTTGACTCCATATTGTGTTAAGTATAGCTATTTTATTTTTTGTTTTATTCATGTATTGAACGTTTATGTTATTGACTATTATGGCACATTGAACATTGATTACATTGATTAAATGGGATATAGGTCTACATATGTATTCTACTTCATACCTGACACCGAGGACATTCACAGAAAAAGAAAACATGTGTCACCATCAGCTTCTTACTCCACGATTCATTGCTTGGGAGTGCTGGCACTTGAATTCATGGCCTACAAGGCCAAACTTATGAATGGGTGAGTGTCATCACGCCATCCTGGGGCAAATTGAGTGGACAGGCAGAACCTGAGATTGTGCCACAGGTGTTAACAAAATAAGAACAGATTGACATTCAGATGGCAGTATGCTAATAAATATATATTTTATAGAGAACCAGAGATGTCTATACATTATTAAGTTATATAGACTATATTCCTACCAATTCCTGGGTATTTATAATGCCTCCATATAATTGTTATTGTTTTCATCCTTAAACTATTAATGAAATCAATCAGTGTCCTGAAGTTATTGTGTTACTGTAATTAATAATATTCTTTTTATGCATCATAAATAATAAATAAAATCAATCAGCCTCCTGAAATGATGCAGTCTAATTTATATATATATATATATATCCCTCTGAAAATTCTGTACAGAGGGGTTACAATTACATGGGCAAGATTATGAGTACATTACTTATCAAGCATTGTAGCCTCCTCCTTTGTTTCCCCTTCACATCCCTTCCCATCCTCCCCGCCCCCACCCAATCCTTCCACCCCTCCTCCCCCACCAAAGTTGTAATGTTCATTTACGACATTGTACATCTCATTGTTGCAAGGGTTCCATCTGTATCCCTACTTAAACGATTTGTTTTTCCCCTTCCCCTCCACAAATTATACCGACACCAAATACAGTGAAAGCAGGGGTTATACTGTGGGGGAGGGACATACAAAGCAACAAAGGAATAATCTTATAAATGTGTTAGAGACAATTGCACGAAAGAAAAAGAAAACATTTGCATACATATCTTAGGGTTCATTTCCCTAACATCATCTTATCTGATCTTTTCTGCTTGATTCAGACATATATAAGATATTGCAAATAAGGGAAACCATTTGACCTATGTTTCTTTGGGCCTGGCTTACTTCACGTAATATAATTTTTTCCAAGCCTTTCTATTTCCTAACGAATGGGGCAATATCATTCTTTCTGATGGAGGCATAGAATTCCATTGTGTATATATACCATATTTTCTTGATCCATTCATTTACTGAGGGGCATCTGGGTTGATTCCAAAATAAAAGACCCGGAATAGCAAAAACGATCCTCAACAGAAAGAATACTGCTGGAGGTTTATTGCAGTCTAATTTTATAGCAGCATCACTCACGACCAACGCATTCAACTGTGACATTGATAATATTCCATTGTTATTCCTATGGATGGGAATCAGTTTCTTAATATCTCCTGTTATTGGTTGGTGTCAGGACGAGGATTCAAAATCAGGACCTATGTTGCCACGTAGGCCTATGGCTTCCCTGAAAGTCTGCCATCCTTCAGCAATGCAAGGTGAAGTACCCTTTGCAACAGTGTCTTTCAGACCCAGGAGGGTTACCGTGCAAAGGAAGAAAAATTACAAAGGCCATATTTTTTCTGTGCATTGTTTTCCCTGCAAGGACTGGGGATCTAGGATCCCAGGAGCAGCTGTTTGTTCAGTTGCTGCACCCCAGCATAGGGTGATCAAAGCTGAGGCAGAGTTGCCACGACCTGAGTTCAAGCCCCACGCTGAGGAAAATTAAAAAAAAAATTAGCTCCCTGGCTTTGGATTTGAACTCAGGATCTGGGTAAATCTGCAGCAATGTGGATGAAGGGGAAGATCACTGTACTTGAAGATAAGAAAGTCAGGACTGTTCACTAGTCCTGAATTCAAGCCCCATCTCTGGAAACATACATTGTAAAATAGGATTTATACTTACCTGTAGATGGTCAGTCCATACATGTTTAGTGTTGTTCCTTGTATTTTTTGTTTTATTCATTTATTTATAGTTGATTTTACTATGATGAAACCCATTCTGTTTATTACATTGATGACATCCTATCACAGAGCATCAAGATTTGTAGAAATGTTCTCCATCATCCCTGACACCCAGGATTCTCAGAGAAAAGGAAAACAAGTTTCACACTTGGCTTCTTACTCCACGATCCACGTGTTGGTAGTACTGGATCTGAACTCAGGGCATAGCAGGACCAATTGGCCAATAAGTCTAGGTGAACACACCAACCTGTGAGCATCTAAGGAGCTAGGCCATTCCCAGCATCTGACATTGATCCCCAAGGTGGTCCACTATAGTCATAAATTCATAATTTAAACATAGAATCTATATTGACATACATGTGTGGACAGCATTTTGTATTCGGTGTAGGTCTCCTTTTTTGTCTATAATTCATGGAGGTATTGTGTATTTTACTAAATATGGTGACAGCTATAACTGTGCTAACATGGATGATGACTGTTCCCATGGTTATAGAGTTGGCCTATGCATTCTCCGCCCTAGTTGAGACCCAGGACTTTCACAGGAGAGGAAAACGTGTGCAACAACTGGCTTCTGACATCAGGATGAATCTTTTGTCAGAGCTGGGATTTGAATTCAGGTCTGGGCAGCTCTGTTGCACTGGGGGAGAAGGGGAAGCTCACCATCCTTGAAGACTAGAATGTCAGAACTGGTCCAGGGCCTGATTTGAAGCCACAGCACTAGACAAAATAGCACTAGACAAAATATCTATAGGTGTGGTATGCATCTTGCGTTCAGTGTAATTATTCTTTTTATCTTGTGTCATATTCATGGATGTATTTTGTATTTTATTGAGTATGGTGACAGATATAACTGTGCTGACATGGATGGCAACCTGTTCCCATATCTATAGAGTTGCCTATATAGCATTATCCATCCTCGATGAGACTGAAGACATTCACAGAACAGGAAAACATGAAACATGTACAACCTTGGGTTTCTCACATCAGAATGAATTTTTTGGCAGTGCTGGAATTTGAACTGAAGGCCTAGCAGACCCAATTGGTGAATGGGTCATGGTGAGCACAACAGCCTGTGAACCACTGAGGAGCTAGGCCATTCCTGGGACCTGAGATAAAGTCCTGGTGGGGGTCAATATAGTTATAAATTCATAATTAAACAGAGGATCTATATTGACCAATATGGCTGGGCAACATCTTGGTTTCGGTGTAGTCACTCTCTTTATTTTGTGTCTTATTCATTGATGTATTGCATATTTTCTTGAGTATAGGATGACAGATATAACTCTGGTGACCTGGATGACAACCTATTCTCATGAGTGTAGAGTTGTCTATACATTTTCCATCCTAGGGAGACCGAGAACTTGCACAGCATAGGAAAATAGGTGTAACGACTGGCTTCTCACATCAGGGTGAATTATTGGCAGTACTGGGATTTGAACTCGGAGCCTAGGAGGCCCAACTGTCCAATGGATCCACATGATCACACCAGACTGTGAGCCACTAAGGAGCTTGGCTGTTCCCAGTAACTGAGATTGAGTCCCAGGGAGGCCAAAATAGTCCTCAATGCATCATTGAAACATGGGATATGTATCCACATACATGAGTGGACTGCATCATGCATCGAGTGTAGTTATTCTCTTTATTTTGTATGCTATTCATGGATGTATTGTGTATTTTTTGAGTATATGATAACAAGTATAACTGGGCTGACATAGATAACTTATTCCCATGGCCACAGGGTGGCCCACGCATTCTCAAATCATAGCTCAGACCCAGGACTTGCATGGGAAAGGAAAACAGGTGCAACAATTGGCTTCTGACATGAAGATGAATCTTTTGGCAGGGCTGGGATCTGAACTCGGGGCCTAGCAGGTCCAATTGGAAAATGGGTCCATATGAGCACACCAGCCTGTGAGCCAAAAAGGAACTAGGCCATTTCCAGGACCTGAGGTTGAGCCTCCCCGGGGGGAGATTGTGGAGCACAATAGTCATCATTCATAAGCTGAAGGTAGTATGCAAAAAAGTACATATTTGTATAGAGTAGGAGAGATGGTGATCTATGATGGAATCCAATCTGTGTGACTACCGATTCTTGAACCTTTCCTGATGCCTCCATTTCATGACTGTGATGCTTGTTGTCATGCTTCATCAACTCTTCTTTACAAATAATCAACACCCCATGAGTCTTGCCTATCATTTCATACTCGTATCATGCACTAATTACTCATTCAAGGATGAGATCGATAGCATTCCATTACTCGTTCTAGGTCCAGAAACCAGTAACTCAGGATCTTCCACCATTCCCTCTTCATAGCGGGGGTTGAATCAAGCCTCAGGCCTGGAAAAGATACTCCTTATATACATTTGAAAGGTAGGATTTATACTTTCCGTACAGATGTTCAGTCCATATTGTGTTTGGTGTGTTTATTCATTTTATTTCTTGTTTTATTCATTTATTTACCATTTATTTTATTGACTCTGATGAAACCTATACTATTTATTACATTGTTTATATCCCACCATATAGCATCTAGATTTTAGATGTGTTCTCCATCATGCCTGGCGATGCTAGGATCTGAACTCAGGGCCTAGCAGGCCCAATTCATGAATGGGTGAGTTTGAGAATGGCAGCCTCTTGCCAATGAAGCTGTGAGGGGGTTCCCACATGCTGAGATTGACCCCCAGGTTTGGCCAAAACAGCAATACATGGATAGGCGGACGGTTGTATACAAATCAATATATATTGGTAAAGCGTGCCAGAGCCATCTATCTATGATTGAATGACATCTACTACGTTCCTACCAACTCTTAGGTATTTATTTTACTGCCATGGAAGGAATATTATTCTTTTCATGCTTAATAAACTATTAATTAAAATCAATCAGCATTCTAGGATTATTGCATCTAATTTTAGACTAGACCGATGCATGAACTACTCTTTCAATCAGTATTCCTATTTATAGGAATGAGTCTCTTGTGATCTCCTGCCATTAGTGTCAGGACTGGGATTTGAATCCAGGGCCTATGTTGACAGGTTGGCCTTGTCCTACAACTTCACTGATACCCTACCAGCCATCAGCAATGGCAGGTCAGGTCCACTTTGCAACAGTTTCATTCAGATCCAGGATGGTCACTGTGCAAAGAGAAAAATCCTAAAATCCCAGCCCTCTGTAGCTCGGCACTCTTTATGCTTTCCAGCTATTTTTTTTCTTCCTGAAAGCTCTCTGGGCCTAGGATCTCATGTTCAGCTATGGGTCCGGAGACTGCACCCCAGCCTAGGGAGATCCAAACTTAGGCAGAGTTTCCACGACCTGACCTAAAGCCCCATGGTTGGCCAAAAATAAATAATTAAATAAATAAATAAATAAATATCCAAAAATAAAAATAAATAAATAAATCATATAACTAGATTTTAAAAATAAAGCTCCCTGCCTGGTTTGGAATTTCTGCCAGTTTTCTTTCCTAGCCTGGGATTTGAAATCAGGATCTTGGTAAATCTGTAGCAATGTGAGGGAAGAGTTGCCACTACTTGAGTTCAAACCCCGTGCCAACCAAATATGAAAAACTAAGTCACTGAACTCGGCAGAGGGAGGTAGTTGTGGAGATGGGAAGCAAGGGATGGTAGGGAGAAAACAAAGGAGGAATCAACAATGCTCATTAGTAAATGAACTCATTACCTTAGTCCTGTACCTGTAACCTTTCTATACAACATTTTAAAAATAAATAGTTACAAAAGAACAGGAACAATATAGTTCTCAGAGAAGCACTTTGGAGGTAAGGGAAGGGTGTGTGAATAGCTGTACAAAGTTCTACTCTGCCTTTTTTTAATGTTCAGTATGGAACTGTAAACATAACTGCTTCCATTAAAAAAGTAAGTTACTGTCTTGGAACTGGGAACAGTATTTCCATCATTGCTAGGATTTGAGCTCACCGTCTAGGTAACTCTTTTGCACCATGGGTGAAGGCAAAGCTCACTGTCCTTGAGGAAAAGAAGTTCAGGCTAGAGTTCCCAAGGCCTGAATGAAGGCCCTGCAATAGAAAAAGTATTTCATTACATGTGTAATATATTATATATCCTTACATATATATGTTAATTTCTTATTATGATTTTATTATTGATTTTGTATTTAATTTTTATTTGATTCATTCATTTATTGATTATTGTATTTATTATACACAATATAGGCTACATTTTGCACATCTATTATAAAATTATGTACAATAATATAGGACATTGACTCATTTTTCATTAGTATTTTATTAAGTGTTGAAACATAATACATAATTAAATGGAAGCATTTGTCACAGTATTCAAATGTTTAGAGTCTCTCCCAAGTATGAGTTTGTCTTATCTTTGGACATCTTCCTATTGGGATTTCTTTAGATGATTTATAGTCAGATGCCTTTTCTTGAGGATATGAAAGTGAGGGATACAATTGTAAGTGTGGGGCCAGAAATGTGGCTTAGTGGTAAAGAGCTCGCTCAGCATGCATGAATACCAGGGTTTGAAACCTCAGTGCCACATACTTAGAAAAAGCCAGCAGCTGTGGTGTGGGTCAAGTGGCTAGCCTTGAGGAAAAGAAGCTCAGAGACAGTACCAAGGCCCTAAGAACAAGCCCCAGGACTGTCAAAAACAATAGGCCACATGCCAGTGCTCATACCTGGAATGCTAGCTTCTCAGGAGGCTGAGAGCTGAAGACCACAGTTCAAAGACAGCCTAGGCAAGGAAAGCCTATTAGACTCATCTCCAGTGAACCACCAAAAGACCCCATGTGGTGCTGTGGCTCAAGTGGTATAGTGTTAGCCTTGAGCTGATGGGTTCATGGACAGTGCCAGGCTTGAGTTCGAGACACACAATTGGAAAAAAGGGAGGGTTAATCAAAGTACTTTTCCTATTTGCTAATTATGAGAACATTCTTTGGAAAATGAACACTGATTGGCACCAGAATAGAAGTAAGAGCTCCAAGCTCAAGTGTAGCAGATCCATATGCCCAGCCTCTCAGACTCTAGCATTGTAACCTTGTGTCCTACCAGATTCTGAAAGGTCCAATGTTGAAAGGCTTAATATGTTCCCCAAACCCTTTGTGATAAGCAGTTGACTTGTATTGTCAATGTCATTGCAATTCTGAACCAAGCAGAGCACCAGTAGCTCAGGCCCGTCACCCTACCTCAGGAGACTGAGGTGTCAGGATCACAGGGTGAAGCCAGCCAGGGCAGAAAAGTCTATGACACTCAGACTTCCACTTATGAAAGGTCAGATGTTCAAGAGCTTCCTATGTTTCCTTTGGTGATAAGTACTTGCACTCTAAATGTTCTTAGAGTTCATGAGCTATAGAAGCAGGAAAGAAACATTATTGACCCATCCTGGGTTCAAATGAAGTTCTCAGGATCCAAACCCTAGCCATGTTAGCAGGAAGAACAACAGTGTAACACTGTAATTGAAGGCAGAAAACAGTTTCCAAAGCAAGCTAGATGCAGAGACCAGGCCTACAGGATTAGGAGGCAGAATGTACACACTCACCAGGGAAGGGAGCTGCAAAATCACTTCATTCTTTCCAGGAACAGCCACCAATGGGGGGAAACCTGAAACAGTTGTTAGAGTTGAACTAGGGTAAGGCTTTTCTCAGCCTCTTAAAACAATGAGTAATTAACCTTCTTCCCTTAGGTGAAGGGAGCCTCAGGCTATCTTTAGGTAACCAATAGAGAGCCAGTTTAGTGGGTGAGAGGGGAGGAACAGAGTATAAAAACACTGCTCTCTGGTCTTAGGGAGTGGGTTTTTCACTCTCCATCTGTCAGATTTGAAGGCCCTTCTTCTATCTCTGCCAGTCCTTTCTCCTTCCTTCATTCTCCATGTCATTAATGCAAATCCCCAGTTCAAGCCCCTGAGTTAGAACCTAGGTCTGCCCGTTTGATTCTGGAGCCCTTGGTTGCCTAAGAAGTGGAAAAGAGACAGTATTCCTGCCCTGTGGTTGTGTGAAGGCGATGCTGGTGGTCTAGCACACTGCAGAAGGCCTCATGACTGGGAATTGTTCCCTTCTTTCCTCCTGATATCCAAGACCAGATTCATCTATCATCTTTCTATCTATCTATTTAATCTATCTATGTATCTATCTATGTATCTATGTATTTGTGTATGTATGTATGTATCTATCCATCTATCTATGTATCTATGTATCTATGTATGTATCTATCTATCTATCTATCAACCCACCTACCTAGGTATCTCTTTGCCAGTTCTTGGGTTGAACTAAAGGCCAGGACAATGTCTCTAGCACTCTACTACTTGAGCCACAGCACTGATTCTGGATTTTTCTGTGTATGTGCTCCCAAAGAATCATACCCAAGGCTTCTTGCATGCTAGGAAAGCACTCTCTCAGCAATCCACATTCTCAGCGTCCTCATCTTTTCCTTAATGGTAGTTTTTACATAAGTGTGCTACCATTTTATGTCCCCAAGTTTAATTTTCTGAATACTGGTTACTTCTATGAAACCTGATCTTCACTTCCCCTGCCTGATTTGTGACTATTCTTGCATTGGTCCCATAATAAAATGTAAATAAAAGCTGCTGAGAGCTTCAGTGTGCATAATATAAGGAGACAGGCCTGGAACCCTGGAAGAGAAAAGCCATAGGCCTGAAATGCAGAATGATGCAGTGTGTGCAAGGAGCATATCTGAAAAATAAACCAGTAAATAAAAGGAGACGAATTGCATATGGTCTGTTTGCACTCAGAGAGGTAATATACACACATAAGGGCATAAGGCACTGATACATAAACTTGGCCTTCTCTTTTTGAAAAATTTTTGTGGCCATCCCAGGGCTTGAACTCAGGGCCCGATGCATTCTTCGGCTGTTTTTCACAAGGCTGAGGCTTTACCACCACCACAGATCCACTTCCATCCATCTGGTCATTAATTGGACATAAGCGCCTCCCAGGTTTCCTGCCTGGTCTAGCCTCTGTCTCCTGCTTGGCTTTCTCTCTGAAAGCTGGAGCTCTACCCTCTGGGCCACTGCTCCACTTCTGCTTTTCTGTGGTTTATTGGAGATAAGAATCTCATAGACTTCCTGCTCAGGCTAACTTTGAACGGCGATCTCCCGAGAGGCTTCAAGGGGCTTTCCTTAGGGACTCACCGAGTAGCCCCTCCACACAATCCCTTAATCTAAATTTTAAGAGGCACTAGAGAAAAAGAGATACATGAAGATGCTTCTATTGTGTTCTAGATACTTAAAGTTAGAGACACACAACACCCATAATTATTGGATCATTTTATAGGCAAAAGGAGCAATGCAGACAGTATGAGAATTGCTCCAGCTTTCGATCCTCTCATCCTGAGACAGTAAATTCACTGCAGCTTAATGTTAAGTGACAGAACTGGCATGTAATGTGGACATTAGCTGCCAAATCCTGTGATACTCACTTCTCACTTTTGGCTTCAAACCTATGACCAGAGGAGAAAATGAGGAGAGAAAATCCTTTTCAGAGAAAGCAGCTGTAAAGAACATTGGGGTAGTTAACTTTTAAATTCAAGCCATTGGAATGACCCTGTTAAGAAGTCAGATTGTCCATATTAAAAAATGAAGAAGGGAAGAAAGGCAGGTGCCCTTGACTGCTGACTATTATCACAGCTCCTTAGGAGGCTGAGATGTAGAGAATCTTAGTTTGAATCCAGCCAGCATAGGAAAGTCCATGACACTGTTATTTCTAAGATATCACAGGAAAACCCAGATGTGGGGCTGTGATTCAAGGTTAATGCATTACTCTTGAGCAAAAGGAGCTCAGGGACAACGCCTTGGCTCATAATTCAACGCTGGACGTGCCACCTCAAAAAGAACCTGTACTTCCATGTCTTTGGGTATGTATGGGTGTATTCCTATAGGTGAAGTTCCAGAGTAGCTATGATGAACAGCACCAAGCAAGGAAATTTGTATTCAAGAAATTTATTTCATAACAAAGACTGCTTTCATGACAGTGCATGTTCCGGGGTTCCCTTCACTGTTCCCAGTGTAACCTGAGGGTTACTCTGCATCCCAGGCCTGCTGGAAAAAGTCACTCTTATTGTCTGGACAGGCAGACAAAAGACCTCACTCCTGTACAGCTGTGTAACAATCAACTCCATCCAGGTCAGATAGTGAGAATGATTTTGGGAGGGCTCTGAAGGTTAGGAGAAAAAGGTCTCTTTGTAGCCCAAACTATCTCTATCCCCAGTCCTCTGGTTTGATAGGAAGCCTTCATTTGTGCCACTTCCAGTGGCAAGCCAAGTCCTGTGCACTTATCCTGCCTTTGTGAGACTATATTCCAGTATTCAGATACAGTGCTCAATATAATTCAGGATACCTTCTGGCAGAAAACCAGGGCACTGAAACTCATGAAATGTTTCATTGAGCGTGATGATGGGCCTATGATGCCTCTCCTAGGATTCCAGAAGCTTGGGAAATCCAAGCACATATCTGATATCACAAAGCTTCCTATCATCTAGGGCTGGTGAATCTCATCAAATTTTGAAACCTTTGACCTCTCCTAGTTGGTCCTTGGGTGGCTAGGTTTGGGGGTTGAACACAGGGCTGGGGTGCTGACCATGAGCTCAGTGCAGAAACCCAGTGCTTTACCATTTTGTGTAACAGCATCACTTCTAGTCTATGTGTGTGTGTGTGTGTGTGTGTGTGTGTGTGTGTGTGTGTGCTTGCACATGTGCTCAGGCTCATACACCATTCCTGGAAGTTGAACTCAAGACCTGAGCTCTGTACCTGAGCACTGTAACTAGTTTCTCTTGTACAAGGATAGCCCTCTTCCACTTGAGCCAGAGCCACTTCAGGCTTTTTATTAGTGATGTAGTCCTGAGAAATCAAACCCAGGGTTTCATATATGCAAAGAACTCTACTCCTAAGGCACATTCCCAGCCCTCTACTTCAGGTTTGTTAGTTTGTTTCTGTCTTTTTGTTGTTGTTATAGGAGTTGAAGTCTGGGCCTGGGTGCTGTCCCTGAGCTCATCAGCTCAAGTTTTGTGCTCTACCATTTGAGTCAAAGTACCATTTCAGTTTTTCTGGTGGTCCATCGGAGCTTAGTGTCTCAAGGACTTTCCTGCTCAGGCTAGTTTTGAACCATGATCCTCAGATCTCATCCTTCTGAGTAGCTAATATGACAGGCATGAGCGACAAGCACCCAGGTTCAACTTCAGGTTACTTAGTGGTGAATTGGAGATAATAGTCTCATGGGACCTTTTGTGTCTGGGATAATTTGGAACCCAGATCCTCAGATCTCAGCTTCCTGAGAAGGCAGGATGACAACCTCAGCTATAGCCCCCTAGTTGGCACTCTGCTGCAAGGGGGTCCTTGGCTCCATGTGGTAGAGTGCTAGCCCAAGAGGTAAGGGGCAGCAATCAGGCCCCTAGTTCAAGGTTCATGACTGAGAAAAACCAAAACAAAAAATAATTTTCTGCAGGAGACAACTCATTACTTTTCAGTAATACATAATTTTTTCTCTGCCATGGGGACATATCTGAGCCTCAATATTCTTGTCTGCATCATCATCTCAGTTGTGGAGTTCTTACAAGGACTTGATGAAAGAATGCTCCCTGTGAAAGACACAGCACATGGCACTCTTTCCATGACTCAGCACACAGCATCCTGTGAAAGACTCAGCACCCAGCACCCCATGCAGGACTCAGCACACTGCAATTTGTGAAGGACTCAGCACATAGCACCATGTGCAGGACTCAGCACAGAGCACCTCATGAAGGATTCAGCACGTAGCTCTATTCAACAAGCTGTCATTAGAATTAGGGTGCTCTCATTGGTATCACCATTCTTTGAGGAACATTTCACAAACCACACAAGTTCACATCTAATGGTTTAGTGGGGTGTTGTTTTTGTTGTTGTTGGGGCTTGAACTCCAAGCATGGGGTCCTGTTCTAATACCATTTGCTCAAGGCTAGAACTCTACCACTTCAATCCATATTTCAAAGAGTCTAGCAGACTTCCTGCCAGGTTTTAAAGCCCCCGAGCAGCCAGGATGTTGGTGGTAAGCCAAGGTAAACCAGGATGACAGGGGTAACCCATTGAACTGGGTTGCAGCAGTTTACATCTGGCCAAGTCAGGTTAGGTGGCAGCTGTCAGCACCAGACTACTAGCTTTCTCTGTGATGAGGTAGTGGAAGTCCTGTCCTTCTCTAGTTACATTTGAACATTCTACCTTTTTGTGGCTTTAGTCCAGGAGCTTGAGTAAGGGCTTTGACACTGTCCCTAAGCATTTGTGCTCCAGGCCAGCACTCAATTTATTGAAAGATAGCAGAACTTCCGGGTTTTCTGTTTATGTCACACTGAGGAATCGAACCCAGGGCTTTGTGCTTACTAGGCGAGCACTCAACCACCAGGCCCCAGGAGTGAATGAGGCATAGATAGAGATTACTGTTTATAAATATTATATAAACAAAAAGATTTCTGTATATTATTAATTTATAGATATTACTACCAATTATTAGGTATTACATTATGTCTCCATTTAATGATGTGTCCCAGTAAACAATTAATAAAACATTAATTAAATATCCTATTAGTATTTATCACATATGTACATACACCCATATATATAATCACATATTTTATAGAATGAGACAGATGTCTATATATTATTAATATGCATCATCTCTTTTTATCAATTATTAGGTATTTAGGTTTCCATGCAATTTTTATTCTGTTAATGCTTAATAAAATATTAAACTTAATCTATGTCCTATAATTATTGTGTCTATTTTATCCTAGAATGATTCACTACTAATTCAATCTTTTTTTCATTTATTGTAGTGACAATTCTTCTACTTATGACATTTTTTACATTTATGACATCCTATTACATAGCTTATAGATTTGCATCTAAATTATACATCCTACCTGTCACCGAGTACTTTCAAAGAAAAATAAAACATGTGTCACGCTTGGCTTCTCACTCCACAATTACATTTTTGGCAGTACTGGGATCTAAACTCAGGGCCTAGAAGGTTCAATTCATGAATGAGTGACTGTTAGCACAGCAGCCTCTAGCCAATTCAGCTGCCAGGCTTTCCTAGGCCCTGAGATCGAGCCCCAGATGTTGACCCCATATCGAGCTTAATATAGCTATTCATTTTATTTTTGTTTTATTCATTTATTTACCATTTATTTTATTAACTGTTATTAAACATGAAATTTTTATTACATTTATTACATAGGGTATAGATTTGCCTATATATGAAACTTCACACCTGACACCCAGGACTTTCACAGAAAAGGAAAAAGTGAGTCACCATGGACTTCTTAATCCACGATTCAATTTTTGTGAGTGCTGGCAACTGAATTCACGGCCTACAAGACCCAATTCATGAATAGGTGAGTGTCAACACACCAGCCTGGGGCATATGGAGCGGACAAGCATCTCCAGCACCTGAGATCTAACCCCAGGCATTGACAAAATATGAACAGATTGACATGAAGATTCAAATAAATACAGATATTTATAGAGTGCCAGAGATGTCTATATATTCTTCCGTTATATACACTACATTTCTACCAATTCTTGGGTATTTATTATGCCTCCATGTAATTAATATTATTGTTTTCATCCTTAATGAAATAATAATTAATTCAACCGCTGTTTGGAAACTATTGCATCCATGTAATTAATAGTATTCTTTGAATGTGTCAAAAAATACTCATTAAAATACATTGTCCGCCTAAACTCACTCTGTCTAATTGTATAGTAGTATTCAGAAACAACCAATTCCACCTTGCCATTCATAATTTTCCTATGAATAGGAATGAGACTCTTAGGATTTCCCTCCATTTGTAGGGGACAGGAAGGGGCTTCTAACACAGGACTTATGTTGCCATGTTGGCCTATGGCTTTCCTGGTAGTGCGCCAGCCTTCAGCAATGCCAGATTATCAACCTTTTTCAGCCGTGTCATTCAGACACAGGATGGTCACCTTGCAAACCAAACAAATGTAAAACTAGCAGCTATCTGCAAGTTGCCAGGTTTTTTTTTTTTTCTGTGTCGCATTAATTTTTTTTTTTCCCCTGTCAGCCTTTGGGGCCAAAGAACCCAGGTTCAGCTGTGGGTCCAGTGGCTGCACACCAGCCTAGAGTGATCAAAGCTGAGGCAGAATTTCCACGACCTGAGTTCAAGCCCTGTGCTTAACAAAATAAAAAGAAATAAATAAGTACATACATTGATACATTAAAAATATTTAAAATATTATGAGGCTACTTGTCTTGGAATTCATGCCCTTTTATCTGCCAGACCTGGGATTTGAACTCAGGCTCTGGGTAAATATGCAGCACTGTGGGGGATGAGGAAGTTCACCTTGCTGGAAGACAAAAGTCAGGTCTGTTCCTAGGGCCTGAATTCGAGTCCTAACACTCTAAAGAATAATATGCATATACATTTTAATACATGATTTATATTTACATACACATTTACTGCATATTGTGATTAGTGTACTTATTCATTTTATTTGTTTTTTATTTATTTCTTATGTCTTTTAGTGAGTATGATTACACATATACCATTTTTTGCATCTTTTTACATAAGACATAGATTTGCCTATGTATTCTACATCATTCCTGAGACCCAGGGCTTTCACCAAAAAGGAAAACAAGTGTGACAATTGGCTTTTCCACCAGTATTAAGTTTTTGGCAGTTCTGTGACTTGATCTCAGGGCCTAGCAGACCCACTTCAGGAATGGTTAAATGTTAGCATACCAGTCTGATGCAAGTGAAGTTGGTAGGCAAATTTGAGGACCTGAGATCAAGCCCTAGGAATGGCCAATATGTAAACAGATAGATGTTTAGATTGCAGAGTGTGTGTGTGTGTGTGTGTGTGTGTGTGTGTGTGTGTGTGTGTGCGCGCATGTGTGTGTATTTACATATGTATATACATCTATAAATATAAAAAGAGAGAGACAGATAGACTTTTACGTAGATTCTAGTGTGTAACCCTATATAAAGAGTTATGTCTATAGCTTATATTTATATATTCCATTACTACCAATTACTTGGTCTAAAATTATGCCTCCATTAATTAATCACGGTAGAACACTTAATAAAGAATTAATCAATGACCTATATTTATTGCATACAATCTTATACTGGAATGACTATCTAATTAGTCATTCAGTTAGTACATTTCAAACATTCTGTTAGTGTTCCTATACATAGGAACAAGTTTCCTAGGATCTTCAGCCGTGTATAGGTGGCAGTGCTAGGATCGAACTCAGGGCTTAAGTGTCTGGGTTAGACTCAGGCTTCACTGACAGGTCCCAGCCTTCATCCATGCAAGCTCACGTAAATTTTCAAGCTGAGTCATTGAGACCCAGGAGGGTCACAGTACAAAGGAAACAAAGGTAAAATTATTGTGTAAAACTTCCTGTTTTTCTTCTCCTCCATTTTTGTTGGTTGGATGTACTTTTGCCAGTGCTGAGAGTTGAACTCTGGTCTTAGGATCCCTAGATCATTTGTGGGTGTAAAAGCTGCACCCCAGCCTATGGTAATCATGGTTTAAGACAAAATAAAATGGTTCGTTGAGCAAAAGGAGCTTAGGGAAAATGTCTAAGCTCACAGTTCAAGCCTCAGAACCTGCCACAAAAAAGAGCCATTAATTCCATGTGTCTGTGTATGTATGCATGTATTTGTATCAGTGAACATCAAGAGTTTTTATGAAGAAAGCTACCCAGCTAGGAAATTTGCTTTGAATAGAATGATTTCATAGCATAGAGAGTGCTTTCAAGACAGTGCATGTTCCGGGATTACCCTCACTGTTCCCAGGGTAGCATGAGGGGTTCTTCATACCTCAGGCTGCTGGAGGAAGTCTGCCTCGTTTTTAGAACAGGCAGACAAAAAGCCTCACTCCTATAGAGCTGCGTAACAAGCAATTCATCTGGGCCATTTAGTGAGGATGAATGTGGGCATGCTCTGAAGATCAGGATAAAAAGGCCTCTTTGTACCCCAAGCTATCTCTCTCCCCAGTGCTCTCTTTTGACAGGAAGCCTTCATTTGTGCCACCTCCCGTGGCAGGCCAAGTTCCCTACACTCATCCTGTCTTTGTAAGACTATGTTTCTGTTTTGAAACAAACTACTACCATTAATTCAAGAGTCTTTCTGGAAGACAATTAGGGCGCTGAACCTAATGAAATAATTCATTATTGGCAACGGTGACTGTGTGTGTGTGTGTGTGTGTGTGTGTGTGTGTGTGTGTGTGTGTGTGTGTCTGTGTGTCTGTGTCTGTGCTTGCGCGTGCACGTGCGCAATAATGCACGTGTGTATACACCAGTCCTGGTGCTTGAATTCAGGACCTTATCACTGTACCTCAGTTTCTCCTGTACAAGGACAGCACTCTACCACTTGAGCCACAGTGCCACTTCAGGGATGTGGAACTTTTCTATGGATGTGGTACTGATGATTCAATCCCAGGGTTTCACACATGCAAAGCATTCTAACCCTAAGAAAAATTCCCTGCACTCCACTTCAGGTTTCTTTCTTTCTTTTCTTATAAGTTGGAGGAGTTGAAGTCTGGGTCTGGGTGCTGTCTATGATCTTTTCAGCTCAAGTCTAGTGCTCTTCCACCTGAGCTACAGTGCCCCTTCAGGCTTTCTGGTGGTTTATTGGAGATAACCATCTCAAGGAATTTCCTGCCCAAGCTGGCTTTGCACCATGATCTGAGATAGCTTTGAAACGAGACTTTCAACTTCCTGAGCAGGCAGGATGATAGACCTCAGCTAAAGACACCTAAGCCATGACAATTTGCTTCAAGGGGGTTCTTGGCTCCGCATTATAGAATGTTAGCCATGATCCCAAGAATAAATTCAGCACCTAGGCTCTGAGTTCAAAGTTCATGATGGAGAAAACTAAACCAAAACAATTGCCTACAGGAGACAAGTCACTAGAGCTCAGTATATACATAAATTTGGCCCTGCCTTGGGGACATATGTGAGCCTCAACTTTCTCATCTGCACAATCATCTTACTTGTATAGCTCTTATAAGGACCAGATGAAAGTAAACAACTCATGAAGGACTCAGCACATAGCACCCTGTGAAAGACTCAGCACACAGTACCCCATGAATGACCCAGCACCTAACTGTATCCCATAAACTGTCATTAGATTTAGGGTGCTTTAATCAGTATTAACAGTCTTTCAGATACATGTCACAAACCACACAAGTTTACATCTAACGGTTTAGAGGGGTGTTTTTGTGGGGAGGGTCATCAGCCTCGGGGATTACACTCATAGGTTGGAGGTACTGTCCTAAGATATTTTCCTCAAGGCTAGAGCTCTACCACTTTGAGGCACAGCTCAGAGTCTCCCAGACTTCCTGCCAGGGCTGAGTTTTCAACCTACCAGTGTCTGATCTCATCCCCCACGCAGCAAGGGGTGAGCCAGCAGCATCTGGTTCTATGGTTGACCTCTGGCTAAGTCAGGTTAGATGGCAGCCATCAGCTTCAGACCCCCAGCTTGCTCTGTGATGAGGTATTTGAAATCCTGACCTTCTATACTTGCAGTCAGAACATTCTAATTTGTTTTTGGTGCCAGTCCTGGGACTTGAGTAAAGATCTAGACACAGTCCTTAAGCTTTCATTCTCAACACCAGTGCACTACTGCTTGAGTGACAGCAGTACGTCCAGCATATTCTGTGCATGTGATAGTGTGGAATCGAACCCAGGGCTTCATACATACTAGGCGAGCACTCTACAACTGAGCCCCAGGAATGACAAGTGAAGAAATAGATAGGTAGATTGTTACACACACACACACATATATATATATACATATATATACACATATAGAAATATATATATATGTAAGTATGTATGTATAAAACGAGACAGAAATGTCTGTATATTAGTTAATTATATATACTATATTACTACCAATTATCGATAAGTTATTCCTTCCTTTTTTTAAGTATTATGGTTGAATACATAACAAAGTATTAACTGAAAATTAGTCAATGTACTATAATTATTGTGTATAATTTTATAATATAATCATACACTAACTACTAATATAATTGTTACTTTGTAACATTCCATTCGTATGGATATATATCAGAATGCGTTTCTTAGAATCTACTGCCATTCATAGGTGGCAGTCCTGGGATTCGCACACGGGGCCTAGGTTGCTGATTTTGGCTATGCCTTCCCTGAGAGTCCACTAAACTTCAGCAGTGCAAGGTCATGTACACTTTCTGTGCCCTGTCATTTAGAGGATTGTTGCAATGCAAAGGAAAAACAATGTAAAAATGCCTTCTGGGACTTCCCAGTTTTATGCTTCTCCTTTATTTCCCTCTCTTTTTCTTTTTTTTTTTTTCAGTTTTGGGGCCAGAACTATGGGTCTGGGTGCTGTCCCTCAACTCTTCAACTCAAGGCTATCGCTCTACCACTTGAGCGATAGCACTACTTCCATTTTTTCTGCTTATGTGGTGCTGAAGAATCGAACCCAGGGCCTTATGTATGCAAGGCAAGCCGTCTATTACTGAGCCACCTTCCCAGCACTTCTCCTTTTTTTTTTGCCAGTCCCAAGGTTTGAACTTGGGTCCTAGGATCTCAGGATGGGCTGTGGGTCCTGAGGCTTCACACCAGCCTAGGATGATCGAAGCTGAGACAGAGTTGCCATGAGCTGAGTTCAAGCCCCAGGCATGGCCAAAATAAAATTAAGGCCCTGGCTTGGAATTTTCACCACTTTTCTGGCAGGCCTGGGATTTGAACTCAGGGTTTGGGTAGCTCTGTGGCACTGTGGGGGAGAGGAAGTTCACAATCGTTGAAGACAAGATTTTCAGCCTAGTTCCTAGGGCCCAAATACAAGCCCCAGCACTGAAAAAAATAATATCCATATATGAGATCTATTTACATACATGGGTTTAATCCTTATGACATTTATTACCCTTATTTTTTATTTTATTTAGTATTAGTATATATATAGCATCTATTTCATTTATTACATCTTATCACATGGATCTATTTGCATATGGATTATACATCTTACTGAGAGCAGGACTTTTACAGAAAAGGAAAAAATCATGTCTCAAAATTGGCTTCTAACTCCACATATAAAATTTTCGCCATGCTGGGATTTTAATTTACAGCCCACAATGCCCAATTCATGAAAGGGTAAGTTGTAGAAAAAAAGGCTTTGGCAAACTGAGGTGCCAGTCAGTTCTGAGGACCTGGGAACAAGCCATAGTAGTGATTGATAGATATAGATAGATATAAATACAGATATAGATAGATAGATATATAGTTTGCAATATATATGAGAGAGAGAATGTGAAGATATTAAATTATATGTATATATGATGAATTATTAATAAATTATACCTCCATTTAATGAAGTATTATGGTTGAATACTTATTAAAGTATTAATGTAAAAGTAGTCAGTATTCTTTAATTGGGAGAATCATACCATGGTGCTAGAATGGAAGACATAATCCACTACTTTTTGTGTGGCATTCTATAAGAAAATCATGAACCAGCTGCAAATTTAATTGTTACTTTTATAACATTCCTTTAAGCATTCACATGAATAGGAAAGATTTTCTCCAGATCTCCTTCCATTTGTAGGTGGCAGTCCTGGCAGTCAACTCTAGGCCTGGATAGTTTACTTCTAAATGCAAACCATTAGAATGACACTGTGAAGATTTCAGTTCATCACAATGAAAAAAAAAGAACAAGAAGAAAAGAAAGGCAGGTGTCAGAGGCTTCTGCCTGTAATCCTCGCTCTTCAGGAGTCTGAGAGGTAGAGAATGCCTGTTTGAATTCAGCTTGGAAAGGAAAGTCCACAGCACTCTTATTTCTGAGGGATCACAGGAATAAAAAATTGCCATGAATGGGGCTGTGGCTCAAAGAAAGAGTGCTACCCTTGAGCAAAAGAAGCTCAGGGACAGTGCCTGGGCTCATGATACAGCCCCCAGACATGCCAAACAAACAAACAAACAAAAAACAAGTAACTCCATGTCTCCCCAGGTATGTATCATGCATTTCTATCGGTGAAGGTCCAGAGTCCCTATAATGAAAGGCACCCAACTAGGAAATTTGCTTTGAATAGAATGATTTCATAGCACAGACAGTCTTTTCAAGACAGTGCATGTTCCGGGGCTTCCCTCACTGTTCCCAGGGTAGCCTGAGGTTTTCTCCTCACCCCAGGCTGCTGGAGAAACTCTGTCTCATTGTTGGAACAGGCAAAAAAAAAGCTTGACTCCTGTACAGCTGTGTAACAAACAATTCATCCGGGGCAATTAGTGAGGATGAGTGTGAGCAGGCTTTGAAGGCCAAGAGAAAAAGACCTCTTTGTACCCCAATCTATCTCTCTCCCAAGTGCTCTGTTTTGACAGGAAGCCTTCATTTGTGCCACCTTCTGTGGAAGGCCAAGTTCTCTGCACTCATCCTGTCTTTTTTAGACTATGTTTCAGTGTTGAAATAAACTGCTACAATTAATTCAATGGTCCTTCTGTCAGACAACAAGGGATCTGAACCTAATAAAATGATTCATTATCGGCAATGGTGCCTTACTAGGTTTCTGGAAGTTTGCAAAATCTAAGCATATGGGTAATAGAACAATGCTTCCTGTCATTTAGGGCTGGTGAAGCTCATCAGGTTTTGAAACCTTTGACCTCTCCTAGTTGGGTCCTGGGTGGCTAGGTTTGGGGTTGAACAAAAGGCCTGGGTGCTGACTATGAGATGAGAACAGAAGCTCAGTGCTTTACCATTTGGTGTCACAGCTTCATTTCTGGTATCTGTGGTGTGTGTGTGTGTGTGTGTGTGTGTGTGTGTGTGTGTGTGTGTGTGTGTGTGTGTGTGTGTGTGTGTGTGTGTTCATGTATGAGTGTGCATACACTTGTCCTGGAGCTTGAACTCAGGACCTGAGCACTGTATCTGAGTTTCTCCTGTACAAAGATAGCACTCTATCACTTGAGCCACAGAGCTACTTCAGGCTTTTTTTCTAGTGATGTGGTACTAAGGAATCCAACCCAGGGATTCATACATGCAAAGCACTCTACTCCTCAGACACATTCCCAGCAGTCCACTTCAGGTTTTTTTCTTTCTTTTCTTGGAAATTGAAGGAGTTGAAATCTAGTCCTGGGTGCTGTCCTTGAACTCTTCAGCTAAAGCCAAGCACTCTACCACTTGAGCTACAGCACACCTGCAGATTTTTGGTAGGTCACTGGAGAGAAGCCTCTCAAGGATTTTGCTGCCCACCCTGGCTTCAGGCTGTGATCCTCAGCTCTCAGGCTCTTGAGTAGCCAGGATGACAGGCGTGAGTCGCCGGAACCCAGTTTCTACTTCAAGTTTCTAAGTAGTGAATAGGAGATAATAGTCTCATGGGAATCTTTGTGTCTGGGATAATTTGGAACTGAGAGTGTTACATCTCAGCTGCTGAGTAGACAGGATGACACACCTCAGCTACAGACACCTAGACTGTAACACTCCTTTGCAAGGGGTCCTTGGTTCCACATGATAAGATGCTAGCCATGAGCCCAACAGGGAAGGGTCAGTGGCTAGGCCCTGAGTTCAAGGTCCACGACTGAGAAAAATAAACCAAAACAATTGTCTGCAGGAGACAACTCAATAGAGTTAGGTACATACATCCTTTTGGCCCTGACATGGGGATATCTGAGCCCCAAGTTTCTCATCTGCACAATCATCTGACTTGTGGAGCTCTTACAAGGACCAGATGAAAGAATGTACCCCGTGAAGGACTTAGCACACAACACCTCATGAAGGACTCATCACATAGCTGTATCCCACACGCTGTCATTAGAATTAGGGTGCTTCCATTAGTATCACCATTCTTTCATAAACACATCACAAACTACACAAAGTTCACATCTAATGATTTAGAGGGGTGGGATTTATTGGGTAGGTAGAGTCAGCCACGGGGATTGCACTGAAAGGTTAGGGATACTGTCCTAAGATCTTTTGATCAAAGCTAGAACTCTAACACTTTGAGCCACAGCTCAGAGTTTCACAGATTTCTTGCCAGCGCTGGGTTTTAAACCCACCAGTGTCAGATCTCAGTCCCCCAGGATCTTGGATGATGGGGTGAGTGAGCCAGCAGCATCTGGTTCTGTGGATCTGAGTTGCAGCAGTTTACCTCTGGCTAAGTCAGGTTAGATGGCAGCTGTCAGCACCAGATTCCCGGCTTGCTCTGTGATGAAGTATTTGCAGTCCTATCCTTATATAGTTGCAGTCAGAACATTCTATCTTTTTTGGTGCCATTCCTGGATCTTGAGTAAGAGTCTAGACACTGTCCCTAAGCTTTTATGCTCAAAGCTAGTGCTCAGCTGGTTGAGCAACAGCATGACTTCTGGATTTTTCTGTGCATGTGGCAATGAGGAATCAAACCCAGGGCTTTATACGTATTAGGCGAGCACTCTAATACTGAGTCCCAGTAGTAACAAGTGTATAAACAGATAAATGTGTAGATTGGTAGATAAATAAATAGATAGATAGATAGATAGATAGATAGATAGATAGATAGATAGATAGATAGATAGATAGATAGATAGATAGATAGATAGATAGATAGATAGATAGATAGATAGATAGATAGATAGACAGACAGACAAACAGACAGACAGATAGATGCATGAAACAAGAGAGAAATGTCTGTATAATATGAAAATTCATACATGATATTGCTACCGATTATTGGCAATGAAATTATGCCTTCCCTTTTTAAGTATTATGATTGCATACATAATAAAGTATTAATTGAAAATTAGTCATGGTAATATAAATGTTGTGTATAATTTTATAATATAATCAAACACTAACTACTTATTTAGTTGTTACTTTTATAACATTCTATTTGTATGGATGTACTTGAGAATTTGGTTTCTTAGAATGTCTGCCATTCTTTACTGGCAATCCCAGGATTCGTCCTCCACACCTAAGTTGCCAGTTTCGGCTATGGCTTCCTTAATAGTCCACCAAACATCAGCAATACAAGGTCATGTACTCTTTCTTTGCATTGTCATTTACATCCAGGATGGTCACAACACAAAGGAAACTAAAGTAAAACCATCTTCTTGAACTTGTCAGTTTTATGCTTCTTTTTTTTTTTGCCAGCCCCAAAATTTGAACTTAGGTCCTAGGATCCAAGAGTTGGCTGTGGCAGAGGTATCAAGACCTGAGAGCAAGCCCTGTGCTCGGCTAATAATAATAATAACAATAATAGTAATTCCATGGTTTGGAATTTGCACTATTTTTCTGGCAGGCCTTGTATTTGAACTCAGGGTCTGGATAACTTTGTGGCACTGTGGATGAAGGGGAAAGGCCCACCATCCTTGAAGACAAGAAATTCAGACCAGTTCCCAGGGCCTGAAATGAAGCACCAGCACTGGAAAAAGTAATATTAATATATGAGATCTATTTACATACATGGGTTTATTGCATATTATGTTTATTACCCTTATTTATTTAGTATTATTACACATATAACAGTTCTTTTATTACATCATATCACATAGGATATATTTGCATATGGATTATACATCATACTGAGACCCAGGACTTTCACAGAAAAGGAAAAAAAAGTGTCAAAATTGGCTTCTTACTACACGAATAAATTTTTGGACATGCTGGGATTTCAACTTATGTCCTACAATGGCCATAAATGGGGTCACAGTCTTAGCACACCAGCCTCTAGCAAACTGAGCTGCCAGAAAGTTCTGAGGACCTGTGATCAAGCCACAGGAGTACCCAATATAGATAGATAGATAAATTGGTGTGTAGATATATACATACATACATATATATATATATATGAAGAGAGAGAGGGAATTTGAGGATATTAGATAATATATATAAAACCAATTATTAGTTAGCAAATTATGCTTCCATTTAATGAAGTATCACGTTTGAATACTTATAAAAGCTTTGATTAAAAATTAGTCAATATCCTTCCATTAGGGGAATCATACCATGGTGCTAGAATGGAAGATATAAATCCAATAATTTTTATGTGGCATTCTAAAATAGAATCATGAATTAATTGCAAATTTAATTATTACTTTTATAACATTCCATTAGCATTCACATTAATAGGAATGAGTTTGTCAGGATCACCTTCAATTTGTGGGTGGCAGTCTTGGCATTCGAACTCTAGGCTTGGGTAGTTTACTTATAACGCAAACCATTGGAATGATAGCGTGAAGATTTCAGATTGTTATGATTACAAAAAAGAACAAGAAGAAAAGAAACCCAGGATCCAGGGGCTCCTGCCTGTAATCCTAACTCATCAGGAGGCTGAGATATAGAGAATGCCAATTTGAATTCAACCGGGACAGGAAAGTCCAAGACATTCTTATTTCTAAGAGATCACAGGAAAAAAACAAACAAACATGAATTGGGCTGTGGCTCAAGGGCCGAGCACTACCTTTGAGCAAAAGAGCTCACGGACAGGGTCTAGTCTCATAGTACAAACCCGGAACTGTCCACCCCCCCCCCAAAAAAAAGAGGCAATAACTCCATGTCTCTGTGTATGGATGGATGATGGATGGATGATGGGCATTCAGCAGGTTGCCCATGCCCAGCCGTCCAACCTGGGGAAGCTGGGACATGACTTGAATTGTACTAAGTCTAAGCTGGCAGCTTGAACATAGTATTCTTTTCTACCATTTAATAACTGAAGCCCGATGGGACACCTAGCAGCAAGCCACTTCCTCCAGTACCTATACTGTAGGAGTTGACAAAGTTTCTGGCTCCATATTCTCTATCTCTCTGTAGAATGTGAGACTAGACCTCTGGGGCATGGTGGATATCATTCATTTATCATTCCTCATTGCTGAGTCACAGGCTGGTCCCAAATCATGGCAAAGTCATGAAATAGTCAGCAATATCTATGCCGAAAGGGGTATGCCAATCAATCTCACCCTCATAATTCCTGTTAGAAGTGAGCCTTGATCTGTGATTGTGGCTTAGTGGCAGAGTGCTTACCTAGCGTGCACTAAGCCCTGGGTTTGATTGCTCAGTAGCACACAAACAGAAAAAGCCAAAAGTGGGACTGTGGTTTAAGTGATAGAGTGCTAGCCTTGAGCAAAAGAAGCTCAGAAACATGTCCAGAACCTGAGTTCAAGCCCAAAGACTGGCAAAAAAAGTGAGCCTGGTGAGACATATTCTTCTAGGACTCAGAGGAAGACTGAGGTTATAGGTAAGAGGTAGGGTAGATGGCAGGTGCTGATGGCTCACCCTTGTAAGCTACTCAGGAGGCTGAGATATGAGGATCCCAATTGCAAGCAGGAAAGCCTATATGAGACACTTTTCTCCAATTAAACATCCAAAACACCAGAAGTAGAGCTGTGGCCCAAGTAGTAGAGTGCTAGCATTGAGCACGAAAGCTCAGGGATAGGATAGCATCCAGGCCATGAATTCACACCCCAGGACTGGTACACCCATGAAGACAGACACACACACACACACACACACACACACACACACACACACACACACACCAAGATAGAACATTTGCCAGTCAGCCTGCAAAAGTGTCATCTCTAGCAACTCAATATTAAAAAAAAAAAAAAAAAGAGGGAGAAGGGAAGAAAAGACTTGCTCCGCGAGGTGATATAACCAGTGCAAAATTCCACAGGAGTTCTAAGATTTGGATTCAGGACAGAGGGTCATCAGGCAGAAGGTCCAACATGGGCAAAGGTCCTGAGGTGTGTGTAGAGCAGATGGTGTGGGTGGGATAAAGGTTCTGTGGCTTCAGACAAGTCTGGGAGGACATTCAAGGTTGGGTGAAGGTTTGTACTTGAGTCACAGGTAGGGTACATGGTCGGGTCCAAGAATAGGGCCCAGGGGGAAGATTAGCTTGCTTTTTACCAGGTACCCCAGCCATTTCCTGTGGCTGGAAGCTTATTTTTCACAACTCTTGACCCTCAGACCTCCTTTGCATGGAGGAGTCAAGGCAAACACAGGGAATAAAGCTTGCTTAAGAAAAGCTTCTAGTCCAAAGCCACCAGTGGCTCAACCCCTGTAAATCCTAGCTACTCAGGAGACTGAGATAGAGATCGTGGGTCAAGCCAGCTCAGGGGAGGAAAATTAGTGAGAGTCTTCTTGCTAATTAACTACCAAAAGCCAGAAATGGAGCTGTGGCTCAAGTGGTAGAGTGCTAACCGTGAGGGAAAATGTTAAGAGACCAGAGCCCAAGCCCTGAGTTCAAGCCCATGTACTGGCACAGATATAATACAGAAAAGCTTTCAGGAGCTCCTAGTCTATTGGGGGTGAAAGGCTAGATCAGCTGGGCACCGGTGGCTCACACCTGTCCTCCTAG
The DNA here is from genome assembly GCF_019054845.1 of Dipodomys spectabilis. Lineage (NCBI taxonomy): Eukaryota > Metazoa > Chordata > Mammalia > Rodentia > Heteromyidae > Dipodomys > Dipodomys spectabilis. The sequence goes on along the minus strand of NW_024871021.1, from coordinate 2,871,061 downwards.
CTCCTCAGGAGGCTGAGATATAAGGACCACGGTTCAAAGCCAGCCCAAGCAGGAATCTGGGAGACTCTAATCTCCAAGGAACCTCAAGAAAACTGGAAGTGGCTCTGTAGCTCAAGTGGTAAGCTAAAGAGCTTGGGGACAGAGCCCAGGCCCAGAGTTCAAGCCCCATGGCCAACACCTGGCCTGCTTGACTGCCCTCTGTTGCTCTAGGCAGAGTACTTTCCAGTTACTGAGGGTCTCCCAGTGTCTAGGTGTCCTACAAGTCTTGAGAGAAGCCTGTTTGGAGGCCATTACCTATAGAGCAAGCCACAGTACCCGAGAAGGGATGAGCCTTGGGGCATGGAGATAATCAGAATGGCATCTGTCATGGGTGTAATATGGATCTGAGCAGTAAATTGACATCTCAGACCATGGTTCTGGGCAAGGAGGGCAGAAGCTGCAAGATATCACACCAGGTAATGCCCACTCATGCAGGTATCACAAGAGTGTGAATTTGTCAGGCACACCTTGGGCAGGTGTTGAGTTTTGGCTTATGAAAGAATTTTAGGCTCAGGAATTCACAGCTGGCTGGTTGCTGCTTGTAGCAGTCGCTGGCCCTGGAGTCCCAGGGCTCAGAGGCCTGCTTTCCTCACCAGTGCTAGGGGGCAGATGAAGGTCTGCAATCTTGGGCCGACTACAAATAAGCATCAGTAGTGTCCTTCCCATGGTCCTGTGGGCCTGTACATGGATATATCTCTTGAGAGTTTACTGTGACTATGCCTCATGACTGCCTCCAGTTCTAGTTCAGCTCATCATAACCACCTTCCTGTGAGTGTTTTTGTAAGTGTGTGCATAAACATCTTGGGACTAGGGCTTGATTTCAGGGCCTGGGCTCTGTCCCTCACTTTTTTCATTCAGGGCTAGCACTCTTCCAGTTAAGCTACAGTTTTTCTTCCAGCTTTTGCGTGGTTGTTTGCAGAAGAGATTCTCATAGACTTTTCTAGCTGGGCTGCCTCTGAATGGCAATCCTCATATCTCAGACTCCTGAGGAGCTAGGAATATGAGAGCATGAGCTATTACCAACTGGCCAGTTTCTTTCTTGGCTAAAACAGACTACCTCTCTCCAGCTGAGCACCCATCTACAGCTACCCCTCCTAACCCTGGCTTCAGATGAAATATAACCTTCTCCCCTGAGAAAAAAGAAATGGGATCAGGTTTGAGCTTTATGTTCTTCACACAGTCAGGGGCTGCTGGGAGCTGATGTGGAGGTCAGAGATCTAGGCCAGGGCAAGACAGCTGTTAGAACAGAAGAGATTATGAAAACACAGCCTTGCAGCTGGGTGCCAGTGGCTCATGCCTATAATCCTGACTACTCAAGGCTGAGACCTAAGGATCAATCAAGATTCAAAGCTAGCCTGGGCAGACTCTTATCTCCAATGAATCGCCAAAATGATGGGTAGCAGAGCTACTGTAGTTCAAGTAGTACAGCACCAACCTTGTGCAAACAAGCTAAAGCATACCACTGAGGCTCTGAGTTCAAGCCCTGGTAAAGACACACACACACACACACACATACACACACACACACACACACACATCCTTAGCAGGTGCCAGTGGCTCATACCAGCAATCCTAGATACTTAAGTGGCTGAGCTCTTAGGGCGGCAACTTGAAGCCAACCCAAGCAGGAAAATATGTGAGACACTTCTGTCTACTAAACTACTAAAATAGATGAAAGGTGAGCTGTGGTTCAAGTGTTAGAGTGTTAGCCTTGAATCAAGGAAGCTCAGGGACAGTGCCAAAGTCTGAGTTTCAGCTCTAAGATTTTTTTTAAAGACACCCCAATCAGGCCATAAATCCAGATTTTGGTCATTCTTGATCTCACTTCTACTCCTGCCACTTCCACAGCACAAGTGGCCGGTGTGTGGCCAGCACTGGGTTAAGAAGTGAACTTACACAAAGGGGACATAGCCAGGTCAAGGATAATGCCACAGAACATTGAGGTACTAGCCAAACCAGTTTCTCATCCCCCAGTTCCTTGGCCCTAGAGGAGTCATACCCTCCTGTATTGTGTGGTGTGAATTTTACTACAATTCTGAACCCTTCCACCTAACACCAAGAGTCATGAGCAATAATTTATTTTTTCATATTAAGATGAGTGCTAAGTGTAGGATACACTTTGAATTATTACATTAATTTATTAAAAATTAGTTTCATTTTTTCTTTTCTACATCTGCAGAAAGTAAAATTATATATTAAACATTCAATATGAAGTAATCAATTATAAGTAAACTATTTTTCAAATGATATACTATCAAACTGTGATTTGAGTTATAGTTCTAACAAATTGTGATGTAAACAACATTTAATAGAATTACGGTAATGTTTTTTAAACTTACCATCTTGTTATTGTTTTCTAATTCTGTCATTTTTTATTCTTGATCCAATTCATCTCTTCACCTCAATTGTTTAGTTTTCTATTTTATCTCTATTGGTTTGCTGATTATGCATCTAGTTTTCCCTTTTTAATGACTGACATGATCTGAAAATCTGTATGCTAGTTTATTACTTCCTACATTGAAGTCAAATTGCTGCTCTCCACAGCTGTTCTACTTTGCTTTGCATAGTACAGAATTTCCCCTAGTCCCACCGACTGTATTGCTGCTCTCATATATTTTATTTTATTTTTTATTTAAATTTTGTTGTCAAGGTAATGTACAGAGTGGTTATAGTTACATAATTAAGGTAATGAATTAATTTCTTTTCTAACTTTTTACCCCTTCAACCATTTTTCTCCCTCTTCCTTCCCAACACACCTCTCAAGATCGTTTCCAACCTATTGTTTTGTGAGTATCACTGTTGCATAGGTTCCCCCTTTGTCCTTTGTCTCACTATTTTGTTTTTGTTTTTTTTTTTTTAATTTAATTTTATTTTATTTGAGAACATACTGTACAGAGGGGTTACAATTACATGGGCAGGATAATGCATACATTTCTTACCAAGCATTGCAGCCTCCTCCTTTGTTTACCCTTCACCTCCCTTCCCAGCCTCCCCCCTCCCTCCCACCCAATCATACCCCCCCAACCCCCCCCACCGACATTGTAAAGCTGGTTTTGACATGACATTTTGTACTTCTCATTGTTGCAACAGGTCCACCTGAATCCTTAAACGACTTGTTTGTCCCCATCTCCTCCACATGTTATGCTGACATCAAATATAGTGAAAGCGGGGGTTACACTGTGGAGGAGGGACATACAAAGCAACAAAGAAATAATCTTATAAATGCGTTAGAAACACATGCATGAAAGAAACAAAAACATTAAAATACATATTTGAGGTTTCGTTTTCCTAACATCACATTATCTGACTTTTTCCGCTTGACTCATACCTATACTAGATATTGCAAATAAGGGAAACCATGGGACCTATGTTTCTTTGGGCCTGGCTTACTTCACTTAATATAATTTTTTCCAAGCCTTTCCATTTCCTAACAAATGGGGAAATGTCATTCTTTCTGATGGAGGCATAGAATTCCATTGTGTATATATACCACATCTTCTTGATCCATTCATCTACTGAGGGGCATCTGGGTTGGTTCCATGTCTTAGCTATGGTAAATAATGCTGCAATAAACATAGTTGTGCTGGTAGCTTTAGTGTGGCCTTGTTTGTGATCATTTGGGTAAATGACCAAAAGCGGGATTGCTGGGTCATTGGGGAGCTCTATGTGGAGTCTTTTGAGGAACCTCCATACTGCTTTCCAAAGTGGTTGAACAAGTTTACATTCCCACCAACAATGAAGTAAGGTTCCTTTCTGTCCACATCCCCTCCAGCATCTGTTGTTGTTAGAGTTCTTGATTTTTGCCGTTCTAACTGGAGTGAGGTGATATCTCAATGTTGTTTTGATTTGCATTTCTTTTATGGCTAGGGATGTTGAACATTTCTTCATGTGTCTATTGGCCATCCTTCTTTCTTCTTCAGAGAAGCTTCTCCCTAAGTCTTTCGCCCACTTACTTATTGGGCAGTTGTCTCTTTGAGGATTTGTTGTTGGGTGGTTTAATTTTTTGAGTTCCAAGTATATTTTAGATATGAGACCCTTGTCCGTTGTATGGCTAGTAAAGATCTTCTCCCAGTCCGTGGGCTTTCTATTGATCTTGCTAGCTATGTCATTTGCCCTGCAGAAGCTCTGCAAACTTATACAATCCCATTTGTCCAGCCTTTCTTTGATTTGTTGTGTTTCCGGGTCTCTATTCAGAAAATTTCGGCCTGAGCCAAGGAGACCCAGGTTTTCTCCTATTCCATCCTGTAATGTTTTCAGAGTGTCTGCTTTGAGTTCAAGGTCTTTGATCCATTTGGAGTTGATTCTGGTGCAGGGTGATATATAAGGATCTAGCTTTAGTTTTCTACATGTAGTTAACCAGTTTTGCCAGCACCATTTACTGAAGAGGCTGTCTGTCTTCCATTCTATTGTTTTAGCTCCCTTATCGAAGATTAGATGGCTATAGGTCTGTAGGTTCATTTCTGGGTTTTCAATTCTATTCCATTGGTCCTGAGGTCTGTTCTTATGCCAATACCAAGCTGTTTTGATTACTATGGGTTTATAGTAGAGTTTGAAATTTGGTATTGATATTCCTCCAGCAGTGTTCTTTCCGTTGAGGAGCGTTTTTGCTATTCGGGGTCTTTTATTGTTCCATATGAATTTTTGGATTGCCTCTTCTATTTCCTTGAAGAATGAGGGTGGAATTTTGATAGGTATTGCGTTGAATTTGTAGATAGCCTTGGGAAGTATTGCCATTTTCACGATGTTAATCTTTCCAATCCAGGAGCATGGGAGGTTTTGCCATTTTTTAAGTTCTGTGTTGATTTCCTTTTTCAAGATTTTAAAGTTTTCATCATAGAGGTCCTTCACTTCTTTAGTAAAGTTAATTCCTAGGTATTTTATTTTTTGTGGGGCTATTACAAATGGAGTTGCTTTCCTAATTTCAGCCACACTTTTCTCATTGTTGGCATACAGAAAAGCCATTGATTTTGGGGGGTTAATTTTATAACCTGCTACTTTGCCAAAGTTTTGAATCAGCTTGAGTAATTTGGGAGTGGAGTCTATGGGATTCTTTAAATACAAGATCATGTCATCTGCAAAGAGGGAGAGTTTTATTTCTTCTTTCCCTATTTGGATCCCCTTTATGTCTGCATCTTGTCTTATTGCTGTGGCTAGGCATTCTAATACTAGATTGAAGAGAAGTGGAGAGAGTGGGCATCCTTGTCTTGTTCCTGAGTTAAGAGGAAATGGCTTTAGTTTTTCACCATTGAGTATAATGCTGGCTGTAGGTTTGTCATATACAGCCTTTATTGTATTGAGGAATGTTCCATGGATTCCTAATTTTTCCAAAACCTTCATCATAAAGGGGTGTTGGATCTTGTCGAATGCTTTTTCTGCGTCTATTGAGATAACCATGTGGTTCTTATTCTTGCTCCTGTTGATGTGATGAATAATATTAATTGATTTGCGTATATTGAAGCAGCTTTGCATCCCTGAAATGAATCCTGTTTGATCGTGGTGGATGATTTTTTGGATGAATTGTTGAAGTCGGTTGGCCAAAATTTTGTTGAGAAGTTTTGCATCAATGTTCATCAAAGAAATGGGTCTATAGTTCTCTTTCTTTGATGAGTCCCTGCCTGGTTTCGGGATGAGGGTTATGATGGCTTCATAGAATGTGTTCGGTAGTGAGCTTTCTCTTTCAATTTCATTGAAGAGTTGGAGGAGAATTGGTGTGAGCTCTGCTTTGAAGGCCTTGTAAAATTCCGCTGTGAAACCATCTGGTCCTGGACTTTTCTTAGCTGGGAAGTCTCTTATTGCTGTTTCTATTTCAATGCTTGATATGGGCCTGTTAAGATAGTTTGCCTCATCTTGGTTTAGTTTTGGCATGTCAATATTTGCTAGGAAGAGGTCCATTTCTGTCAAGTTCTCAAACTTATTAGCATAAAGTTTTGAGAAGTATTCCCTTATAATGTTCTGAATCTTGCTTGTTTCCGTGGTGATGTTTCCATTCTCATCTCTGAGTTTATTAATTTGGGTGTGTTCTCTTCTTTTTCTGATAAGTTTTGCTAAGGGTCTGTCAATTTTGTTAAGTTTTTCGAAGAACCAACTCTTTGTTTTGTTGATTCTTTCTATAGTTTTTTTGGATTCTAATTCATTTAATTCTGATTTAATTTTGATTATTTCTTTCCGTCTACTGTATTGGGGTTTATCTTGCTGCTCTTTTTCAAGGAGGTTTAGATGTGTCATTAAATTGCTAGTTTCAGATTTCTCCAATTTGTTGATGTAGGAGCTCAGAGCTATAAACTTGCCTCTGAGTACTGCCTTTGCTGTGTCCCAGAGGAGCTGGTAATTTGTGTGTTCATTTTTGTTGAATAGCATGAACATTTGAATTTCCTTTCTAATCTCTTCCATGACCCACTCTTGATTCAGCAGTGTGTTGTTCAGCCTCCATGTGATACTGGACTTTCTTTGGTGGCTTTTGGTGTTGAGTTCTAATTTTATTCCCTTGTGGTCTGAGAAAATGCAAGGTATAACTTCAATGTTTCTGAATTTAGACAAGTTTGCTTTGTGGCCTAAAATGTGGTCTATTTTAGAAAACGTTCCATGTGCTGCTGAGAAAAACGTGTATTCTGATGCTGCTGGGTGAAATTTTCGGTAGATGTCTGTTAAGTCTAGTTGATCTATGCAGCTGTTTAGATCTGCGGTTTCTCTGTTGAGTTTTTGCCGAGTTGATCTATCTAGTGGGGAGAGTGGTGTGTTAAATTCCCCAACAATTAATGTCTTTGGATCTATATGGGATTTGAGGGAAAGTAGTGTTTCTTTGATAAATTTGGGTGCTCCATTGTTTGGCGAATAGATATTTAGAATTGTAATATCCTCCTGAAGGAGAGATCCTTTAATTAGTATGTAGCGACCTTCTTTATCTCTTTTCACAAATTTTAATTTGAAGTCTATTTTATCTGATATTAGGATTGCAACTCCTGCCTGTTTATGCGGTCCGTTTGCTTGGTAGATTTTGTTCCAGCCTTTAACATTGAAAATGTGTTTGTTTTTACGGGCAAGATGTGACTCCTGCAGGCAGCAGATAGAAGGGTCTTGTTTTTTAATCCAACTAGACAGTCTATGTCGCTTAATTGGAGAGTTCAGTCCGTTCACATTAAGAGATAGGACTGAGAGGTATTTGGGAGTTCCTGCCATGTTATCTACCTTCTTGGGGGCTGCGAAAACTGGGTTCTTCCTATGGTTCTTGGATTCTCAGTTTGGGTGCAGTTTCTTGGCCTTTATTGCGGTCTTGTTGGTTTTCTATGTGTAGGACATCTTTAAGAATCTTTTGTAGGGCTAGTTTGGTGGAGATGTATTGTTTCAATTTTTCTTTGCTATGGAAGGTTTTTATTTGGCCTTCAGTTATGAAGGAGAGTTTAGCTGGGTACAGTATTCTTGGTTGATAGTTGTTTGTTTTTAGGGCATGGCATACATCATTCCAGGCTCTTCTTGCTTTGATTGTCTCTGCTGAGAAATCTGAGGTGATTCTAATTGGTTTCCCTTTATAAGTGATTACCCTTTTCTCTCTGACAGCTTTAAGGATCTTTTCCTTGTTCTGAGTTGATCCTGTGTGGATTATAATGTGACGGTGGGATGTCCTATTCTGGTCTGGTCTATTTGGGGTTCTAAAGGCTTCTTGTATCTGGACAGGCCTATCTTTTTGCATGTTTGGGAAGTTCTCTGCTAGGATCCTGTTAAACAGATTTCCTAGACCATTAACTTCTGTTTCTAGGTGCTCCTCTACACCCATTATCCTTAGATTAGGCCTTCTGATGGTGTCTTCCAGGTGTTGGATAGATCTATCGTATTTCTTGGACTTGTCTTGGATGGTTGTATGTTCTTTCTCTATAATATCTAGGCAGTCTTCAATCCCTGAGATTCGATCTTCTGCATGGTCTAACCTGCTGTCAAGACTCTCTACTTTGTTTTTTATCTCTTTTCCTTCTAGTTGGTCAGCTTTGATGGCTTCAAGTTCTTTGTTGAAGCTCTGTTTTAGGTCTTGTATGAATTTCTTTACTTCCTTAATTTGGTGTTCAGTGTTTGTCCTCAAATCCCTTAGTAGATTGGTTATGGTTTCTTTGGGCTCCCATTCCTTCTGTTGGTTTCCATTCAGCATTCCCTTTGTGGTCTCCCTGACTTCCTTCAGCTCTTTGTTAATGGATTCCATGAATGACTTTAGTGATCTTTGTGTGTTCTCTACCTGGTCTCTCAATTCCTGTATTACTCTTTGATTAGCTTCCTCCCGTTCGCGGGATTCCTGCAGATCTCTTTGAGTGTTCTCAGCCTGCTCACGCCATTCCTCTCTTTCTCTTTGAGTATTCTCAAGTTGTTCACGCAAATCCTGTATCAGTTTTTGAGTAGCTTCCTCACGCTTATGGTATTCCTGTATAAACTTCTGGAATGCCTCCTCTCTCTCCCTATCACGCTCATACAGAGTCCTTTGTACGTTGTCAAACTTTTCATTTATCATGTTTGCCAGCAGTGTTTGTAGAGCTGTTTGGGAACTCTCCTCTGGATTATTCATTATCTGTTCTAACCCCTGATTATCAGGATTGGGAATTGAGATACCCGAATTTGCCATTTTTCTTTTTTTTTCGGCTTACTCTGCCCATTTGAGATGAAGATAGCACCAGTTTTGTGCTAGAACACTATCTTAAGGCAACCATCAACCAAAGTTTGCATTTGTACAGTCAATAGTCTACAGATACAATCTAGTTCAACAGATACATCTATTCGACATCAAACAACTATATGTTAAAGGGCTTCGAACCGCAGAGAAGAATTTGGAAAACCAGAAATTATTAGGGTTAGGGAGAGATGTGGGTAAAAAATAGGAATAGATTGGTGTGGGGAGGCACAGGGAGAGTTAACTATGTCCTAATCACAATGCAGGAAATAGGTTGGGTAGGATGTAAGTAGAGAGAGAAAAAGAAGAAAGGGAAAGGAGAATGAAAAGAGACCAGAAAATAAAATAGAAACGTAAAAATTAATGTTATTTTAGAGATTAAAAGACCATCTATTTATAGAGGAATATGAATATGTTGAGAGAAAGGGAGGGACATAGAGGAGATGAGAAAAACTTTAAAAAAATGCTTAAAATATTATATAGGTATAAAGAGGTAGTACTGCTATTAATGAATTTAAGTCTCAGAGGTTTTGAATTGGGTAATAAGTTTTTGGATTAAGTGTGTACACAATGGGGGATAGGGTCTACTGGTTAACTACGGGTTTATCTGAGGATGTGCAGGACAAGAGTTAAGTCACATAAAGATGAACAAAGAGGAAAAAATGGAAAGGATAGGAAAGTTAGAAGAAAAGATCAGAAGTTCAGTAGAGCTAGAAAAAAAAAACAAAAAGATAATTAAGAATGAAAGAAAAAGAGAAAGAAGACAAGAAAAGAAAAGAAAACACACATTCACGTATTCCTAAAATAAAAATTATAAGAGGAGAAAAAAAAAAAGTTAATGGAAAACAATTATTTTTTCAGAAGAGGCAAAAATTAAAGATTAATAAAAGTTTTAGAAAAGCAAAAAAAATTTTATATATATATAAGGTAACAAAAAATGAAAAAAAACAAAACAAGAAAAAGAAAAAAAAGAAAAGAAGAAGAAGAAGAAAAAAAAAAGTTCTTTGATTTTTTTTTTTTTTTTGGGAGGGGTCGGAAGAGTCCTGTATCTACCTTTTGTCTGTAATCAGAGTCTGGTTGGAGTCTCTGGTCAGCTTGAGGTCCTGTGGCTTGATTGGTTTCTTAAGTCAGTTTGTTGGAACAGGCAGAAAAATGTTCTGCTTTACCCAAGATTTTGAGATCCCCCTCCCAGGTTAGTTTACTGGGAGGGTGATCTGCTTTGAGAATCACAAAAGAGGGGGATGCAGTGATGAGGCTAGGTTCTGGGTAGAGTTAAGGCCTTTCAACAAACAGTAGCTTTTCCCTGGGGCTATTTTGTGAAAAAAAACTCACAGCACCCAGCCTGGAGCCATTCTCAGGGTTTCTGTTTTTCAATTGATTGTGGTGGCTGCTAGAGGGCGGGGCAGCCTCTGGCTCTGGTTACCCGGTGAGGAGAGCCACTCCAATGGCTGGCGCCGGAGCTGGGTGACTTTTCCCTGGATGGAACTGAGTCTGTGAGGTCACTTCGCCGTTAAGTTCTTGTGACCTGCTAAATGACTCGTTTTATTCCAAGGCCTGAGCTGGAGCTAGCTGCTCCTCCGAGCTTTGTCGGTATCCAAGATGGAGATCACCGGTGCTGGGGGGGGAGGGGTGGCCTTCCCTCCTCTGCTCCCAGAGGGGGAGTGAGGAAGTGGGGCTTCTACTCACGCGGAGTCTTGGATCCCGGGTCGTCTCTGGTCTGCAACGTGCAGGATGAAGTTGTCCGCTCCTTGTCGGTTCTTGCTGGTGTTGAGTAGAATCCGCTCGTCCGCTGCGTCTGGCTCCTTCATCCCGGACTGCGTCTCAGGTATGCCTCCGTTGCGGTGGTCGCCGCTGCGACCCTGCCGCCGCAGCGGCAGCTGCTCAGATGCGTCTGCTTGGCTTCCCCTCTCTTGACTAACTCTCTGTCCTGTGATGGCACACTTGGTGTGATTCTCTGGCTTTGGACTGTTCACTGGAACTCTGAAACTGTTTTCTATGCAAGAGCTTGTTCAGATTCCAGCTTCTCCTCCGCCATCTTCCCGGAACCCTCCTATTTTGTTTTTTTATTCCTTCCCCTTTCCCAGTTCAGATCAACATATTTACAATACACAGGGTATCAAAATCAAATACAGTGACTACAGGGGATAAACCATAGGTGGGGAAACCACAAAAGGATAAAAAGAAATCATGGAGTACATTAAGAACAACAACAAAGAACATGTCTTGGAGTTCATTTCACTTAGAATCACCTTATAGGGTCATATGTACATATCTATTGAGCTATTCTATTCATCTACTAAGATTATCCTTGATGTACACAATAATGCTCCCTATTACCCAGTAATCCCACTTCTGGGCATTTAACATGATGACCACAAACAAGGCCACACTAAAGCTATCAGCACAATTATGGTTATCACAGTAATATTTACCATAGCTAAGATATGGAATCAACCCTGATGCCCCTCAGTAGATGAATGTATCAAGAAAATGAGACACACACACTCACATACACACATACTATGCTTCCATCAGAAAGAAAGATACCACCTCATTTGTAAGGAAATGGAAGGTCTTGGAAAAAAATCATATTAAGTGAAATAAGCCAGACTTAAAGAAACATAGTTCCCATGGATTCCCTTATTTGTAATAATTAGTTACATCAAGGATAATCTCATGTATTTTAATTTGACAGTTTGTTCTATGTTGAGAGTGCAACATTATTGCTATATTGTTTGTTATCATTTCTGCAAACAAGGAGGTATATTGAAAGTATTACATTCATCTTATCCATTACTGAAAGAAGAACAACTAAAAGAGCAACCCCTACTAAGAAGAACAACTCCCACTTACTTAGCTTCATTCCTATGTAAGGCCAGTGTTGTCCCCTGTATCCTCATATTGTACATTTCAACTCTATACCTCATATTGTATTTCTAGTATGTTCTACATTGTCAACTAAATGCCCCAGAAGTTCCACTTTACTTTACTTTGTTTTAAAAAATTCTGTCTTAATATTTGATGTTGATGAGTGTGTGTGTGTGTGTGTGTGTGTGTGTGTGTGTGTGTGTGTGTGTGTGTTTACAAAGATCAGAACACAACATTTTTCTTCATTTTGAATACGTCTTTCAGGTCATTGTAAGTTGTGGCTAATGGGAGCAACCTCTTGTTATTTTAAGAATGAAACAGAAAAAGATATTTGTGCATGTATCATAGTTGCTTTATTAGTCTGTAGTTGAACACTGAACATTAACTTATATCTTGGCTGCTCTTGTGAATAATGTGAATAAAAATGAACTACAGATATATTTAAAAGTTACCCAGAGATAAATAATCACATGATTGATGTTTCAACTTAACTTTGGATTTCTATAGAAACTTGCATACTACTTTCTACAACGAGGATACTAACTTGTTTTTTGACCAATAGTGTAGAAAATTTCCTTTTTTCCACACTCTCACCAAAATTATTACCTTTTATTCAAAGATAATAAAGGGCAGTTTTTTACTATCTGCAGTACCCTATACTGGCATTAGACTTAAATCCAACCTCCTAAATGCTTGGAATTACAAGACTTTACCACCATAACTGGTTCCATTGATTTTTTTGATGAGTTATAATATTTATGAAGTTGTATCATAGTAATTTTGAATTATATTTCTCTAATGACTTCTGCTCAAAAAGTATTAAGGCAGCTTAGAAGTTGTATTAAACACAACTTTGTAAACCCACAGGAAATTTTCAGGGCTTTATGGAGAACATGTCTATTCAGACTTTTGTCCATTTTTAATCTGGTTTCTGGTTAATCTCATCTTTAATCTCGCTAAACCAGATCAATAATTACTTCGAGGTAGTAGAAAAGAAAAAAAATGTAGCAACTCCCAACATTTTTCAGTTTTCAAAAACATGGTATTGCTTAAATCATTTTCTGTTAACAATTGACACTATATAACTCAATTTAGTTAGACCTGTTACAAGGCTGTAGTTTATTTATTTTACATTGATTGCTCTTTCCAAAGCCTGTTTTTCTAATTTCCCTTGGTTTCTTTCAGTCTCAAGTAGCTCAGATTTCAAACTGAAGAATAAATGGAAGGAAGCAAACAAAAAAAAAATACAGTTCCTTTCATCCGATGATGCCTGTATAAGAATGAGGAAAGAGTTCATCCTTCTAAGGACCTAAGATAGGACAACAAAAAAAGAATTTATTTTTCTATGTCTTCTTTATCTTTGCGATGTAACTAAAATGTTGTAAAACACAATATACTGCTCAGATATTTTTATGTTTTATCAGTTTTGCACATTTTCATATGGATTTCACCTCAGTCTACAACATTCCTTCATCATCCTGTCCCTGATATTTTTACACTATCAAGACATAAGATAACCAATTTGATTTACAGCATGAGAAGTTATCCACCTGGCCTCCTTGGAAGCAGAGCATGATCAATAGATATTACTTCTGGTTGCTCACTACATGTAATGGTTTCTGTACTACTTATCACATTCTATTTAGTATTTTAAAAAGACTGCTGGCTAAACTCAAAGCTCATTCCTAGAAGTTTATGTTAAGTATTTCCCACTTTTGTTCCCTTAATTGTTAAAATAACATATGCTATCATGCTAATGTTATTACCATTTTAGTGTTGGGAAAAATTGTAATTAAAAGCAGTAAGTGCATGGCCTAAAGACACATACAGTGAGGAAGGAAATGAGTCAAAGTTTCTGAAAGTCTTTCAGCAATACACAAAATGTAGATAAAAATCTCTCCATTCTATGACACTCGCAATTCAATATTCATATTGTACAAGAAATAATAGCATACTAAATATTTCCCATGGTGATTGTTTTCTGTCACATTTGTTTTCAACACAGATTGTGTTGGAGACATTGTTTTATCATGCACAGAACTGAGCTTATACATTGAGGTCCAAAGAGAAACAAGTTTCTTCTGTCCCACAATTCCAGTACCCTTTTTAAAAAGTACTAAAAATTTAAATATCATCACCTACCGTCTTATAAGTATCCAAAAATAAAAAAAAATCATAAATAACCACTCCAAAATGTTTTAAAATTGGAGATGCTAATACGTGCCCCTCTGAAGTAAATTTTCTTCTACTTTTAACGTTATTCTGAAAGTCTTTGCTTGTTTGTCACACCTGTAATCCTAACTACTCGGGATATCTACTCAGGAGCCTGAGATCTGTGGCTAACAGTTGGAAGCCAATCAGAGCAAAAGAAATTCATGAAATTATTTTTCAAAAATTTTAATGAACTAGCAAAGGGCCAAGAATGGAGATGTAGCTCATTTAGTAGCTCACCAATCTAGAGAGAAAAGGCCTAGCAAGTTGGTGCAGTGTTCATTATGACAGGTCCCTTGTATAGAATAATTGAATGCCTCATCCTACACATCTCTTGAACAACAAATATCTGGAATTATTTTGTTTTTGACATGCCAATCTTGACTTTATTCTTAAATGTGTATTTATGTAAGAAGTACATGGTTCTAAAATTCTTTTAAACTTAGTTTTTGATGAATTGTCTAGTTTAAGAAAATCAATTACAATTTATATATATATAAAAAGTTCTGTGCTCAATTCAGCATCACTGATTTCAAACTCTGAGCATGCCAACACACATGCAAATGCTTGAGCACATGCGTGCGTTAACACACATATTTATTCAAAATACCTTCATATCAGAGTTTTTCATGAATTTCTTTGCTAACGATATTATATGAGTAAAATAAAGGAAATAAACTCTTCCATCTCAGAACAGTTTTATACGTTCTTATTGTAAAAATACTGCACAGAGGGGTAACACTTACATGAGCAAGGTAATGAGTACATTTCCTAACAAGTATTGTTACCTCCTCCTTTATTGTTCCCCTACCATCCCTTCCCTCTCACTTCCACAAGTCCATTAACCTCCTCCCTTTCCCCGCCTCAATTGTAAAGTTCACTTTACAACATAGTTTCTTGTGAATCTCATTGTTGCAATGGGTCAACCTGTATCCCTATTTAAGCATTTTGTTTTTTTTTCCTTCCCCTCAGCAAATTAGAGGAGAATATATACAAGATGTAGGCGCGCCAACTTCAAATACAGTGAAAATAGGTGTTATAGCATGGGGGAGGAACATATAAAGAAACAAAAAAAAATCCACACTGTAGGTTATAAGTATGTGAGAAAAAATAGCAAGAAAAAACCACTTGTGTCCCTAACTTGGGGTTCATTTCCATTAACATAACCTTATCTGGTCATATACACATAACTTTTGACATTTTCTGCTTATCCCAGACATATATTAGTTATTGAAAATTAGAGAAACCATGGGACCTATGCTTCTTTGGACTTGGCTTACTCTACTTAATTTTTTTTCCAAGTCTTTCCATTTCTTAACAAATTGGGGGATGGAATGCTTCAGGAATTTGCCTGTCATCTTTGCAGAGGGGCCATACTAATCTTCTCTGTATCATTCCAATGTTTTAGTATATGTGATGCTGAATTGAACACAGAAATTTTTTATATATAAATTGTAATTGATTTTCTTAAACTAGACAATTCAACAAAAACTAAGTTTAAAAGAATTTTAGAACCATGTACTTCTTACATAAATACACATTTAAGAATAAAGTCAAGATTGACATGTCAAAAACAAAATAATTCCAGATATTTGTTGTGCAAGAGATGTGTAGGATGAAGAATTCAATTATTCTATACAAGGGACCTGTCATAATGAACACTGCAGCAAGTGTTAAGGTTTGTTAAAAGTTTTAATGTTTTAAATATATTAATTTTGGGAATTTGCTTATATATGCCAAAACTGGGACTGTTGGGTAGGTCATAATACTTTTCTATAAAGTATTTAAGATTTATGGTAGCAGATAAATACTCCTAAGTATGTACATTTCAGAGTTTATAGAAACTTTACTAATGAGAAGTTGCAAAGTCTTTGTGTAAAGGAGCAGAATAAAGAGCTGACTATGTTAACTACACAGTTTCTGCTAAAACTGTAGGCCTTCCTTACTTTATATGTTAGTGAGGAACAAATGATGATATAAGCCATATACAAATTATCAGATGAACTATAAATGGTCATCTTAGTGGGTGATTTAAACACTACTCATAGCCTATAACATTCTTGTTGAACATCATAATCTTAGCCAGTGTTAAATGTAAAGAAATATGACAATAATAAAATCTAATTTGTAGTACACTTCAAATACAGAAAACACTGGTAATTGTTTTGTTTTTTATTTTATTAAACATTAATATTAAATTATTGCTTTCTTTATTTGTAGCATTTTTTCCTTGTTGTAATATAATAGAACTTTTCGTAAATTGTCATTAGGAGGTACTTTGAGAAGGTTACTGGGATGGCCATACCATTTTTTATAGGTGCATGTGAGTTTATAAAGATGAAAATTAAGAACAAAATATGTATTTTAAAAATGATCAAGTAGAGTCTGATTCAGGAGTGTTGATAAATGTCCACACTTAAAATGTTAGCCCTAGGCTGAAGCAGAGTTATTACAGAGTTGAGGCAACAACAGTAAGAGACTGTGTTTTGTTTTGTTTTTTATTTTTATTTTGTTGGTCATGGGGCTTAAACTCTGGGGCCTGGGTGCTGTCCCTCAGCTCAAGGCTAGTGATACCACTTGAGCCACAGCACCACTTCCATCTTTTTCTGCTTATGTGATGCTGAGAAATCAAACCCAAGGCCTCATATTGCTGAGAAATCAAACCCAAGGCCTCATGCATGCAGGCACTCTACCATTGAGCCACCTTCCCAGTATCTGAGAGACTGGGTTTTAAAAAATCATCTAAACAACATTTGTTTTCTGCTTTGGGTTATATAATGAAATATATGAGTATCTTTTTATGTTTTTGTACATTGTCATACTTTATATTTATACTAACTTCACCCACTTTATCCTTGTCAAAGTCATGAAATATCTCTGAGAGTTTGCTTCTGTGAAGATTTTTTTTTTTTTCAGGAGGGGAGGGTCAGGTAGTGGGCCTGAACTCTGGGTCGGGGCGCTCTCTCTCAGCTCTTCAGCTCAAGGCTAACTCTCTACCACTTGACCCACAGTGCCACTTCCGGCTTTTTTCTGCTTATGTGGTGCTGAGGAATCGAACCCAGGGCTTCATGCATGCAAGGCAAGCGCTCTACTGCTGAACCACCTAACCATCCCTGTGAAGATTTTTTTTACATTTATCATTTCTTCTGAGTCATTTTTATTTTTTATCAAAATCACTTTATATTTCATGTTTATGGGTATTTACACAGAGACAGGGATATAGAGGATATAGTTTACCAACTGAACATTAAAATTAAGCTCAAAAATAAAAATCAGCCTTAACACATATTTTCATATCTTTCCCCACATTCTCCCTAAAAGAAGACAATATTAAAAATGTCTGAGGGAAGCTTTTTAACTCCAATTTTCTTGGGCTTCCTAAGTTTAGAATTCTTTTGCCCTTCAGACTGTGTTTCTTGTTCCTCCCTTTTCTCGACTCCATTATTAGAGATTTTTCTCAGAGATGACTCCATCTCCAACTTTTCACTCTGCCTATCTGGACAAATGAATTTGAAGATCAAGACTCTTAGACAGAAAGATTTTAAGAGCCTGAATCTAACACACTTCTCTCATACACCATCCCTACAAAGACACAAGTACCAAAACAGGATACAGAGTTTCATTTTTTTCTACCAAGGCCAATGCCTGAGGTTGCTTGCTTCTGAGGGTGCCTGTTTGTGACTTTCCTGATGTTGCCGATTAACTTTATACCTAGGTCCATTATCAGCTACCAAGGATGGCATGTTTAGACCATCCAGGAGGTTGGCTCAACAGGGCGTCTGGATGTGTCTCTTATGAGGGGCTCCTAGGATCCCTCATGAATGGCACAGAAGATCTGTGTTGGAAATACCGGGAGCAATTAAGGTATCCTACAAACACCACCTCAGCAAGGCAAAGTTTACTCTGGCAGAAGGCATCCTGTCACATGTCCAAGTTGAATAAGCACAGTGGATAGGCAGCCCACCACTGGCTCCCATGAATTTGAGCTTTGGGTCATCTTTCATGATGGCTCAAACTTTTGACCCCTTTCAAACTAGTCAAAAGCTTTAATAATCAACCAAATCCGAACACCTGGCCATATGAAAAATAACCAACTTTTACCCACCTGGTGTTCTACTACTAGTGCCATGTCTCTAGCCCCTAGCACTTCTCTAAAATAGCATTGGTAAGGTTTTGACTATCTTTACAAGGGCAGTGCTTATATCAGTCAAGCACTTCAAGATTTAACTTCTACAATTCTCCCATCTGGTTTTGCTTTCTTTTCTTCCAAACAATAATAATTGACTTTCCTATTCAGCAGTATCCAATAAGATATTTTGATTTTAAAAAGGGTTTGATTAAGGCAGATTTTCAGTCAGTCACTGAACAAAACCTGTTATAGAAGAGATAAAGCACCCATGCACACATTACTATGAAAACAATTACTAAAGAGGTAAATATTGAGACAATGAATCATTGTTAAAATTCTTGCTCTATCATCAAACTAGTAAAGGGATCTGCCACCACACACAGACACACAACCTTTTTTATAAGTGACTGGGGGCTGGTCTTGGGTTTGATCTCATGCTCTGGGCATTGTCCCAGAGCAGTTTTACTCAAGGCTACCACTTTAGCCACAACTCCAGTAGTATCTTTTTTGCACCTTCATTGGAAATAAAAGTCTCATCTTTCCTGTCTGGGTTGGCTTCAAACAGATCCTCAGAATTCAGCCACCTGAGCATTTAGGATTATACTCAGTATCATCTCAGTTTTTAGGTAATTTGTTTCCTATATTCAATCCTTGTAAGTCTTTCTGTACCATTGGCCTCCAACCACCACACAGATTACCTTTGAAGTATATTTATTCTTTTATATTTATATATTTATTGTAAAAGTACTGTACAGAGGGGTTAGTTACATGAGCAAGGTAAAGCATACATTTCCTATCAAGCATTGTTACCTCCTCCTTTATATGTCCCCTACCATCCCTAATCTCCTAGCTCCAAAACTACCCTATACACTACCCCGAACCCCGCCTAAATTGTAAAGTTTGTTTTTCAACAGTGTCTTGTGCATCTCATTGTTACAATGGGTCAACCTGTATTCCTATTTAAGTATTCTGTTTTTTCCCTTTCCCTCCCCAAACTAGAGAAGTGTATATACAAGATGGAGGGCACCAACATCAAAAACATTGGAAACAGGTATTATGCTGTTTTTTGGGGGCACAGAATGCAAAGAAACAAAAATCACACGAAACATTATAAATATATTAGAAACAATAGCAAGAAATGTAAAAAAACCCTTGTGCCCCTATGTTGGGGTTCATTTCACTTATCACCATCTTATCTGGTCAAGTATTATATTTAGACCAAATTTTTCCCATTCAATTCTACCAGTGGCTCCTAGTTACTTTTACATGGTGGCATTTCCAATAAACAAATCCTGCTGATTAATAAAAGCACATATTGGAATAATTCGATTATGGAGATCATAGATTGTGGAGATCAACAGAATAAAACTAATTTAAGCTGCTTTTTCTGGTTTCTAGCTTTAAGCTCTTTGGGAAATTTTCAGGGTCTCCTAAGTAAATATGAAATTTGTAAATATGGAGTTTGTATTTTCAAATATGAAGTTTGAATGACCCGCTAAAAAGTCCCTCCTTAATTTAAGGTGTTTGAAAATGGTCAGGGGTGGATTGGCCAATGTAACCAAAGCACAGATTCCACTCCAGTTGGCCAGTAACATCTCCAATAGTGGTCTCCTGGAATACCACCAGACTTTTCCCCTGGCTATGATTTGTACTTCCTGCTCATCTCAAAGGGTTGGCCTTCACTACATCCAGGTAAGTTTCTCAGAAATGTCCAATTTTCGCCAGGTAATTGACCTGGAAAGAATGGAATTGATCAGTTTCAGGGGTTTTTGGAATAGACTCTTGCTTCTGAGAAGAGCAACAAGGTGTTCCAAGTTGTCTCGGATCACATTTTGCTGACCTCTCATGAATTTCATGCACATGGGGTCTGAGCTCCATGACAGCACAAATAGGACCTCTTGTGTGGCCTCCCTGCCACACAGTCATAGCAGTACTCCATATGTGGACAGAATCACCACAGTATTTACCAAACTTATTCAGTCTCAATTTGAATCTGGGTAGACTCAAAATTGGAAGACATACACAGAGTGTCTGCTCCAAGATTGAATTTGCAGTCATATTATAAGATTAACTAGAGGGTCCATTGAGGCCCTGGAATTAAGCATGATCACTTTAAGGGCATTAAGAGTGTTTGGAGTTCCCCAAGCAGGATGTTTTCACAAGTCAAACATTAGACATTTATCTGGGCATTATGAAACTGAATCATGTTTTGACCAATTTTATCAGTAACACCCTCCTTACTAGCAGGCAATGCCCCTGCCTACTAGAAGGGAAACTTGCATTCTTGTTAGATAGAAACCCCCAAAACTCCTTCCCTCTTGGTAGGAAACCCTTCCTCCCTCTTGGTAGGAAACTCTTTAGGTGTAACTTACCTTTTTTTTTTTTTTTTTTTTGGTCGGTCTTGGAACTGAACTCTTTGCCTGGGTGCTGTCCCTCAGCTCTTTAGCTCAAGGTTAGTCCTCTACCACTTGAGCCACAACACCACTTCCAGCTTTCTCAGTGGTTTATTGGCGATAAGAGTATCACAGAATTTACCAGCCTTGCCTAGCTTTGAATGACCATTCTCAGATCTTAGCCTTCAGAGTAGCTAGGATTACAGGCGTGAGCAACCAGTGCCCATATTTTTTTCTTTTTTCTTTTCTTTGTTCTTGGGTTTGTCGGTTGTGAGGCCTGAAATCTGGGTCTGGACACTGTCCCTCAACTCTTCAGCTCGAGGATAGCTCTGTACCACTTGAGCCGCAGTGCTTTTTCTGCTTACATGTTGCTGAGGTATCGAACCCAGGTGTTCATGCATGCAAGGCAAGCACTCTACCACTAAACCACCTTCCCACCTCTTCGTCTGAGTTTTTAGTTAACTCACTTGCCAATGTTCAAACCTTCTAAAGTCTTTGTGCAGGGTCTGGGAAGGTGTTTCAGTGGTAGAGTGCTTGCCTTGCATGCCTGAGACCACGGGTTCAATTCCTCAACACCACATAAGCAAAAAAGAAAAAGCGGGAAGTGGCACTGTGGCTCAAGTGGTAGAGTGCTAGCCTTGAGCTGAAGAGCTGAGGGACAGTGCCCAGGCCCAGAGTTTAGGCCCCATGACTGGACCCAAAAAAAAAAAAAAAGGTCTTTGTGCAGCTTTGGTCTCCAATCACCACAGAAGCTCTTCCCTTGTCAGGTAATGTTTCTTTCTAGAGCTAATTTTCCCATGCCATCCTACTAGAGCATTTAGTTTATGGGTTAAAAAAATTTTAGTATAATTAACAAATCTCTTTTGATTTTATTCTACTCTATATTTTATTTTTGCCAGTCCTGGTGCTCCCTGAGCTTCTTTTGCTCAAGGCTAGCACTCTACCAGTTGAACCACAGTGCCATTTCCAGCCTTTTCTGATTATGTGGTTCTGAGGAATAAAACCCAGGGCTTCATGCATGCTGGACAAGCAATTTACCACAAAGCCATATTCCTAACCCCAAAAATATTTTATTTATACTAATCATAAGAATAAAACTTATTCATAAGGTGCTGTCTGGTTTCAGGCTTTGAACTTTTTGGAAACTTAGGTGGGGGTGATCCTGAAAAGCACCTAAGTAATTAGGAAATACGAATGACCCTCTAGGGAAGGGTCTCTCCTAACTAGTATAAAATGTTTGAGAATGAAACAGGTGGATGAGAAATGACAGGAGGATGAAATGCTAGGGTGAAAGGGATGGCCAATTGAACCAAAGTACAGGTTCTACTCTAGTTGGCCAGGAAGGTCTACAACAATGGTCCTCCACAATACCATTAAACAACTCCCATGGCTATATTTAGTGATTACTGCTCATCTCTTCAAGGTTTGGATTTCACTGCATCTTGATAAGTTTCCCAGAAATGCCAATTATCCCTCCCCGTACCTAGAGAAGCAAGGGGTTTATTTGGCTTGGGAAGACAGGGTTTTTGTCTTAGATCCATACTCTTGTGAACAGCAATAGCAGGGCCTTACAAGTTTCCCCAGGCCGTGTTTGACTGACAGATCATGGATCCATGCCCTTGGGGATCTGAGGTTCATCATAGTAGGAAGTGGACCACTTGTTTTTCTGGTTTCTGTGCCATAGAATCTTAACAGTAATGGTGGGCAGAATATTTAACCCATTTCACCCAAGCATTATTTTCTTCGTCATAAGACTTGAGCTGAAGGGCTCAGGGACAGCACCCAGGCCCAGAGCTCAAGGCGAAAGCCCTACTACTTGAGCCACAGTACCACTTCCAGTTTCTGGTGGTTAATTGGAGAAAAGAGTCTCAAGGACTTTCCTGCCCGGGCTGGCTTTGAACTCTAATTCTCAGATCCTGAGTAGCTACGATTGCATGTGCAAACCACTGGCACTTGGTTTTTGACTTGAATTTTAAGTCTACCCAGAGAGTCTGCTTCTGAAACTAAGATTCAATGCCATACATCCTTGGATCAGCTAGAGGATCAATCAAGCCTTGATCAATCCAGGCTTCAGAGGCAAAGTGGGCAGCTGAGGGAGTTTAGTGAGTAGGAATTTTTTGAGTTCCCCTTTCAGGATATAAGATTTAAAACACACACATGCAAGCACATATTCATAACAAGTTTTTGTTTGGACAAGTGCACATTATGGAGCTCCATAATGAAAATCATCCATTATTTAATAGTGTTCTCAGACCTTTGTCAACATTCTCCCAATGGATTATCAGAAGCAGGTCCTTAGATCATTTTTCTTGGGTTCCTTAGGCCTAGAATTCTTATTCCCCATTTTAGCAGGTCTCTTGTGATTTCAGTTTTTGGTGCACTTAATCCTCCCTATTGTAAGTTTCTTGTGCACCCTTCTCATATTTAAATTTCCCGTTACTGGAGATTTCTCAACAATAGATTCCTCCAGCTACCACATTTTTATTCTTGGGCCAGAGAATGAAAACACACATTGAGACTCAAGTTCTCTTTGTGCCTAAGACACACTCAGCCCATAAAAATCCCCAACCAACCAGGTAGTATGCTCTAGTCCAATTTTTCCTCTCATGGCTGATGCATGAGATTACTTTTTATTGAGGTGCTTCCTTGGGCCCTTTCCTGAAATTGCTGATACACTTTCCTTCCTTTACCACAACCAATGGTGTATAACCCAACCTTGAGCTATCTCAACAAGTCAGGTTGTGTCTCCTCCTGAGGGTCTCCCTACATCCCCCTTTCATAACATGGATCCTGGACTAGTCCCCACATTGTTGGGAATACTCCCCTATTGTAACCCAATATCCCAAGAAAGACCACCAAGTTGAAAGGAACTTAGCATGGCAAAGTTTAGTTCTGTTAAAGGGCATGTTATTGACAAGAAGCAACCACTCTGAGTAGGAAGTCTGCCCAAGTTATACCCCTAATGAGTATTGATACCCCTAATGAGTATTGATCTGGTATTGATCAAAAGTTGTGTTCACAATCTTGCTGTATTGGCTCTTTTGAAGCACAGCTGGTTATTTTGAAAGGGGTTAACGGTTTCAGAGCAATCCACTAAACCAGGACAACCAGGCCAGAAATTGTTAGAAAATTCTTACTCAGCTTGTGCTTTATGAGTTAAACTGTTCCTAAAGTCCCTAGAACGATTTTAGTAACAGGATATACTTTAGTTATATAGCTTTGTGGAAGATGATTATGCTTAGTCAATGCTTTCCCTCAATCCATCATTTTCAGAGAAAAAGATTATTCTAACTCCTACACAGTCCATTTCCACACAGAATTTATTATAAGCAGTTCCCTTTTTTTTTAATTTAAGTTTTTATTTTTTGTGAACATACTGTACAGAGGGGTTACAATAACATGGGCAAGAAAATGAGTACATTTCTTATCAAGCATTGCAGCCTCCTCCTTTGTTTACCCTTCACATCCCTTCCCAGCCTCCCCCTGCACTCCCAATCCCGCCCCCCCCTCCCGCACCAAAGTTGTAAAGTTCATTTTTGACATGACGACTTGTACTTATAGTTGCATCGGATCCACCTGTATCCTTAAATGACTTGTTTTTCCCCATCTCCTCCACAAATTATACCGACATCAAATATAGTGAAAGCAGGGGTTGTACTGTGGGGGAGGGACATACAAAGCTATAAAGAAATAATCTTATAAATGAGTTAGAAACAAATGCATGACAGAAATAAAAACACTTAAATACTTATCTAAGGGTTCATTTTCCTAACATACCATTATTTGATCTTTCCTTCTTGACTCATACATATACTAGATATAACAAATAAGGGAAACCATGGGACCTTTGCTTCTTTGGGCTTGGTTACTTCACTTAATAAAATTTTTTCCAAGACTTTCCATTTCCTAACAAATGGGGAAATGTCATTCTTTGTAATGGAAGCAAAGAATTCCATTGTGTATATATACCACATTTTCTTGATCCATTCATCTACTGAGGGGCATCTGGGTTGGTTCCATATCTTAGCTATGGTAAATAATGCTGCAATAAGCATAGTTGTGCTAGTGCAACTCCCTTTTTGAAATGGAGGCTTATGAGCTTCCAGGTGAAAACACCTTATTTGCATATTGCATTGGTTCCCTTAGGTAAACTCGCCTCAGCAAGTGGTTATGAAACCTACAGCTATGTATGGCTGCTTCATTATAAAGAACCTGTCTTGTACCGCTAATAGAAAGAGGAAAGTCTGCTCTCTGGAAGCACGTAGCTATGGACTTAAGCACGCTTACTGAACCTTGAGCACAGAGCACAGATTGAGCTGCAGCTTTTTCAGAGCCATAGATGAGTCAATCAGATACCAGCTGCTTGGCTGACCACAGGGCACACTTCTGATGCCTCATTTCTGAGGCAAAGCAGTTCTAAGCTGCCAAGACATTATGGTAAGAAGAAGCCTGAGGGGGAATTCTTGGTGGGAAGGAGAAGGTGAAAGTTTAGATTTAGGTTTTAGAAAATGCAAGCCACTTTCTGAATTGTTTGAGGCAATGAGCAGATCATCATATTTTCTAGCCCTCTAGATGCAGAGTATGAGAACACTTCTCACATCTCACACTCAGTCCCTCCTGCCTTGCAGTCTTCAATTCCCTCTTAAGCAATTTTTAAGAAAGCAAAATTCAGCGAACCTAATTGAGCTTGTGAAGAAAACATATCCTCTGGCTTTAGAATAGATCAATTTCTATCTCAGAATAAGAGGAAGAAAAGAAACCATATTCTACAGAATTTAACACCTTAAACATGCTAGTTTGCTGCATTAACTTTTCATTTATTAGATTCATGCAGGAAAAAATTAGAAATCTGAGAATTTCTGGAGCCTTTGCTAGCCTAATATAAGGTTCTTGCTGTTTTTTATTTGTTTGTTTGTTTTGTTTTTTCCTAATACTTTAGAGATTCTAGTTAGAAGAATTGAGAAAATGCAGATATTAGCCTGGTTCAGATTAATATGAAACCACAGCACCTAAGTTATCAAATTCTAAATCTAGTCTCAAAGATGAAGCTCAAGGCTTCTCTCCATGCAACATCTTCAGAATAACAGTTTTGTCTATGTCTCGGGTTTGTTTGTTTGTTTTCTTTAAAGAATTAGAGAGCAGAACAGTTTTAAAGCAGTTTTTCTTCAAAGCGAAAAGAGAGCAGTGCACCAGTCTCTTCTTCAAAGCAAAAACAGAGCAGTGAAGCAGACTCCCTAGCGAAAAGAGGGACATAGTGTCTCATAATTTGTTTCCTAGTCTCCGAGCATGAGTAGGGAATTTTTCCTTATTGGATGCCCCATCTCAGAGCACAAGCACAGAAAACACTTTTGATTGGATGGGAAGTAGAAAGACACTCCCCAGACCATACTCAGAAAAAGATATGTGTTAGCACCTAAAGCTTCGTGGGAAAAGGATGTGTATTTTTTGCTGCATCATTCATTCCCACCATGTTGGAGCCAGTTCCAACCATTACTTTTTATCCATAACTACCCAGATGAAGTGGTTTAACTCCCTCTGAGTGGCACATAACCACTTCTTACTCACAGGGCACTGTACATTGTGATGTCCCATCAACAATATGTTGACAGAGAAATTCGATGTCTAAATTGCTGTTTTGAAGAAGCAAAGACCTCTGACTTAAACTTGCACACTTAATTTAAAATTTATTGTCTTTTTTCAACTCAGTAGCATTACTTACTTAAATAAGTGGATTTTTCATTTTGATATATCCACATAGCATACAATGTACCATGATTATGTTTAACCCCTTCAGAATTCTCTCCCAGGTTTTATTAATCATTTTAAGAATACAACATGGTAGTAATAAGTACATTTACAATATTGTACAATCTCAATGTCCATACTCTTTACATCCTCCAAGTTTCAAATTCTTTATTCATTAAAACAATTTTCCACTCTCCTCTGCTTCAAGGTACACATCAAGTATGATTTTGCTTTCTGTCTCTATCAATTAGACTGTTCTATGTAACTACTGATATAAGTAGAATCATGTAATATTTGGTCTTTTTATGACTGGCTTTTTTCACTTAGCAGTGTTCTAAAGATTCATCCATAATATAGTATATGTCACAACATAATATTTTTTTGGGGGGGGGTCCGGTCATGGGGCCTGAACTCGGGGCCTGGGCACTGTCCCTCAGCTCTTCAGCTCAAGGCCAGCACTCTACCACTTGAGCCACAGTGCCACTTCTGGCTTTTTCCTTTTTTCTTATGTGGTGCTGAGGAATTGAACCCAGAGCCTCATGCATGCAAGGCAAGCGCTCAACCACTGAGCCACCTTCCCAGCCCCATTAATTCTTTTTAAAGTTGAAATAATATACCACTGTATGTATAAACCACATTTGCTTTAGCTATTCATTTGTTGATGGCCACTAGATTGCCTTCATGTTTTGAGTATTGTACAAAATGAATATGAGTACAAGATCTTTTCCAGACCTTGCTTTAAGATGTTTAGATTATATGGCCAGAAATGGAGTCACTGGATCACATGAAAACTCTCTTTTCTTTCTTTTCTTTTAAATTTTTTTGTCATGGGGCTTGAACTCAGGGCCAAGTCACTGTCCCTGAACTTTTCCTCAAGGTTAGAGTTCTACCACTTTAAACCACAAATCCACTTCCAGTTTTCTGCCCAGACTGGCTATAAACCGTAATCCTTGGATTTCAGACTCCTGTCCTGAGTGGTTAGGATTACAGGTATGAATAATCCTGTCTTTAATTGTTTGAAAAGATGCCATTCTGTTTCCTATAGAACGGTTCCAATTTTACCACACTTTTGTCAATATTGTTACTTTATTTTTTTGTAGTTATCCTACCTAATTCATATGAAGTGGTAATTTTCTTCATTATATTGACTTACACTTTCATGGTGATTAGTGATGTTAAACACCTTCTTCGTGGGCTTGTTAACACTGTCTTCTCTGGAGAAACATCTGAGTTCTTTGCACATTGTAAAATCAGGTTGTGTGTCGTTGCAATGATGTTTTTATATATTTTTGATGTGAACCTCTTATCAAATATATACTTGCAATAACTTTATATTCAATTCTGTGTTGCTTTTTTGTACACCGTTGATTGCAACCTTTGGTGCATCCTGATTTATGTTTTCCTACAATGAATGACCCTTCATTGATGTCAGTTTCCAGTATGTCTTCCAGTCCTGTAGCTATGAACCATCATATTGATTTGCACTCCTGCTATGGTAACAGTGAAGTAAAGATACATAATTATGCTCTGGTCACCTATCTACTGCCACTTTTGGATCTCTCTCTCTTAGCTTTTCATAAAGGCCTTGGGGCATACCTACAATTTATTTGGTCCTTAAAAACCTGTAGAAAGTTACAGGACTTAAATTTAGTTAGTTTTAATGGAAATACGTGACTTGCAATTTGTTTTTTGTCTTTTTGTACATTTTTGATTGTAAGAATACTGTACAAAGGGGTTATAGTTACATGACAAGGTAATGAGTACATTTCCTATCAAGCATTTTTGCATCCTCCTGGCAAATAAGATGAAATTTGAGACCTTCGTAATATAGAAGCACACCAAAACTCTAGGTATGTATTTTTCTTCATATGAGTATTTATAATTGTGTGAAGCTAGAGATT
This sequence comes from Dipodomys spectabilis, assembly GCF_019054845.1. Taxonomy (NCBI): domain Eukaryota; kingdom Metazoa; phylum Chordata; class Mammalia; order Rodentia; family Heteromyidae; genus Dipodomys; species Dipodomys spectabilis. The sequence continues at coordinate 2,843,128 of NW_024871021.1, read as the reverse complement.
TAACCTATTTGCAAGTTAATAATGAACTTGTCACACTTTATGGATGTTAGACGATTTATGATGCTCTTGGGTCAGAGACAAAAAGCACCTAATTTTTACAGTAATAGTGATAGCCAGTGAGATATGTGTGTATGTGAATATTTATATATTTCAAGTGTCGCTCCCATCCCTCAGTGCCACTGAGTGAAGTAAATATAGCCATGTGAAGCCTATACAAACAATGGGTTCTGAGTTTGAGCAACTGCGATCTTTATAGTGAGCAATAGGCATGCCTGAACTTTACCCTGGAGGATGACAGTATCTTAGAAAAAGCTTGCAAATATACTATGGAATATAGAGCAGCTAGTATTCACTTGAAGATATGCAAACACTTGAGACTGCCGTGGAATTGTTCTTTTTCTTTTGTTTCTTGAATGTTCCTAGCTACCAAGACCAATACATATTTCTCCTAATAAACACATAGCTCCCCTTAAAAATGAGGCATGACAATTTGCTGAGAATACTTATTATTTTACTAGCCCTAAGCCCTCAATCCTATCTAGAATACAATTCAACAAAAGAAATAGATGAAATTCAAATTTAACACATCTAGAATCTTTTATCTTAGAGCCATTTCTTAATGTAGGTGTGGAAGAAATTAAGGAAAAAAATAGGCCCACAAATATATATTATGAAGATATTCTATGTATTTTAACAGTAATAAAGGATTACATTTCTGTTTTTTAGTGTGTGAATATTTACAGAGTATGTACAGAGTGTCAAAGTTTATGCCAGGGCCTATCATGGAATAGAATGTAGCAAATTTTCTCTATATTGTTTGTATATTTATAGAATTCACCTGTCTGACTTCTCTCCCATTTTGATAAACAGAGCACCTGTTTGATTGAAATACAATCATTATTTTTCTACCTTCAGGATTCCACACACTTTGCTGTCTACTAAATATAGAAAAGTTTCATGCATAACCCTCATCTTCAAGTAGCAATTCTCAGTATCCCAAGTAGCTTGTGTTTATCTCCCACCCCTTTCCTCCCAACTGTCAATCTAGGTGAGTGATGGCTGAATTCTATAAGACAGAAAAGCTCAGAAAATTCAAAGGCATTTAGTTAGTATCTAATGGAAACTTCTTCACTTGGATTATATTTTATCATCACCTTTGTGAGCACTTCAGCTTCCTTATTTGGAAACTGAGATGTTCAGTTAACAGTGAGTAGATGAATCTTATTTAAAAATTCATTTAACTGAAATTGGAAGAATTAATTTTTCAGACACTATTCACATTTGAGATTTATTAGCTACATATAGCCAGTGGCTAGTCTGTTAGACAATGCATATATAGAATATTTCCATTATCACATATGTTTCTGTTAGAACTGTTTTAGACCATGTTTTAGCTTGTTAAGGCATGGTCCATGTTCATAAGCTATATATGCTCCGTAGGAGGTAAGCAGACTGAAGATCCAACCAGAAAGATAGACACCCATGAAGTTAAGATATAGGTATAAATTGTTCTACATAGGCACACTTATTTGTGAGGAGGAAGAGGATCAAACAGTCAATGTCAGCAGAATCAACCCTCTTAACTCCAGGAAAGAATAGGTAAAAATTTTAGCAGTTCTTTGTAGCTTTGCTTCTGTGATTGAAATTGACTGTGGTATTCTCAATGGTGATTTTGTTGGAAAATAAAAATGTGTAATTATCACATTAGCTCAGTGAAGAATTAGGGTTTTTGCTTTGTAAATGTAATTTGGTATTTATATGTGACATTTCAATTTCTGTTGGTATCAGTACACCACAAATACCTTTATATGGTCTCTGAGTTGTTTCTTTCATTAATTTTGTTGTTCTTACAGCAGGCATTTTAGAAATTAGTGGAAAAGTTAAAACTTTCTTGTGTTTTGCAATCCCATTATTTCTCCGTAAGCTTAATAAAAAATGAGAATCCAAGAACTATGTGAGGAAATTGTATCTCCAATCACCTGTTCACTTTCATTAATTACTGGACCAAAGGGAACTGGCTCCCCAGAATCTCACCTTCAGAATTCAAGAATGAGGTGGGAATAAGACAAGGAAATAGAAACATGGTAATTTGCACTGAAGTTCCTATGCTGTCACAATGAACAGTTGTTCTCATGCAATCTTTTTGAATCCCACAGTTAGCTTTTTTGTGGTTTTTATTAGTATGACAAAGATGATTGACTTTCCCAGATTTACAGTTGGAACTGTGTGGGACACATTCCTTTATCTAGGAATCTTCCTTAAAATTGTGCATCATTCACTTTGGGTCTCAGTCCCTTTTCCATCCTTGTAGCAAGTATGTATTTCTACAAATGGATACGTTGGTTCATCATTTGTCTTTAAATGATTAAATTATATGGATTTTGGAGGTTGTGTGATTTGCAGTAGAAGGGAGGTATTATGCATAGGATCCTTTGGTACATGTTGACATTTCTTTGTGGAATTCTTATTTGGGTCCTCACTCATGAACTCATGTGTAAGTAATTCTTCACATATTCTAGTATACTCCAGTAGAGTGGGGCAATGCATTAGAAATTTAAAACATGCCTATAACTCTTTTAAAGTATACTTTTAAATATAATGATATAAATAAAAGCTTTTGTTTTGTTTTTATTTTTTATTTTAATATTATCGTCAAGGTGATGTACAGAGGGGTTACAGTTACATAAGTAAGGTAGTGATAACATTTCTTATCTAACTTGTTACCCTCTCCCTCATTTTTCTTCCTCTTTCCTTCACTCTCTCAATCCCTCCCCAGTTGTACAAGTCATTTCCAACATAATTAACATTTGATTTCCTTTAATTAAATGTTTGTGATGTTCCCATCCTGGAACTCCACAATGTAAACACTAGAACAACACGGTTAGACCCTTCTGACATGCATATATACATATGTATATTTTCCTACAATTTGGGGTCATATATTTGTTTGATTATTCATTTGTTTATTGCCGAAACTGGAGCTTGAATCCAGGGACTACACATTGTTCTCTGCTTTTTTTTTCCCCTCAGCGCTAGCCACAGGCCCATTTCTGTCATTTTGGTGGTGAAATGGATTTTCCTCTGGGGGCTGGCTTTGAACCATGATACTCAAATCTCATCTTTGTGAGTAGGTAAGATTACAGGTGTGAGCCTACGTTATAAGTTGACTTTTCATTGCATTATATCATTCATATATTTCCTATCCTTAGAAATTTCATACTGTTCTAAGAACATCACTTATAATGATTACATGGGAGTCCAGTGCTTATAAATTCCATAATTAATTAAACTCTCCCTATCACTGAAAATCTTTGTTGTCTCCAAAATATTAAATGCATCATTAAAGTTCTTTTGGATTTTTAATTCTAGTATTTATTTTTATAAATAGGTAAGTATCTGCTGGTTGTTAGAAAGAACCAAATACAAAATTTCTTCTTACATAATGATCCATATTAACTTGGCTCATCTAAAACAGTATGTTACTCCTCCCCATAAAGTTATTCTTTTTCCCAGCATGCAGTTCCAGTTTTGTAACTTTTCACACCTTACCCACTACAATGCTTTTGTCGAAAATCCCTCTTGCTATCATCCAGTTTTTGTAAAAACATTTTCCATGGTATTTCATTAATAGGAAAGCATATTTAACTAATACAAACTCAATGTCATCATTTCCACGGGTATTAGCATTTTAGTCTGGATCAGAACTTGATTCTAACAATATTTCATTTTAATGGAAGAATCAGAGTATTAATCGGAAGGCTGAGGGTTCCCTTATGAACAAATTTTTTCATTCATTGTTTATTTTTGTTTTGGAATTTCAAGATTAAAGATTACCAGCTCACATATCCTCTGTTGTCACTGTATTTGATTCCAGTTCTCTACATCATGTATATACATTTTTCTAATTTGGGAAGGGGAAGGGAAACAACAAAATGCTGAAACAAGGATACAGGTTGACCAATTGTAACAATGAGAAGTACAATACACTATGTTGAAAACGAACTTCACAACTTCAGGGTAGGGGGAAGGAGGAGTTGGGGAAGTAAGGAGGGAATGGAATGTAGGGGGAAAACAAAGGAGGGGGTAACAATGCTTGACAGGAAATGTACTCATTACTGTACTGAAACTGTAACCCTGTAACCCTCTATACAGTTTCTTTACAATAAAAATATTTTTAAAAAGATTACCAGCTCTTACTTCCATGGTTAACTTGCTATGCACCTTAAATACTTCATATGGCTCAAAAGGGGAAACCAAAAGAAAGCCACTTTAAATATACATATTTATTTATTGCTGTAACACCGAGATGCCAAATCCAGTGCCAAGCACACAAGAACCCAGAGTACAGTCATTAACCTCTAGAATTCTGAGTTGTTTTCTTTGGCTGGAAATCTCTTAATTGTATTATGCACAATATGCAGAAATGTCCTGAAAAAATATTCATGGATAAAAACAGTTCTACAAGATCAGGAAAATTTGCACCATGATAAAAAGAGGAAAATAAGACAAGAAAAATTCTATTCTTGTTTATATAAAAGCTAGGATTGGACATGGGTCTACCAATAGACTGAAGAAGAGAGACAATTAATTAAGTGAGTTGTCATTATAAATGTAATAATATAATGATATACATGATAAAATAGAACCTGATGATGCGCCATGAACTCTGCCTGGGGAGTTCAAGAAAATCATTATTGCTACGTATCGTGATACATAGGATGTGAGAAAACAAATATTTTGTAAAATGAAGAAAATCTTATGAAGTTCAGTAATCTCCAAATATTATGATCAAGGAAAGTAATGTATCAGGAACAAGGTAGCAGTGAATTGGAGAGTGAAATTGGAGAGATTGAAATGACCATATTGCTTGGTATTATGGTACTTCCTTAATATGCACAGGGCCCTGGGCTCAATCTCCAGCACTAAAAAGGAAGGGAAGAAAGAGACCAAGAAAGATTTGCAAGGTGGGCCTGGCACCATCATAAAAGTTTTATTCTCTAGCCCTGGATTTCATACTGTTAATTACACATTATTACTGCATGGGTGATTTTAAAAGTACAGTTGCCCAAGTCTCAGCAATTTTTATATGCGTGGGTACAGATGTATGAACTACAGCTGATATGACTTAGGGGCACCAGTAAAGCACCCAGGATAGAGATATTATGGTAGCACATATGAGTCTAGAACTTGAAGCAAGGTCTGTGAGCCTTTATTTCTGGAGAGAAATAAATGCACATGGTATGTTAGCCTAAGTATGGATCTAGATTAGTCTGAGTTTAAATGTACCAATATACCAGCTTTGCAACCTTTGGTAAATTACCTCCCTCTTTTTAAGCCTCTGTTTCCTATTTTGGACATGGGAGCCAATGAGTTTACAGGGCAAGAGTGTTCATAAAGTGTTTTCTGGCTATATATTTTTAAATTCATTATAACTACCATTAGTTGACTTGATTACATAGTGTGAATGGGCACCAGGTGCTGATGAGCAAGGCAGAAGACGATGAAGTGTCCTATCTTAGGTCTCTCAGTTATTTGATGTCATTCCTTACACTCCAAAATTTATGAAGACAGAGTTGGACAATGGGGCAGTTTTAAAACTTTTCTCTATGGAGCCTTAGTCTCTGGAAAGATGGAAAAATTAAATAGAGAAACTGGGGCTAGGAAAGTAGCTCAGTAGTAGAGTGCTTGCCTTGCATGCATGAGGCCTTTGGTTCGATTCCTCGGTTCCATTCCTCAGCAGAAAAAGCTGGAAGTGGGGCTGAAGCTCAAGTGGTAGAGTGCTAGTCTACAGTTTTAGAGCTGAGGGACAGTGCACAGGTGCAGAGTTCAGGCCCCATGACCCACAAAAAAAATACAAAACAAAAAACCTACAAACAATCCATTTCAGATGGCTTACTGTTAGCCCTTTAGACCTACGATGACAAATTACCCGTGACTGAATTGGTTTTAAACAACAAATTTATTTCTACATTCTGCAGCTTGGAGATCCAAGATTGCAATGCCAGCATAGTCAGGATTTTTTTTTTCTGCATAATTTACTGTATTAACTATCAGAAGTAAAATCTATTTGGTTTTATTTAAATCTCATTCGTGAAGGCCTGCCTCCATGACTTAATTACCATCCACATATAAACAAAGGTCCACTTCTGCCTCAAACTGTGATCGTCCTACTTCTGTCTCTCTTATCAATATATGGCACCAGTTTGATTTAGATATTGAGGTACCAGTATTCTATTTTTACCATACCAACAGCAAACCTTCTATAACTTCCAGTGTCTAGTTCATAAGTAGTTAGAATTATAAGCATGGACCACTACATCAAGCTGAATTTTTCTAAAAGGAAATCTTCAGTAGCTCTGCTAACAAAGAGATATTCAATAACTTCTCTTTAGTCACCAATTCTATGCCTCTGGAACTTCTTTCTCATTTTTCTCCTCACAGAAGCTGGCAAGTTTGTGATAAATTCAGTTTGTTAATGCTTTCAAAATATTCCTTTTTAGACTACATTCTTCATGCCTCATGTTCCATAGCATAGTGATTTTCCTTACCAAAAATATTTGTCTCAGCCAGGAGAGGTGACTGATGCCTACAATCCTAGGTACTCAGGAGGCTGATATGTAAAACTTTAGTTGGAATCCAGCCAAATATTTTCTATCTAAATGGAAACTGGGTGCCTTTTATTAACATAAAAATCATAATTTCATATTTGTTATAATAATATCTTACAAATTTAAAGTTATTCATTTGATAACCTTAATAGAAACAAGCAATGAAATATGGATTATCTAAGGAAATAAAAGTCATTCATTACAATCCTAACTTGTTTTAGGAGAGAGCTGAAATCTCCTTCAGAAAACATAACCAGGTGCCATTGTTACATTTTCCTTTCTGTCATTATCAAAGATGCTTCAGAGGAAACAGACCTAAACAGATATGAGTCCTGGAACATATTGTAAATGCCAGCATTGAATGATCTCTCCATGGTAAGAAAGACAATCTTCACAAATTTTCATGCACCTGAACAACCTATCTTGTTGCTTTGCTCTGAGCCTAGATGAGTTTTCCCATTTGTCTTTCTGTGGCACTGCTTCTGGGGCACATGTGTGTCTTTTTCTTGATTCAGTCAATATGGAGTCTTATTTCCTCTTGCAAACATTCTGAGAAGATATTGCCAGGCCACAAAAAGTATAGATAAAATTTTCATCCCATATTTTCCCCTTACAGTTCTCTTGTCCTGAAAACTCTTTACTAAACAAAATGGAACAATGATTGCACAGTTATATAAACCAGAGTGAGCAGTATCACACTAGTCATAACACCAGAGAGGAACAAATAGAGGAATCATTATTTGCATTTCACCAGTATCATTCGACCTACTGCTCCATATGTTTAAGTGGGACAACTAATAGATGTTTTGCTAGCTGCCAGTGGCTCACACCAGCAATCCTAGCTACTCAGGAGACTGAGATCTGAAGATTGTGGTTCAAAGCGAGCCCAGGATAGAAAGTCCATGAGATTCTTACCTCTAATTAACTACCAAAAAGCTGGAAGTGTTACTGTGGCTCAATTGGTAGCAAAGCAGCTCAGGGACAGCACACAGTCCCCAGAACTAGCACACACACAAATACAGATGCTTCTAGTTTTCCTGGCCATGTTGGTTTTTCGTTTGGTGAAGATTTTGTAAGTCAAATAATCTTGATGCCAACTAATAACTATGCTGTCTTGCGGTTGTAGTCCTCATCTTCATCTTCCTTGCCTGTACAATGAAGAAAATTCTTTACAAAACTGGTGCAGTAGGCTAATCTAGTCATAATGTAACTGTGTGAGAGTGTAACCATGTAAATTGAGGGGGTGGGTTGGGAGAGATAGAGAAGAATGATCAAATTGGTGACATTGACCAAGATGTACTCACAAAACGACATATTAAATTAAAACTCCTCAAAATAAAAAAATAAAAAATAAAAACACCCTTTTACACTACTTATGTATAATTTCTTAAGTAGAAAAAAGTGTAACAAATGCATCAGTGCAATCCACACTTCTTAGGTATAGATTGCACATAGCTGTTTTTTTTTAAAGAATACAGAACAGTGAAGAGTGGAGCAAATCATTTCCTGAATAAAACTGATCAACTCTACCCCAAAGTTATCATCAATAATGATGTTGACATACACCCTTGATTTCATGCACTGAGAGTATATTTCCCCTCCATCCCTCAATCCTGGGTTTGAACTCAGGGCCAAGATTCTGTCCCAGAGCTTTCCCTCACCCACACTCCATCAAATCTAGTGCTCTATCATTTGAGCCACAGCTCCAATTCTGGCACTTTTTGGTTAATTGTAGATGAGTCTCATGGATTTTCCTGCCCAGGCTGACTTTGAATCATAATGCTCAGATCTCAGGCTCAGAATATAGGTGTTAGCCCCAGTGCCCAGCTTGAGAACATACTTTTGCACTGTAATTCTCCTCCTTGAAACCTCATAGCCACAATCTTAAGAGAAAAGATTCAGAGAGCCCCCAATTGAAGAACATTCTACAGAATGCCCTGTCCCATACTCATGAAAAAGCAGAAATGCCATCCCTTTCCCTTTGGTGAAAATAATAGATGTTAGATTATTATGACAATAATAATAGATATTATTATAATGCTCACAATATGTATTCCCATCCCCATTGATACCAGGCTTTGTTGAATAACTTACTTTGAAAATGACATGTGAGAAATGATGATGTGTCCTTACTGAGCTTTAGTCCTGTGGTTTCCACTCTTTTCTTCCCCTGGGTACCCCCAGCAGTCAGTGAATCCCAGAATGGACACCATGCTGAGTGGCAGTGGACCTGGAAAAGGCTTGGTAGCATGAGAGAGAGTAATCAAAGTTGTAAACTATTGTGTCATTGTGGTTGGTTTCCCACAGTAAAATTAAGCTCACACTCAGGTCCGAGTTCTAGGTAATCTAGGCCTCTTTCTCTCCACTCCCTCACACCCCTACTCATTCTTCTGAATATTTTCTCTTCTACCACCTTCTCCTCAGGTGACACCAGTTCCTGAGTCTCCTTATCCAAGAAATTGTTTACAGGGTTAAGCATTGCAGCTTCTTATATTACATTTTCTCTTAGGTGTTTCCTCACTTTTGTCTTTCTGGGATATTTTTCAGCCAGAAGCTCCTAAGTGTGATGGATCCTGAGATAAAATCGTTCTGCTGGGGTTGGGAAGGTTGCTCAGTGGTAAAGTGATTGTTTTACATGCATGAAGCCCTAGGTTCAATTCCTCAGCACCACATAAGCAGAAAAAGCCAGAAGTGGCGCTGTGGCTCAAGTGGTAAAGTGTTAGCCTTGAGCTGAAGAGCTGAGGGACAGTGGACAGGCCCAGAGTTCAGGCCCCACAACTGACTCGGAAAAAAATCCCTCTGACACATCTCCCTTGCTTGCTTTCACTCACCTCATGTTGGTATACTAAGAGGCCAGAATAAGATGTAGTTCCAGAAACCTTTTGGAAAAAAAAAAGAAACCAACGCAGGGGAAGTGAGGGCGTTTTACAAGAGATTGGGAGCTGAACACAGGGAGGAGGGTTCATGGCTTCAACCTCAGCTGTCTTCTGATTCATTGCCCAGTTACCAGCTGTGAGTCTTTGCTCCAAAATCAATGTGGCGAATTCTGCATTTCTTATTGACTCATCCACATACACAGACCTAGTTAGGCATCCAGAATGACTTAAAATATAGATTTCCTAAATCAGAAAAATCTGTACCACAGAAAATGGACAGAAAGAACTTCATTTAATCAGGTTCAATTCATTTTTACATGCTTACAATTTAACTGAAAGAACATCAAATTCACCCAGCCTTCACAAAATCAAAATATCCAAGCAACTACATTTTACAGGAAGTAAATATTCACAGCACAAATCAGAATTTCTGAAGAAGTAGTATTCTCAGAATATAAGGAATTTAGGTTCAGGACACATGGCATACATTTCACATCAGCATCAAGATTAAATTCATTAGCACAGGCTGCAAAAGTTGCTTACTCGGGCTGGGAAGGAGGCTCAGTGGTAGAGCGCTTGCCTTGCATGCCTGAGGCCCTGGGTTCGATTCCTCAGCACCACATAAGCAAAAAAGAAAAAAGCCGGAAGTGGCACTGTGGCTCAAGTGGGAGAGCACTAGCCTTGAGGTGAAGAGCTAAGAGACAACGCCTAGGCCCAGAGTTCCGGCCCCACGACTGGACCTCCCCACCCCCCCAAAATAGTTGCTTATTCTCAGCATGTAAGCACATATCATTTTTATCTGATCCTTAATTTAAAAACAAGGTGGAAGAGTTTGATTTCCCTTCTCAATTTCAATCCTCAAATTCATATTTTCTTCTAAGGAAGTCATTCCTCTTACTCACCTGAAAATACCGAATATGTGTTCAAAGGAGGGTTTTCTGGGCATCAGGGAGCAAAATAGGAGTGAAACAGGCTACAGGAAGCTTGATTGTTCAAGAATAAAACATGTTTGTAATTCCATGGAAAGCCTCGATGGCACAGCTAAGCTAGTTTGAAAGGGCTTGTCCTTTCCACAACCTAGGTGGGAAGGTGGTTGGGTGGGAGGGGAGAAATGTCTTAGTTTCAGAAAAAGGCAAAAGAATTGTTCATGGGTTTTCTTCTCAGAAGAGAACCTTTAAATAGGATACATTTTTCTCTTCACAAAACACTTAATTATACAGTAGTCCCCTTCACTGTAATTTCCCCTTCTGTAGTTAGGTACCTGTGCTCAACTGTGCTCTGAAAAGATTAAAAGGAAAAAATCTCATATTTTGAAAGAGATCACATTCACATAATATCTTTTTTGGTTTTGCGGATGCAAGGTCTCACTGTAAATCTCTCATTATTTTCCTGTCTCGACTTTGATTTCTGGGATTACAGGTGTGCACTTCCACACCTATTTCACATTACTTTTTTTACAGTATATTGTTACAATTCTTCTATTTTATTAGTTACTGTTATTATTGTCTTACTGTACCTAATTTATAATTTAAGCTTTATTGTAGCTATATTTGTCTGGGTAAAAGCATATAATGGTCATCTTGGTATTTATAGGGTGGCTTCCAGAACTGATTGAGAGTACTAAAATCAGCATAGGCTCCAGGCCCATATAGAAAATAGCATAATATGTCATACAAAGTAAGTTATAATTTACATCACGTCAAGGTTATATCTATTACCGACATATATGTAACAGTACGTAAATAGTTGCTATATTGAATGTGAGGGGACTGTCCTCTAGGGAAAACTTTGCTGATTATATTTTAATTTTTTGTTTAGTTAGCATTTAAAATATATTACTATATAATTTAAAGCCTATTTTTAAAATTTCCTCATAGGAACAAAGTCCAACTAAATTTTTTTGCCATTTTTATGTATAAAGTTCAAAATGCTGTCTCTATAAGAATCTTTTAAAACATTCTTTTTTTGTCAGTCATGGGACTTGATCTCTGTGCGTGAGCACTGTGTCCCTCAGCTCTTCAGCTCAAGGTAAGCACTCTACCACTTAAGCTACAGCTCCACTTCTTTAAACCATTTATAAATAAATTTATAAATGAATGTATCTTTTTAGGCTATAAATATATGTTTATAAAGAAATATATACCTATAAATATCTTTGTATATCTTCTTAGACTTACATTCAGAATAGCTTACTCAATTCTGGCCCCATGTACTCTCCAGAGGACAAGAGATGGTACACAATATAGCCCGGACACTGGTGCTAAGGCCTCAGTGCTCCTACACTCAGTAATTCTGACTTCTACCATCTCCTTAGAGGCAAAGCTGAAGTCTATATATTTAATATTCTAATCATCATATGCAATAATTAAGAAGGATAAAAAAAATAGAAATCATGAAAAATATATCAAACACAATAAAAAAGACAATTACCCATCAAACAGATGCTTATCATCTTGACAGTTGAAGAACAAGAGTCTGAGAATTTGCAAAATTCCTGAAAGGACAATATTTGAATTCAAAAGAAAGAGGAAAACACTTAAAATATTGAAAGACAAACATGCACCAATCGGTCATGCCTGTAATCCTAGATGCTCAGAAGGCTCATTAGTGGCTAAAGACAAGCAAGAATAAACTAAATAACATCAACTGATAACCTTTCATATTTCAAAAAAGGACAGTATAACAGAAGTGAAAATATATGCAACAGATAGAGGGTATATGTTTGTTAATGTTACAATGTTAATGCTACAATGATACTGAGTCTTAAGTATTTTTATATCTTCTAATTCTATATAAATTATTTCTGATTAGGATATTTCTTTAACGAACATACGTAAATTAATAGTCAATAGGAGAAGTTTAGGAAATAAGCTCCTCTTTAGTATCTAAGAAAAAAGAAAAAGAAAAGTGACTAATGTGACCATTATATAAGAAGATGACACAAAATATATTAATGCATTTGTGGAGAAACTGCTATACTCTACATAGCAGATCGATTTGTATAATACTGCAATTATTTCAGCAAGCAAGTTTTCAAGTCTTCAAAAGGTCAAAGAGAATTGTATAGGATCCATGCATTATACTTCTATGAATGTATAGAGAAGTAAAAACTTGTTTGCACAGGTAATATAGTTCATTGACAGTACACTGGAACGGTATATGTTAGACCCAAGAAATAATCCACAAAAACAAATTTTGAAAAGACACACTATAGAGGATGTATGCTGGACAAATATCTGTAACTAAATTTTATATCTATTTTAATGTCTGTTCTAAAATTTACAGATTTTCTATTTGAAGAAATGCAAGTTTGTGAAAATTAGGCTGGAAAAACTCATGATTGTACAATTCACTTCCAAACCACTAAAATGTATACAATAAAAGGAGATAATATATTGCATGTGAATTACATGTCAGCAAAAAAACTATTGTTAAAAATACTTCACACAAAATGCAGAATACCTAGAAATATTTTTGGAGTTGTCTAAAAACACTTTGTAAACTACAGTTTTTGAAATGAAGATGTGATTTCTGTTTATTTTGGGTTTATACAGAGATAACTCAAAAAGTGTATGTGATAACTGGAATACCTTGAAATAAGGTATCTCATCAGTAATTAGTAACTTTTTCTGGAAGAAATTTTAGAAATGACAGAAGACACAAATATATGCATCTGCATTTTATGAAAGCCATATGTTACTTGCTCAATCAAATTGTTTTTCTCTACTTTGCTAGGAAAAAAGTATTCTCAACATAAGAGTCAATAACAGTGAAAAGAAACAAAATACACAGTCATGGTGATTTATTTGGGAAAATAAATGAAATAAAACAATTCCACTTATGGGCCTCCAATATCAGTGTCTATGAAGATGTTCCTGAATGCCAACATCCATTGAATTTTTGGAATTTTAATTTCTATGAACATATGAAAACTAGAACAAGAAAAGAAATATAGTCTTAGAGCAAACCAGCCTTGAGGGGGTCCGGTGGTGGAATCTGAACTCTGGGCCAGGGTGCTGTCCCTCAACTCTTCAGCTCAAGGCTAGCACACCACAATTTCAGCCACAGTGCCTCTTCCGGCTTTTTACTTTTTGCTTATGTGGTGCTGAGGAATTGAACCCAGGGCCTAATGCATGCAACGCAAGCACTCTACCACTGAGCCACCTTCCCAGCTTTGGAATAATTTTCTTAATTGTTTTCTTTTTCGTTTTCTTTAAATTTTATTAATAATTTTTTTTATTGTGGAAATACCTGCAGAAGAGTTACAATTTCTTTTTTTAAGGTCTTCAAGCACTAATTTATTTTATTTTATTTTTCATTTTTTTCTTACTGTGAAAATACCATACAGAGGAGTTACAATTACATGGGCAAGATAACAAATACATTTTTTATCAAGCATTGTTGCCTCTTCTTTGTTTCCCCTTTCCATTGCTTCCCATCCACCCTCTACCCACTTCTCAATCCTCCTCCCACCCGCCAAAGGCGTGAAGTTCGTTTTTGCACATAACGTCTTGTATATCTTATTGTTGCAATGGATCCACCTGTATCCCTATTTAAACTATTTGTTTTTTTGCTTCTCCCCCATAAATTGTACCAACCTAAAATACAGAGAAAGCAGGGGTTATACCATGGGGGAGGGACATACAAATCAACAAAGAAAATAATCTTATAAATGTGTTAGAAACAATCACCTGAAAGAAAAAAAGCATTTGAATACATAACTTAGGGTTCATTTCCCTAACATCAACTTATCTGACTTTTTCTGCTTGACTCAGACATATACTAGTTATTGCAAATAAGGCAAACCATGGGACCTAAGTTTCTCTGTGCCTGGCTTACTTCACTTAATATAAATTTCCCAATGCTTTTCATTTCCTAACAAATGGGGCAATGTAATTCTTCCTGATGGAGGCATAGAATTCCATTGTGTACATGTACCACATTTTCTGGATCCATTCATCTACTGAGGGGCATCTGGGTTGGTTCCATACCTTAGCTATGGTAAATAAGGTCGCAATAAACATAGTCGTGCTAGGAGCTTTAGTGTGGCCTTGTTTGTGATCATTTGGGTAATTGCCCAAAAATGCGATTGCTGCCTCATAGGGGAGCTCTATGTGGAGTGTTTTGAGGAACCTCCATACTGCTTTCCAAAGTGGTTGAACAAACCTACATTACCAACTACAATGCAGTAAGGTTCCCTTCTGTCTACATCCCCTCCAGCATCTGTGGTTATTAGAGTTCTTGATTATAGCCATTTTAACTGGGGTGAGGTGGTATCTCAATGTTGTTTTGATTTGCATTACTTTTATGGAGAGGGAGGTTGAACATTCTTCATGTGTCTATTGGCCATCCTTCTTTCCATTTCACAAAAGAGTCTCTTTAAGTCTTTAGCGCCCACTTATTTATTGGGCAGTTGTTTCTTTGAAGATTGGTTGTTGGTGGATTTAATTTTTTGAATTCCAGGTATATTTTAGATATGAGACCCTTGTCTGTTGTAAGGCTAGTGAAGATCTCCCAATCTGTGGGCTTTCAATTGATCTTGCTAGCTATGTCCTTTGCCGTGCAGAAGCTCTCCAATTTCATGCCATCCCATTTGTCCAGCCTTTCTTTGATTTCTTGTGTTTCTGGGTCTCTATTAAGAAAATTTTGGCCTCTGCCAAGGAGTCCTATGGTTTCTCCTATTCCATCCTGTAATGTTGTCAGGGTGTCTGTTTGACTCCGAGGTCTTTGATCCATTTGGAATTGATTCTGGTGCAGGGTGATACATAAGGATCTCGCTTAATTTTCTGCAATTAGTTAACCAATTTTGCCAGCACCATTTACTGAAGAGGCTGTCTTTCTTCCATTCTATTTTTTTGGCTCCCTTATCAAAAATTAGATGGCAATAGGTCTGTAGGTTCATTTCTGGATTTTCAATTCTATTCCATTGGTCCTGAGGTCTGTTCTTGTGTCAGTACCAATCTGTTTTGATTACTATGGCTTTGTACTAGAGTTTGAAATTTTGTATTGATATTCCTCCAGCACTGTTATTTCTGTTGAGGATCGTTATAGCTATTCGGGGTCTTTTATTGTTCCATATGAATTTTTGGATTGCCTCTTCTATTTCCTTAAAGAATAAGGATGGAATATGGATAAGTATTACATTTAATTTGTAGATAGCCTTGGGAAATGTTGCCATTTTCAGGATTTTGATCTTTCCAATCCAGGTGTATGGGAGTATTTGCCACTTTCTAAGTTCTGTTTTGATTTCATTTTTCAGGTTTTTAAAGTTTTCATCATAAAGGTCCTTAACTTCTTTGGTTAAGTTAATTCTAGGTATCTTATTTTTTGTGGTGCTATTACAAATGGAGTTGCTTTCCTAATTTAAGCCACTCTTTTCTCATTGTTGTCATATAGAAAAGCCATTGACTTTTGATGGTTAATTTTATACCCTGCTACTTTGCCAAAGTTTTGAATCAGCTTGAGTAATTTGGGAGTGGAGTTTGTGGGATTCTTTAAATACAAGATCATGTCATCTGCAAAGAGGGGAGTTTTACTTCTTATTTCCCTATCTGGATCCCCTTTATGTTTGCATTTTGTCTTATTGCTGTAGCTAGGCATTCTAATACTAGATAGGAGAGCACTGGAGACAATGGATAACCTTGTCTCCTTCCTGAGTTAAGAGGAAATGGCTTTAGTTTTCCACCATTAAGTATAATGCTTGCTGCAGATTTGTCTATATAGCCTTTATTATATTGAGGAATGTTCCATGGATTCCTAATTTTTCCAGAACCTTCATCATATAGCTGTGTTTGATCTTGTCCAATGCTTTATCTGCATCTCTTGAAATACCCATGTGGTTCTTATCCTTGCTCCTGTTGATGGATGAATTATATTCATTGTTTGGCGTATATTGAACCAGTTTTGCATCCCTGAAATAAATCCTGTTTGAACGTGGTGTATGATGTTTTGGATGAATTGTTGAAGTCGATTGGCCAAAATTTTGTTGAGAAATTTTGCATCAATATTCACCAAAGAAATGGGTTTGCAAAAAGAACAAAAGTAAAAAAGAAAGAAATGGATCTCCAGTTTTCTTTCTTTGATGAGTCCCTGCCTGCTTTTGGAATGAGGGTTATTGTAAAGCACATGGGCAGCAAAGATGGCGCTGAGAGTGAGTTGAATGGGCAGAGCCCAATTTGCTTTACGTTCAGTGTGTAACCAGTTGGAGGAAGTAAAGGTGCATGATAGGGTGTGACCTTGACAGTGATGGGTTCCTTCTCCTCCACTACCATGCCACTTGCTGCTCTATTTTTGCTTTAAAAAGGGCTTGCTCTGGGTTAATAAATGAGTTTTCCTGCTTGACTTGACTCCCCGGTGGTTCTGAATGTCTCCCAGGCTAAGGGAGGGTGAGGAATGTGCGAGCATCTGCATTATCTTTCCCCAGACCCCGTCCATCTATTGTGGGATGGAGGAAGACCGGACATCTGGCGCCCAAACTGGGGCTTGAAAGGAAAAGATACCAGCTGAGGCTAAATGGTCTTCCAGGGTAAGTGAAACTCTTAGTATGTGTAATGTTATCTCATAGAAGAAGGAGGAGGAGGCAACATTAGGCCTAGAAGGAGTCAAGGAGGACTAGGGAATTGAGAAGGAAAAAGAATGGGTCAAATTTGATGCAGAACACACTGAAACATTCACAGTGGAAGTCAAAATGAGGGTGAAAGTTACTCCCTCTGACTCAGGTGCTCCTGACAGTGCTAGGCCCTCTCCCTATTCCCCCGATTGGGGAGGAGGTACGGCATCATACTCGACCTTCAAGAGGTCCCTGCAAGACCCAGATCACTATGAACCTTCTGTGTAGGGGCCAAGGCCTTGGGAAGTAATGTACTCGGAGGCCTACCCTGGAAGGGAAGGGCCAGTTGAGAGCCTGGACCCTAGGCCAAAGGATTCGCTTCCCCAAGTGTATCTGGTCAATCTGGCACCAGGATCTAACAGGCCCTGGGAATGGTATCCATGGGAAGCTAAAAAGCTCCACAAGGCGGTGGTGGAGCATGGCCCAAACTCTCCTTGGACCCAGAACATTATACAGGATATTGCTTATCTCCCATGTGTCCCTAAGGACTGTCTGGATGTAGCCAAAGCTGTTTACCAGTTCTCAGTTTATTAAATGATGTGCTTTCTTTAAGGAGGAATGCGGAGTGCAAGCAAAGAATATATGGCAGGCTCAACCCGAGATACCTATTACTTATGCCATGTTAACAGGAACGGGGAAAGGGTACTCCACTGGAATCAAACAGGCTGAAATACCTGGCCCGTACCGTGAACAGGTGAGGCAGGCAGGACTTGCCGCATGGTACAAACTGGATGATGTGCCTACTGAGTCCCCCATAGCAGGAGTGAAACAAAAACCTTGTGAGCCTCAAGCTGAGTTTGTAGACTGAGTCCAACAGAGCATTCACCGGAAGCTGCCAGCAGGGAACTTCTGAGATCAGTTCATATAGCTGCTGGTCTGGGAAGGAATGAATGAAGATCATCACATGGCCTGCACGGGATTGAGAGAGAGTTCCTTGAGCAGATGGGTGGTGGCCTCGCAGGATGTGGGAACACAACAGCAACAGTCCCAATCATTAGCTTTAGCTTTACAGGCTCAGACATCTGCAATGACTAAGGCTATTACCCAGGTGCTGGAGCCCAGGGCCCAGGAACCCCAAGACCATCAGAGAGAGGGATTTGTTTTAAATGTGGGAAGGAGGGGCACTTTAAGAGGGACTGTTTACAACAATCCCTGTCAAGGCGGCTAGGGGTGGGGGTGGGGGGGTTGCAAACCATCCCCTACACCCTGCCCCAGGGGCAGGGAGGGATATGATTGGAAAAAGGATTGTCAATCCAAGTTGTTTTACACCAGAATCCCTATTTGGGTGGAGCATCGGCCATTAACCAAACCTAAACTTGTAGCCCTATACCTTCTGGCAGAGGAACAGATAAACCTTGGACACATAAGCCCTACTGTGAGACCTTGGAACACACCCATATTTGTTACTCAAAAAGCCTCTGAGGCTTGGCATATGCTCCAAGATCTATGTTAGGTAAATGAAAGGATGGAGCTAGTAGAAAAACCCCTAAGAGGCATGCCCTGGACTCCCACTATACCTTCAGAATATACCTTAGTTTTGATTGATATTAAAGTGTTTTTATATCCCCTACATCCAGATGACTATGAGAAGTTTTCTTTCTCCATCCCTTGTCTTAATTTTCGCAGCCTGCTCGGAGGTTTGAATGGATGGTGTTGCCACAGGGAATGGCCAATAGCCCGGCCTTTTGCCAATAATACTTGGCCACAATTTTAGTGCCTGTGCTGGGTTTAGATACCTCCATTGCTTATGCCTACATGGATGATATAATTCTGGGGCAACAAGACCCCGGACACCTGGAGGGTCTTCTGGCCCAGGTTCTTGCCATATTAAAAAAGGGGGGCTTTACCATAGCCCTCAATAAAATTCAAAAGGTACTTCCTTTTAAAATGCTGGCTCATGCCACCCTACTTAAGCCTTTGCTGGATATTCCAGCCTTTCTAACCTTAATCCAAAGGGGAAATCAATTGGATGTTGCCATGGGTTTCTGTCCCTAAAGATAGTCTTTTGCCCTTATTTGTCCTACTAAAAGACAGGACGCCCCAATAAGTTATTACAATTACAGAAAGCCATCAGGCAAAATTTTTGCAGTTCCATAGCTTTGTTTACCATTAATATTTTAAATTTCTCAAAAAGGGCAACCTAATCCAGATTTCACAAGCACTGGGGACAACTAAACTCTAAGCCCCAAGTAAAAGTCAGGTGAAATGACCCTCTGACACAACAATGGAGAGGACCTGACCCCCTAGTTACTATGGGCAGGGGATTTGGATGCGTTTTTTCCAATAGGGGAGACAGCGCCCATTTGGATACCTGCCAGGAACCTAAAGTTCTTACCCATTTACTCTATACAGGAGGATGTACAAAGATAAACTTACCAACAAGAAAAATGGCTATGGTGGCCGAGGCTTGTGTTTAAAAGAGGAAAGCCGGAAAGATAACCATTAACCATCCCCAAGGGCAACCAGCCCTTGAGAAGCTCTTGTGTTCTCTAACAATTGCAGATGGCGATATTCCAGCTGTTGGCTGTCCTGACCCTCCCAGTCCTGGCAATGGCCTTAACGAATCTGCATCAACCTCAGGGGTGACTTGGGCAGTGATCAGCGCTGGCAATGCAGAAATCATCAGTAGCACCACAAGAGAAGCTGTCCCTTTGACCTGGTGGCCTGACTTTCATTTTGATCACCACCCTATGTCATTATGTATGGACCGTTTAATATTTCTGTAGGAGCTAATTATTTTAATGTTACCTGCTTTAATTGTCCTTTTACTAATTGCTTGTATAACAGCATTATTCAATCCATACTTATTGTTAAACAATCACCTTTTGTTATGCTTCCAGTTTAGATCTTTTTCAACAGCACAGGCAAATAGCTGGATTAAAACAAGCCCCACCTCTCCACTCTGAAGTGGCAAAGACTGCTATCCCATTCTTGACTAATCTTAAAGGACTTCTAATGACTTTGCTTGTCCTGGTAATGCTTTTGCTGATGGTTTTCCTATGCCTTCCTTGCATTACACGTGCACTGAAAAACTCTTATGAGCTTAGCCAGCCAGTTACATAAGATCAAGCTCCAAGAGAATGAATTTCCCTTGAGAAGAATCGCAGCCAGAGACGGGTAAGAAGGGGTGTCAGTCTGACCAACCAAAGCCTTCAGCTTCACCCTGAAGAAGTTCCTGATGACGGGTAAGGCAGACAAGGCAATCCACCCAACCTAAGACAGACAGGTTCACTTCTTTAAACAAAGAAGGGGGAGAAGTTGGGAGCCATTGGGAGCTGAGAGTAAAGCTCAAAGGTCCTCTTGACCCCTGTGCTCGCTTAAAGGCACATACAAGAAACTGGCTTACTTAAAAGACACCAGATGCCCAGGATTACTTTGCTACGTCTGCAGTTAGTTTTATATTTTCCATGTTTTTCTGGATTTTAGTAGAATGGCCTAAGTATGGGGGCCCACGAGGATGCACTGTGCCCCATGTGTAGAACTCCCAATACCCAGGCTTCTCCCATGTTCTGAAGAGAATGACCTTACAAGATACTGACTTTTATATATGCCCAGGAACTAATTGAACTGCATTGGACATTTCTAACTGTGGTGGGGCTGATGTTTATTACTGTGCTAGGTGGGGATGTGAGGTAACTGGGACAGGCTCTTGGATCATGCATGAGGGCCCTATCTAACCTTGTCTGGCAAATCAGGCCCCCCAGACTTGCCTTGAACCCCCAGAGTGGCCAATGCTATTCTTACCAATGTAATCCTGTTAAAATAACCTTTACAGAGGAGGGAAAATTATAACTCATTGGGAGGTGGGTCTGCCATTAAAACAAAAAAGGGGGAATCTGTAGAGCACATGGGCACCAAAGATGGCACTGAGAGGAAGTTGAGTGGGCAGAGCCCAATTTGGTTTATTTTCAGTGTGTAACCAGCCCATGGAAGCTTAGGTGCATGATAGGGAATGACCTTGACAGTGATTGGTTCCTTCTCCTCCACTGCCACGCCACCACCTGCATTTTTTTGCTTTTAAAAAGGGCCTGCTCTGTGTTAATAAATGAGCTTTCTTGCTTAACTTGACTACCCGCTGGATCTGATTATCTCACAGGCTAAGGGAGACTGGGTAACGGGTGAGCGGCCACCCCAGCTTTCCTTGGCCCCCATCCGTCATTCGAGGGACAGATGAAGACCTGACAGGTTATGATGGCTTCATAGAATGAGTTCGGTAGTGAACTTTCTTTTTCAATTTCATTGAAGAGTTGGAGGAGTATTTGTGTGAGCTCTGCTTTGAATGCCTTGTAGAATTCTGCTGTAAAACCATTTGGTGCTGGGCTTTTCTTAGATGGGAGGACTCTAATTGCTGTTTCTACTTCAATACTTGATATGGGGCTGTTAAAATGATTGAACTCATCTTGGTTTAGTTTCGGCATCTCAATATTTTGCTAGGAAAAGGTCTATTTCTGCCAAGTTCTCAAATTTATTGGTATAAAGTTTTGCGAAGTATTCCCTTATAAAGTTCTGAATCTTGGTTGTTTCTCTGGTGATGTTGCTATTCTAATCTCTGAGTTTATTTATTTAGGTTGTTCTCTTCTTTTTCTGATAAGGTTTGCTAAGGGACTGTCAATTTTGTTAATTTTTAGAAGGAACAACTCTTTCTTTTGTTGATTCTTTCTATAGTTTTTTTGGATTCTAATTTATTTAATTCTGATTTAATTTTAATTATTTCTTTTCTTCTACTGGATTGGGGTTTATATTGCTGCTCTTATTTAAGGAGGCTCAGGTGCCTTATTAAACTGTTGGTTTCAGATCTTTCCAATTTGTTGATGTAGGAACTCAGAGCTATAAACTTGCCCCTGAGTACTGCCTTTGCTGTGTCCCAGAGGAGCTGGTAATTTGTGTTCATTTTTGTTGAATATCATGAACATTTGAATTTCCTTTCTAATCTCTTCCATGACCACTCGTGATTCAGCAGTGTGTTGTTCAGCCTCCATGTGTTACAGGACTTTCTTTGGTGGCTTTTGGTGTTGATTTCTAATTTTATTCCCTTGTGGTCTGAGAGAATGCAAGGTGTAAGATCAATGTTTTCGAATTTGGACAAGTTTGCTTTGTGGCCTAAAATGTGGACTACTTTGGAAAATGTTCCATTTGTTGCTGAGAAAAACGTGTATTCTTACGTTGCTGGGTGAAATATTCAATAGATGTTTGTTAAATCTAGTTGATCTATGCAGTTGTTTAGATATGCGATTTCTCGAGTTCATCTATCTAGTGGGAAAAGTGGTGTGTTAAATTCCACAACAATTAATGTCTTTGGATCTATGTGGGATAAGAGGAAAAGTAGTGTTTCTTGGATAAATTTGGGTGTCCATTTTTTGTTTAATAGGTATTTACAATTGTAATATTCTCATCAAGGAGAGATCCCTTAATTATTAGTATGTAGCATCCTTCTTTATCACTTCTTACTAATTTTAATTTGAAGTCTATTTTATCTTATATTAGGATTGCACCTCCCGCCAGTTTATGGGGGCCGTTTGCTTGGTAGATTTGGTTCGAGCCTTTCATGTTGAAAATGTGCGTGTTTTTATGGGCAAAATGTGACTCCTGAAGGGAACAGATAGACGGATATTGCTTTTTAATCCAACTGGGCAGTCTATGTTGCTTAATTGGAGAGTTAAGTCCGTTAATGTTGACAGATAGGATTGAGAGGTATTTGGGAGTTTCTGCCATTTTGTGCACTTTCTTTGGGGCTGTAGCAACTGGGTTCTTCCTATGGTTCTTGGATTCTCAGATTGGGTGTGGATTCTTGGCCTTTATTGTGGTCTTGTTCGTTTTCTCTGTGTAAGAAATCATTAAGAATCTTTTGTAGGGCTGCTTTGGTGGAGATATATTGTTTCAGTTGTTCTTTGGTATGGAAGGTTTTTAGTTTACCTTCGGTTATGAAGGAGGGTAAAGCTGGGTACAGTATTCTTGGTTGATAGTTGTTTGTCTGTAGTGCATGGCATACATCATTCCAGGCTCTTCTTGCTTTGATTGCCTTTGCTGAGAAATCTGAGGTGATTCTAAATGGTTTCCCTTCATAGGTGATTCATCTTTTCTCCTTGACAGCATTAAGGATATTTTCCTTGGTCTGAATGGATCCAGTGTGGATTATAATGTGACAGTGGGATGTCCTATTCTGGTCTGGTCTATTTGGAGTCCTAAAACTTATTGTATCTGAATAGGCCTATCTTTTTTCATGTTTGGGAAGTTCTCTGCTAGGATCCTGTTAAACAAATTTCTTAGACCATTAACAACTGTTTTTAAGTCTTCCTCTATACCCATTATCCTCAGATTAGGCCTTCTGATGGTGTCTTCCAAATGTTGAATAAATCTATCATATTTCTTGGATTTGTCTTGGATGGTTATATTTTTTTTCTCTATAATATCCATGCTGTCTTCAATCCCCGAGATTCAATCTTCTGCATGTTCTAACCTACTATTAAGACTTTCTACTTTGCTTTTTGTTGTTTGTGTTTTTTTTTTCTTTCTAGTTGGTCAGCTTTGATGGCTTCAAGTTCTTTTTTGGAGCTTTGTTTTAGATCTTTTATGGACTTCTTTACTTCCTTAATTTGGTGTTCAGTGTTTATTCTCAAATCACATAGTTGATTGGTTATGGTTTACTTGGACTCCCATTCTTTCTGCTGGGTTCCATTCAGCATTCCCTTTGTGGACTCCCTGATTTCTTTCAGTTCTCCATTTATGGATTCCACGACTGCCTTTAATGATCTTTGTGTATTCTTATCCTACTCTCTCAATTCCTGTATTCTTCTTTGATTAACTTCCTCCGTTCCATACGATTCTTATAGCTCGCTTTGACTGATCTCAGCCTGCTCACACCATTCCTTTATTTCTGTTTGAGTGCTCTCAAGCTGCTCATGCAATTCCTGTATCAATCTTTGAGTAGCTTCCTCATGCTCATGATATTCCTGTATTGGCCTTTCTTTTGCCTCCTCTCTCTCCCTATCATGCTCATACAGAGTCCTTTGCAGGTTTTCAGTCGATTCATTTACCATGTTTACCAGAAGTGTTTGTAGAGGTTTTAGGGAGCTCTCCTCTGGATTATTCATTATCTGTTCTGTCCACTGATTGTCATGATTGGGAGTTGAGATACCCGGACTTGCCATTTTTCTAGTGTTTTTCCTGCTTCTCCTGCCCATTTGGGATGAAAGTAACACCACTTTTGTGCTAGATCACTATCTTAAGTTAAGCATCAACCAAAGTCTGTAGTTGCTCAGTCAAAGTCTGCAGATACACTCTAGTTCAAAAGATATATATCTTGAACATCAAACAACTATGTATTAATTGGTTACGAACCGCAAAGAAGAATTTGGCAAACCAGAAATTATTAGGTTTAGGGAGAGATGTGGGTAAAAATAGGGATAGAAGGCTATGGAAAGGCATAGGGTGAGGAAACTTAATTAAGTCCTAATCTCAAAGTGAGAAATAGTTGGATAGAATGATAGTAAAGAGAGAGAAAAGAAAAGAAGAGAACGATATAAAAAGAGACAAATAGAAAAACAAATATTAAAAATTATATAGTGAAACATTAAAAACAAAAATTATGCAAATCCAAAAATGTAATATTCAGAGAAGAATGTGGATAGGATAAGATAAGTGTAGGGATAAAAAGGAGATATGGGAAACTTAAAAATGCTTACAATATTATATAGATATAAAGAGGTAGTACTACTATTAAGGAATTTAAGTCTAAAAGGTTTTGAATTGAGTAATACATTTCTGGATTAAGTGTGTACACAATGGGGAACAAGATCTAATAATCGACCACGGGTATATCTGAAGATGACCAGAAGAGCAATTAAGTCATGCAAAGAAGAATAAAGAGAAGAAAAGGTGAAAAGAATGAGAAGGAAGAAAAAAGGATAAAAAGGTCAGTAGCACTAAAGAAAAAAGAAATAAAAAAGAAAAGAAAGAAAAAAAAAGAAAAAGAGAAAAAAAGCACACACTTATACTCTTAAAATAAAAAGTATAAGAGGAAGAAAAAAAGTTAATAGAAAACAATTTTTTTCAAAAAAGTTCAATATTAAAAATTTTTAAAAAGTTTTAGAAAAAAAATTTAATAAAAGGTACAAAAAAGTTCTTTGATTTTTTTGGGGGGAAGGGAAGATCCTGTATCTCCCTTGTGTCCTTAGCCTGTCTCTAGTTGGAGTCTCTGGTCTGCTTGTGGTGTTTGATTTTGCTCTGGCTTGGTTGGTTTCTTAAGTCGGTTAATATGAGTAGGCAGAAAAATGCTCTGCTTACCCAGGAGTTTTTGATCCTCCTCCCAAGCTAGTTCTATGGGAGATAGATCTGCTTTGAGTATCACAAAAGAGGGAGATGGCTGTTTCCTCTAGTTTAGAGATGCTGTGATGAGGCTAGGTTCTGGGTAGAGTTGAGGCCTTTCCGCAAACAGTAGCTTTTCCCTGAAGGACTAGCTTCTGAGTCATTCACAGATCCCAGCCTGGAGCCTTTTTCAGGGTTTATGTTTACTGTATTTCAATTGATTTTCTAGGCTGCTATAGGGAGGGGCAGCCTCTGTCTCTGTGTACCCAGTGAAGAAATCCACTCCTGGGGCTTGTGGCCTGTGCTGGGTGACTTTTCCCTGGGTGGAGCTGAGCCTAGCAGGTAAGGTTAGGTTCCTGTGACCTGCTAAATTACTCTTGTTTTCTTCCAATGCCTGAGTTGGAGCTATTTGCTCAGCCAGGCCTTTGTCAGTAACAAAGATTGAGATCTCTGGTAGGGGGGAGGGGAGGTGTGGCCTTCCCTCCTCTGATCCCTGAGAAGGTGTGAGGATGTCAGGCTTCTGCTCATGCCACAAACTTGGTTCCTGTGTCATCTCTGGTCTGCGAACTGCAGGATGAAGATACCTGCTCCTTGTCAGTTCTTGCTGGTGTTGAGTAGAATCCGCTCACCTGCCACCTCTGCCTCTGGTGCTTTCGTCCCGGTATGGCGGGTTGCAGGTTGGCGGCAATGGCCGCCGCCACTGTGGCTGCCGCCACTGTCGCTGCAACTGCCACTGCAGCTGCGGCAGCTGCCAAGTGCTCGGATCTGTCTCCTTGCCTGTATTTTCCCTCTTTGGCCTAACTCTTTCTCCTGTGATGGTACACTTGGTGTGATTCTCTGGCTTAGGACTGTTCACTGGAACAAAAACTGCTTTCTATGTGAGAGCTTGTTTAGCCTCCAGCTTCTCCTCCACCATCATCCTGGAACTCCCTCTGAAACTTTTATTCAACTATTTTTCATTTCAAAGATAGGCAGTCTATTTTTCTAAAAGTTTCCTAGTGTAAAATAACTAATATTTCAATAGAGAGTAGAGTTTATTAATTTCAAGGGAATTTTAGATATACACATGATAATGTAATAACGTTTATAGTATATTACTTGAAAAAATTCTGTTCAAACTCTTAAATATTTGTGTGTAATGACAGGGAGAGAGGAAGATAATTCATACTGGTTAGGAATTTGCAATACCTCAAAAATCTAGTCAATAATTTGTTATAAGAACATAGTTAAGCTACCTGATATGGCTTAGTTATTTTTTTTCATTTATTTTTTTTATTTTTAATTTTAATTTTAATTTTTTTGTGAACATACTGTACAGAGGGGTTACAATTACATGGGCAACATAATGAGTACATTTCTTATCAAGCATTGCAGCCTCCTCCTTTGTTTACCCTCCACATCCTGGCTTAGATTTTTTTTGTTTCTTAATTTATTCAAAATTTTAACATGGATGCATGCACAGTGGTAACATTAAAATTATTAATCAAAATATAAATATTGCAAAATCATAGACAAGTATCATACGTTCAGTAGTTAGCACTTATGATTCTCATAATAATTTTTATGAAGAAGATGATGACTACAGTGTAGCCTGATAATGACAAGGTTTTTATTGAAAAGGAAAAATTTTTAGACATCTTTTAAGCCAGATTTCCCACATTGAATACATAGTACTAAAAAGCATTGGATTAATACAATAAGAATAACAAGAGAAGAGTTTCAATATCAAGAAATACAATCACATAAACAGGTGAGAGAGTAAAAACCCTAATTTCATTCTTTCAGTCTCTCTAAATATACTCACTTTTCTTGGTACTATATTTTTCTTATAATTAAAATCGTTTGTTTGCACATGTTGATTATCCCACATAGATAAAATATAATAAGCTGAGTGCTTTCTGTTACAAATGTTCTTGTTTGTTCTAGCCTTGGGAATTTAGGAGAAAGCCTTTCACTACCCACATAGCCATTGGCTTAGTTATATCTCACTAGAAGTTAACAACACATGCCTCAAGCATTCTTCACTCATTAGGTAGAAATCCATGATCAGTTTTAGTTTTCATCCAGTTAACTGGAGAAAATCTATGTGTAAATGTATTAAGAACACTTGGTAACAAATAAAGCAATAAGAAAAATTTTGATGGACTAAGATGTAGTTTTCAACTTAGTGTGGTTATTTCAAATACCATTCTCATAAAGACACTATTCAATAACCAATGCTTTCCAATGACATATTCTTCAATATAGCTGTAAACACATGACACAATTTACATAATACCACTTACATATCTGGAGTTACCTTAAAAGGACACGGTCCTTAGATCCAGGAGGAAAATTTATTTTTATTTCTGCATGAAACAATTTTTGATATTTATACCAACAAACTGAATTTGACTCTTTCCTTATTTGTAAGCTAAGGGGGAAAACGTAAGGACTCTTCATTTTCTTTTTTTTTTTTTTGCTCTAGAAATCAAAAAATGTATTCTTCAATATTTTTGGTAGATTACATCCATTTACAGATGAGAAATGTAAGGCCAGTAGTCAATGTAATGAGTAAATAATGATACTAGAATTTGTGTCTGAGCTCTTCACTCTGTGTGCTTACAAGCAGAAGTAATTTGGTAATGGAAAGGTCCAATATGAAAAGACTATGGGGAAAAACATAGTTTGTAAAAGGTTGTTTATGTCTAGGTGACCAGTGATGATTACATGAAACAGGCTGGTTGCAGGGGCATAAAAAGGAGTACATAGAAATCATATTAGTGACAGAAATTCAGAAAATCTTGATCATTCATCTTTTCTAATGGGTGGGAGCAGAAAGGTAAGAAGAAATCTAAAGTGTTCTACATCTCTGGCCAGGCAACTGTGTTAGTGTTAATCGTGGTGATAGGGATTACAGGTGGAAATGTTGGATTTAGGAGAAAAAACTCTGATAGTTCTAAAGTTTATATTAAACAGATGCAAAGATAGGTTTGTTTAGACATTATCAAAATATCCATGACCATGAATATGAAAAAGAATAATAAAATCGGGGGCATTACTAAAGGGAAGAGGAAAAGGAAAGTTCTGACACAATTCTGAACAATGTGTGTACCAGTGTGGACAAGATTAGAAGAATGAGATAAATAAGGAAACAAGAAAGTAATAAACACAGGTTTACAGAAGTAAAGAAAGGAAAGAATTTGCAGGAAGAAAAGGTCAAAACTGTTTCAGAGATATTGAAGGAAATATGCAATTTGGATTTGAAAACTAAAAAGATATAGACAATTTCAATAAGAACAGTGTTTTGGTGATATCTCCATGATGAAATAACCCTGTCAATCAACCTGCCACAAATTTTTATATGTAGGAAGTGCTCTTATAAACTTCAAGCTTTTATTGAATGGAAGAGTTCAGACATTACCCTCACCACTAGGATTAAATTCCTAAAAAGATAAGGCATTTTGCTTTAATGCCTTACTTTCATTTTCTCTTACACATTGGCAAGTAGGGAAAGATTCTGATGTAACAATAATACAATGTTGACTTGTAATAACACAACATCTAGGATGTAGTGTTAATTAGGATATTTACTAATTAGCTCCAAAATTTAGGGATATTTATATTTCTCCTGGGTAAACTAATGAGCTCCAAGAAAATGTCCCTAAGGAGCATTTCAATTCTAGTATTACTGTTTGACTCAAAATACTTTAAATTATACACCCTCTAATGTGGGCATAGGGTTAAACTGTGGAAATTTCCCCTTCAGATTGTGAGTATTACCCTATTGCTTAACAGGGAGAAAGTACCCTCACACATAGACTGGGTGTGTGAAAAAAAGAAGTGGTACTTGAACAAGCGAAACATGGGACCTATGTTTCTTTGGGGCTGGATTACTTCACTTAATATAATTTTTTCTAAGTCTTTCCATTTCCTAACAAATGGAGCATTGTTATTCTTTCTGATGGAGGCAAAGAATTCCTTTGTTTATATTTACCACATTTTCTTGATCCATTCATCTACTCAAGGGCATCTGGGTTGGTTCCATATCGTAGCTATGGTAAATAATGCTGCAATAAACATAGTTGTGCTGGAAGATTTAGTATGGTCTTGTTTGTGATCATTTGTGTAAATGCCAAAACGTGGGATTTCTGGGTCATAGGAGAGCTCTAGGAGTTTTTTGAGGAACCTCCATACAACTTTCCAAAGTGTTTGAACAAGTTTACACTCCCAATAACAATGAAGTAAGGTTCCCTTCTGGCCACATCCACTCCAGCATGTTATTATTGATTTTGTCTATGTCCATTCTAACTGGGGTGAGGTGGTATCTCCATGTTGTTTTGATTTGCATTTCTCTTATAGCCGGGGAGGTGGGGCATTTCTTCATGTGTCTATTGGCAATCCTTCTTTCTTCTTCACAGAAGTTTTTCTGTAAGTCTTTAGCCCACTTATTTATTTATTTATTTTTATTTTGTAAATAAAGTACAGAGGAGTTACAATTACATGGGCAAAATAATGAGTACATTTCTTATCAAACATTTTAGCCTCCTCCTTTGTTTCCCCTTCCCTTCCTTTCCCATCCTCCACCCGCCCCCAAAATCCTCCTTACCCCCCCCCACAAAAGTTGTAAAGTTCGTTTGCGACATAACGACTTGTACATCTCATTGTAGCAATGTAGCCCACTTATTTATTGAGCAGTTGTTTCTTTGAGGATTTGTTGTTGGGGGATTTAATGTTTTGTGTTCCAGGTATAGTTTACATATGAGAACCTTGTCCATTGTATGGCTAGTGATTATCTTCTCCCAATAAGTAGGCTTTCTATTGATTTTGATAGCTATATCCTTTGCCTTGCAGTAACTGTGCCATTTCATGCAATCCCATTTTTCAAAATTTTCTTTGATTTGTTGTGTTTCTGCGTCTCTTTTGAGAAAGTTTTGGCCTATGCCAAGGAGACCTAGTATGATTTCAGACCTGTAATGATTTCAGAGTGTCTGTTTTGACCTCGAGTTCCTTGATCCATTTGGATTTGATTCTGGTGCAGGATGACATGTATGGATCTATTTTTGATTTTCTACAAGTGATTAATCATTTTTGCCAGCACCGTTTACTGAAAAAGCTATCTTTCTTCCATTCTATTTTTTTAGCTCCCTTATCAAATATTAGATGACTATAAGTCTGTGGGTTCATTTCTGGGTTTCAATTCTATTTCATTGGTCCTGAGGTCTGTTCTTGTGCCAGTACCAAGCTGTTTTGATTACAGTGGTTTTGTAGTAGTGTTTTAAATTTGGTATTGATATTCCTCCAGCACTGTTCATTCTGTTAAGGATCATTTTTGCTACTCAGGGTCTTTTATTGTTCCATATGAATTTTTGGATTGCCTTTTCTATTTCCTTGAAGAATGAGGTTGGAATATTGATAGGTATCACATTGAATTTGTAGCTAGCCTTGGGAAGTGTTGCCATTTTCACGATGTTGATCCTTCCAATACAGGAGCATGGGAGTTTTTTCCACTTCCTAAATTCTGTTTTGATTTCCTTTTTCAAGTTTTTAAAGTTTTCATCATAGAGATCCTCCACTTCTTTGAGTATGTTAATTTCTAGGTAATTTATTTTTTGTGGGGCTATTACAAATAGAATTGTTTTCCGGGTTTCAGCACGATTTTCTCATTGTTGGCATACAGAAAGGCCATTGATTTTTGAAGGTTAATTTTATACCCTGTTACTTTACCAATATTTTGAATCAGCTTGAGTAATTTGAGAGTGGAGTCCGTGGGATTCTTTAAATACAAGATCATGTCATCTGCAAAGAGGGAAAGTTTTCCTTCTTCTTTCCCTATTTGGATCCCTCTAATGTTTGCATCTTGTTTTATGGTTAAATTAGGCATTTTAATTCTAAATTGAAGAGAAGTGTAGAGAGTGGATATCCTTGTCTCGTTCCTGAGTTAAGAGGAAATGGCTTTACCTTTTTACCATTAAGTATAATGCTGGCTGTAGGTTTGTCATATAGAGCCTTTGCTGTACTGAGGAATGTTTCCTGGATTCCTAATTGTTGCAGAATCTGCAACATAAAGGGGTGTTGGATCGTGTCAAATCCTTTTTCTGCATCTTTTGAGATAACCATGTGATTGTTGTTCTTGCTCTTGTTGATGTGATGAATTATATTAATTGATTTGCATTTATTGAACCAACTTAGCATGAAATGAAACCTGAAATGAATCCTGTTTGATCGTGGTGTATGATTTTTTGGATGAATTGTTGAAGTCGATTGGCCAAAAGTGTGTTGAGAATTCTTGCATTAATGATCATCCAAGAAATGGGTCTATAGTTCTCTTTCCTTGATGACTCCCTGCCTGGTTTTGGGATGAGGATTATGATGGCTTCATAGAATGAGTTTGGTCGTGAACTTTCTCTTTCAATTTCGTTGAGAATTTGGAGGAGTGTTGCTGAGAGCTCTTCTTTGAAGGCCTTGTAGAATTCCACTGTAAATCCATTGGGATCGGGGCTTTTGTTAGATGGGAGGACTGTTACTGCTGTTTCTACTTCAATGTTGGATATGGGCCTGTTAAGATGGTTTAACTCATCTTGGTTTAGTTTTGGCATGTCAATATTTGCTAGGAAAAGGTCCATTTCTGCCAAGTTCTCAAACTTATTAGCATAAAGTTTCTAGAAGTATTCCCTTAAAATGTTCTGAATCTTGGTTGTTTCTCTGGTGATGTTTCCATTCTCATCTCTGAGTGTATTTATTTGGGTGTGTTGTCTTCTTTTTCTGATAAGATTTGCTAAGGGTCTGTCAAATTTGTTAATTTTATCGATGGGGATTATCTTGTTGCTCTTATTCAAGGAGGCTCAGATATCTCATTAAATAGTTGGTTTCAGATCTCTACAAGTTGTTTGTGTTGCAACTCAGGGCTATAAACTTGTCTCTGAGTACTGCCTTTGCTGTGTCCCAGAGTAGGTGGTAATTTGTGTGTTCATCTTTGCTGAATATCATGAATACTTGATTTCCTTTCCAATGTATTTTATGATGCACTGGTCATTCCACAGTGTGTTTTTCAGCCTTCATGTGGTACAGGATGTTCTACGGTGGCTTTTGGTGTTGAGTTCTAATTTTATTCTCTTGTTGTGTGAGAGAATGCAAGGTATAACTCAATGCTTGTGAATTTGGAAAAGTTTGTTTTGTCATCTAAAATGTGGTCTATTTTGGAAAATGTTGCATGTGCTGCTGAGAAAAACGTGTGTTCTGATGAGGCTGGGTGAAATATAAGGTAGAAGTCTGTTAAATCTAGTTAATTTATGCAGTTGTTTAGATCTGCAATTTCTTTTACTTTTTTTTGAAATGCTTTAATTTTTTATTTTTTTATATTTTATTTTATTTTTTTTGTGAACACACTGTACAGAGGGGTTACAACTACATGGGCAGGATAATGCGTACATTTCTTATCAAGCATTGCAGCTTCCTTCTTTGTTTACCCTTCACAGCCCTTCTCAGCCTCCTTCCCCACCCAATCCTCCCCCCTCCCCCGCCAGGCCCCCCCGAGCATCAAGGTAGTAAAGCTCGTTTTCGACGTGACAACTTGTACTTCTCATTGTTGCAACAGGTCCACCTGTATCCTTAAACGACTTCTTTTTCCCCATCTCCTCCACAAGTTATACTGACAACAAATATAGTGAAAGCAGGGGTTATACTGTGGGGGAGGGACATACAAAGCAACAAAGAGATAATCTTATAAATGCATTAGAAACAAATGCATGAAAGAAAAAAACATTAAAATACATATCTAAGGGCTCATTTTCCTAACATCACATTATCTGACCTTTTCCGCTTGACTCACACATATACTAGATATTTCAAATAAGGGAAACCATGTGACCTGTGTTTCTTTGGTCCTGGCTTACTTCACTTAATATAATTTTTTCCAACTTTTTCCATTTCCTAACAAATGGGGCAATGTCATTCTTTCTGATGGAGGCATAGAATTCCATTGTGTATATATATATATATATATATATATATATATATACAACATTTTCTTGATCCATTCATCTACTGAGGGTTGGTTCCATATCTTAGCTATGGTAAATAATGCTGCAATAAACATAATTGTGCTGGTAGCTTTAGTGTCGGCCTGTTTGTAAACATTTGGGTAAATGCCCAAAAGTGGGATTGCTGAGTCATAGGGGAGCTCTATGGGAAGTTTTTTTGAGGAACCTCCACTCTGCTTTCCAAAGTGGATGAACAAGTTTACATTCCCTTCAACAATGAAGTAAGGTTCCCTTCTGTCCACATCCCCTCCAGCATCTGCTGTTGTTAGAGTTCTTGATTTTTGCCATTCTAACTGTAGTGAGGTGGTATCTCAATGTAGTTTTGATTTGCATTTCTTTTATGGCTAGGAATGTTGAGCATTTCCTCATGTGTCTATTGGCCATCCTTCCTTCTTCTTCAGATAAATTTCTCTTTAAGTCTTTATCACACTTATTAATTGGGCAGTTGTTTCTTTGAGGATTTGTTGTTGGGGGATTTAATTTTTTGAGTTCCAAGTATATTTTAGATATGAGACCCTTGTCTGTTTTATGGCTAGTGAAAATCTTCTCCCAATCCGTGGGCTTTCTATTGATCTTGCTAGCTATGTACTTTGCCATGCAGAAGCTCTGCAACTTCATGCAATCCCATTTTTCCAACCTTTCTTTCATTTGTTGTGTTTCCAGGTCTCTATACAGAAAATTTTGGCCTGAGCCAAAGAGACCTAGGGTTTCTCCTATTCCATCCTGTAGTGTTTTCAGAGTGTCTGCTTTGACTTCGAGGACTTTGATCCATTTGGAGTTGATGTGTGTGCAGGGTGATATATAAGGATCTAGCTTTAGTTTTTTACAAGCAGTTAACCAATTTTGCCATCACCATTTACTGAAGAGGCTGTTTTTCTTCCATTCTATTGTTTTAGCTCCCTTATCGAAGATTAGATGGCTATGGGTCTGTAGGTTCATTTCTGCGTTTTCAATTATATTCCATTGGTCCTGAGTTCTGTTCTTATGCCAAACCAAGCTGTTTTGATTACTATGGCTTTATAGTAGAGTTTGAAATTTGGTATTGATATTCCTCCAGCAGTGTTCTTTCTGTTGAGGAGCGTTTTTGCTATTTGGGGTCTTTTATTGTTCCATATGAATTTTTGGATTGCCTCTTCTATTTCCTTGAAGAATGAGGGTGGAATTTTGATAGGTATTGCGTTGAATTTGTAGAGAGCCTTGGGAATTATTGCCATTTTCATGATGTTAATCTTTCCAATCCAGGATCATGGGAGGTTTTGCCATTTTCTAATTTCTGTTTTAATTTCCTTTTTCAAGATTTTAAAGTTTTCATAATAGAGGTCCTTCACTTCTTGGGTTAAATTTATTCCTAGGTATTTTGTTTTTTGTGGGGTTATTACAAATGCAGTTGCTTTCCTAATTTCAGCCACACTTTTCTCATTGTTGGAATACAGAAAAGCCGTTGATTTTGGGGGTTAATTTTATACCCTGCTACTTTTCCAAAATTTTGAATCATCTTGAGTAATTTGGGAGTTGAGTATATGGGATTCTTTAAATACAAGATCATGTGTTCTGCAAAAAGGGAGAGTTTTATTTCTTCTTTCCCTATTTGGATCCCCTTTATGTTTGCCTCTTGTCTTATTGCTGTAGCTAGGCATTCTAATACTAGATTGAAGAGAAGTGGAGAGAGTGGACATCCTTGTCTTGTTCCTGAGTTAAGAGGAAAAGGCTTTAGTTTTTCTCCATTAAGTATAATGCTGGCTGAAGGTTTGTCATATACAGGCTTATTGTATTGAGGAATGTTCCATGGATTCCTAATTTTTCCAAAACCTTCATCATAAAGGGGTGTTGGATTTTGTCGAGTGCATTTTCTCCATCTATTGAGATAACCATGTGGTTCTTATCCTTGCTCCTGTTGATGTGATGAATAATATTAATTGATTTGCGTATATTGAAGCAGCTTTGCATCCCTGAAATGAATCCTGTTTGATAATGGTATATGATTTTTTGGATAAATTGTTGAAGTCGATTGGCCAAAATTTTGATGAGAAGTTTTGAATCAATGTTCATCAAAGAAATGGGCCTAGAGTTCTCTTTCTTTGATGAGTCTCTGCCTGGTTTTGGGATGAGGGTCATGATGGCTTCATAGAATGTGTTCGGTAGTGAACTTTCTCTTTCTGTTTCATGTAAGAATTGGAGGAGTATTGGTGAGAGCTCTGTATTGAAGGCCTTGTAGAATTCCGCTGTAAAACCATCTGGTCCTGGACTTTTCTTAGCTGGGAGGTCTCTTATTGCTGTTTCTATTTCAATGCTTGATATAGGCCTGTTAAGATGGTTTACCTCATCTTGATATTGTTTTGGCATTTCAATATTTGCTAGGGAATGGTCCGTTTCTGCCAAGTTCTCAAACTTATTAGCATAAGTTTTTGAGAAATATTCCCTTAAAATGTTCTGAATCTTGTTTTTTTCCATGGTGATGTTTCCATTCTCATCTCTGAGTGTATTTATTTGGGTGTGTTGTCTTCTTTTTCTGATAAGATTTGCTAAGGGTCTGTCAAATTTGTTAATTTTTTTGAAGAACCAACTCTTTGTTTTGTTGATTTTTTCTATAGTTTTTTTGGATTCTAATTCATTTAATTCTGATTTAATTATAAATATTTCTTTCCGTCTACTGGATTGGGGTTTATCTTGCTGCTCTTTTTCAAGGAGGTTTGGATGTTTCATTAAATTGTTGGTTTCATATCTCTCCAATTTGTTGGTGTGGGAGCTCAGAGCTATAAACTTGCCTCTGAATACTGCTTTGTTGTGTACCAGAGGAGCTGGTAATTTGTATGCTCATATTTGTTGAATAGCATGAACATTTTAATTTCCTTTCTAATCTCTTCCATGACCACTCGTGATTCAGCAGTGTGTTGTTCAGCCTCCATGTGTTACCGGACTTTCTTTGGTGGCTTTTGGTGTTGAGTTCTAATTTTATTCCCTTGTGGTCAGAGAGAATGCAAGGTATAACTTCAATGTTTCTGAATTTGGACAAGTTTGCATTGTGGCCTAAAATGTGGTCTATTTTAGAAAATGTTCCATGTGCTGCTGAGAAAAACGTGTATTCTGATGCTGCTGGGTGAAATATTCAGTAGATGTCTGTTAAATCTAGTTGATCTATGCAGCTGTTTAGATCTGCGGTTTCTCTGTTGAGTTTTTGCCAAGTTGATCTATCTAGTGGGGAGAGTGGTGTGTTAAAATCCCCAACAATTAATGTCTTTGGATCTATGTGGGATTTGATGGAAAGTAGTGTTTCTTGGATAAATTTGGGTGCTCCATTGTTTGGCGATTAGATATTTAGAATTGTAATATCCTCCTGAAGGAGAGATCCCTTAATTAGTATGTAGCGACCTTCTTTATCTCTTCTCACCAATTTTAATTTGAAATCTATTTTATCTGATATTAGGATTGCAACTCCTGCCTGTTTATGGGGGCCGTTTGCTTGGTAGATTTTGTTCCAGCCTTTAACATTGAAAATGTGTTTGTTTTTACGGGCAAGATGTGACTCCTGAAGGCAGCAGATAGAAAGATCTTGTTTTTTAATCCAACTTGACCGTCTATGTCGCTTCATTGGTGAGTTAAGTCCGTTAATTAAGAGATAGGAAGGAGAGGTATTTGGGTGTTCCTGCCATGTTATCCACCTTCTTGGGGGTTGCGAAAACTGGGTTCTTCCTATGGTTCTTGGATTCTCAGTTTGGGTGAAGTTTCTTGGCCTTTGTTGTGGTCTTGTTGGTTTACTATGTGTAGGACATCTTTAAGAATCTTT
Organism: Dipodomys spectabilis; assembly: GCF_019054845.1. Lineage (NCBI taxonomy): Eukaryota > Metazoa > Chordata > Mammalia > Rodentia > Heteromyidae > Dipodomys > Dipodomys spectabilis. The sequence continues at coordinate 2,805,926 of NW_024871021.1, read as the reverse complement.
TGTAGGGCTGGTTTGGTGGAGATGTATTGTTTCATTTTTTCTTTGCTCTGGAAGGTTTTTATTTGGCCTTCAGTTATGAGCAGAGTTTAGCTGGGTACAGTATTCTTGGTTGATAGTTGTTTGTTTTGGGTGCTTGGCCTACATCATTCCAGGCTCTTCTTGCTTTGACTGTCTCTGCTGAAAAATCTGAGTTGATTCTAATTGGTTTCCCTTTATAGGTGATGAATCTTTTCTCCTTGACAGCTTTCAGGATCTTTTCCTTGATCTGAGTTGATGCTTTGTGGATTATAATGTGACGGTGGGATATCCTATTCTGGTCTGGTCTATTTCGAGTTCTAAAAGCTTCTTGTAACTGAATAGGCCTATCTTTTTGCATGTTTGGGAAGTTTTCTGCTAGGATCCTGTTAAACAAATTTCCTAGACCATTAACTTCTGTTTCTAGGTGCTCGTCTACACCCATTATCCTTAGATTAGGCCTTCTGATGGTGTCTTCCAAGTTTTGGATAGATCTATCATATTTCTTTGACTTGTCTTGGATGGTTGTATGTTCTTTCTCTATAATATCTAGGCTGTCTTCAATCCCTGAGATTTGATCTTCTGCATAGTCTAACATGCTGTCAAGATTTTCTACTTTGTTTTTTATCTATTTTCCTTCTAATTGGTCAGCTTTGATGGCTTCAAATTCTTTGTTGAAGCTTTGTTTCAGATCTTGTATGAACTTCTTTACTTCCTTTATTTGGTGTTTAGTGTTTATTCTCAAATCACTTAGTTGATTGGTTATGGTTTCCTTGGACTCCCATTCCTTCTGTTTGGTTCCATTCAGCATTCCCTTTGTGGTCTCCCTGACTTCCTTCAGCTCTTTGTTAATCGATTCCATGAATGCCTTTAGTGATCTTTGTGTATTCTCCTCCTGCTCTCTCAATTCCTGTAATCCTCTTTGATTAAATTCCTCCCGTTTGTGTGATTCCTGTAGTTCTCTTTGAGTGTTCTCAGCCTGCTCACACCATTCCTGCCTTTCTCTTTGAGTATTCTCAATTGAGCTGCTCATGCAAATCCTGTATCAGTTTTTGAGTAGCTTCCTCACGCTTATGTTATTCCTGTATAAACTTTTGGATTGCCTCCTCTCTCTCCCTATCACGCTCATACAGAGTCCTTTATATGTTTTCAAACTTTTCATTTATCATGTTTGCCAGCAGTGTTTGTAGAGCTATTTGGGAACTCTCCTCTGGGTTTTTCATATGAGCAGAATGGCTCAAAAGCTTTGTATATAGGACCATACAAGATCATGTTGAGCAAAATGAACACCTAGATATGGAAATAGAGATTTTTCTTTGTGGTTGTTTTTTTTAATGTACTATGTGATTTCTTTTTTCTTTTGTGTTTTCCCCTATAGTTTATCCCCTGCTGTATTTGATTTCAGTACTGTGTGTATTGCACATGCATTTATCTTAATTTGACAAGGCAAGAAAGGAAAAGTGTGAGAAAAATGAGGTAGTGGTTAAAATTTCAACATATTAGGTATTCACTACCTTAAAATTAATGCAACCCCTGTTTATATCACCTTAAAAATAAAATTAAACTAAAAATAAGTTACATAAAGTATAATTTCACTGTATTGCTATAGTAAATATTATTCTATGTGCATTACCTTTTTTAAAATGAACACTATTTGGCATCTAATTTGAATTAATTACACCTTTTTTATCAGAGGTTCATCAACATGAATGTTATCAAAATATACAATATTTTCACAATATACCTGCTATAATTTTCCAAAAAAATATAATTTCAGTATTGTCTCATAGTAAAACAGAAAACAGTTTAATTCTCTGGAAACTTCTAACTTTTAAAACTGAATAACTGTTCAAAGGACAGTATATACGTGTTTCAAATTTCTTACAAATACTAACTACTCATTTTCAAATTCTGAGCATTTCATATCAGAGATATTCAAAACAGTACCTGTTTGGAGGTTATTTAATTCTGCAATAGCTGCAGTTTCTAATGGGGTGTTACATATTGAGAAATCAACAGAAAAATAATAGCCATATTCTGGTGAAGGATATAACTACGAAGTATGTGTAATAATTAATTCCTCAAGAGTAAACATTTGTTTATCAGAGTAAGCAATTATTTCTGTGACCATCAATCCCAAGCTTTTGTGCCTTAACGTCTTCCTAGCCCAACAGTTGCCAATTTGTAAGGTACACCTTAAAATTCCCTTAATTCACATCATGAATAGCTTATCACTGTTGTGAAAAAATACTACAGTTGTGCTAATATGATGCCCTTCCTATTGTGGAATGTACACTACACTAAACTTTGCTGCAACATTTTTCTGATTTCAAGAAATCAGAACACATGCAAATATTATTATCTTTTTTATCTATCATAGATATTCAGGAGAATGAGATCAGAAGATTATGGTTCAAAGCCCACGCAGTCAGGAAGATTCCTTAGATTCTTCTCTCCAATAAATTTCTCAGGAAAAGACAGACTCAAGTGGCAGTGAGGTTGAAGAGGTAGGTCATGAGCCTTGAGCACAAACCAGCTCAAAGGGAGTGGCCAGGCCCAGAGTTCAAACCTGAGGACAAACCAAAAAATAAAAACCAACTCCAACCCTAGCATTTTTCTTATTGTATACAGAGGCATGTAATTAAGGAAATTTCTTCCTCTATTATGAGTAGATAGAAGACCTAAGACCTCACACAATTACTCTCTTCATACCAGGTTACACCAAAGCCTCAAAAAATTGCTTGTTCTAAATTTATAAATTAATATCATCCATTTGTTGGCAACTCTGTCTAGATTATTCACACTATCAATTTATACATGAACTGTTGGAATTATGAATTAACTAAGTTCTAATTATACCTCGCTTCAAAGAATATTTTAGGCAAATAAAATGCCTGATTCATGTGTGATTTTGTCAATTAAAACCTCTACTTAAAAAGAATTTTGTAGTATCCTATAGAATATGAAATTACAAACAAAATCAAAATATTTATTTTAAATCTAAATTCTAACTTAGCAAGGTCTATAAAGTCCTACATTAGATGAACTTTGTAGTTTTCTAGGCTTAAAATTTTGTAGTCTTTTATTATTTCTTTGAAATCCAACAGAATGATGCTTACTTTTTCAAATTTTTGATTGGGAATCATGAGCCATTTTCCATCCAGGAATCTTGTATAATGAAGAGAGCACTTAAAACACAACTGAGGATTATATATGAGTTGCATTTCAATAAGAAACTTGCCTTCTCAAAACATAATGACAAAATTAGCCCAAACTTCCAACTGTGTATTCCTTTCTTGTTGTTTGGCTTGTTTCATTGAGACAAAATTATACAACCTGGCCCAGGGAAGGTATCACTATGTAATCCCAATCTCTAATCTCCTGTCTTAGTCTGAGTGCTAGAATTCCAGGCTTGTATCAAATTGCCCTGCCATAGTTTGGTGGTTTATTTAATATAGGTACAGACTAGCAATTCTGAACTTCTCCTATGATCTTATCCATTAGACTGACTGCTGAAACTTTTTATGTACTATTTTCAAAGATGTTCTATCATTTGACAGAGGATATGATGATTTTCAGATGCACTTGCAGGGGTCTCTGATTCATTCTTCCATGGATCCAATCCCTTTAATAATGATTAATTGACTTTCTTATTATCTCTGGTCCCTAGGTATGTAATATTCTCAAACTTCTTTGAAGAAATTTCACTTGAGGACTTTCTAATATTAAAAATTATCACTTGATCTGGTCTTACTCAGGATATATTTTCAATTGTTTTCTAACATTTCTCCACATTCTGAGAGTTGTTTCATTTGTGCAGGTGGGTTTGTACATGTATGTGCCTCTGTGTGTATATGTATGTTTGTATGTATGTGTGCAAAAGCCTCAGCAACCTTATTCAGAAATCTTGCTCATGACTAGTATTCCATCACTTGAGCTCATGCCTATAATTCTAGCTACTCAGGTGGCTGAGATCTGAGGGTTGTGGTTCAAATCCATTATGAGTAGGAAAGAAATGTTCTGAGGCACTTATCTCCAATTAACCACCAGAAAGCTGGAAGTGGCGCTGTGGCCCAAGAGGTAGAACACTAGCCTTGAGCTGAATAGTGGAGAGATATTGACCAGGCCGAGTTCAAACTCTGCCACAACCGTCAAAAAAAAAAAAAAAGATAAAAGATAAAAGAAAGAAAAAGAAATGAGATCTTGGCCACCAGTTCTTTGCTAGTATAATTCCCACTTTCTCACCATGGACTTTTTTTCCAGTTAAGTCCATGCTCTTATATCTAACTTGCTTTGGAACCAGAATTATTCTTCCATTGTACATTTTCCAAATTTGAGTGATAAGGAAACATGATTTAGAGATAGAATTTGAAAGACAGTGGCCTCATCATTCATGTTCCTCTTAGTATTAATTATTTCTCTATGTCACTCCCATAGATCTACATAATGGCCTTGGCTTTATTGGTTCAATGTTGTCTTATTTGCAGAATCTTCTATAGTATATTAAACCATTATACTTAAACACAGAACTTTTCTTTCTCTTATTATTCCTATTGTTTCTTCTACTGTTAACTTGTGTACACTTGGGAAATAATGCAAAACACACACACACACAAATAAACTTTTCTGAGAATCTTCTCCCAGTTAAATTTAATTTAAGAGCACTGATGAAATTTGAACTTAATGTACTCCTAGGTAAAGGTTTCTTTTTTTATAGTAAAAATAGTGTACAGAGGGCTTAGAGTTACATAAGTAAGGTAATGAGTACACTTCCTATTGTTACATCCTCTTTTGTTTTTCCTGTGGTATCTGTTCCCTCCCCATCTACTCAATTCCCCCTCCACTCCCCACGTTGTAAAGTTCGTTTTCTACATAGTGTCTTGTTCATATCATTGTTAAAATAGGTCATCCTGAATCTTTGTTTCAGAATTTTGTTGTTTCCCTTCCCTCCCCACACTAGAAAAATGTACATGCAAGATGCAAGGCACCAACATCATAACCAGTTCAAACAGGAGTTATATCATGGGAGAAGAACATGGAGGAGAAATGAAAAAATCACATAGTACATTTGAGATACATTAAAAACAATTGCAATAAAGAAAAAAAACAAGTTGTGTCCCTATCTTGGGGTTCATTTGACTTAACATTATCTTATAAGGCCATATGTACATGAATAATGTTTTTATAAGCCATTTAAATTTTATATTTTGTATTTACTAAGTTGTCTCTGAAAGGCGCCTTACCTCATGTCCAAAGATGTCTTTGTGTTAGTTCAATGAAGCCTGAAAACATTCATTTTACCTGGAGCAGTGCCATAGATTGTTACTGGAAGTAAGTAGAAGCAAGTGTTACTGCAGGTGGAAACTGATCCCAAAGGAGAAATTGAACACAGAGAAATGACAAAGTGAAAGTTAATTTGTGTGTTCCTTTTTGCTATACAAGAAAAGACTCCATTGTCCAAATTCAGAAACATTGAAGTTATACATTGTATTCTCTCAGACCACAAGGGAATAAAATTAGAATTCAACAGCAAAAGTCAGCAAAGAAATTCCTTTATCACATGGAGGTTGAAGAATACACTGCTGAATCATGAGTGGGTAATGGAAGAGATTAGAAACGAAATTCAAATATTCATGATATTCAACAAAAATGAACACACAAATTATCAGCTCCTCTGGGACACAGCAAAGTCAATACTCAGAGACAAGTTTATAGCTCTGATTTCCTACATCAACAAATTGGAGAGATCTGAAACCAACAATTTAATTAGACATCTGAGCTTCCTTGAAAAAGAGCAGCAAGATAAACCTCAAAAGAGTAGATGGAAAGAAATAATTAAAATTAAATCAGAATTAAATAAATTAGAATCCAAAAAAAACATAGAAAGAATTACAAAACAAAAAGTTGGTTCTTTGAAAAAATTAACAAAATTGACAGACCCTTAGCAAATCTTAACAGAAAAAGAAGAGAACACACCCAAATAAATAAACACAGAGATGAGAATGGAAACATCACCACAGAAACACCAAGATTCAGAACATTATAAGGGAATACTTCTCACAAATTTATGCTAATAAGTTTGAGAACTGGGCAGAAATGGAACTTTTCCTAGCAAATACTGACATGCCAAAACTAAACCAATATAAGTTAAAGCTTCTTAAGGGGCCCATATCAAGCATTGAAATAGAAACAGCAATAAGAGACCTCCCATCTAAGAAAAGCCCAGGACCAGATGGTTTTACAGCAGAATTCTACAAGGCCTTCAAAGCAGAGCTCACACCAATACTCCTCCAAATCATCAATGAAATAACAGAAAGTTCACAACCGAACTCATTCTTTGAAGCCATCATAAACCTCATCCCAAAACCAGGGAGGGACTCATCAAAGAAAGAGAACTCAAAATCAATGGCTTTTCTGTATGCCAACAATGAGAAAGGTTTGGCTCAAATTAGTAAAGCAACTCCATTCGGTATAGCCCCACAAAAAATAAAATACCTAGGAATCAATTTAACCAAAGAAGTGAAGGACCTCTATGTTGAAGACTTAAAAATATGAAAAAGGAAATCAAAACAGAAATTAGAAAGTGGAAAAACCTCCCATGCTCCACGATTGGAAGGATCAATATGGTAAAAATGGCAATACTTCCCAAGGCTATCTACAAATTCAATGCCATACCTATCAATATTCAAACCTCATTCTTCAAGGATATAGAAAAGGCAATCCAAAAATTCATATGGAATAATAAAAGACCCTGAATAGTTGAAACGATATTTATCAGAAAGAACAGTGCTGGAGGAATATGAAAACCGAATTTGAATTCAACTACAAAGCCATAGTAATCAAAAGAGTTTGGGACTGGAACGCGAACAGACCTCAGGACCAATGGTATAGAATTGAAAACCCAGAAATGAACCTACAGACCTATAGTCATCTAATCTTCGATAAGGGAGCTAAAAATATAGAATAGAAGAAAGACACCCTCTTCAGTAAATGGTGCCGTCAAAATTGGTTAAATACTTGTAGAAAACTTAAGCTAGATCCTTATATATCACCCTGTACTAGAATCAACTGCAAATGGGTCAAAGACCTCGGAATGAAAGCATACACCTTGAAAACTTTACGTGATGGAATAGGAGAAACACTAGATCTCTTTGGCACAGGCCGAAATTTTCTTAATAGACACCCAGAAACACAGCAAATCAAAGAATGGTTGGACAAATGGGATTGCATGAAATTGCAGAGCTTCTGCATGGCAAAGGACATAGCTAGAAAGATCAGTTGAAATCCCACAGATTGGGAGAAGATCTTCATTAGCCATAGAATGGACAAGGGTCTCATATCTAAAATATAACTGGAACTCAAAAAATTAAATCCCCCCAAACAAAACTTCAAAGAAACAACTGCTCAATAAATAAGTGGGATAAAGACTTAAAGAGAAACTTCTCTGAAGAAGAAAGAAGGATTACCAAAAGACATATGAAGAAATGCTCAACCTCCCTAGACATTAAAGAAATGCAAATCAAAACAATATTGAGATATCACCTCACCCCAGTTAGAATGGCTATAATCAAGAACTCTAATAACAACAGAGGCTGGAGGGGATGTGGACAGAGGAAACCTTACTGCATTGTTGGTGGGAGTGTAAACATGTTCAACCACTTTGGAAAGCAGTATGGAGGTTCCTCAAAAGACTCCACATAGAGCTCCCCTAAGACCCAGCAATCCCAATTTTGGGCATTTACCCAAATGTTTACAAACAAGGCAACACTAGATGTACCAGCACGACTATGTTTATTGCAGTCTTATTTACCAGAGCTAAGGTATGGAACGAACCCCGATGCCCCTCAGTAGATGAATGGATGAAGAAAATGTGATATATATACACAATGGAATCCTATGCCTCCATCAGAAATAATGACATTGCCCCATTTGTTAGGAATTGGAAAGACTTGGAAAAAATCATATTAAATGAAGTAAGCCACACCCAAAGAATCATAGGTCCCACGGTTTTCTTTGTTTGCAATAATTAGTATATGTCTGAGTCAAACAGAATAGGTCAGATAATTTGATGTTATGGAAATGAACCCTGAGTTATGTATTCGAATGTTATTTTTCTTTCATGTGATTGTTTCTAACACGTTTATAAGATGATTTCCTTATTGCTTTGTATGTCCCTTCCCATGGCATAACAATAACCCCTGCTTTCACTGTATTTGATATAGCTATAATTTCTGGAGGGGAAGGGAAAAAAAAACAAATCATTTAAATAGGGATACAGAAGAGTTCCAGGAAGATGGCGGAGGAGAAGCTGGAATCTGAACAAGCTCTTCCATAGAAAATAGTTTCAGAGTTCCAGTGAACAGTCCCAAGCCAGAGAATCACACCAAGTGTGCCATCAAAGGACAGAGAGTTAGTCAAGAGAGGAGAAGCCAAGCAGACACATCTGAGCAGCTGCTGCTGCGGCGGCAGGGTCGCAGCGGCGACCACCGCCGCAGAGGCATACCTGAGACGCAGTCTGGGACGAAGGAGCCAGACGCAGCGGACGAGCGGATTCTACTCAACACCAGCAAGAACCGACAAGGAGCAGACAACTTCATCCTGCACTTTGCAGACCAGAGACGACCCGGGATCCAAGACTCCGCGTGAGTAGAAGCCCCACTTCCTCACTCCTTCTCTGGGAGCAGAGGAGGGAAGGCCACCCCTCCCCCCCCAGCACCGGTGATCTCCATCTTGGATACCGACAAAGCTCGGAGGAGCGGCTAGCTCCAGCTCAGGCCTTGGAATAAAACAAGTCATTTAGCAGGTCACAAGAACTTAACGGCGAAGTGACCTCACAGACTCAGTTCCATCCAGGGAAAAGTCACCCAGCTCAGGCGCCAGCCATTGGAGTGGCTCTCCTCACCGGGTAACCAGAGCCAGAGGCTACCCCTCCCTCTAGCAGCCACCACAATCAATTGATAAACAGAAACCCTGAGAATGGCTCCAGGCTGGGTGCTGTGAGTTTTTTTTCACAAAATAGCCCCAGGGAAAAGCTACTGTTTGTTGAAAGGCCTCAACTCTACCCAGAACCTAGCCTCATCACTGCATCCCCCTCTTTTGTGATTCTCAAAGCAGATCACCCTCCCAGTAAACTAACCTGGGAGGGGGATCTCAAAATCTTGGGTAAAGCAGAGCATTTTTCTGCCTGTTCCAACAAACTGACTTAAGAAACCAATCAAGCCACAGGACCTCAAGCTGACCAGAGACTCCAACCAGACTCTGATTACAGACAAAAGGGAGATACAGGACTCTTCCCACCCCTCCCAAAAAAAAAAAAAAAAAAATCAAAGAACTTTTTTTTTCTTCTTCTTCTTTTCTTTTTTTTCTTTTTCTTGTTTTGTTTTTTTTCATTTTTTGTTACCTTATATATATATAAAATTTTTTATTCTTTTCTAAAACTTTTATTAATCTTTAATTTTTGCCTCTTCTGAAAAAATAATTGTTTTCAATTAACTTTTTTTTTCTCCTCTTATAATTTTTATTTTAGGAATACGTGAATGTGTGTTTTCTTTTCTTTTCTTGTCTTCTTTCTCTTTTTCTTTCATTCTTAATTATCTTTTTGTTTTTTTTCTAGCTCTACTGAACTTCTGATCTTTTCTTCTCACTTTCCTATCCTTTCCATTTTTTCCTCTTTGTTCATCTTTATGTGACTTAACTCTTGTCCTGCACATCCTCAGATAAACCCGTAGTTAACCAGTAGACCCTATCCCCCATTGCGTACACACTTAATCCAAAAACTTATTACTCAATTCAAAACCTCTGAGACTTAAATTCATTAATAGCAGTACTACCTCTTTATACCTATATAATATTTTAAGCATTTTTTTAAAGTTTTTCTCATCTCCTCTATGTCCCTCCCTTTCTCTCAGCATATTCATATTCCTCTATAAATAGATGGTCTTTTAATCTCTAAAATAACATTAATTTTTACGTTTCTATTTTATTTTCTGGTCTCTTTTCATTCCCCTTTCCCTTTCTTCTTTTTCTCTCTCTCTCTACTTACATCCTACCCAACCTATTTCCTGCATTGTGATTAGGACATAGTTAACTCTCCCTGTGCCTCCCCACACCAATCTATTCCTATTTTTTACCCACATCTCTCCCTAACCCTAATAATTTCTGGTTTTCCAAATTCTTCTCTGCGGTTCGAAGCCCTTTAACATATAGTTGTTTGATGTCGAATAGATGTATCTGTTGAGCTAGATTGTATCTGTAGACTATTGACTGTACAAATGCAAACTTTGGTTGATGGTTGCCTTAAGATAGTGTTCCAGCACAAAACTGGTGCTATCTTCATCTCAAATGGGCAGAATAAGCCGGAAAAACACAAGAAAAATGGCAAATTCGGGTATCTCAATTCTCAATCCTGATAATCAGGGGTTAGAACAGATAATGAATAATCCAGAGGAGAGTTCCCAAACAGCTCTACAAACACTGGTGGCAAACATGATAAATGAAAAGTTTGACAACGTACAAAGGACTCTGTATGAGCATGATAGGGAGAGAGAGGAGGCATCCCAGAAGTTTATACAGGAATATCATAAGCATGAGGAAGCTACTCAAAAACTGATACAGGATTTGCATGAACAACTTGAGAATACTCAAAGAGAAAGAGAGGAATGGCTTGAGCAGGCTGAGAACACTCAAAGAGATCTGCAGGAATCCCACGAACTGGAGGAAGCTAATCAAAGAGTAATACAGGAATTGAGAGACCAGGTAGAGAACACACAAAGATCACTAAAGGCATTCATGGAATCGATTAACAAAGAGCTGAAGGAAGTCAGGGAGACCACAAAGGGAATGCTGAATGGAACCCAACAGAAGGAATGGGAGCCCAAAGAAACCATAACCAATCAACTAAGGGATTTGAGGATAAACACTGAACACCAAATTAAGGAAGTAAAGAAATTCATACAAGACCTAAAACAGAACTTCAACAAAGAACTTGAAGCCATCAAAGCTGACCAACTAGAAGGAAAAGAGATAAAAAACAAAGTAGAGAGTCTTGACAGCAGGTTAGACCATGCAGAAGATCGAATCTCAGGGATTGAAGACAGCCTAGATATTATAGAGAAAGAACATACAACCATCCAAGACAACTCCAAGAAATATGATAGATCTATACAACACCTGGAAGACACCATCAGAAGGCCTAATCTAAGGATAATGGGTGTAGAGGAGCACCTAGAAACAGAAGTTAATGGTCTAGGAAATCTGTTTAACAGGATCCTAGCAGAGAACTTCCCAAACATGCAAAAAGATAGGCCTGTCCAGATACAAGAAGCCTTTAGAACCCCAAATAGACCAGACCAGAATAGGACATCCCACCGTCACATTATAATCCACACAGGATCAACTCAGAACAAGGAAAAGATCCTTAAAGCTGTCAGAGAGAAAAGGGTAATCACTTATAAAGGGAAACCAATTAGAATCACCTCAGATTTCTCAGCAGAGACAATCAAAGCAAGAAGAGCCTGGAATGATGTATGCCATGCCCTAAAAACAAACAACTATCAACCAAGAATACTGTACCCAGCTAAACTCTCCTTCATAACTGAAGGCCAAATAAAAACCTTCCATAGCAAAGAAAAATTGAAACAATACATCTCCACCAAACCAGCCCTACAAAAGATTCTTAAAGATGTCCTACACATAGAAAACCAACAAGACCGCAATAAAGGCCAAGAAACTGCACTTAAACTGAGAATCCAAGAACCATAGGAAGAACCCAGTTTTTGCAGCCCCCAAGAAGGTAGATAACATGGCAGGAACTCCCAAATACCTCTCAGTCCTATCTCTTAATGTTAACGGACTGAACTCTCCAATTAAGCGACATAGACTGTCTAGTTGGATTAAAAAACAAGACCCTTCTATCTGCTGCCTGCAGGAGTCACATCTTGCCCGTAAAAACAAACACATTTTCAATGTTAAAGGCTGGAACAAAATCTACCAAGCAAACGGACCGCATAAACAGGCGGGAGTTGCAATCCTAATATCAGATAAAATAGACTTCAAATTAAAATTCGTGAAAAGAGATAAAGAAGGTCGCTACATACTAATTAAAGGATCTCTCCTTCAGGAGGATATTACAATTCTAAATATCTATTCGCCAAACAATGGAGCACCCAAATTTATCAAAGAAACACTACTTTCCCTCAAATCCCATATAGATCCAAAGACATTAATTGTTGGGGATTTTAACACACCACTCTCCCCACTAGATAGATCAACTCGGCACAAACTCAACAGAGAAACCGCAGATCTAAACAGCTGCATAGATCAACTAGACTTAACAGACATCTACCGAAAATTTCACCCAGCAGCATCAGAATACACGTTTTTCTCAGCAGCACATGGAACGTTTTCTAAAATAGACCACATTTTAGGCCACAGAGCTAACTTGTCTAAATTCAGAAACATTGAAGTTATACCTTGCATTCTCTCAGACCACAAGGGAATAAAATTAGAACTCAACACCAAAAGCCACCAAAGAAAGTCCAGTATCACATGGAGGCTGAACAACACACTGCTGAATCAAGAGTGGGTCAAGGAAGAGATTAGAAAGGAAATTCAAATGTTCATGCTATTCAACAAAAATGAACACACAAATTACCAGCTCCTCTGGGACACAGCAAAGGCAGTACTCAGAGGCAAGTTTATAGCTCTGAGCTCCTACATCAACAAATTGGAGAAATCTGAAACTAGCAATTTAATGACACATCTAAACCTCCTTGAAAAAGAGCAGCAAGATAAACCCCAATCCAGTAGACGGAAAGAAATAATCAAAATTAAGTCAGAATTAAATGAATTAGAATCCAAAAAAACTATAGAAAGAATCAACAAAACAAAGAGTTGGTTCTTCGAAAAACTTAACAAAATTGACAGACCCTTAGCAAATCTTATCAGAAAAAGAAGAGAACACACCCAAATTAATAAACTCAGAGATGAGAATGGAAACATCACCACGGAAACAAGCAAGATTCAGAACATTATAAGGGAATACTTCTCAAAACTTTATGCTAATAAGTTTGAGAACTTGACAGAAATGGACCTCTTCCTAGCAAATATTGACATGCCAAAACTAAACCAAGATGAGGCAAACTATCTTAACAGGCCCATATCAAGCATTGAAATAGAAACAGCAATAAGAGACCTCCCAGCTAAGAAAAGTCCAGGACAAGATGGTTTCACAGCGGAATTTTACAAGGCCTTCAAAGCAGAGCTCACACCAATTCTCCTCCAACTCTTCAATGAAATTGAAAGAGAAAGCTCACTACCGAACACATTCTATGAAGCCATCATAACCCTCATCCCAAAACCAGGCAGGGACTCATCAAAGAAAGAGAACTATAGACCCATTTCTTTGATGAACATTGATGCAAAACTTCTCAACAAAATTTTGGCCAACCGACTTCAACAATTCATCCAAAAAATCATCCACCACGATCAAACAGGATTCATTTCAGGGATGCAAAGCTGCTTCAATATACGCAAATCAATTAATATTATTCATCACATCAACAGGAGCAAGAATAAGAACCACATGGTTATCTCAATAGACGCAGAAAAAGCATTCGACAAGATCCAACACCCCTTTATGATGAAGGTTTTGGAAAAATTAGGAATCCATGGAACATTCCTCAATACAATAAAGGCTGTATATGACAAACCTACAGCCAGCATTATACTCAATGGTGAAAAACTAAAGCCATTTCCTCTTAACTCAGGAACAAGACAAGGATGCCCACTCTCTCCACTTCTCTTCAATCTAGTATTAGATTGCCTAGCTACAGCAATAAGACAAGATGCAGACATAAAGGGGATCCAAATAGGGAAAGAAGAAATAAAACTCTCCCTCTTTGCAGATGACATGATCTTGTATTTAAAGAATCCCATAGACTCCACTCCCAAATTACTCAAGCTGATTCAAAACTTTGGCAAAGTAGCAGGTTATAAAATTAACCCCCAAAAATCAATGGCTTTTCTGTATGCCAACAATGAGAAAAGTGTGGCTGAAATTAGGAAAGCAACTCCATTTGTAATAGCCCCACAAAAAATAAAATACCTAGGAATTAACTTTACTAAAGAAGTGAAGGACCTCTATGATGAAAACTTTAAAATCTTGAAAAAGGAAATCAACACAGAACTTAAAAAATGGCAAAACCTCCCATGCTCCTGGATTGGAAAGATTAACATCGTGAAAATGGCAATACTTCCCAAGGCTATCTACAAATTCAACGCAATACCTATCAAAATTCCACCCTCATTCTTCAAGGAAATAGAAGAGGCAATCCAAAAATTCATATGGAACAATAAAAGACCCCGAATAGCAAAAACGCTCCTCAACGGAAAGAACACTGCTGGAGGAATATCAATACCAAATTTCAAACTCTAATATAAACCCATAGTAATCAAAACAGCTTGGTATTGGCATAAGAACAGACCTCAGGACCAATGGAATAGAATTGAAAACCTAGAAATGAACCTACAGACCTATAGCCATCTAATCTTTGATAAGGGAGCTAAAACAATAGAATGGAAGACAGACAGCCTCTTCAGTAAATGGTGCAGGCAAAACTGGTTAAATACATGTAGAAAACTAAAGCTAGATCCTTATATATCACCCTGCACCAGAATCAACTCCAAATGGATCAAAGACCTTGAACTCAAAGCAGACACTCTGAAAACATTACAGGATGGAATAGGAGAAACCCTGGGTCTCCTCGGCTCAGGCCGAAATTTTCTGAATAGAGACCCGGAAACACAACAAATCAAAGAAAGGCTGGACAAATGGGATTGTATAAGGTTGCAGAGCTTCTGCAGGGCAAATGACATAGCTAGCAAGATCAATAGAAAGCCCACGGACTGGGAGAAGATCTTTACTAGCCATACAACGGACAAGGGTCTCATATCTAAAATATACTTGGAACTCAAAAAATTAAACCACCCAACAACAAATCCTCAAAGAAACAACTGCCCAATAAGTAAGTGGGCGAAAGACTTAAAGAGAAGCTTCTCTGAAGAAGAAAGAAGGATGGCCAATAGACACATGAAGAAATGTTCAACATCCCTAGCCATAAAAGAAATGCAAATCAAAACAACATTGAGATATCACCTCACTCCAGTTAGAACGGCAAAAATCAAGAACTCTAACAACAACAGATGCTGGAGGGGATGTGGACAGAAAGGAACCTTACTTCATTGTTGGTGGGAATGTAAACTTGTTCAACCACTTTGGAAAGCAGTATGGAGGTTCCTCAAAAGACTCCACATAGAGCTCCCCAATGACCCAGCAATCCCACTTTTGGGCATTTACCTAAATGATCACAAACAAGGCCACACTAAAGCTACCAGCACAACTATGTTTATTGCAGCATTATTTACCATAGCTAAGACATGGAACCAACCCAGATGCCCCTCAGTAGATGAATGGATCAAGAAGATGTGGTATATATACACAATGGAATTCTATGCCTCCATCAGAAAGAATGACATTTCCCCATTTGTTAGGAAATGGAAAGGCTTGGAAAAAATTATATTAAGTGAAGTAAGCCAGGCCCAAAGAAACATAGGTCCCATGGTTTCCCTTATTTGCAATATCTAGTATAGGTATGAGTCAAGCGGAAAAAGTCAGATAATGTGATGTTAGGAAAACGAAACCTCAAATATGTATTTTAATGTTTTTGTTTCTTTCATGCATGTGTTTCTAACGCATTTATAAGATTATTTCTTTGTTGCTTTGTATGTCCCTCCCCCACAGTGTAACCCCCGCTTTCACTATATTTGATGTCAGTATAACATGTGGAGGAGATGGGGACAAACAAGTCGTTTAAGGATTCAGGTGGACCTGTTGCAACAATGAGAAGTACAAAATGTCATGTCAAAACCAGCTTTACAATGTCGGTGGGGGGGGGGGGGTATGATTGGGTGGGAGGGAGGGGGGAGGCTGGGAAGGGAGGTGAAGGGTAAACAAAGGAGGAGGCTGCAATGCTTGGTAAGAAATGTATGCATTATCCTGCCCATGTAATTGTAACCCCTCTGTACAGTATGTTCTCAAATAAAATAAAATTAAATTAAAAAAAAATAAAATAAATAGGGATACAGTTGGACCCATTGCAAAAATGAGATATACAATTCGTTATGTCGAAAACGAACTTTACAACTTTTTTGGTGAGGGGAGGAGGATTGGATGGGGGGGGAGAGGTAAGAATGGGAAGGGATGGGAAGGGGAAACCAAGGAGTAGGCTACATTGCTTGATAAAAAATGTACTCATTATCTTGCCCATGTAATTGTAACCCCTCTGTACAGCATTTTCACTATTATGTATATATATATATATATATATATATATATATATATATATATATTCATTGTTAGAAAAAAAAAAAGAATCCAAGGCTTGAAGGAAACTCTGTCCCTGACTTTTTTCGAGTGTGTTCTTTATTCATATAAAAATTATCTGGAAGCCGGGCGCTGGTGGCTCACGCCTGTAATCCTAGCTACTCAGGAGGCTGAGATCTGAGGATCGCGGTTCAAAGCCACCTTGGGCAGGAAAGACCGTGAGACTCTTATCTCCAATAAACCACCAGAAAACCGGAAGTAGCGCTGTAGCTCAAGTGGTATAGCGCTCGCCTGAGCTGAAGAGCTGAGGGACAGAGCTCAGGCCCAGAGTTCAAGCCCCACGACCGACAAAAAAAAAAAAAAAAAAATTATCTGGAAACTTCTTCTTGAAAGTATTACAAAAGGAAACAATATGCCATTTGAAGGCCAGCATAGAATAAAAGGAAATAACGTTGTTTTAAAGTGTTCTATTAAAAGGAAACAAAGACTTGGAGGTTTTAAATTGTCTTATGCATGGATATTTCACTACTGAGATGATTCTGTTGTTGCAGAAGTCATTTATTAATTCCTTTAGTCTTGTCCTAAATTCTCCAGCGCAATTAGTATTCCAGAAAAGCCGGATCCACTAAGTATGATCAGCAAATGGAGCCTGTTCTCAAACCAGGATGGTCCCTAAGAAATATGTGCGTTTTTTTTTTTTTTTTTTGCTTGTGGGTTTGTGTAGTTTGTTCTTGTTCTGGAGCTTGAACTCAGAGGCTGACCTATGTCCCTGAACAAATGTCTTCCCTGGCCTACTTCCCCCAAAGCTAGTGCTCTACTGCTTTAGCAAAAACCACTTCTGGTGTTTTTGGTGTTTAGTTACAGATAATGTGATAGACTTTCCTGTCTGGGTTGGCTTTGAACTGAGAAAGTAAAAAAGCCATGTGACATCAACTGTATCAATATTTCTGTTTTGAACCAAGGAATACTAGACAAAGTTTATTATAAAGCTAATATTTGACAATTTTTTAAAGAAAAGAATATGTCTAACAAAGAATCCATAACTTAAATAACTCCACAAATGTAGGTGCACTGAATCATTTTGGAAGCATTTTTTCAACTGCTTGGGAAGATAACTATTGACTTCATAGATCCTTTTGGGGAAACTTAGTGATATTTCCCTGTTGTCACTGGCTTTGTACACGTGTATGCTGTACATACTTCAAAGGGTCTTACATAAAGGAAGTCTTGAAATTCTCAACAATATTTAAGTAAGATGCTCCCTATATTTCTTTTCACATTTGGGGATCACTAAGTACCAAAGTTATGTAGAAGGCTAGGGTTAGAATATGGACATGAAATCTGTCTCCTAATATTATAAAGATAATTTATGTCATTTTGAGTTACAGTTTCTAAAGTAATAAAAAATAAGGTAAAACAGTAACAGAAACATAATTTTCTATCTTTCCTAACTCTCCAACAGAAATTAGAGAATCCAGTAAAGTTACAGCAATCCCAGGATGGTATAGGATTTTATAGGATCACTAGATGGTGAAAAAGAAGGTAAAAAAATGGTTCCCCTGAAACAATGGGAAACAAAATCTGTACCTACAGATTGTGATAAAGCTGGAAAATAGTTTCCACTATGCTATGTGTTTGATATTTTAGGTTTGTTTACACAGCAACTTTCCTCTCTCAGGAAATTACTCTATTCCTACTTAAGGTTTTGCAGCTTATAACACATCAACAAATAATGCTTCTAAATATAAACAAGCATGATACTAAGAGTAACCAAGGCTACTTCCGTTGCCATAGGTGATAAATAACAATGCTGTTGGGGAATAGTCAAACAATTTTGAACTTTTTCATACCTTTCCTCTTCTCCAAAATGAGAAGTCCTAGTCATTATATGTAAAACATTAATAAAGGATTTTTATATTTTTTTATTTTTCACACTAAAGCAAATACACTTTTCTTCCTTGCAAGCCTGATTTTGAAAGAGTCACTCACAATTATTTTATAGACAAAAGTTTACTGCTTTGGCTTAGGTGTTTTCCTGCCTTTGGGTGTTGCTCTCTATTATTTTGGCAACTATATAGAAAAACAAGAAAAATCCATTATGCTTTTGTTGAATTTTTCAAAGTCAAGCTGTCTTCAAACACAGTTGTCTATTCCCTTCTTCACTGCTAATTAAAGTTTAATTATTGCACTTTAAATAACAAAAACATAGTTTAATGTATATTCTCATTGAAACCAATGAAAACAGGCGTGTCTGCCATTGCTTTTTAAATTGTTTCCAAGTATTTTCCTTGGCTATTTTCATTATTGCCTTTGTTCCAGTCTTCCAATCAGGAATACAGTGTTACACAAAAAGATCTTCCTAAGATATAGGATGTTAGGCAGAAAAAAAATAGATATATAATTAAAGATTTTCATCTCTTAAGAGACTGAAAAGCTCAGAAGACATTTTGCTATTACTGGCATGGTTCTTAAGCTAAGTGAAATGTATGTAAATGTGACAGTTATTCCAAACAATAATTATGGCTTATACTTTTCTGCTCCAATGAGATGAGGAACTTTACTGTCAATGAAATCTCTGACAAGATTGGAGGGCATATTGATTTTAGGGTAGGAAGGTTAGTGTTAGAAAGCCAAGGGAGATTCCTAAAACAGCACTGCCTATCACTTATCAGTTAATTATACTCATGGCATATAAATACATAAATATGAATTGATTGAAAAATGTGTGACTTACACAATTGATTCAATGGTTACCAAAACCAGAAAACACTTCTCATTTATTATTATATCTTTTATATCTAGTGAGGATTCAAAAATTTTTAGAATTATATTTTAACATTTATGCCAAAATATTTGTTTATTTTTAACAGTTTATTTTTAAATTTTGTCGGTCGTGGGGCTTGAAATCTGGGCCTGGACGTTGTCTCTCAGCTCTTGACCTCAATGCTAGTGCTCTACCACTTGAGCCACTGCCAGTTTTCTGGTGACTCATTGAAGATAATCTCAAAGAGCCGGCGCCAGTGGCTCACGGCTGTAATCCTAGCTACTATGGAGGCTGAGATCTGAGGATTGCAGTTCAAAGCCAGCTGGGGCAGGAAATTCTGTGTGACTCTTGTCTCCAATAAAACCACCAGAAAACCAGAAGTGGTCGTGTGGCTCAAGTGGTAGAATGCTCACCTTGAGCTGTAGAGTGTAGGGACAGTGCCCAGGCCCAGAGTTCAAGCCCGACGATAAACCAAAATTTAAAAAAGAAAGTCTCACGGACTATACTCCCTAGGCTGGCTTTGAACCATCATTCTCAGCCATCAGACTCCTTAGTAACTAGGATTACAAGCATGAACCACTGGCACCTAGCTACATAATTATTTTTTACACATTTATGAAGTATGGAGTGGTAATCCCATTCATTTATAGGTTGTGTAATGATCAAGCTATATCATATCCATTAGTTTCTGTATGTAACATTTCTTTTTAGTGATACTGCTCGAAAAGTTATCTTTTGGCTGTGATGAAATATCTATTCTTAACTATAATCACTTTGGTCCTTATGGTATACAATTAATATATTTACTTTTAGTATTAGAAGTCTGCTAATTAAACTCATAGAAAACATGAATTGTATGGTGAGAGAAGTTCATGGTTCCATTACTTGTTTTAGGAAAACAATTATGCCTTTTGTTTTCAATTATATTTCTGTGGGAATGTGAACTATTCACTGATTTAACTGTTAAAGTTGATAACTGTTACATTATATCAAGTTGATTTCAACTTGTATTTGAAAATTGCACATTTAACACAAATATGCTTGCACTTTCTTCTACCACATAACTAAAATAACAGTAAAGCAAAGCTTGGTGTTAGTGGGTCATGTGTAGAATCCTAGAAACTCAGGAGGCTAAAACCTGAAGAAATTTGGTTCAATGTCAGTCTAAACAGACAAAAATGTGAAAATTTATCTCCAATTGTCCAGCAAGAAGAAGAAGATGAGGGTATGGCTCAAAGGATAGAGTGTGTTCAGCCATGAGCAAAAAGTACCAGGAAGACAATTAAACATAGAGTTCAAGCCCTAAAAATGGCATAGACACACAAGACAACAATAAAAAGTACTATGAACATCAATTATGAAGACAAAATAGTAGAAAAGATCATGAGAAATATTGCATAAAGAGCTGGAAGACAGAAATCATTTGACAGAATTTTGATTCAGGAGAGGGAAAAATCACAGTCTCATTGGTACAATCACATTGTACTCATTTGTGTTGAAACCTCGATACTGGGTAACATGTGAAAGAGAAGATTGGATTACCTGACATAACAGACATTGCCTGTGACTGACTATGCACCATCCCACTCTGCAAAAATCTAAAATTGTGCTTGCTAATTTAAATAAAACCTCATATTAGATACTGTTTGGTCCACACAGACTGGGGGTCCTTATTTTGAGGCTTCAGACTTATGTGAGGCTTTTGTTAATAACCAGTCCTGTTGTACCCACTTTCCTTTGTGCACCTATACCTTACAAAGCTGACACCAAGCCAAGGCTTTGAACTAGACACCACGGCGTTAATCTCTCCCTTTCTCCAGCTACAACTCTTTTCACATGCTATCCCTGTCTTAGTATTAGTTGTTTTCTTACTAATCCCCACCAGGAAACTCTTATATTCATCTAAACTCACTATAAATATCCTAGTTCAAAAAGGGATTAAAGGTTTACCATTGGCTGAGGCTCTCATGTGTAGGTTTGCTCCCTAATAAATCTGTGCTACAATATCTCTCTTTTCTTCATGTCTTTTGAGTCTGACAAATGAATGATTCGGTTAGATGTAATCCCATTTATCCAACCTTACTTTGGAAGTTTTGACCTGTCCCAAGGAGCCCTCGTGTTTCCTCGAACTCTTCCTGTAAAATTCTAAGGTATCTGGAATTACATTAGGGTCTTCAATCTATTTGGAATCGATTATGGTGCAGGAGTATATATAAGGATCTAACTTCAGGTTTCTGTGTACACACAATTCCATCAGCGCAAGTTTTTGAAGAATTTGTCTTTCTTCCATCCTGTGTTTCTGGCTCCCTTATCAAAGATTATGTGCCTATAGGAGTGGATTCATTTCTGAGTCTTAAATTCTGTTCTATTGATGTAAATCTGTGCTTCTATTGGAAAGAATGGCATTATCACATTCCTGAGGAAATTGACTTCTCTGTAAACTGAAAAGCAAAATTCTAAGTTTATAAGATAAAATTGAGGAAAATTTTGAGCACATAAACTATAATATATAGAGAAAAATATGGGAGAGAAAAGATAAGATGAAAAGTAGAGTAGCTATCAATTGAAGAACTCATAAACAATTACCAAAACTATACAAGAGAGCTGGGGTAAAGCTCATTTGTAGGACTAGACTAATATATACAAAGCCATAGGTTCAATCTCCAAGAAGACCTAATAATAAGTTAATAAATAGTAATAATAAAATAATTACTTGAAATAAATGCTTTCATATTAGAGAGGCCTAAATCCTAAAACAGTAAACAAAATACCCTCAATTCTTGTATCCAATGACATGAAACTACAAGAATGAAGAGGAAATAGTTTTCCATTTCTCTCCTTTCTTTTCCTTTCCTGATTTCTTCTTTTCTTCTTTCCTTTGGCACTACTGGTGCTTGAAGTTGCTAAGGCTCTGACCACTTTAGATTATTTTTCAGATGAGGTATTCCTTTTTGGCCAAGCCTCCCTTGAGCAATAATCTCTTACCTATGGCTTCCACAAACGAGAGATAACAGGGAAATTACCCTATATCTTGCTTTCGTTTTGTACTTTCTCATGACTTTTTTTGGTCAGAACTGGCCCAGGATATCAGTCTTCTAAATCTCTGCCTTCTAATTAGCATGGCGTAATTCAATTAAAACTTGGACCCATACTATTTTTCATTGTAAACATTCAATATTGACTTCTGTTTTCTAGATATCATTAAATTCAATTGAGGTTAGTATGGATATTTATGATGTTATAAGAAGAACATAGAGAAATCCCTTGAATAGGTATTTTCAGTTTCTTTAAATATTTATAGTATGAGACTAAAAGTAGGACATTAATATTTCACAAGTATTATGCAGACTATATTTGTTTTAATGATTTGGTGCACACATTAAGTTCAATATAATTTTATCAACTCTATATGAATACTTACAGACACGTTTCTTTACCAAAAATAAGTCTGTCTCATGCTTCCCTTTTATAATTAAACCCACTACTTCTCTTGGTCCCATCCCAAACCTGTTTCATCCTGGAAACCAAAACATTTTTTTTTTCTGCGACTTCTAGATTATGCAATAAATAAGCTTTTAGGATTGCCCTCAAATCTATGGTAGAGTATTCCCCGTTGTTTTATGCGTTAATATTGTATTGTATTCACTCAATTAGCCTTTTGGTTCTGTTATTAGAGAATGTAGCACAATTCGTTTCCCATTCACCTGAAGAAAGCTTGAATTGATTTCCATTTCTTTAACTAGAGGAAATAATGTTGCTATCATCCTCTGTGTTTTGACGTTTGAGTGAATGTTAGTTTATTTTTATGAGACAAAGCCTGAAGAGCTCAATTCCTGTGCTATACTCTAGATGGTTGCATATTTCATATTCTAGGAACCTGTCAAAATGTTTTCAGAAGTGGCTTTCCCATTTGAGATTCCTGCCAGCATCCAGTTTCTCTGTTTCTTGATAGCATTTAGTATGGGCAATATTGTATTATGTGCAGTAATTCTCATACATGTTTTATGATGCCATTTTTGTTTTAATGTGCATTTATTTGATGACTAATGATGCTTTTCTTGGGCTTATTTTTCACAAGATATATTTATCTAGTTTCTAATTGATGTTCTTTTTAACATTAGTTTTTTTGATAGTTCTATGTAGAGTATAATTTGAGGCATTCTTTAGGTACAGGATTTGCAAATATTTTATTCTTGACTATGGGTACACTTCATCAACATTATCTTCATCATCATTATCATCATCATTATTATCATATGTTGGGTCTTCATCCATCCTACAAAAGACAGCCGGGGTCTGAGGAAATGTAAGTGCGGCAGCTCGCCTGTTACCCAGCCTCCCTCAGCCCAGGAAACAATCAGACCCATCAGGGAGTCAAGTCAAGCAGGAAGAAACTCGTTTATTAACACAGAGCAGCCCTTTTAAAGCAAAAAAGAGCAGGTGGCATGGCAAGGGAGGAAGAGGAACCAATCTCTGTCAAGGTCACACCCTATCATGAACCTAAGCTTCCACAGGCTGGTTATGCACTGAACGAAAGCAAATTGGGCTCTGCCCACTCAACTCCCTCTCAGCACCATCTTTGCCGCCCATGTGCCCTACAATCATCATCATCATCATCATCAATCATATCATCATCATCACTATTAGTAGTACTATTATTAGCTTTAAACGTGTATGTATGGTCCTGGGACATGAGCACAGGGTACCTGAGATTAGTTTCAATTTGTTAACAATTTACCATTTCAGTCATGCCTCATTTCTGGCTTTTTTGCTGATTAAACAGAGATAAGATTTTCAGGGATTTTATTTTGTGGGCTGCCGTCAAACAGCAATTCTCACATCACAGCCTACCAAGTAGTTAGGTTCAGATACATGAGTCCCCTGCTCCCAACTTCTATTCACTACGTGCATATGAGCTTTCACAGACTAAATTATTTTATACATTTTTGAGTTCTACTATATCGAGTTTTCCTTTCCTACAATTTTAATGCCAAATTTATGTATGTTTCATCTCCAAAATTGTCAAGGCATCTTCCTTTGTTATACATTTATATCACTCTTTTTGTTTTATATGCCACCGTCAAATCCTGCTTGAAGTTAATATTTGAATAAATTGTTATTTTAAGTCAATGTTCACTTTTTAATTCTCGCCAATATTGTCTAACCTATCACCACTTATTAAAGAGAATGTCGCTCCACAATTGTTTGGTTTTACACTCTTATTACATATTCTTTGATAACAATTAAGTGGCTCTAATCTGGTGTCCTACAGACACATTGAGCTGTATTATCTTTCCTCTACAAATATAACAATTTTACTCTAACATAGCTTTAATATTAGACAGAGAAATATATTCCAGTTTATTTTCCTTTGTCAATGAGTCAAAGAGTGATGGTCAGGTGTTTTTAGAAATTTTCATAAACATAAATAAAACTGTGAAGCTGGGCACTGTTAGCTCACGCTTATTATACTAGCTGGATAGGAGGCTGAGATCTGAGGATTGCGGTTCAAGGCAGCTGCAACATGAATGTCTGTGAGTCCCTTATCCCCAATTAACCACCAGAAAACCAGAAGTGGCACAGTTCCTCAAAGGGTAGAGCACTCACTTTGAGCTGAAGAGCTGAGGAACAGTGCCCAGGACCAGATTTCAAGCCCCATGTATGACCCAAAAAAAGGTGGTGGGGACAATTAATACCTTTGCTCAATTGTATCCTCCAATCCATAAAAAGTATATATTTCCATTTACTTAGATTTTTGCTTTTATATTCAGCATTGCATAATTTTCAATAAAGGTGAGTCAACAACACTTTAATAAATTTTGACGATATGTGGAGATGGAACAAAAAATTCACAGAAAACAGACGAAATATCAGGGGCAATGGGAATGGAGAAAGATAAAAATGAGTTAATCAAGCCCTTGATCAATATGTGAGTGTGTAAAATATTTCAATAACATTTCTTTGTACAATTAATATACACCAATTAATAAATATCTTCCAAAGGCATTGGTATTCAAGTATGTCATAAAGGATAAATAGAGATTTTGTGGTGAAATAAAAGATAGAAAATACATACTTATATTAATAGTTATAGTAATAATAAACTAAGAAATTTGGTCAACATTCTGAGGTCTCATGGCTCATTAGAATACTAAGCCATTGGTATCTAACATAAGACTAAAATGTTAGACTTGAGCCTATCTTTAAGACTGCTTAATGCTCTTGCCTTTTGAGTAAGTATTCTCTTTATTGTTGTTGTAGTTGCTGGTGGTGGTCGTGGGCCTTGAACTCTGGGCCTGGGCGCTGTCCCTCATCTATTCAGCACAAGGCTAGATCTCTACCACTTAAGCCACTTCTGTATTTCTGGTGGTTTATTGGAGATAAGAGTCTGATGGACTTTTTCTGCCCAGGCTGGCTTTGAACCATGATCCTCATTTCAGCTTCCTGAGTAGCTACAATTATAAAATGAGCCACTAGCACTGGGCTGGAAACAGTATTCTTAGTACAAAGAAAAAATACAAGTGATTTGGAACCAATATGTAGAAGGCTGCCTTTTTGGCTTCAGAAGAGAGCTGGCTGGTATCTTTTTTTTTTTTTTTTTTTTTTTTTGGTCGTAAGGCCTGAACTCTGGGCCTGGGCACTGTCCCTTGGCTCTTCAGCTCAAGGCTAGCACTCTACCACTAGAGTCACAGCTCCACTTCCGGCTTTTTCTGCTTATGTGGTGCTGAGGAATCGAACCCAGGTCCTCATGCATGCAAGGCAAGCACTCTACCACTGAGCCACCTTCCCAGCCCCTCTGGCTGGTATCTTATGAGTAGATAGATTTAGGAAAAATTGAACATATAAGTCCACATGGAAGGCTACAAAAAATTTTAGTGAAGTTCCAAAAATGATAAGGACATGAATTGCAATAACTAGCTTGGTAATAAGGGGCATGTTTGGAAGTTCGGTCTCTATTGTTACTTTTGTAAATGTACAATGTCATTTTATTCATTTTTGTTGTTGTTTCATTAGTATGTTCTTTCTCCTATGGAATATCCCCTGTTGTCACTGTACTCGATTTTGATACCCTGCATCTTGTATATACATGTCTAATCTGGGGAGGGTAAAGGGAATTACAAAACGCTGAAACTGGTTCATGTTAGGGAAGAAGATAACTTCAGAGTTAGAATCAGGAAATTTTTGGGAATTATGGCAAACTGTACTCATTTCCAGAGTGCAAACTGGAGTATTCTTTAGAATGATTAAAAACTAGAGTCTTTTTCTTAAACATTAGAATTGGACTATAATTAGGGTCAAAGTTAGGTCTCAGTTCCAGCTGGGATTAGTGTTAGCATTAAGGAAAACTTCATTTTCAACATAGTGTCTTGTGAGTATCATTTTTGAAATGGTTCATCCTATGTTGAACCTAAATTTTCTATTTCTCTAATCCTAATTCTAATTCTTTCTGGGATCCTAACCCTAACCATAAAACCATAATAGTAATGATAGCTCAATTCAAAAGTTAAAAAAGTATTCAATTTTTATTCATTCTATTAATCCACTTTACATCTTGAGTTAAGCTGCAGTTTAGCTTAACTTTTCCAAATTAGTTTATATGTGCATATATAAAGATGTAATTTTATGTGAAAAACAAGATCTTTGGAGGTACCAGTAATGAAAAGGAAATAATCAAATACTTTAAATATATTATGGAATTGCCACGTCTGACAATTAATATCCATTAACAAAATAACTAAAAATTAATAAAACACTGCCTTCTAGTGTTCTTTAAGAGAGCCATGACATGTCTTGTGAAATACTTACGTTAGATAAACTTTGTTCATGCATAATTTATATTATTATTGGCCAATTATTTAACTTAATGAATAAAAATATATCAAATAAGATTCCATGACAAAAAATATAAAACAGTTACTTAGTAATTGTTTGAGAAATAGTTATAGTCTTGCGTTTTAGGAAACTGAATTTCTGTTTCCCTACAAAGGAATGAATTAGGTTTACTAATCTAATATTTGTAGTAAGTTTAGAGAACATAATTGGCATGAAAAACATCTAACAGTTTCTTGATCCATTCATCTACTGAGGGGCATCTGGGTTGGTTCCATATCTTAGCTATGGTAAATAATGCTGCAATAAACATAGTTGTGCTGGTAGCTTTAGTGTGGTCTTGTTTGTAAACATTTGGGTAAATGCCCAAAAGTGGGATTGCTGGGTCATAGGGGAGTTCTATGTGAAGTCTTCTCAGGAACCTCCATACTGCTTTCCAAAGTGGTTGAACAAGTTTACATTCCCACCAACAATGAAGTAAGGTTCCTTTCTGTCCACATCCCCTCCAGCATCTGTTGTTGTTAGAGTTCTTGATTTTTGCCGTTCTAACTGGAGTGAGGTGATATCTCAATGTTGTTTTGATTTGCATTTCTTTTATGGCTAGGGATGTTGAGCATTTCTTCAAGTGTCTATTGGCCATCCTTCTTTCTTCTTCAGAGAAGTTTCTCTTTAAGTCTTTCGCCCACTTATTTATTGGGCAGTTGTTTCTTTGAGGATTTGTTGTTGGGGGGTTTAATATTTTGAGTTCCAAGTATATTTTAGATATGAGACCCTTGTCCGTTGTATGGCTAGTATGGAATTCTATGCCTTCATCAGAAAGAATGACATTGCCCCATTTGTTAGGAAATGGAAAAACTTGGAAAAAATTATATTAAGTGAAGTAAGCCAGGCCCAAAGAAACGTAGGTCCCATGGTTTCCCTTATTTGTAATATCTAGTATATGTATGAGTCAAGCGGAAAGGGTCAGATAATGTGATGTCAAGAAAATGAACCCTTAGATGTGTATTTTAATGTTTTTTTTCTTTCATGCATGTGTTTCTAACACATTTATAAGATTATCTCTTTGTTGCTTTGTATGTCCCTCCCCCACAATATAACCCCTGCTTTCACTATATTTGATGTCAGTATAACTTGTGGAGGAGATGGGGAAAAACCAGTTGTTTAAGGATACAGGTGGACCTGTTGCAACAATGAGAAGTACAAGTTGTCATGTCCAAAACGAGCTTTACAACGTTGGTGCGAGGGGGGGGGGAGGGGGGGAAGGAGAAGGATTGGGATTAGGGGGGGAGGGGGGAGGCTGGGAAGGGATGTGAAGGATAAACAAAGGAGGAGGCTGCAATGCTTGGTAAGAAATGTATGCATTATCCTGCCCATGTAACTGTAACTCCTCTCTACAGTATGTTCACAAATAAAATTAAATTAAATTTAAAAAAAAAAAAAAAGAAAAACATCTAACAGTACACCTTCTCTTGACTGAGTGATATTTTAAACATTGTCTTTTATTCAAATGAATACTTAGGTTTACATTTCAGAATAAATGCAATTTTATCTCCTTTCAGAATAAGTACTTGCCCTGCAATTAAATGTACTAGCATATTCAGATATTTAAAAGCTAAATTTTCTGTTTTATATGTAGCTCGACATATTCAGAATGACATGATTTTTTATTCATAAATATCTTACCTTAGATTTTTGCTTCACCAATATAAATTGTCTCATGAGGTTGTAGTGAAGGCTCCAGTAACCAGAGTGGTCAAAATCATTTCCTGAATTCTAAATTTTAAATCTAATAATTTTTAGGCTTTGATAGTATCATTTATTGTCTTTTCAGAGCAACTAAGCTAAAATAAATACTATTTTTAAACATTTCACTCACATTGTAAATAGTATTAACATAGGTTAAAAAGAGACTAATTATTTAAGATTCAACATATTTGGTGATCTTAGTGTGAAGAATGTAGAGAGTAGAGATTTTTATATTCAATAAATATTTTTGGTTAAATTAAATCATATATCTGGATTTCTAAATTGGAGGTTAATCACATGGAAACAGGAAAACAATAAAGGAGTAATTACTTTGGGAACATTTTTCTTCTTAAAACTATGAAGCAAAAGTATCTCTAAGAATATATTTTTCAATAAAATGTTTCAACTCTTCGTAAAGTGCATTATACTTTAATATAAAGTTTTTCTCAAAATAGAAATTCTGCAACTAATCTAATGTATGTTTTCATGCACAAAATTCTGTGACTTCTAGCCTTGTTATGTGATTTTGTTTATATTTTTTAGTTGTGACATGATCCCTATTTACATTTATTACAAACATCTGTAATTAAACAAATCATCCCTGTACACACTAATTTATGTAAGATAATATTCAAACAAAATTATCTTTTTTCCTGTCTCCAACCGGGAAGGATGATGTGCTGAAGTATATTAAATGAAAGTACTCTAACAAAGAGTTTTTATGGAATGAAAATTTGCAACATGTGGATGTTCTACTTGGCTGAACAGGAATTCTTGTTTCTACAGGGCTATCTTACCTTTTAAACCCAAGGAAAGCCACAAAATTTGAAGTTCATATGAAGGAATTGCATTCCTAAATTATGTGGCAACACTGCTCAAAAGTTTGATCTTATCACGAGTTTTTGTGCTTGCTGGCTGATCTATTTCCTTATCATACGTTCCATATTTTTAAGCATATTAGTAATTCAGCTGTGAGTACATTGCATGAGACTCCTGAATTCACAGCTATTGCTGTGTAATAATCAGAAGAGAGGAAAAAGATTATATTAATCTCCAATTCCTCCCTTTGACCTTCAATATACAAATTAATTGTCAAAACAATCATGTAAGATGTTAGTTAATTTTTCCCTTTCTAATTAGAGCTTAAGCAAGTGCTTTTAGCAGTTAAAAGTGGATTGTGTTACAGATACAAAGTCTTCTTCTATAGGCTCGTGAATTGAAAACTTGTCTTCCTATATTGAAAGCACAATTAACATTTACAATTTTCCAGTTATTTTGCTGACCTATCAGTTCTGATCATAAATCCTCTTATGAATTTTCATAGTATATTTGAATAAATCACATGATTTGCATGTACTTATCATCTTAAAGAAAGGCAGTCTACTTTTATATTTTTCATTGTATGTGACAAACCCTTATTTTTTGTTTCTCTATATGCTGAAAAAAATGTATACATGGAAACAAGATATTGACAGCAAATCTGAGTGTAATTTTCATTTTTCAAATTTCAAATATAATATAAACTTTGTTTTGACTCGTCATTTTTTAACAATGAGTGATATTCATGAACACTAA
Source organism: Dipodomys spectabilis (assembly GCF_019054845.1). NCBI lineage: Eukaryota > Metazoa > Chordata > Mammalia > Rodentia > Heteromyidae > Dipodomys > Dipodomys spectabilis. The sequence continues at coordinate 2,775,615 of NW_024871021.1, read as the reverse complement.
TATTTTGGTGCTTTTAAGTAAATTGAGACTTGATGTGGTATGGTAGTTCTTGTGTCTAGTTGATTTAATCATTAGATTATTCATATATAAACATGTGCATTGCACTTTTTTATTTTTTTAATCTTTTTGTGGAGGGTTCCGGTCATGGGGCCTGTAATCTGGGCCTGGGCGCTGTCCCTCAGCTCCTCAGTTCAAGGCTAGCACTCTAGCACTTGAGCCATAGTGCCACTTCTGGCTTTTTTTTTCTGCTTATGTGGTGCTGAGGAATTGATCCGAGGGCCTCATGCATGAAAGGCAAGCGCTCTACCACTGAGCCACCTTCCCAGCCTCTACTTTTGTATTTTTATATATAAAATAGTCCCCAAGATTTCACTTTAAAGTATAATGGGGGAGGGTTGTCTTCATGTTAAAAACTTTATATATATTTCAATTAAAGTATTAGAATGGATTTATTGATTAAAACATAGAAAAGAGTAAATAGTCAGGTTTCTTGCTTGAGACTGCATAAATTTCATATGAATGCAGCTCAAGATGAGACTGAGAGATAAATTAATATTTATATCAATGAGATATACATCACAATATAGGAAATATAGGCATTTTAAAGAATTAGTCATTCAAAGCCCTTGATATATAATGGAGGAAGAATGGAATTGAAAATAGCAGAGGATAACAAATCAATATGCAGAGATTATGATTTTCTAATACTAATCTGAAAGAATTGAAGCTTTAGTCTTCTGAAAAAGAAAGTTTAGCGTGTAAATTCAATATAAGGCATCAGCTGTGATGAGTCTTATATCTTTCCTCCAAGATATCCAATAGTACTATACTCATCCTCTAAAAAATAAATAAGTAATTATTTTAATAAGCTTTGCTTAATATTAATTTACTTGAAGAAAAAAGGTTAAAATGTCTGCTCTTTCATTCAATGTAATAATATACATTTCATATTATTACTGTCTCTTCATACAAGCCTGAAATCACTATTTCAAAGTAACATAAACAGAAATACAGAAATAACTGGAAGTGAACAGACAAAATATTACCTCCTCTGGGACACAAGAACACAGGCAATACTCAGGAAAATTTATAGCTTTGAGTATATACATCAACAAATTAGAACAATCTTAAATCAGCACTAATAATTCAGCACTAGGTCCTTGAAAAACAGGAATAAGCCAATTCAAAAACTGGTAGATAGAAATCATACAAATTAGATTAAAGAAATAAATGAATTAGAGTCTCAGAAAAACATACAATCATAATTGACTTCTAACTACTAGTAGCTCAGAAATTCGCCCAATAATGTAAATGTAGCTATTTTCAGAGATAGACTCAACCAGCTCAAACCAATGAACAAAACATACTCATAAGATTCTAAGAAAATGCTTTGTTCGACTTTTAAAATAAATTTACTCTGTTGTTAAGTTGATTTATAGATGGATTACAATTATATGAGTCAGGTAATGAGTACATTTCCTTTTATGAAATGTCTTCAGTTCCCTCATATTTTCCCATTCCCTACCTTCTTTCCCCACCCATGTGTTAAATAGTTCACTTTCATCAATATTCATGGAACTCCACTGCTTCATTTTTTCACCCTTTCCCTAAAGCTCTGTGCCCACCCCCACCTTCCTGAAGATGTAGAATGAATATACCATGCATAAGGTAAAGAAGACAGAATCATCACAAACTATAAATAACAACAACATACACTAAACAAAAAACGGAGTCTTCTGTTTCCATACCTCATAGTTTGTTTCAGGATGTTTATCATGTTAAATAAATGTAATTGTTTTTATAATAAAGTCAATTCAGGGATTAAGGTATGATAAACTTATAATTTTCTTTCTATTTAGTAATGCTTTTATTTTACATTAATATTGTAAGTAACACAATTCAAATCCTAGTGAAATTTGAAGGTTCAGATTTAAAGTTAAATATTCGAAAGGTCTAATATTTCCATTTTGGCAACCAAACTGAAAAACAGGCATGTTTTATCCTCAGGAATGTCATTATGTCATATGCAATTTTCATATGTAATTTTACCTACATTTTCTCTTATATGATAACATATTATCTGCTAATCAGAGAGATAGAAAAAGATTTTTAATTATGATATGAAAAATGCATTGACATGAATGAATGAAATCAGGGAGTAGATGGCCAGAGCGGGGTGGTTCTGTTAAATATTCTCACGATTTTGAATGATCTGGTGTTTTTGTATGTGTGGAATTATGAATGTATTTTGTCTGGACAAGAAAGTTTGATTAAAAGATCATTGTCTGATACCCAATATCTGGAATCTAACCTGAGTCAGAGTGGTAAGTACGTGTGTGTGTGTGTGTGTGTGTGTGTGTGTGTGTGTGTGTGTGTGTGTGTATGTGTGCATGTGTGTGGGTGTGGGTATCTCTCTGTCTGCCTGCAAGTCTGGATTTAGAAGGAAGTATTTTATTTCCCTGAGGGTATATACTTAATTCTATTAGGTATACTCCATTAATGACAGCAGATAAAGTTAATTAACATTTTGTGCCATATATTTATGTTCCTATGATTGCATGAACAAACTAAAAATTATGTTTGGGGTATGAGTTTGTAAAAGGTCAGCTGAAAGTATAAACATTTGTAATCTTGAGAAAGATATCAATGGCAATCATTTCAGTGTAGATAAATTTTGACAACACTTGTAGTGATAGGTAAGCCTATATCAAAATGCAATATTTATTGATTTTCCATAGCTACACTATTCTATAAATTTGTAGGAAAACAAGTTAAATTATGGAATCATAAAAGTAATGTGATTATTTATTGCAAACAGTTTTACAGTTAGGTCCTGATTGTAAGCGCTAGGATCAACAGAAATAAAAACACAATATACAACATGGAGTTATATATTTTTAATGAAGCACATTTTAATATACTCTACATTGTTAGAAAGACTAGAACGTTGGGTGAGCTTTATAACCTACCATAATAAGTGATATTTTCCATTTATTAAGCAGAAAGGCTTACTCAGATTTACAAGACTGAATGTTTCAGTGTATGTTCAGCTGGTTTTATTGCTTTGCGGGCCAGTGCCAAGACAATGTCAAGGAGAAGAGTATGTCAAAGAGAAATGTTTTTTACCTAGAATGATTAAAAGATAAAAGAAGAAAGAAGATGAGAGTCTTTTTCTCATGGGTTTCACTCTGAAGAACTTAATCTCCAGAAGAACTATTCAGGTATGCTCCACAGTCTGGGAGGAATTGGAATGTCATTTTTCTTTAACACATAGGTCTTTCGGGGGCATTCTAAAATCAAATGGCAACATCTTCACCAATGATAATAACTTGTCCAGGGGTGGAAGCCATTAGATATTTCTATAAATTCTAATCAGATCTCAGCAGACTAAATATTTTATGGAATTCCCATTAAAATATTTTCTTGCAGACTGACTGGGTCTTCATAATGTGTATCTGTGTGTTTCTATGTGTGTGTTTGAATAAACTAATAAAACAATGTGGCAGATAAAAGTATTAGTATGGTCTTTTGTTTTTCTTCTCATACTATGAAAGTCTTTCACAATTCCCAATCAAATCCCATCCAAGCTTCAAACATTAATGCGGTCCCAAAATTTCTTTATGTTAACCTAAGTACATCCATCTCATTTCAGATGGCCATGGTATAGGAAATTTTTAAGTCTTCCAATTTCGTTGTCAACAAGGAAACAACATAAAATATTGCTTTAAAAAAACCTAGAATGTAGAACATTTTAGCCAGAAAATTGAAGGAGTATACATTATAGGATGTAATTTAAATATTTAGTCACATAAATGGGTACTCTTTATCCCCAACTCAGAGCCCTTTTAAACTACGTAATTGCACAACTCATCTATTACCATCTTCCATGAAGACAGTCCTTGCGGTAAACAAACCAGATGTGGTGAACAAATTAACATGTACACCATTGTTACATGCTGCTGTTCTAAAGCATGGAAATGAAAGAGCATTTAATGTCTGTGAAGTGCTGGTTCTAAGGACTATGGAAAGTGATTACTTTGCACCATAAATAGAAAAATCCACAGATGTTTTAAGTTGTGTTTTGTTGTTGGCATTTGTGAGATATATTTTGGAAAGCACAATGAATGAAAGAATGCTATTTTGTAAAACTTTGCTGGCAGACACATTTACTGAAATGCTTCATATGAGAAGGCAAACAATAGGGTGGGTAGGATGTAGTATGCAGCTTTAAATACAGACAAGCAAAACAAAGAATGGGAATATTTTTTCTTAACAAATGCTTTCTGGTTATATTGTGCTATACACTATAATGATGAAATAAACATTTCTTTGGAAAAGTAAGGAGAAAACACTGTCACCTGTTGAATTTCTTTTTAAAGTAAATCTTAAATGTCAAGGTCAAAGAAATTTAAAAGCCTTGTATATGACAAACCTACAGCCAGCATTATACTTAATGGTGAAAAACTAAAGCCATTTCCTCTTAACTCAGGAACAAGACAAGGATATCCACTCTCACCACTTCTCTTCAATCTAGTATTAGAATGCCTAGCTACAGCAATAAGACAAGATGCAGACATAAAGGGGATCCAAATAAGGAAAGAAGAAATAAAACTCTCACTCTTTGCAAATGACATGGTCTTGTATTTAAAGAATCCCATAACTCCACTCCCAAATTTTTCAAGCTAATTCAAAACTTTGGCAAAGTAGCAGGGTATAAAATTAACCCCCAAAAATCAATGGGTTTTCTGTAGGCCAACAATGAGAAAAGTGTGGCTGAAATTAGGAAAGCAACCCCATTTGTAATAGCACCACAAAAAAATAAAATACCTAGGAATTAACTTAACCAAAGAAGTGAAGGACCTCTATGATGAAAACTTTAAAATCTTGAAGAAGGAAATCAAAACAGAACTTAGAAAATGGCAAAACCTCCCACGCTCCTGGATTTTAAAGATTAACATCATGAAAATGGCAATACTTGCCAAGGCTATCTACAAATTCAACGCGATACCTATCAAAATTCCAACCTTATTCTTCAAGGAACTAGAAGAGGCAATCCAAAAATTCATATGGAACAATAAAAGACCCCGAATAGCAAAAACGCTCCTCAACGGAAAGAACACTGCTGGAGGAATATCAATACCAAATTTCAAACTCTAATATAAAGCCATAGTAATCAAAACAGCTTGGTATTGGCATAAGAACAGAACTCAGGACCAATGGAATAGAATTGAAAACCCAGAAAGAAACCTACAAACCTATAGCCATCTAATCTTTGATAAGGTAGCTAAAACAATAGAATGGAAGAAAGACAGCCTCTGTAGTAAATGGTGCTGGCAAAATTGGTTAACTACTTGTAGAAATCTAAAGCTAGATCCTTATATATCACCCTGCACCAGAATCAACTCCAAATGGATCAAAGTCCTCGAAGTCAAAGCAGACACACTGAAAACACAACAGGATGGAACAGGAGAAACCCTAGGTCTCCTTGGCTCAGGCCGAAATTTCCTGAATAGAGACCCGGAAACACAACAAATCAAAGAAAGTTTGGACAAATGGGATTGCATGAAGTTGCAGAGCTTCTGCATGGCCAAGAACATAGCTAGCAAGATCAATAGAAAGCCCACGGATTGGGAGAATATCTTCACTAGCCATACAATTGACAAGGGTCTCATATCTAAAATATACTTGGAACTCGAAAAATTAAATTCCCCAACTACAAATCCTCAAAGAAATAACTGCCCAATAAATAAGTGTGATAAAGACTTAAAGAGAAATTTCTCTGAAGAAGAAAGAAGGATGGCCAATAGACACTTGAAGAAATGCTCAACATCCCTAGCCATAAAAGAAATGCAAAGCAAAACAACATTGAGATACCACCTCACTACAGTTAGAATGGCAAAAATTAAGAACTCTAACAACAGCAGATGCTGGAGGGGATGTGGACAGAAGGGATGCTTTCTTCATTGTTGATGGGAATGTAAACTTGTTTAACCACTTTGGAAAGCAGTATGGAGGTTCCTGAGAAGACTTCACATAGAACTCCCCTATGACTCAGCAATCCCACTTTTGGGCATTTACCCAAATGTTTACAAACAAGACCACACTAAAGCTAACAGCACAACTATGTTTATTGCAGCATTATTTACCATAGCTAAGATATGGAACCAACCCAGATGCCCCTCAGTAGATGAATGGATCAAGAATATGTGGTATATACACACAACGGAATTCTATGCCTCCATCAGAAAGAATGGCATTGCCCCATATGTTAGGAAATGGAAAAACTTGGAAAAAATTATATTAAATGAAGTAAGCCAGGCCCAAAGAAACACAGGATCCATGGTTTCCCTTCTTTGCAATATCTAGTATATGTATGAGTCAAGCGGAAAAGGTCAGATAATGTGAGGTTAGGAAAATGAACCCTTAGATATGTATTTTAATGTTTTTTTCTTTCATGCATTTTTTCTAATCCATTTATAAGATTATCTCTTTGTTGCTTTGTATGTCCCTCCCCCACAATATAACCCCTGCTTTCACTATATTTGTTGTCAGTATAACTTGTGGAGGAGATGGGGAAAAACAAGTCGTTTAAGGATACAGGTGGACCTGTTGCAACAATGAGAAGTACAAGTTGTCATGTTGAAAACGAGCTTTACAACTTTGGTGTAGGGAGGGCGGGGTGTGCGGGGGGGGGGGGGGCGGGTGGATTCTGTGGGGTTGGGGGAGTGGCTGGGAAGGGATGTGAAGGGTAAACAAAGGAGGAGGCTGCATTGCTTGATAAGAAATGTACACATTATCCTACCCGTGTAATTGTAACCCCTCTGTACAATATGTTCACAAAAAATAAAATACAATAAAATAAAATAAACAAAATTTTAAAAGAAGAAAATGAATAAGTATTACTGGGTTATCATCTAAATAAAAAATAAATAATCCACAAATCCAAAAAAAAGATATTTAAATGTTTTAATATAATATTATCAAGTATTACTTTCATTTTTGATAAAAAAGTTAAAACAAACTGACAGACTGTTAGTCCATTAAAATTTATAAGTTTCCTGCTATATATTTCCTATTTTGCCTCTTTTTTGGGGTGATATATATGTTTTTTTAGAATGGCAACTTGGTCTTAACCATTACCCACAAAATTTATGCTGTCATAGAATCAGAGAGTTTTTGTTTTCTTGTTGTTGTTTTATTTTGTGTCTTTGGTCAATCTTGGGGCTTGAACTTGGCCTCGGCACTGGTCCTACACTCTTCAGCTCACGGTGATCGCTCTACCGCTTGAGCCACAGTGCCACTTCTGGTTTTCTAGTGGCTTATTGGAGATAAAAGTCTCACAGACTTTCCTGCCTGGGCTGTCTTTGAACTGAGATCCTCATATATCAGCCTCCTGAATAGCTAGGATTACAAGCATGAGCCACCGTTGCCCAGCCAGAGAGTTTTATTTTATTAAATTAAGGCTAGAGTAGGCTCATTGTATGCCAACACCAATGACAATTTTTCTTAAAAAAATAACACTCATAAAAAAATCATGAGATTCAGAGGAAGATGGAAGAAGAGAAGCTGAAGGCTAAACAAGCTCTCCTATAGAAAGCATTTTAGTATTCCAGTGAACAGTCTTAGGCTACAGAGTCACACCAAGTGTGTCATCTCAATAGAGAGAGTTTGGACAGAGAGGGAAAATCCAAGCAAAGAAACAGATCTGAACACATGCAGCTAGCCATGGCTGCAGTGGCAGGGTTGGTAGCAGAGACACTCATAGCAGCCATAACTACAGAGAGAATCTGGGACAAAGGCTCCAGATGTGGCGAACACGTGGATTCTACGCAACAGAAGCAAGAACTGACAAGGAGCAGATATATTCATCCTGCAGATCACAGACCAGAAACTGTCCAGGAACAAGACTCTAGCATGAGTAGAACCCAGATCTCCTCATTTCTCCTCAGGGAGCAGAGGAGGGAAGGCTGCGTGTTCCCTACCACTGGAGATCTCCATCTTTGATACTAACAAAGGCCCAGTTGAGCAACTAGCTCCAACTCAGGCCTTGGAAGCAAAGAGAAGAGTCATTTAGCAGGTCACAGGAATCTGCGCTGACCTGCCAGGCTCAGCTTTACCCAGGGGAAAGTCAACCAGCCCAGACAAAGAAAAATCTGCCCCCAGAGGAGTGACTTTCACCACAGGGTAAACAGAGCCAGAGGCTGCCCCTCCCTACAGCAGCCTAGACAAACAATTGAAACTCAGTAAACATAAACCCTGAGAATGGCTCCAAGCTGGGCTCTCTGAGAGTCTCAGGAGCTAGCCCAGCAAGGAAAAGCTACTGATTGCTGAAAGGCCTCAACTCTACCCATAACCTAGTCTCAGCACAGCATCTTCAAACTAGAGGAAATTCCCATCTCCCTCTTTTGGGATACTCAAAGCAAATCTACCTCCCACTGAACTAGCCTGGGAGAAGGATCACAAAACAATGGGTTATGCAAAGCATTTTTCTGCCTGCTCAAACACTGACTTAAGAAAACAATCAAGCCACTGGAAAACCAAACACCACAAGCAGACCAGAGACTCCACCAAGAGACTGGTTATGACACGGGAGATACACAATCATCCCATTGCCCCAATACACTCCCCCACAAAATATCAAAGAACTCTTTTTTTAAAATTTAGTTTAGTTTTTTATTGTGAGAATACAGTACAGAGGAGTTACAATTACATGGGCAAGATATAGAGTATTCTTATCAAGCATTGTTGCTTCCTAGTTGTTTCCCCTTCCCATCCCTTCCCATACTTCCCCTTCCCCCCACTCCATCCTTCCCCCACCCCCCACCAAAATTGTTAAGTTCATTTTTCGACATAATGAATTGTACAATGAATTTCATTGTTGCAATCAAAGAACTCTTATGTGAACTTTAAAAACTTTTTTAATTGTTAAAATTGTTTTCTATTAATCTTATTTTCCTCCCATAATTTTTATTTTAAGTGTATACGTGTGTGTGTGTGTGTGTGTGTGTGTGTGTGTGTGTGTGTGTGTGTGCTTTTTTATATCTTCTGAACTTTTGGTCCTTTTTAAGTATTCTTTTCATTTTTTTTCTCTTTCTTTCTTTTTTTGCGTGACTAAATTGCTGTTCGGCTCATTCCCAGATATATACCCGTCATCGATTATTAGACCTTATACCCCATTTTGTATACATTTAATCCAGAAAATTATTACTCAATTCACAACCTCTTAGGCTTAAATTCTTTAATAGCAGTATTATCACTTCATATGTATATAATTTTCAAGTAACTAATTTTAAGAATTTTTATTTTTTAGTTTTCATTTCTCCTTTCAATCCATCCCTTCGTCTCATCTTATCCTGTTCTTTTCTCAATATCATTTGTTTAAACTTACATAATTTTTAAGTGTTTCACTACTTAAATTTAAATTTTGGTTTTTCCATTTTTTCTTGTTCGTTTTTTTGTAATCTCTGTCCTATCATTCTATCCAAACCATTTCCCTATCTAAGATTAGGACTTGGTTAAATGCCACATTTTCTCGATCCATCCATCTACTGAGGGGCATCTGTGTTGATTCCATATCTTAGCTATGTTAAATAATGCTGCAATAAATATAGTTGTTCTGGTAATGCTAGTGTGGTCTTGTTTGTGATCATTTGGGTAAATGCCCAAAAGGTAGATTGCTGGGTCATAGGGAAGTTCTAGGTGGAATCTTTTGACGAACCTCCATACTACGCCAAAGTAGTTGAACAAGTTACATTCCCACCAACAATGCAGTAAGGTTCCCTTCTGGCCACATCCCCTGAAGGATATGTTGTTATTAGAGTTCTTGATTTACCCATTCTAAACGGGGTAAGGTAGTATCTCAATGTTGTTTTGATTTGCTTTTCTTTTATGGCTTGGGAGGTTGAGCATTTCTTCATGTGTCTATTGGCCTTCCTTCTTTTCTTTTCAAAGAAGATTGCCTTGAAGTCTTTAGCCCACTTATTTATTGGGCAGTTGTTTCTTTGAGGATTTGTTATTGGGGGATTTAATGTTTTGAGTTCCAAGTATATTTTAGATATGAGATCCTTCTCTATTGTATGGCTAGTGAAGATCTTCTCCCAATCAATGGGCTTTCTATTGATCTTGCTAGCTATGTCCTTTGCCATTCAGAAGCTCTGCAATTTCATACAATACCATTTGCCCAAACTTTCTTTGATTTCTTGTGCTTCTGGGTCTCTATTAAGAAAATTTCATCCTCTGCACAGGAGACCTTGGGTATGTCCTACTTCATCCTGTAATGTTTTCAGGGTGTCTGCTTTGACTCTGAGGTCTTTGATACATTTGGAGTTGATTCAGTACAGGATGATATACAAGGATATAGTTTTAGTTTTCTATGAGTGATTAACCAATTTTGCCAGCACTTTTACTGAAGAAGCTCAGTACTGTACAGAGAGGTTATAGTTACATAAGTAAGGTAATGCGTACATTTCTTATTGAGCATTGTTACCACCTCCTTTGTTTTCTCCTACTATTCCTTACCTTCACACATCCCAAATACCTCCGTCTACCCCCCTCTAATAGTATCTTGCAAATCTCATTGTTACAATGGGTCAACCTGTATACTTTCCTTGCATCTTAAATGAAGAAATGCTGGCTTGTTTCATGCTGATTCTACTTGTGTAGACACACTTAAAAACACTTTCCAAGTCCAAAAGCAAATAAATGAAATGCACATCATCTTTTGTCAGTTGGTATAATTGTGTTCTACACATAAAAAACTTTCTTTTTTTCTCATATTCGTGGCCAGGACATCTGTATGACCTCAGTCAGAACTGCTCACTTTAGACTTTTCATATGGGTTGGTTAAATTTTGACCTGCGCTCCAGTCTTCTGGGGAGTCACTCATCTGCTTAGGAATTGATGCTCGCTGTTGGAAAAGAGCCCAAGGAAGGATGCCATTTAAAGCCTTATAACTTTATTCTTAACAAGGATATTGTCCTACTACTTTGGATGTTGAGAGTGTCTACAAGAGCAGGCATTCCATGGGGAGCAGGGAGACACCATATGACCAATACTTATTGAGATTTGCGAGTGACTTGCTATCACTTACACTGCACTTTTCAAGTCGAATCTCTCTAAACCTACCAGTTGGAAGAGATAAGAGGAGTGGTAAAAGAACTCTTAGAGACGAATACATCTTCAACACATTTTTTTCCAAGCATTCTGTCTAAGGCATATTTAACAACTAGTGAAACTTGTGTTGGCTATATCTATGTGTCTTTTTCCATTTGTGCATGTGTACATGTGTGTACGTATGTGTGTATTTGTGTGTACAGTGACATTCATGTGTACATATATGGGCCGATATACACATATATGCATATATAAATAAATATACATATATAAATATATGTGCATATATATATCAGGTGTTCAGTGATTTAATCTAGAGTTCCCAGCACGTTGTCCTTATCACAAAATGTACATAATAAACTACTCTAAGGATCTGTGCTATATGAAGGGTATCCTTTGTACTCACTTCCCCCATTAACTTGTTTTTCATCCCTGTGAACAACTTCAGCCACTTTCCCATAGGATAGCTTTGTTTTTGTTACTTACTGATAATAAAAGAAAAAGGTTGTTTGTAAAAGAAAAAGAACTTTTAGGTCCCAGGCTAAAAGTATATTATCAGTCCCAATTATTCATATGAGATAAAATTTATAATAGTACTAAAAGTGAAAAGGAATTCCTAGATCTGTTCTTTTGCCATTTAGAATGGCAAAGAATAATTTCACGTCACTGTTATAACTCTTAAAGAATGCAAGGGTAACTGATGGTCCCTATCATGTTCCCACAAAACCAGTAGATCCTGAAGGATAATAGTAGACCATCAGAAATTCTAAGTAGCAGATATGGAGCATGAAAGAGAAAGAGCAGAAATGAGAGAGAGTGAAAGAGAGAAAAATATCATAATATTAACGTGCATAACAGATAAACAAGAGGTGTATGAGAATATTCATACTGCTATCTTGAGACACTACATGTACTTTTGAAGGTATTTGATTTATGATAACTTATCAACATAAAAAATAAAGTGATTTTGATAATAAATAAAAATGGCTCAGAAGAAATTATAAATGCAAAAACATTCTTCACAGAAGCAAACTCTCAGAAATATTTCTTGACTTTGAAAAGGATAAATTTTCTGCAGCTAGTATAAATTTAGAAGTATGACAGTTCACAAAAATATAAAAATGTGTTCACATATTTCATTATATAACCAAAAGCAGAAAGCAAATATTGTTCAGATGATTTTTAAATCACAGTTTCTCAGGAGCTGGAAAGGTGACTCAGTGGTAGAGTGCTTGCCTTGCATGCATGAGGTCCTGGATTTCATTCCTCAGCACGACATAAGCAGAAAAAGATGAAAGTGGTGCTGTGGATCAAGTGATAACGCTAGCCTTGAGCTGAAGAGCTGAGGGACAGTACCTAAGACCCAGAGTTCAAGCCCCACAACCAACAAAACCAAAGCAAAAAACAGCAAAACAAAGCACAGTTTCTCAATTTTGTGGCCTCAACTCTGTAATACCACTACTTCAGACTAGGGATAAGATTTTAGGTATGGATATTTATCAACACTCCTGATTCAGACTCTACTTGATATAATTTTTAATCAATATTTTGTTTTTAGTTTTGCTCTTTCTAAATTTACATGGACCTATGAAAAATGGTGTGGCCATCCCAATAATATTCTCAAAGTACCTCTTAATCACGACTCACAAAAAGTTGTATTATATTACAACAAGGAAAAAATGCTATAAATAAAGAAAACAATAATTATATATTAATGATTACTAAAATAAAAACAAAACAATTACCAAGGCTCTGATTATTTGAAGAGTATATAGTAGATTTTACTATTTTCTCATATTCCTGTACATTTAAAACTGGATAAAGCTATGAGTAGCCTTTAAATTTACCCACTAAGGTTACTATTTATAGTTCATCTCATCATTTGTATGTGGCTTATTTCATTATTTGTTCATCACTAACATATAACGTAAGGGAGCCCTAAAGATTTAAGAGAAACTGTGTACTTAAAATCTTAACTCTTCACTCTACTTCTTTACACAGTCTTTGCAACTTCTCATTAGTAAAGTTTCTATAAACTCTGAAATGTACATACATACTAGTACATGCTACCAGAAATACTATATACTTTATCGAAAAATTTTATGACCTGCCAAACAGTCTTAATTTTGCCATATAAGCAAATCCCAAAATGAAAGATATTTAAAACATTAAAACTTTTAACAAAGCTTAACATTTGCTGCAATGATCATTATGACAGGTGCCTTGTGTAGAATAATTGAATTCCTCCTCCTACACATCTCATGAACAACAAATACCTGAAATTATTTTGTTTTTGGCATGTCAATCTTGACTTTATTCTTAAATGTGTGCTTATGTAAGAAATACATGGTTGCAAAATTTCACAATTCTTTTGAACTTACTTGTTGTTGAATTGTCTCGTTTAAGAAAATCAATTACACTTTATATATAAAAAAATGTTCTGTGCTCAATTTGGCTGCACATATACTAAAATTGGAACATACAGAGAAGATTAGCATGGTTCCTGCACAAGGATGAATAGTTCCATATGTTTACACCAACAGATGCTGGAAGGGATGTGGCCAGAAGGGAAGCCTACTGCATTCTTGGTGGGAGTGTAAACTTGTTCATTCACTTTGGAAAGCGGTTTGGAGGTTCCTCAAAAGACTCCACATAGAGCTCTCCTATTACACAGCAATCCCACTTTTGGGCATTCACCCAAATGATCACAAACAAGTCCATACTAAAACTACCACCACAACAATGTTTATTGTAGCATTATTTGCCATAGCTAAGATAGGGAACCAACCCCGATACCCCTCAGTAGAAGAATGGATCAAGAAAACGTTCTCTGTGTGTGTGTGTGTGTGTGTGTGTGTGTGTGTGTGTGTGTGTGTGTGTGTGAATGTACACTTACACAATCACTTTGGAAAGCAGTCTGGTGAGTCCTCAGAAAGCTAATTATTGACCTTCCTTATGGCCTACTCATACCACTTCTAGGCATCTATCCTGAACAACAGGTACCAATATTCAAGGACACATGCACCTCATGTTTATTGTAGCACTGTTCACAATAGCCAGGATAGGAAAACAACCCATATGTCCCACCAGAGATGAATGGATCCAAAAACTGTTGTAACTATACACAACAGAATATTTTCCAGCCATTAGAAAGGACAAAATAATGGCATTAGCAGGGAAATCAATCAAGCTACAGGAAATCATGTTGAGCGAGGTAAGACAAAAGCAAGAGACAAACCACATGGTCTCCATGGTAAGTGGATGTTAAATCCAAAATGTAAGGTGATACAACAAAATTAACAACACTTAAGAAACCAAGGACTTCCACTCATCTGATTGAATCACTACTAAATAACCCCATTCTGCTGATAATATGTGCACACTGAAGGGAAACCAGGAGGACGACACAGAACTAGAGGGAATCAGGGAAAAACATACAACAGTGGGATCCATCAGCTGCACTGGACATTGACCAAAATGAACTAAGCAACTCAATGTCACTGAAGGGAGGGAGGGAACAAGTGGGAAAGAGGGAACAGCAGACGCTATGCAAAACAAAAGAAATATACATATTTCCAAACAAAAAAAGTATACATATGGAAGAAATAACTCTATTGCAAAGCTCATAGAACTCATAAGTGTTGTAGACCATGATAGACAATTTGCTCCATCAAAGTTAGAATATGTTTGTGACTTTAACTAAGCATCACTATCCCACAATATTGTGAAATTTGGGAAATTATGTAACCACTTTATCACAAGAAAAACATTTGAAAAAATGATGAAGATGGAAAACTAAGTTGCTCTAAAAAACAAAAAACTAAAATGTTCTCTGTGTATATGTGTGTACACACACACACACACATATACTATATATATATACATATATATGTGTATATATATTAATTCTATGCCTCCATCAGAAAGAATGACATCGCCCAATTTTTAGGAAATGGAAAGACTTGGAAAAAAATTATATTAACTGATGTAAGCCAAGTCCAAAGAAACATAGGTCCCATGGTATCCCTTATTTGCAATAACTAGTATATGTCTGGGATAAGCAGAAAAGTTGAAAAGCTATGTGTATATGACTAGATAAGTAGATGTTAAGCTAAATGACCCCCAAGATAGAGACACAAGTGGTTTTTTCTTTCTTGCTGTTGTTTCTCACATATTTATAATGTACGACGTGATTTTTTTTTGTTTTTTATACATTCCTCCCCAACAATATAACCCCTATTTTCACTTTATTTGATTTGGTGCACCTGCATCTTGTATATACACTTCTCTAATTTGGGGAAGGAAAGGGAAAAAAAACATACTTAAATAGGAATACATTTTGACCCACTGTATAACAATAGATGCACAAGACATTATTTTGAAGAACGAACTTTACAATTTAGGCTGGGGACATTGGGTGGGGCTTGCGGGTGTGAGGAGTGTACTTGTGGAGGTGGAAGGGAAGGAATGGTGGGGGAAAAACAAAGGAGGAGGTAACAATGCTTGATAGGAAATGTACTTATTACTTTGCTCATGTAACTATAACCCCTCTGTACAGTATTTTTACAACAAAAAATGTATAAAAATGTTTTGAGATGGAAGTTTATTTTGCCTATTTTACCCATATAATATCGTTAACAAAGAAAATAATGCAAAACACTGATATGAAGATATTTGGAAAAGTGAGTGTGTGTGCATTCCTGCGTGTTGGCATGCTCAGAGTTTGAAATTAGGCCCTTTGTTAGTTCTTTAAATTTTTGGAAAAATAATCTCATAAATTTATTTTGCCCTGATTGGCTTCCAAATGTTATCCACAGATCTCAGGCTCCTTAGTAGGTATCCCGAGTAGTTAGGATTACAGGTGTGACAAACCAGCACAAGGCTTTCAGAACAATTTTAAAAGTAGAAGAAAATTTACTTCACAGAGGCCTGTTTTATCATCTCCTAGTTTTAAAGCATTTTGGATTGATTATATGTGATTTTTTTCATTCTTGAATTCTTAAAATACAGTAAGTGATGATATTTAAAAGATTTAGTACTTTTAAAAATGATACTGGAACTATGGGACAGAAGAAATTTGCCTCTTTTTGGACCATAATTTATAAGCTCAGCTCTGTGCATGATAATCCAATGTCACCAACACAGTCTGTGTTGAAGAAAAATGTAACAGAAAACAATCACCATGGGCAATAATTGCTATGCTATTATTTCTTGGACAATATGAATATTGAATTGAGAGTATCAGAGAATGGAGAGAATTTATCTACTTGTTGTGTATTGCTGAAAGACTTTTGGAAAATTTGACTCATTTCCTTCCTCACTGTGTGTCTTGGGCCATGCACTTACTGCCTTTAATTACAATTTTTTCCAGCACTAAAATGGTAATAACATTGGCATTATAGCAAATGTTATCTTAAGAATTAAGGGTCCTTAGAATGCTGAACTCTTTCTCATTCTTGTAGAGGTATAATCAGATGAGAGGAACTGTATTTTTTGTTTGCTTACTTCCATTTATTCTTCAGTTTGAAATCTGAACTACTTAAGACTGAAAGAAACCAAAATTAGACACGCAAGCTTTGGAAAGAGCAATAAATGTAAAATAAATAAAATACATATAGCTATGTAAAAGGTCTAACTAAATTGTTATATAGTCTCAAGCATAAACAGAAAATGATTTAAGCAATATCATGTTATTGAAAATTGAAAAATGTTAGAAGTTGCTTAATTTTTTTCCTTTTTACTACCTTGAATTAATTATTTTTGTATAGAGAGATTAAAGATGAGATTAACAAGACACTTGATTAAAAATGGACAAAAGTTCAAATAGACATGTTTTCCATAAAGCCCTCTATATCACCAGTGGGTTTACACAGTTGTGTTTAATACAACTTCTGTGTTGGCTTAATGCTTTGTGAGCAGAAGTCATTAGAGAAATGTAATTCAAAATTACTATGATACTACTTCATAACTATTAGAACTCTTATTAAAAAAAAATCAAAGGAACCAGGTGTGGTGGTAAAGGTATGTAATTGCAAGCATTTAGGAGGTTGGATTTCAGTCTTAAGCGAGTCTGGGGTAGTGAAGATAGTAAAAACTTGCCCTTTATTACTTTTTGAATAAAAGGTAATAATGTTGGTGAGAGTGTGAAGAAAAGGAAATTATCTACACTCTTGATCAAAATACAGGTTAATATTCTCCTTGTAGAAAGTAGTATGCAGTTTTCTAAAGAAATCATAGTTGAAATATCATCTGATCCACCAATCATGTGATTATTTCTCTCTGGGTAACTCGTAATTATATCTGTAGTTCATTGTTATTCACATTATTCACAACAACAGCCAAGATATAAATCGAAGTTCAGTGTTCAACTACACTAATAAAGCAACTCTGGTAGATGCAGAAATATCTTTTTGTTTCATCCTTAAATTAACGAGAGACTTCTCCCATTAGCCACAACTTACAATGACCTGAAAGATGTATTCGAAATGAAGAAAAATGTTATGTTCTGATCTTTGGAAACACACACACACACACACACACACACACACACACAACACACACACACACAAAATCCGCAAACATTAAGAGAATTTTTTTTTTAAGTAAAGCAAAGTGGAACTTCTGGGGCATTTATGCATAAGATACTAGATATACATTATGACCAGGTATAGAGTTGTAATGTACAACATGAAGATACAGGGGACAACATTGGCCTTACGTAGGAATGAAGCTAAGTAAGTAGGAGTTGTTCTTCCTAGTAGTGGTTCCTCTTTTAGTTTTTCTTCCTTCAATAATGGATAAGATTAATGTAATTCTTTAAGTATACCTGCCTGTTTTCAGAAATAATAACAAACAATATAGCAATAATATTGCACGTTCAACATAGAACAAAATGTCAAATTAAAATATATGAGATTATCCTTGATGTAAACTAATTATTACAAATAAGGGAAACCATGGGACCTATGTTTCTTTAAGTTTGGTTTAATTCACTTAATATGATTTTTTCCAAGTTCTTCCATTTCGTTACAAATGAGGTGGTCACATTCTTTGTGATGGAAGCATAAGATTTCCACTTGTGTTTATCTCTGTGTGTGTGTGTGCTTGTGTGTGTGTGTGTGTGTGTGTGTGTCATTTTTGGTAAATATTACTGTGATACACAGTAGTAACTTTACTGTGGCCTTGTTTGTGATCACCTGGTTATATGCCCAGAAGTGGGATTACTGGGTAATAAGGGAGCATTATTGTGTACATTAAGGATAGAGCAGAATAGCTCAGTAGCTACTTACATATGACCGAATAAGGTGATTCCAAGTGAAATGAACTCCAAGACATGTTCTTTGTTGTTGTTGTTCTTAATGAACTATGTGATTTCTTTTTATCTTTTTGTGTTTTCCCCACTTATGGTTTATCCCCTGTAGTCACTGTATTGGATTTTTATACCCTGGGTATTTTAAATACGTTGATCTGAACTAGGGAAGGGAAAGGAAAAAAAAACAAAATGGTGAGACAAAGGAAAAAGGGGGAACCTATGCAACAGTAGTACTCACAAGACAATATGTTGTAAATAATCTTGGGGGGGTGCTGAGAGTGAAGAGGGAGAAAAATAGGGAAAAGGGTAACAAGTTAGAAAAAAAATAAATTAATTACCTTACTTATGTAAGGTAATTACATCTGTACATTACCTTGACAATAAAATTTAAATAAAAAATAAAATAAAATATATGAGAGCAGCAATACAGGAGATGGGACTGGGGGAAATACTGTAGTATTGTAGAGTAGAAGAGCTGTGGAAAGCAGTAATTTTACATTAACATAGCAAGTAATAAACTAGCATATAGCTTTTCAGCCTCATGTCAGTCATTAAAAAGGTTAAACAAAATGCATAATCAGCAAACCAATAGAGATAAAATAGAAAACTAAACAATTAAGATGAAGAGAAGACTTGGACCGAGAATAACAAATGACACAATTAAGAAACAAATAACAAGCTGCTGGGCTGGGAAGGTGACTCAGTGGTAGAGTGCTTGCCTTGCATGCCTGAGGCCCTGGGTTTGATTCCTCAGCACCACATAAGCAAAAAGAAACAAGCCGGAAGTGGTGCTGTGTCGCAAGTTGTAGAGCGCTAGCCTTGAGCTGAAATGATTAGGCAGGGCGCCCAGGCCCAGAGTTCAGGCCCCACTAGCGGACCCAAAAAATAAAATAAAATAAAAAAATACAAGCTGCTAAGTTTAAAAATGATCACCCATAATTCTATTGACTTGTTTAGATCACAATTTGTTAGAAGTATAATTCAAATCACAGTTTAATAGTATATCATTTTAATAATAGTTTACTTATTATTGATTTCTTAATATTGAATGTTTAATATATAATTTTAATTTCAGCGGCTATAGAAAAGAAGAAAGTGAAAATAATTTTAATAATATATTTATGAATTGTAAAATTGAGAAGCATTAGAGTTTAAACAAATAATATATCATTATTGCTTCATTTCTGTAATTTAATGTAATAATTCAAAGTGTATTCCACACTTAGCACTCATCTTAACATCAAATAATAAATTATTGCACATGACTCTTGGTATTAGTTGGAAGGGTTCAGCACTGTGGTAAAATTCACACCGCATAGTACACGAAGGTATGACCCCTCTCATATAGCTTAAATTGTGGAAATTTGGTTTCTACATTCATGTTAAATTCTTGTCTAGGTGACATCTATAAAATTATTTACAATTATATACACGAGGACTATTTCAGATGATTCTTAAAAGTCATATTCATTAATTAAATTTTTATTATTTCATACCAAATAAATATTTACAGGGAGACTGAATTTTTGTGTAGATGATGGTGTATGTGTGCCAGATTATAGGTATTAAGGCTTATTTTATATTCCTGACATTGTTTGTAGAGTTGGATTTATTTTTCCATTATGGGTTAAGTGTATTATATTGGATATATGAAAGTAAACTGAATGTTTATTCCATCCATCCTTTGTCTAATCCCAATATAAATTATTCATGTGTTTGAAATAATGAAAATAACAATAGATAAAAGCAAGGTAAATCAGTCTGTAGTAGACAAGTATTTACACCATTATTTTGAGAGTTGGTCCTCTTTTACACTACAGAATATTCTTGGGAATATGTGCTCCAGGCTGGCCACAACTGAAGAATATTACGATTTGATCTATCATAAGAGAAGGAAGGAAGGGGAACCTTCCTTCCAAATGTCTGATCCCAAGAACGTGATCTGCTTTGTGGTGGCTACTTGGAAATGAACATTTTTCACAGTCAACCTTGAAAAGCCATCTTGATAGATGACCTCTGTAAGTGGTTACAAAGCATTATTGATGGCTTTGCAAGGATGCCTGATTGCCTTAGTTTGAGACAATTAACAGGAATTTAGTCAATTTTTCTTTGTATCTTTATGAGAAAAACCCATTGACTCTAGGCCAGGGGATCACAGGGGCCCAGAGAAACTACTACCTTGAATAGTAATCCTAGACATCTAAAACAAAACACACACACACACACACACACACACACACACACACACACACACACACACACACACACACACACACTCCAGTAAGCACAGCCAGACAGGGTTGCTATCATAGCCTACATGAAGTCAGGCAAAAAACAGAAGCTGAGAGTCATTTAGTTGATAACTAATATATTTTTTATGAGGCCGACTCAAATGAGACTCCAGAGAAAGGACAGAAAGACTGATCAGAGAGACTAAAATTGGTCACATAAAGATTGGAAAGGAGAATTCCTTGTAGAACAAATAAATCATAGAATGCTTGTGCATGTAAGAACAAGACAGAAGACCAAATTCCAGAAACGCACATTTTCTTAGAAGTCAGCTTAATCAATTATCAATGCAAATCTTTGAACTCTTAAATATTTGACCACATGTGGGAGAAGGTTGAAAAGAAAGAAAATTTCATCACTCTATTACGAAGTCCAATATCACATTAGGAAGTAATCAAGCACTGATTTGTAATAAAAAGAGTAAACAATTATTCCAAATGAGGGTTTCATTTCTTTTGATGTAAAAGTTCTTAAATTAGGTATTAGCAAATACCATACAATTGAACCAGTCCCCCAGCTGAGTTGATATTGATTGCAGTATTACCACATGAAGGAAAAGAGAAAATTTACAAATGTCTGATGAAATGAGGTGAAGGTGACTTGTTCTAATAGTCCTATCTGAGGTTTAGACACACGTGAAGAGGTGGATTTTCTTTTCTAAAAATCGTGCCAGTGGCTCACAGCTGTAATCCTAGCTACTCAAGAAGCTGAGATCTGAGGACTACGGTCCAAAGCCAGCCTGGGTAAGAAAGACTATTATTTCCATTTAACCATCATAAAACCAGAAGTGGCACTGTCGCTCAAGTGGTAGAGCACCCACCTTGAGTTGAAGAGTTCAGGGACAGTGCCTAAGTATGGACTTCAAGCCCCTCGAACAGCAGCAACAAAAAATCTCCTTTTCATGGACTATCTACATCTCTTTCTAACATTCAACAAAGGAGTCATTTTATCACCCACTATATTTAAGTCCTAATCTACCTACAGCAAATAGATTGATTTGGTATCTTATATAAAATGGTTCATATTTGCAGAAACAAATACCAGCAGTGGTAACTTTTTTCCAGTCCTTGAACTCTGGGCCTGAGACCTGAACATGGTTATACTGGTAGCTTTCATGTGAGCTTGTTTGTTATTTATTGGATTATTGCCCATAAGGGGAATTACTGGGTCTTAAGGGAGATCTATATTTACTCTTTTCAGGAAACTCCGTACTGCATTCCACAGTGGTTGATCATGTTTAATTCCCCATTAACAGTGTAATCGAGTTCCCAATTGGCTACATCCATGCCACCGTTGGTTATTGTTAGTTTTCTTAGTAATGGCCATTCTAATGGACGAGGTAGAATCTGTCTTGTTTACCTATAGATTTGTATTCATCTTCTAGCTACAATAAATGAATGAATCCATGAAAACTTTATTGCTCTGAGTCTGCATTCCTTTCTCTTTTCTCTTAATATAATTTTCCCAAGCCTTTCATTTTCCTTACCACTGGTGAAAAGTCATCTTTCTGATGGGTGAATATAATTCCATTGTGTGTGTGTGTGTGTGTGTGTATGTTTGTGTGTGTAAGATGACTATAGGCCCAAGAATTCACTTCTAAGCATTCTGTTTCATCTGTAATTTTGTAATTCCATATTATAGTTGCATTGCTTTCTCTTCTACATTGAAGAATATTGTTGGGATTTTGATGAGTATTGCATTGCCAATTGTTTAGAGGAAGTATTGCAGTTTTCAAAATGTTAATTCTTCCAACTAAGTACTTTGAAAGACTTTCTATTTCCTTGAATCTCCTTCAATTTCCCTTTTTATATTTTTAAAGTTTTCACATATAGGTCCTTCACAATTTTAGTTAATTAATTCCTAGTTTTGTTGTTGTTGTTTTGTTTTGTTTAGATTTGATTTGATTTTGAGGCTAGTATATGAGGTTGTTTTTTGGATTTCAGCGTGGATCTTCCCATTGTTGGTAACAGAAAAACTACTGATTCTTGTGGTTTTTATATCCTGCTACATTGATGAAGGTTAGCATCGCCTTTACTAACTTGTGGGAGGAATCCATAGGGTCCTTTAAATACAGGGTCATTTCATCTGTAAAAAGGGATAGTTTTACTTCTTCCCTATTTGGATCTGCTTTATGTTTTTCTTTTGTCTATTGCTCTTGCAAGCAAGTCCACTACCATATTGAAGAGTAGTAGAGAGTGAACATCCTTTTCTCATTCTTCATGCTTCCACACTTAGCTAAATGCTAATTATCTCTTTCATGTACATACACAGTTTAATATTGAGGAATGTTCCATGCATTCCTAGGTTCTCAGATTTTTAATCATAAAGGAGTATTGGAGCTTGTTAAAAGCTATTTCTCCACCCTATTGACTATCATGTGTTTTTTGTCCCTGCTTCTGCTGATGGTTTGTATTATGTTTATTGACAAGAATATTGAAGCAAATCGTATCCAAGATGAATCCTATTTGATCATACCATATGATTTTTTTGTTAGTTGCTGAAATTGGTTAGTGAGAATTTTATTAAGAAGTTCTGCATTAATGCTTATCAAAGAGTTTGGTTCATCGTTCTCTTTCTTTGGTGGATCCCTATGTGATTTGGGGAGGAGTGTAACTCTAGCTTCATAGAATGTGTTTGATAATGTGTCTCTCATAGATACTAGATGGATGCATCTTGGCTTTTGATACTACTATCTAATCTATGTCTTCTATTTGGAAATTTAAGCCCATTGATATTGAGGGTTAAGACAGAAATATCTGATAAGTCCTGCTATGTTATACACCTGTTATTAGGAGCTGTGCCTCATCTACTCTTAACATATTTACCTTGTTCTCTGGTAGGGAGAATTTTATATAACCAGTTCCTCTTCTTCCTTATCTTCTCTATGTAGTATATATTTGATTATATTCTATCCTGATAATTTGGTGGACATACGTTGTTTCAAGTTTTCTTTCTCATGAAATATGTTTATATATTCTTTAAATGTAAAGGAGAGTTGGGACTGTATTCATGGTTGTTAGTTGTTTACCTTTAATGTTTGTCATGTATAATGCCAGGCTTTCCCTTTTACCATATCAGCTAAGAAACCTGTATTTATTCTGACTGTATATCCTTTATAAGTAATCAATCTTTTCTCTATGGCATCTTTAAGAATTCTTTCCTTGATCTTTAATAGTCCTCCAATGGATTATGATATCATGGTGGATTGTTCAGTTCTAGAATTCTGATTGGTTTCTAAAGGCTTCTCTTCCTTGAATGAGCCTATCTCTTTAGATGTTTGTCATGTTGTCTGCTAGAATTCTGTAATATGCTTCCCATCCATTTAGTTTCTTGCTCTTCTCCTTCCTGATACCTATCTCCCTGAAATTTGATCTTCTAACTGAGTCTTGAAGTTCTGGCAAGATCATTTCTTATTTCTTGGATTTGTTCTAAATGATTATTTCCTCTTTCCTATTAGATCTATTCTGTCTTTGACCCTGAGATTATCTTCTATCTCATCTATTTGCTGTGTAGACTTTCTACTTTGTTTTTTATTTCCCTGTCTTCTAATTGGTCATTTTTTAGGGGTTCTGTCTCTTTATTAATGCTTTGTTTTAGGTCTTATATGGACTTTCTGTACATTTTTTCTTTGGTTTGGGGAGATGTAAGGGTTGTTTTATTAGCTGTGTCTTCTCTCATATCATTTAACTAGGCATCCATTTTTTTCTTGGACTCCATTGCCTTCTCAGAATTTATTTATATTTCTGTTTGAAGTCTCCATGAATTATTTTGCTAATGACTGGTTGGTCTCATCTTGTTCACAAATTTCCATGTAGAGGTTTTCTATCTTTCCATTAATCACATTTTTTCAGCAGCATCGGTAATACATTTTGATAACTATCTTCTACGTCCTTGATTGTTTATTCTAATGCCTGGTTATTTACTGTGTGAATTATACTACTTTGACATCACTTTTCTTGTATTTTTCTGATTTGTTCTGTCCATTTGGAGGCTTTCTTTTAGGGGATCTATGATATTAATGGGTGACTCTCTATGTTCTGGGTTGATTTCCAGGGTCTTGGTTTGGTTTCCTGTTGTGATTTGTTTTTCTGGAATTGCATTTTTGTCGAGTCCATTAAGTGTAGGAATAGAAATCAGTTGTGGTGAGATGTTGTGATGTTAATATTTGTGGTTCCAGTGACCATTTGGACTGTCCAGTGGTATGGTGAATTGTCTATGTATATGGATGTGGCTTTCTCTGATGTACACTTCTGTTCCTGCTTTTTTCCATGCTGCCCTTTTATTTCCACATTGCACATGTGCTTTTGAATGTGTTGCCCAATGTGTTCCTGGCTGGCACCTTTTCATAGATTTCTGATTTCTTGTGAAGACAGTATAAAATTTTCTTTTGAATTGTATGTCTATAATTATGTCTATATTTATAGCTGCAAATCTATAATTATAGCTGATTTGATGTGACCCTCTAGATGTGCAGTACCTGCTAGGACTCTAAATCTCTGTTTCATTAGTGATTACTAGGATAATTTTCTGTGGTTATTCTGTCATTGCTTTTCCTCTTCCTCAGATTTATTTTTTATATTGTGGAATTTTTCACATAATTTAGGATTTGTGATTGTTGTATCAAGTTATTTTGTTTTCCTGCTTATACTAATTTGAAATAGTGATTTCAGGCTTGTAAGAAGAAACAAAGAGACAGAAATGTATGTTATTAAATTGAGAGAAAGAGAAGACATTTAAAACTATTTACTACAAGTAAATTAATATTAAGCAAAGCTAATGAAAATAATTACTTATTTACTCTTCAGAGGATGAGTATAGTACTCTTGGATATCTCAGAGGAAAAGTCTTTAGACTCATTACAATTGATGACTTACATTGAAATTACTGGCTAAACGTTCTTCTTCAGAAAGGGAAAAGCTCCATTACTTCCATATTAGTATTATAAAATCATAATGGCTGCATGTTGAATTATTTTCCCTTTGCTATTTTCAATTCAATTCTTCATCCATTATGTATCTAGGGCTTTGAATGACCAATTCCTTAAAATACTTATATTGCTTATATTGTCATGTAAATCTCAGTAATATAAATATTAATTTATCTGTGAGTCTCATCTTGAGCTACATTCATATGAAATTTATGCAGTCTCAAGCAAGAAACCTGACTTATTTTTTACTCTATTCTATGTTTTAATCAATAAATTCTTTCTCTTTAGAAATGTGTTCTCAGCTTTTAAATTGCTCCAGTAAACATGATGTGTTTCTAGTACTTTTAATGAAGTAAATGAAAAGTTTGGAACATGAAGACAATTCCCCTATTATCACTTTAAAGTAAACCTTTTGGGATTATTTTATATATAAAAATAAAAAATGCAATGCAATGCTTATACATGAATAATGTGATGGTTAAGTCAATTAGACACATGAACTACCATAGCAATTCTCAATTAACATAAAGGCATCACAATATTGTGTTCATGAATATCACTCATTTTTTAAAAATGACTAGTCAATACAAAGTTCATATTATATTTGAAATTTACAAAATGAAAATTACACTGAGATTTGCTGTCAATATCCTGTTTCCTGGAATACATTTATTCAGCAAACGGAAACAAAAAATAAGGGTTTGTCACAAAGAATGAAAAATGAAGAAGCAGACTGTGTTTCCTTAAGATGTTAAGTATCTGCAAATCGTGTGATTTATTCAAAGATACTGTACACATAAGAGAATTTGTGATCAGAAGTGATAGGTAAGCAAAACAACTGAAAAACTGTATGGTTAAATTGACCTTTCAATATAGGATGACAAGTTTTCAATAAATGAGCCTATTAATCTGTATCTCTAACACAAATACAACGTTCTACATTTTCCCACATACTCCCGTTCTCTTAACTCAGTTCCTGATCGATATTCTTCTATTTCATGATTTCAATTCCTTCTAAAATAACAAGGTGGGCGTTTTTTTTTTGTCTCTAGATCCAATACATTATAGTATCTTGGAACAGTAGTATGAATTCATGGAGTTTGACTTGAATGTCAAGTATGAAGATATTGTATTCAGGGTACTCTTAATTGGCTTGGAACTTAGAAAGATACACAGTATACTAAGAACAAGGGACTTGATCTCAGGGAAACATGCAGGTCCAGGCAAGATCCTGAAGCAAAGAAAAGCAAGGGATCGCAAACATCAATCAACTATACTTACAAAGGAATGGAACTGATCTCTGATGTGTCTGGGTGGTAGCTCTATGTTTTTCTGTGTGTGTATGTGTGTGTGTGTGTGTGTGAGTAGAGAGAGAGAAAGAGAGACAGACAGAGAGAGAATTTAGTGTGGCTTCCATATTTAAAGTACATAGAGCATTACTTGTTAGGGAGGAGGTACTCATATCAGAGCTGTGATACTACTGTCATCACCTTACTACAAAAAGACACTTGCTTAATCTCTAATTAAATAGGGAAAATAAACTAACATCTTACACGATTGTTTTGACAATTGATTAGTATATTGAAGGACAAAGGGAGGAATTGGAGATCAATATAATCTTTTTCCTCTCTTCTAAATATTACACTGCAATAGATGTGATTTCAGGAGTCTCCTGCCATGTACTTCCAGTTGAATTACTAATATGCTTAATAATATGAAACATGTGATAAAGAAATAGATCAGCCAGCAAGCACAAAGAATTTGTGATAAGATTGAGCTTTTGAGCAGGGTTGCCACAACTTTTAGGAATGTAATTCGTTCATATTAACTTCAAATTTTGTGGCTTTCCCTGTGTGATTAAATGGGAAGAAAGTTCAAGAATTCTTGTTCAGCCAAGTAAAAAGTGTTCATGTTCCCATCCTCACGCTGTAAGTTTCCATTCCATTCATTTAATATACTTCAGCACCTCATGCTTACCTGTGGGAGACAAGAAAAAAGATAATTTTGTTTGTGTATTAAATTATGTAAATTACCATGTACAGGCATGATTTGTATAGTTACCGAAGTTTGTAATAAATATAAGTAGGGCTCATTTCACAATAAAAATATAATTAAAATCACATAATAAGACTAGAAGTCACAGAATTTTGTGCATGAAAACATACATTAGATTAGTTGCAGAATTTCTATTTTTAGATAAACTTTATATTGAAGTATAATGCACTTTACCTAAGGATTGAAACATTTTATTGAAAAATATATTTCTTAGAGATATTTTTGCTTCATAATGTTAGGGATACCGTTGGACCCATTGAAATAATGAGATGTACAAGACGTTATGTCGAAAGACGAACTTTACAACTTTGGCTGGTGAGGGTGTGGAGATGGGTAAGGATGGGAAGGGGAAACAAAGGAAGAGGAAACAATGCTTGATAAGAAATGTACTCATTACTTTGCCCATATAATTGTAACCTCTCTGTACGATATTTTCACAATAAAAAAATAAGAAGAAAATGATCCCAAAGTAATCATGTTTTTATTATTTTCCTATTTCCATGTGATTTACATGCAATTTAGAAATTTAGATATATAATTTAAGTTAAGTTAACCAAAAATATTATTGAGTATAAGGTTCTTATACTCTCTACATTCTTCACACTGAGATTATCAAATATGGTGAGTTTGAAATGATTAGTCTGTGTTTGACCCATGTTAATATTATTTAAAATGTGAGTGAAATGTTTAAAATGTAGTATTTATTTTAGTTGCTCTGAAGAGACAATAACTGATATAATCAAAGGCTAAAAAATATTAGATTTAAAATTTAGAATTCATGAAATGTTTTTGACCACACTGGTTACTGGAGCCTTCACAAAAACTTCATGAGATAATTTATATTGATGAAGCAAAAATCCCACACTGGTTACTGGAGCTTTCAGAAAAACCTCATGAGACAATTTATATTGATGAAGCAAGAATCCCAGAGTTTAGACATTTACAAATAGAAAAATCATGTCGTTCTGAATATGTAGAGCTACATAACAAACATAGAAAATTTAGCTTTTAAATATCTGAATATACTAATACATTTAATTGCAGGGCAAGTACTTGTTCTGAAAGGAGATAAAATTGCATTTATTTTGAAAACAAAACCTAAGTATTAATTTGAATAAAAGACAATGTTTAAAATATCATTCATCC
Organism: Dipodomys spectabilis; assembly: GCF_019054845.1. NCBI lineage: Eukaryota > Metazoa > Chordata > Mammalia > Rodentia > Heteromyidae > Dipodomys > Dipodomys spectabilis. The sequence continues at coordinate 2,746,774 of NW_024871021.1, read as the reverse complement.
AAGAAACAAGATGTACGGTTCATTGTTTTTCATGCCTATTATGTTCTCTAAACTTACTACAAATACTAGATTAGTAAACCTAAACCATTGCTTTGTAGGGAAATAGAAACATTTTAAAACTCATGATTATAACTTTTTCTCAAACAATTACTAGGTAACTGTTTTATATTTTTTGTCATGGAATCCTATTTGATAAAGTTTTATTCATTAAGTTAAATAATTGACCAATAACAATATAAATTATGCATGAACAAAGTTTAGAACAAGTATTTCTTTCACAAGACATATCATGGCTCTCTTAAAGAACACTGGAAGGCTGTGTGTTATTTATTTATTTTTAGTTATTTTATTAATGGTTATTAATTTTCAGAAGTGGCAGTTTCGTTACTCTCTTTCCATAATATATTTAAAACATTTGATTATACTCCCTCTATTTCCTTTTTGTTACTCCTTCCTCCAAAGATCATGTTTTTTACATAAAATTATATTTTTATATATGCACATATAAACTCACTGGAAGATTTAAGCTAAACCTCAACTTAATTCAAGATGTACAGAGGATTAACAGGATGAACAAAAATGAATATTTTTTGTTAACTTCTGAATTGAACTATCATTATTATTATGGTTAGAGTTAGGATGCCAGACAGAATTAGAATTAGGGTTAGAGAAATAGCAAATTCAGATTCTACAGAGGATGACCTATTGCAACAATAATACTCACAGCACACTGTACTGAAAATGAATTTTACACCATGGGGAGAGGAGAGTGATGTAGATGGGAGAGGGAAGGGATAGGTGGACAACAACAAAGAAGGGAGCAACAATGGTCAACAAGAAATGTACTCATTATCTTACACATTTAACTGTAATCCCTCTGTCAGCCTCATTACCTACTCAGGAAGCTGATTTCTGAGGACCGCAGTTCAAAGCCAGCCCAGGCAGAAAAGTCTGTGAGAATTTTATCTCCAATTAACTACCAGGAAACTAGAAAGTGGTGCTGTGTCTCAAGAGGTACAAGCACACATCTTGAGCTAAAGAACTCAGGGATTGTGCCCAGGCCCAGAGTTCAAGCCCCACGACCAACAAAAGGAATAAAAAAGAATGTGTTAAATGTTAAGTAAAGCTGAACTTTTGTAGGTTCTAGGAATTCAGGGAAATGTGGGATAATGGAAGTACAATGTATTTCATAATATCAGGATTTGAGCTCAATGGTTATAATGATACCTGTTATGGAACAAGATAGGTTCAGAGATAAGAGTCAGAAAATCTGTAGGGTTTAGGAAAACCTGCAATTTATTTTGAGGATTACAGTGGAATTTCAGGTAGGATTGCAGAAAACGAGCATTTTTCATAAATTTTAGAATTCAGATAGCTTTAGTATTAAGGTTATGGTTAGGATTCCAGCCATGGTTGGGGTTAGAGGGAAGGAGAAAAAAATAGGGACAAATTGAAGGTAAATTGTAATAAAAGCCTGGTAAGAATTAGAATGAATGTGAACTAGAGTATTGCTATTAATATTAGAATCTGCTTGCAATTAGGCTTATATTTATTCTCAATATTCCAGTTAAGATTAAGTTTAGGGTTAGAAAATGACTAAGATATTGGAAAAAAATTGAAACCTAGGTTTGGATGGCTTATTTTAATCAAATAGGATGAATGAAAACTAGTGTAACACTAACTAGTTAGTGTTAGTATAGACATTATTTGGATTAAAATCAGGGTCAGTATTTTGATCTGATTATGATTAGTGTTATGAATAGGAAAGTTTTACTATAAAATTGAGTTTTCACTAACAAGTAGAAGCAAAAATGTGAGCCTGAATAGTAACTAGAGCATTATCATTATATTTATTTCTCAGTGATAATTCTTGTAATGATTAATGAGAGTTTTCCAGCCAGGTTTAGGTTGAGAGTTAACGTTAAGTAAAAGACTGGATGATATACAAATCTGAAATTGTTTTAGGATACAGTGGTTCAGGAAAATGTAGGATTAATGGAAACTACAGTATTTTTCCTGGTAAGAGAATTTGAGGACAAGTAATATAATGCTTCATGTTAGGGAAGAAGATAACTTCACAGGTAGAGTCAGGAAATTTGTTGGAATTTAAGGCAAATTGAAACTCATTTCCAGAGTGCAAACTGGAATATTCATTACAATGAATAAAAACTAGAGTATTTTTTAATATTAATTTTGGACTATTATTAGGTTGAAAATTAGGTTTCAGTTCCAGCTGGGCTTAGTGTTAGCATCAGGGGAATGGAATATTTAGGGTCAAACTGAAAGTAAATCTTTGAATAACAAGTCAAGATCGAATTAGGATGAATATGAAATAGGAAACTGCTAATAATATTCGGATTAGGGTATGATTAATGTGAGGGTTAGCCTGAATGTTGTGTTAGAAAAATGGCAAGATATTGAGTAAAACTAAAAAATATTTTACGAAAGATGAGTTGAAGCAAAGACAGGATGTATAAATTTAGTGTAATTTTGTGGCTTTTAGAATCCAAAGGCAATTGGTTCTAGGGTTAGGGTTACTTTTCTAATTTATGAACTAATGAATTAAAGGCACAATTCTTTCATTCTTACAAACCAAGACAGTCAGGAGTTGGGGAAAAAACAATTTTCTACATGAAAATGTGTTTTCAAATATTTTCCAACCAGGATTAAATAATAGTGAACATGGTGTCATTTATTAAAATTAGGTAAGCTGATGATAAAACTTTCAAAAATATCCAAACACATAAGATTGGAACTCAGATATGTTATTGGGAAAACAGATACTTGCTCTAGCTGGGAAATTGTGTGTGTGTGTGTGTGTGTATGTGTGTGTGTGTGTGTGTGTGTGTGTGTGTGTGTGTGTGTGTGTGTGTGTGTGTGTGTGTATGCACCCACCACCGGTCTTCAAATCAGGCCTGGGTCCTTTCATCAGCTTATTCTGTGGAAGTATAGCACTAAACCACGTAGCCAAAGGCTTTCCTCTGGCTTTTTAGTAGTTGTTTTGAGATAAGTACCTCATGAATTTTCCTTTCTGGACTTAATCTTCTGATCCCCAGTAATCCTTGGGTTAGTGTTACTATGGGTGCTACCACAAAGTTACAGTTCATTAAACTGTGAGCAATATGGAAGTACTCCTGCAAGACATGAAGTAACCAGTTCATTAATGTGGGAGTAACAGGATCACATTAGATTGCCTTCAAACACATTACTTCTGATGAGTTTAACTGAAGCCCAAAGCATAATCCAAACCTATTAGCCACACTGTATTAAGCAGCACATATTCATGATGTAGAATATGTACAATGAATTGAATCCTGATTCAAAAGACTTTGTTTGGTTGGCACGAAAGAAATAGAGTGTCATTGAAATGAAGTCCAGACTGGAGGCCTGTAGCAAGCAGGAGAGCATCTGCTTAGTGTGTGTCCCACCCCCAGGAAGATAAAGAAGTAGAAGAGAAAGTGTAAGAAAAAGAGGAAAGGAAAGGAGTAGAAGGGGTAAGAGAGGAGGAAGGGCAAAGCAGGAAGGAGAAGAGGAGGGGACAGGGAGAAAGTAGAGGTAGGAGAGAAGGAAGAGGGAAACAGGACCCTGGGGAAGAGGAGCAGGAGAGGAGACAGGAGGAGGGAGATAAATACAATATAACAGCAAGAATTGTTGGACAACATTTTGCATAAGTGATTTGCATGTGCATGGCAGGATTATTTTCTAATCAGAAAGACAGCTAGCACAGTGACAATATGGGTGTTACCTGTTGCTCAGTCATTTTATTCTCTTTCTTCAGTGAGGAGTTCAGAAGAAATACTGAGTTCGGTGTTTTACAGATATACTTCAGGATTTCTTTTTCATGAATCAAACAATGGAAAGAACTAAATGCAACTTCCCTTAATTAAAAAAAGAATAGAAGTTATATTTATTTGTATTACTATGCATGAAGAAATCCTGGAGATTTCTGGTTAATTCAGAGGAACGCATGCAAAAATATAATACAAGAGGAAAATAAAACTCTTTTTAATGTATAATAGGTTATTACTGATGAAAAGTTTTACTGGAATTTTTTCGTTTTTCTTTTTGTTTTTTTGTTTTTGTTTTTGCCAGTTGTTCATTGCTCCAAGGCTGTGCCCTGGAGCCCTTTGCAAGTCACCACGTGAAACTCCATTTCTGTAGTCCCTGTGGGTGTGGTTGCCTCCTCAGGTCACCCGTTGAGATGTGTGGCCAACTCTTTTATGGTGGATGTACAGTGAATGGATGTGTGTGCATGCTCCCCAGCATTGCCAGAGGAGCCACGCCCGCCCTTCCCACCTAACTTCCCAGTCTCAGTTGCTCCATTTCACCCAGGAGCTGGCAGCCATGGGTCTGGAGTTGAGGCCACTGCTGCCCTCTCCTCCTACAGTTGTGCTGGTACTGGTCTTCTGTGCTCCTGAGTGCATGGCCCATCTTAGGGAGACTCTGTTCTGGGGTCACTGCCTGCCCCCTTGAGTGTGGTGTGGGGGACACCATGTTTGTACACTGCACAGTCCATGTGTAAAGGAAGGCTGGTCAATGCAGTCTGCCCCCTTGGGGCCAGGCAGCCCAGCCGTGGTTCACCTCATCAGTCTTTAAGGGGGTCTGGGTACTGGAGCCATGTGTTGGCCCCTCTGCCAGCTGGCTTGTGACAGCTGCAGCAGCTAAGCAACCTGGAGCCCCTTTAGCATCTCTGTGGACCTCCATTTTCTGGTCCTTGTGGACTCGGGTACAGAGCCAATCATACATATGCCAATAAGTGCCAGAGAAGCCTGGACTTGCAGCATACCAGCTGCAGCACCGAGGGAATGAAGGCCCTCTTGCTTTGCTGCGTAGCCTCCTCCTTCGCCCTTCTGGCCCACATGGGCCCAGCTCTGGGTGCCATTCCAGGGATACTCCATTTGGAGGCAATGGGGTCACCCCCTACCCTCATTGTTCTCCAAAGCAGGGGAAAGGACATGGCCTTGGCAATGTAGGCTTCAGAGATGGAAGGCAGGACATGGCGTCTGCCCTGCCTTCCTCGCTGGCTTTGGCACCTGAGTCTGGGTTGCATGGCTTGGTCACTAATGGAACCTTGTTGGCTACAGCCCACCTCAAAGGTCCTGCATCTGCTGCAGCAGCAATGCGGTGTCCTGGACCACCTTAGGGTCCCCACATGGACCTCGGATGGGTCTACTTGGGCTGGGTGTGGTTTTCATCTCAGGACTCCCATTAGGAAATGCCACACCCTTCCTGGTACTGTGACAAGAGGTCACTCTAACCCTCACCCTGAAACTAACCCTAACCGTAATCCTCACCCTAACAATAAACATAACCCTCACTCTCAACCTAACCCTCACCGTCACCCTAACCCTCACCCTAAACCTAACTCTAACCCAGACCCTAACACTCACCCTCACCCTAACCCTCACCCTCACCCTAACCCTCACCCTAATCGTCAATCTAACAATCACCCTAACCTTTACTTCACACTTACCCTAACTCTAACCCTAACCCTCATATTCACACTAAACCTAACCCTCACCATAACCCTAATCCTAACCCTCATATTAACCCTCACCCTAACCCTAACCCTCACCCTCACACTCCCCCTCACCCTCAGCCTAACACTAAGCCTAACCCTAATCCTAAACCTAACCCTCACCCCCTCCCTCACCCTAACCCTAACCTTAACCCTAATGATAACGCTCACTCTCACCCTAACACTAACAATAATCCTAACCCTAACTCTAACCCTAATCCTAACCCTAACCCTCACTCTAATCTTAAACATAACCCTATAACTCACCCTAACCCTAACCTTAACCCTAATGATAACGCTCACTCTCACCCTAACCCTAACACTAACAATAATCCTAACCCTAACCCTAACCCTAATCCTAACCCTAACCCTCACTCTAATCTTAAACATAACCCTATAACTCACCCTAACCCTAATCCTAACCCTAACCCTCATCCTAACACTAACCTTCACCCTAATCCTAAACCTAACCCTCACCCTAAACCTAACCATCAACCTAACCCTCACATTAACCCTAAAGCTAACCCTAATCCTCACCCTCACCTAATCTTCACCCTAACCCGTATCCTCACACTAACCCTAAACCTAACCCTAACCCTAACCCTCACACAAACCCTCACTCTCACCCTAACCCTAACCCTACACCTCACGCTAACCCTCACCCTTACCCTAACGCTAAACCTAACCCTCACCCTAACCCTAAATCTAACACTAACACTCACCCTCAACCTCACCCTCACCCTCAAAAGACACCTCACTCTAAACATCACCCTAACACTAACGCTCACCCTAACCCAAAACCTAACTCTCAACCTAACCCTAACCCTCAACCTAACCCCACCATCAACAAAATCCTCACCCTAACCCTAACCCTGACCCTAACCTACCCGAAACCCTAACCCACATCCTCACCCTCGCCCTAACCCTCACCCTCACCCTACCCCTCACCCTAAACTTAACCCTCACCCTTGCCCTAACACTAACCCTCACCCTCACCCTCACCCTACACCAAATCCTAAACCTAACCCTCACCCTAACCCTAACCCTCACCTTAACCCTAACCCTAACCCTCACCCTAACCCTCACCCTAACCCTAACCCTCACCCTAAGCCTAAAGCTCACCCGAACCCTCACCCTAACCCTAACCCTAAAACTCACCCTAACCGTCACCCTCACCCTCACCCTCATCCTAACCCTCACCCTAACCCTGAACCTCACACTAACCCTAATCCTAACCCTCAACCTAACCCTCAACCTAAACCTAACTTTAATCCTAATCCTAACCCTGACCCTCACTCTCACCCTCATCCTAATTCTAACCCTAACGCTAAACCTAATTCTAACCCTCACCCTCATCCTCACCCTAAATCTAACCCTAACCCTAAACCTAACCCTCACCCTAAACCTCACACTAACCCTAATCCTCACCCTATCCCTAACACTAACCCTAACCCTCACACTAACCCTCACCCTCAACCTAACACCGATGCTAACCCTAACCCTCACGCTCACCCTCACCCTCACCCTAACCCTTACCCTCACCCTAACCCTAACCCTCACCCTCACAATAAGTCTCACTCTAACCCTACCCCTCACCCTACCCCTCACCCTAACCCTAAACTAATGCTAACCCTCACCCTAATCCTCACCCTAACCCTAACCCTCAATCTCACGCTAACACTCACCATCACCCTAAAACTCACCCGAACCCTAACCCTCACCCACACCCTAACCCTCACCCTCACCCTCACCTCACCCGAAACGTCACCCTCACCCTAACACTCACCCTTCGCATAAACATCACCCTAACCCTAACCCTCACCCTAATCCCAAACCTAACACTCACCCTATCCCTAACCCTTACCCTCACCCTAATCCTCACCATAACCTAACCTTACCTAATCGAAACCCTCACCCTCACCCTCAACCTCACCCTAACCCTAATCCCAACCCTACCCTCACCTTAAACAGAACCCTTACCCAAACCATAACCCTAACCCTCAAACTAACCCTAACCCTGATCCTAACCTTCACCATAACCCTAAACCTAACGCTAACCCTCACCCTAATCCTAACCCTAACCCTAATCCTAACCCTCACCCTCACCCTAAATCTTACCATCACCCTAAAACTCACCCGAACCCTAACACTCACCCACACCCTAACCCTCACCCTCACCTGAACCCTCAGCTCACCCGAACCATCACCCTCACCCTAACCCTAAGCCTCAGCCTAAAAATCATCCTAACCCTTACACTCACCCTAACCCCAAACCTAACCCTCAGGCTAACCCGAACGCTCACCCTCACCTAATCCTCACCCTAAACCTAAACCTTACCTAATCGAAAACTTCACCCTCACCCTAACCCTCACCCTCACCCTAACCCTCACCCTCACCCTAACCCTAAACCTAACCCTAACCCTCACCTTACACCTAACCCTTACCCTAACCATAACCCTAACCCTCAACCTAGCAATAACCCTCACCCTCACCCTCAGCCTAACCCTAACCCTCAAGCTCACCCTAACCCTCACCCTCACCCTCACCCTAACCCTCACCCTAACCCTGATCCTCACACTAACCCTAACCCTAACCCTAACCCTCACCCTCACCCTAACCCTAATTCTAACCCTAATCCTAATTCTAACCCTCACCCTCAACCTTCCCCTAACTCTTACCCTAATCCTATCACTAACCCTCACCATCAAACTCACACTAGCACTAATCCTCACCCTATCCATCATGCTAACCCTAACCATCACCCTAAACCTCACCATCAACCTAACCCTAATGCTAAAACTCAGCCTCACCCTAACCCTCACCCTAACCCTAACCCTCACCCTCACCATAACCCTCACTCTAACCATTACCCTCACCCTAAACCACAACCGAAACCTAACCCTAACGCTAACCCTAAACCTCACCTTAAACCTCATCCTAACACTAACCCTAACCCTAAACCTCATCATAACCCTCACCCTAACCCTAACCCTCAAACTCACACTAACCCTCACCGTAACCCTTACCCTCACCCTAACCCTAACGCTAACCCTAACACTAACCTTCACACTAAAACTAACCCTAACCCTCAGCCTAAACCTAACCCTAATCCTAACTCTAACCCTCACCCTCAGCCTCTCGAAAACTCTAACCCTAACCCTAAACCTCACCCTCACCCTCACCCTAACCCTATTGCTAACCCTAACCCTCATACTCACCCTAAATCTTACCGTAATCCTTACCCTCACCCTCACCCTAAACCTAACCCTAGCCCGCACCCTAACCCTAACCCTCACCCTCACCCTAAACCTTACCGTAACCTTTACCCTCACCCTAAATATCACCCTAAACCAAACCCTCACCCTAACCCTAACCTTTACACTCACCCTAACACTCACCCTCACCGGAACCCTCACCCTAAACCTAACGCTAACCATAACCCTAAACCTCACACAAACCCTCACCCTCACGCAAACACTCACCCTCACGCTAAACATCACCCTAAAGCTAACCCTCAACGTAACTCTAACCCTAACCCTCACCCTAACCCTAACCCTCACCCTAAACATCACCCTAACCATAACCCTCACCCTAACTCTAACCCTAACCCCCACCCTAACCCTAACCCTTACACTATAGCTCACCCTCAACTTAATCCTAACTCTAACAATAACACTAACACTTAATTAACCGAAACCCTCACCCTCACCTTCACTCCAACCCTAACCCTCACCCTCAACCTAGCCCTCACCGTAACCCTCACCCTAACCCTAAACTTCACCCTCACCCTCACCCTCACCCTCAGCCTCAGCCTAACCCTAACGCTAACCCTAAACCTAACCCTAACCCCCAACCGCACCCTCACCCTAAACCTAAACCTAACCCTAAACTTCACCCTCACCCTCACCTTCACCCTCAGCCTTACCATAACCCAAACCCAAATAATAACCCTTACCCTCACCCTTACCCTCACACACACCCTAAACCTAACCCTCACCCTAACCCTAACGCTAACCCTAATCATCAACTTCACCCTAACCCTCACCCTAACCCTCACCCTCACACTAACCGTAACCCTAACCCTAAACCTAACCCTCACCCTCACCCAAACCCTCATGCTCACCGTAACGCTCACCCTCACCCTAAACATCACCCTAACCTTAACCCTCACCCTGAACCTAACCCTAACCCTCAACATAACCCTAAACCTCAATCTAACCCTCACCCTCAACCTCAACCTCACCCTAACCCTCACTCTCACCCTATCCCTCGCCCTAACCATAACCCTCACCATAACCCTAAACCTCAACCTAACCCTCACTCTCACCCTCACCCTCAACTTAACCCTAACCGTAACACTAACCCTATCCGTCACCCTAACTATAAACCTAACCCTAACCCTAAACCTCACCCTAACCCTCACCCTAACCCTAAACCTCACCCTAACCCTTACCCACACGCTAACCTTAACCCTAACCCTAACCCTCACACTAACCCTCAGCCTAACCCTTAGCCAAAACATAACCTTAATCCTAATCCTCACCCTATGTCTAACCTAACCTTAACCCTCAGACTAACGCTCACCCTAAACATAACCCTAACCTAATCCTCAACCTATCCCTAAACCTAATCCTAACCCTCACCCTCACCATAACCCTAATGCTAACATTAACCCTCAACCACATCCTAAACCTCGCCCAAACCCTTACCCTCACCTTAACCCTACCCTCACCATCACCCTAACCCTAACCCTAACACTAACCCTCTCGCTAACCCTCACCCTAACCCTAAACTTAACCCTCACACTAACCCTAATCCTCACCGTAATCCTAACCCTAAACCTCAGCCTCAACCTCACCCTCACCCTAACCCTAACCCGAACCCTCACCCTCAGCTTAACCCTCACCCTCACCCTCACACTCACCCTAACCCTCACCCTCACCCTAAACATCACCCTAACCCTAACCCTCACCTTCACCCTCAACCTAAAACTAACCCTAACCCAAAACCTCACCACCCTAATCCTCACCATAACCCTAACCCTAACTCTTACCTAATCGAACCCTCACCCTCACCTTAATCCTCACCCTCACCCTAGCCCTCACCCTAACCCTAAACCTCACCCTAACTGTAACACTCACCCCACCCTCACCCTAAACCTAACCCTAACCCTCACCCTCACTCTCAACCTCACACTATCCGTAACCCTAACCCTAAACCTAAACTTCATCCTTACCCACACCCTCCCCCTAACCCTAACACTAACCCTCACCCTATCCCTCACCCACACCCTAAACCTAAACCTAAACCTAACCCTAATCCTCATCCTAACCCTAACTCTCACCCTAACTCTAAACCTAAACCTCACCCTAACCCTAACCCTTATCCTAACTCTAACCCTAACGCTAACACTCACCCTCAACCTATCCCTAAACCTAACCCTCACCCTCACACTCAGCCTAACGCTAACCCTATCCCTAACCCTCACCCTAACCCTAAACCTTACCCTAACCCTAACCCTAACCCTAACCCTCATCCTAAACTTATCCCTCACCCTAACCCTAACACTAACCCTAACCCTCACCCTCACCCTCACCTTAACCCTCACCATAAACCTTATCCTCACACTAACCCTAAACCTAACCCAAATCCTAGCTCTCACACTAACGTTAACCCTCACCCTAACCTTAAACCTACCCCTCACCCTACCCCTCACCCTTACCCTACACTCTCCCTAACCCTCACCCGAAACCTAACCCTAATCCTCACACTCACCCTAACCCTCACACTCACCCAAACCCTAACCCTCACCCTAACCCTCACCCTAAATATCACCCTAACTCTAATCCTCACCCTCACCCTAACCCTCAGCATAATCCTTACCCTCACCCTCACCCTAACCCTCACCCTAAACATCAACCTAACCCTAACCCTCACACTAACCCCTACCCTAACCCTCACCCTAACCCTAACCCTCAACCTAAACCTCAACCTCAACCTAATCCTCACCCTAATCCTAACCCTAAACCTTACTTAACCGAAATACTCACCCTCACCCTCACCCTAACCCTGACCCTCAATGTAACCCTCAACCTCAACCTAATCCTCACCCTAACCTTAACACTAACCCTTACCTAACCGAAACCCTCACCCTCACCCTAACCGTCATCCTCACCCTAGCCCTCACCCTAACCCTAACCCTCACCCTAAACCTAACCCTAACCCTCACTCTCACCCTAACCCTCACCCTCACCTTAAACAGTACCATCATCCTAACCTTCACCCTAACCCTAACCCTAACACTCATCCCAAACCTAACCCTCACCCTAACCCTCACCCTAACCCTAACGATAACCCTAACCCTCAACCTCACCCTAACCCTCACCCTAAATTTTAACCATACACTAACCCAAACTCTAACCCTAACCCTACCCTCACACTAACCCTAAACCTCACCCTAACCCTAACCCTACCCCTCACCCTAAACCTCACCCTAACCCTAACCATAACCCTCACCCTCACTCTAACCCTCAAGGACACCCTAACTCTCACCCTAACCCTAACCCGAACCCACACTCTAACCCTCACCCTCACCCGAACTCTCACCCTCACCTGAACCCTAGCCCTAAACCTCAGCCTCACCCTAAACATCACCCTAACCTTAATCCTCACTCTAACACTAACCCTAATTCTCATCCTAACCCTAACCCTCAACATAACCCTCACCCAAATCATCACCCTCACCCTAACCCTAACCCTTACCTAACCGAAACGCTCACACTCACCCTAAACCTCAACCTAACCCTAACCCTCACCAAAACCCTAACCCTAACTCTCACCCTAACCTAAACCCTCACACTAACTCTCAACCTCAACCTAATCATCACCATAACAATAACCCTAAACCTTACCTAAACGAAACCCTCACCCTTACCCTAAATCTCAGCCTCAGCCTCACCCTCACCCTAACCCTAACCATAAACCTAACCCTAAACCTCACCCTCCCCTTCTGCCTCCCCCTCAGCCTAACCCTAACCCTAACACTAATCCTAAACCTACCCCTCACCCCACCCTCACCCTAAACCTAACCATAACCTTAACACTAACCCTCAACCTCACCCTCACCCTAACCCTAACTCTAAACCTAACAATAACCGCAACCCTAACCCTAACCCTAATCCTAACCCTAACCCTCACCCTAACCCTAACCCTAAACCTAAAACTCACCATAACACTAATCCTCACCCTAACCCTAACCCTAATTCTAACCCTAAACCTAACCCTCAACCTAACCCTAATCCTCACCCTAAACCTCACCCTAACCCTAACTCTAAACCTAACCCTCACCCTAAACCTAACCCTCAACCTTATCCTCACATTAACCCTAACCCTAAACCTAACCCAAACCCTAACCATAACTCTAACACTCACCGTCACCCTAACCCTCACCGTCACAATAACACTCAGCCGAAACCTAAACCTCACCCATACCTCAACCTACACCCTCACCCTAATACTCACACTCATCCTCACCCTCACCCTCACCCTCACTCTCACTCTAAACATCACCCTAACCCTAACCCTCATAATAACCCCTACCCTAACCTCACCCTAACCCTAACCCTCAACCTAACCCTCCCTCTCAAGCTAATCTTCACCCTACTCCTAACCCTAACCCTTACCTAATCGAAACCCTAACCCTCAGCCTCACCCTAACCCTCACTCTCACCCTAGCCCTCACCCTTACCCTAACCCTCACCCTAACCATAACCCTAACCCTCACCCTAACACTCCCAGTAACCCTAAACCTCACCCTAAGCCTAAGCCTCACACTAAGCCTAAACCTAACCCTCACCCTAACCGTAAACCTAACCCTAACCCTAACCCTCAAACTCACCCTACCCCTCACCCTCAACCTCACCCTTACCCTAACCTTCAACTTAACCTTACAATAACTCTAACGCTAACCCTAAACCTAACACTAACATTCACCCTCACCCTAATACTAACACTAACCCTCACCCTCACCCTCACCCTAACTCTAACCCTAACTCTCAACCTAACCTTCACCCTCAACCTAATCCTCACCCTGACCCTAACCCTTACCTAACCGAAACGCTGACCCTCACCCTCACTCTCACCCTCAGCCTAACCCTAGCCCTAACCATAACCCTCACCCTAACCCTAAATCTAACCCAAACCCTAACCCTCAATATAACCCTCACACTAAACCTAACGCTAACCCTAACCCTTCTCTTCACCCTAACCCTCACCCTAACCCTTACCCTCACCCTAAACCTTACGCTGACCTTTACCCTCAACCTAACTCTAACCATAACCCTAAACCTCAACCTAACCCTAGCCTTCTCCCTTACCCTAACCCTACCCCTCACCCTAAACCTCACCCTAACCTTAATCCTCAACCTAACTCTCACCCTAAATCTAACCCTGACCCTCACAGTCACCCTAACCCTCACTGACACCCTAACCATCAGCCTAACCCTAACCCTCACCCACACCCTAACGCTCAACCTCACCTGATCCCTAACACTTACCCTAACACTAAACCTCACATTAACCCTCACCCTCAACCTAATCCTCACCCTGACAATAACCATAACTCTTACCTAACCAAAACCCTCACCCTCACCCTCACCCTCACCCTGAACCTCACCCTAGCCCTCAGCCTAACCCTAATCCTAACCCTAATCCTAAACCTACCCATCACCCCCACCCTCACACCAACCCTAATGCTAACCCTACCCTTACCCTCACCCTCACCCTCACCCTAACCCATAAAATAACCCTAACCTTAACCCTAAAACTCACACTAAACCTCACCCTCACCCTAAACACCACCCTAACCCTAACCCTCACCCTAAACCTAACCCTAACTCTCAACCTCAACCTAAACCTCAACCTAAACCTCCCCCTCCCCCTAATCCTCATCATAACCCTAACCCTAACCCTTACCTAACCGAAACACTCGCCCTCACACTCACCCTCACCCTCACCCTAGCTTTCATCCTAAACTTAACCCTCACCCTAAACCTAACACTAAACCTCAACCTCAACCTAATCCTAAACCTAACCCTAACCCTCACCCTAACCCTCACTCTAACCCTAACCCTAACCCTAACCCTCACCCTAAACCTCATCCTAACCCTAACCCTCACCCTAACCCTAACCGTAACCCTCACATTAACCCTAAGCCTCAACCTCTCCCTAACCCTCACCCTAACCCTTATACTCACAGTAACCCTAACCCTAACCCTTACCCTAACATTCACCCGTATCCTCACCCTAACCCTAACCCTAACCCTAATCCTAACACTGAACCTCACCCTCACTCTCACCCTAACTCTAATCCTAACCCTAAACCTCACCCTCACCGTAATACTAAACCTAACTCTAATCCAAATTCTAAGCCTCAGTCTCACCCTTACCCTAACTCTAACCCTAACCCTAACCCTCACCCTCACCCTCACTCTCACCCTAACCCTAACCCTCACCCTAACCCGCACCCTAACTCTAACCCTCACCCCAACAATAACACTAACCGTAACCATCACCCTCACCCTAAACCTAACTCTCCCCCACAACCTAACACTCAACCTCAACCCAAACCTCACCCTAACCCTAACACTCACCCTAACCCTAACTCTCAACGTAACCCTCACCATAACCCTAACGTTAACCCCAACCCTATCCCTCACCATTCCCCTAACACTCACCGGAAACCTAACCCTCACCCACACTCTAACCCTCACCCTCACCCGAACACTCACACTCACCCGAACCCTCAACCTCACCCTAACCCTAACCCTAACACTGACCATAACCCTAACCCTAACCCTTACACTCACCCTAAACCTTACCCTAACCCTAACCCTCACCCTCACCCTAACACTCACTGTCACCCTAACACTACTCCGTAACCTAATCCTCACCCACACCCTAACCTTCAACCTCTCCCGAACACTCACACTCACCTGAAACCTCACCTTCACTCTAACCCTCATCCTCACACTAAACATCACCCTAACACTAACCCTCACCCTAAACCCAACCCTAACACTCACCCTAACACTAACCCTCAAACTAAAACTCACCCTCACTTTAATCCTCAACCTAAACCTTTCCCTAACACTTACCTTATCAAAACCCTCACCCTCACTCTCACCCTAACCCTCACCCTCACCCTAGCCCTCACCCTAACCTTAACCCTCAACCTAATATTAACCCTCACACTAACCCTATCACTAACCCTCACCCTCTCCCTAACCCTAAACCTAAACCTAACTAACCATCACTGTAACACTAACCCTAACAGTCACCCTAACGCTAACCCTCACCCTAACCCTAACCCTAACGCTAACCCTAACTCTCATCCTTACCCTCACACTAACACTCACGTTAACCCTAAACTTCAATTTCACCCTAACCCTCACACTAACCCTTAAGGTCACCCTACCACTAACACTAAACCTCACACTATACCTAACCCTCACCCTCACACTATCCCGAACCCTAACCCTAAACCTCACATTCACCCTAGCCCTCACCCTAACCCTAATCCTAAACCTAACTCTCACCCTAAAATTAACCCTCACCCTCACTCTAAACTTCACCCTCACCATAACCCTAACACTAACCCTCAACCTCACCTGCAGCCTAAGCGAAACCCTAACCATATCCCTAACCCTAACTCTGACCCTCGCACTCACCCTAACCCTAACCCTAACCCTCACACTCACTCTCACCGTCACCCTCACTCTCACCCTCACCCTAACCCTAACCCTCACCCTAACGCTAACTCTCACCCCAAACCTAACCCTAACCCAAAACCCTCACCCTAACACTAACCCTAACCCTAACTTGCAGGGTAACAATAACCCTAACCCTAAATCTAACCCTAATCCTCACCCTCAACGTAACACTCACCCTAACCCTCACCCTAAACCTAACACTAACCCTAACTCTCACCCACACCCTTAACCTCACCGTAACCCTATCCCTCACCCACACCCTAACCGTCACCCTCACCCTCACACTAACTCTAACCCTAACCTTAACACTCACCCTCAAACTCATCCTCACTCTAACCTTAACTCTATCCCTAAACCTCACCCTAACCCTAACCCTCACCATAACCCTAACCCTAACCCTCACCCTCACACTAACCTGAACCCTAAGCCTAACACTCACCCTAAACCTCACCATAATCCTAACGCTAACCCTAACCCTCAACCTCACCTTAAATATCACCTTAACCCTAACCCACACGCTAACCCTAACCCTAACCCTAACCTTCAACCTAACCCACACCCACACCCTAACCCTCACAATCTCCCGAGCCCTCACACTCACCCTAACCCTCACCCTCACCCTAAACATCACTCTAACCGTAACCCTCACCCTAACCCTAACGGTAACAATCACTCTAACTCTCACACTCACCTTCACCCTCAACTTCACCCTCACCCTCACCCTAACCCTCACAATCACATTAGCCCACAACCTACCCATAACCCTCACCCTAACCCTAATCCTCATCCTCAGGGTAAACCTAAACCTAACCATAAGCCTCACCCTCACCCGAACCCTCACCATAACCCTACCCCTAACCCTAACTATAACCCTAACCATAACCCTAAACCTAACCCTCACCCTAACCCTAACCCTAAAACTCACCCTAAACCTAACCGTAACCCTAACTTTCACCCTCACCCGAACTCTAACCCTCAACCTAACCCTAACCCTAATAAGAACCCTAAACCTAATCCTAAACCTAACCCTCACCCTCAACCTAACCCTTAACCTAACCCTAACCCTCACTCTAATCCTAACCCTCACACTCACCCTAACCCTCACCCTCAGTCTAACACTCACCCTAACCCTAAGCCCAACCCTCATCCTAAACCTAAATCTCAGCCTAAGTCTAAACAAAACCCTAACCCTCACCCTCATCCTAAACATCACCCTAACCCTAACCCTCACCCTAAGCTTACCCCTAACCCTTATGTAACCGAAACCCTCACCCTCAACCTCACCCTCACCATAACCCTAAACACACCCCTCAGCCTAACCTTTATCCTAAACCTAACCCTAACCAGAACCCTCATCCTAAACCTAACCCTCCCCCTAACACTAAATCTAACTCTAAACCTCACCCTAACCCTAACCCTCACCCTGATCCTCACCCTAACCCTCACCCTCTCACTAACCCTAACCCTAACACTAACCCTCACCCTAAGCCTAACGCTAACACTAAACCACACTCTCAACCTAAAACTCACCCTAACCCTAACCCTCACGCAAACCCTTACCCTCACCCTCACCTGAACCTTCACACTCACCCTAACCCTCAACTTCACCCTAAATATCGTCCTAAACCTAACCATCACCTTAACCTTAACCCTAAACCTCACATTAACTCTCACCCACACCCTAACCCTCACACTCACCCCAACCCTCACACGCACCCTAACCCTCACCCTCACCCTAAACATCACCCTAACCTTAACCCTCACCCTAACCCTAACCGTCACCCTAATCCTCACCCTCACACTCAACATCACCCTCAGTCTAACCCTCACCATCACCCTAGCCCTCACCCTAACCCTATCCTCACCCTAACCCTAACTCTCCCCCTAAGCCTAACCCTAACCCTAACCCTCACCCTCAGCCTAACACTAAACCTAAACCTAACCCTCACCCTCACCCTTACCTTAAACCTTATCCTAACCCTAACCCTAACCCTAACTATAACCCAAACCCTAAGTCTAACCCTAACCCTCACCCTATCCCTAAACCTAACCCTCACCCTAACCCTAACCCTAAACCTCAACCGCAACCTAAACCTAACCCTAGCCCTAACCCTCACCCTAAACCTCACCCTAAAACTAACGCTAACCCTAAACTTCACTCTCACCATAACCCTCACGCTAACCCTAACCCTCAACCTGACTCTCAGACTAACCATAAACCTAACCCTAATGCTAACCCTAACTCTCACACTCACCCTCACCCTGAATCTAACCCTAACCCTAACACTAACCCTTACCCAAACCCTAACCCTCACCCTCAGCCTAACCCTAACCCTAAACGTAAACCTAACCGTCAGCATCACCATCAACCGCAGCCTAAACCTCACCCTAACACTAACCCTAAACCTCACCCTAACCCTAACCCTAACCCTAAACCTCACCCTCATCCTCACCCTCACCCTCACCCTCACCAATACTCTAAACCTAACCCTAACCCTAACACTTACACTAAACCTAACTCTCACGCTAACACTCTCCCTAACACTAACACTAACCCTCACCGTCACCCTAACCCTCACCCTGACCTTAGCCCTCACCCACACCCTAACCCTCACCCTCACCTGAACCCTCACCCTCACCCTAAGCCTAACCTAACCATAACCATAATACGAAACAAAACGCTCACCCTCACCCTCACCCTAATCGTAACCCAAACCTAACCCTCACCCTATCCCTCACCCTCACCCTCACCCTCATCCTATCCCTCACCCTCG
Source organism: Dipodomys spectabilis (assembly GCF_019054845.1). NCBI lineage: Eukaryota > Metazoa > Chordata > Mammalia > Rodentia > Heteromyidae > Dipodomys > Dipodomys spectabilis. The sequence goes on along the minus strand of NW_024871021.1, from coordinate 2,727,712 downwards.
CCCTCACACTCACCCTCACACTCGCCCTCACCCTATCCTTCACCCTCAACCTAACCCTCCATCTCACCCTAGCTCTCACCCTAACCCTAACCCTCACCCTAAGCCTAAACATCATCCCCAGAATAACCCTAAACCTAAACCTCACCCACAATTTCACCCTCACCCTAACCCTAACCATAACCCTAAACCTAATCCTAACTACAAACCTAACCCTAACCCTAACCCTAACCTTCACAATAACTCTAACCCTAGACCTAACCCTCACCCTAAATCTAACCCTCACACACACCCTAACCCAATGCCTCACGCTAACCCTAACTGTAAAAATAAACCTAACCCTAACACAAACTCTCACCCTCACCCTAACCCTAAACCTAACCCTAACCTTAAACCTCACCTTCAAACTAGCTCTAACCTTAACGCTAAACCTAACCCTAAAACTCGCCCTAATCCTAACCTTAACCCTAAATCTAACACTCACCCTAACCCTAACCCTAAACCTCATCCTAACCCTAACCCTCACCCTAATCCTAACCCTAACCATCACCCTAACCCTCACCCTCACCCTCACCCTCACCCTCACACTCACCCACACCTTAACCCTCAGCTTCACCCTAAACATCACCCTATCGCTAATCTTCACCCTCTCCCTTACCTAACTGAAACGCCCAACCTTCAACCTCAATCTCACCCTAACCTTCAACCTCACCCTAGCCCTTGCCCTAAACCTAATCCTAACCCTAACCCTAACCCTCAACCTCACCCAAATCCTCAACCTCAGCCGAATCCTTACCCTAACCCTAATACTAAATCTAACACTCACACTCACCCTCACCCCAAACCTAACCCTAACACTAACCCACACCCTAACCCTAAACCTAACCCTAACCCTAACCCACACACTAACCCTAACACTAAACCTCACCCTCAAATTCACCCTAACCCTAACTCTATCCCTAAAGCTCACACTAACCCTAACCCAAAACCTAACCCTAACACTAACCCTCAACCTCACACTAGCCCTAACCCTAACCCTAACACTCACCCTAAACCTCACCCTAACCCTAACGCTAACCCTAACCCTCACCCTCACCTTAAATCTCACCGTAACCCTAACCCTCACCCACACCTTAATCCTCACACTCACTCTAACCCTCACGCTCACCCTAAATATCCCCTAACCCTAACTCTCAACGTAATCCTAACCCTCACCCCAAACCTCACCCTAACCCTCACCCACACCCTAACCCTCACCCTCACCAGAACCCTCACACTCACCCTAAGCCTCCCCCTCACCCTAAACATCAACCTAAACGTAAACCTCACCCTAACCCTAATCCAAACCCTCACCCTCACCCTCAACCTAACCCTCACCCTCACCTTCACCCTCAATCTTACCCTCACATGCAACCATACCCTATCCCTCACCCTCACCCTCACCTCAGCCTAAACCTCACCCTAACACTAACACTAACCCTCACCCTAACCCTAACCCCCACCCTCACCCTAAATCTCACCCTCACCCTCACCCTAACTCAAACCCTAACCCTAACCCTAACCCTGACCCTAAACCTAACTCTAACCCTAACCCTCACCCTAACCCTAACCTTCACCGTCACCCTAAACCTCACCCTAACACTTACCTTCACCCTAACTCTAACCCTAAACCTAAATCTAATCTTCACACTAACTGAAACCTAACGCTAACCCTCAACCTGACCCTCACCAGAACCCTAACCCTAAACTTCACCCTAACGCTAACCAAACCCTAACCCTAACCCTCACCCTAACCCTCACCATAACCCTAACATTCACCATAACCCTACCCCTCACACACACCCTAACCCTAATGTTAATCCTATCCCTAACCCGCACCCTAACCCTAACGTTAAACCTCACCATAACCCTAAACCTCACGCTAACCCTCACACTCACCCTAATCCTCACCCTAACACTAACCCTAACTCGAACCTAACCGAAACCCTCACTCTCAGCCTCACCCTCACCTTAACCCTAAACCTAAACCCAACCCTCACCCTAACCCTAACCCTAAACCTCACCCTCATCCTAACCCTAACCCTAACCCTCACCCAAAACCTCAACCTAACACTAACGCTAACCCTAACCCTAACCCTCACCCTAACCCTAACAGTCAAGCTAACCCTCACCCTCACCCTAATCCTCACCCTTACACTAACCCGAACTCTTACCTAACCAAAGCACTCACCCTCACCCTCAACCTCACCCTAACCCTCACCCTCACCCTAGCCCTCATCCTCACCCTCAAACTCATCCTAACACAAACCCTAACCCTAATCCTAACCCTAACACTCACACTCACCCTTACAATAGCCCAAACCCTAATCCTAACCCTCATCAGCACCCTCACCCTAACCCTAACGCTAAACCTCACCCTTAACCTAACCCTCACTCTAACCCTAAACCTCATCCTCACCCTCACCCTAATCCTAACCCTAACACTAATCCTAACCCTCATCCTCAACCTAACCCTCACCCTTACCCAAAACCTAACCCTTACCCTCACCCTAACCCTAACCCTAATCCTCACACTAACCCTAAGCTTCATCCTAACCCTAACGCTAACCCTAACCGTCACCCTCACCCTCAGCATAACTCTAACCCTAACCCTAAACCTAACCCTAAACCTAATCCTCACCCTCACACTCACCCTCAACCTAAGCCTAACCCTCACCCTAACCCTAACCCTAACTCTCAACCTTACCCTCACACTAACACTCACGCTAACCCTAAATTTCAATCTCACCCTAAAACTCACCCTAACCCTTAAGCTCACCCTAACAATAACCCTAAACCTCACACTAAACCTAACCCTCACCCTCACACTAACCCTAACCCTAACCCTAAACATCACTTTCACCCTAGCCCTCACCCTAACCCTAATCCTAACCCTAACTCTCACCCTAACCCTAACCGTCACCCTCACCCTAAACTTCACACTCACCATAACACTAACCCTAAACCTAACCCTCACCCTCACCCTCAGCCTAACCGAAACCCTAACCATATTTGTAACCCTAACTCTGACCCTCGCCCTCACCCGAACCCTAACCCTAAACCTCATCCTCACCCTCAATCTCAACCTCACTCTCACCCTCACCCTCACCCTCACCCTAACCCTAACCCTCACCCTAACGCTAACCCTCACCCTAAACCTAACCCTAACCCAAAACCCTCACCCTAACACTAACCCTAACCCTAACCTGCAGGGTAACAATAACCCTAACCCTAATGCTAACCCTAACCCTCACCTTCAACCAAACCCTCACCCTAACCCTTACCCTTTCCATAACCCTAACCCTAACACTAACTCTAACCCTCACAGGAATCCTAACCTTCACCCTAACCAAGACCGTACCCCTCAGCCTAACACTCACCATAACCCTAACCCTAACCCTAACTTTAACCCTCACCCTCAACCCAACCCTAACCCTAACACCCTAACTTTAACCCTCAGCTAACCCTCACCCTCAGCCTAAACATAACCCTAACCATTATCCTAACCCTAACTCTGAACCTCACCCTCACCCTAATCCTAACACTAAACCTCACCCTCACCCTCACTCTCACCCTCACTCTTACACTCACCCTCACCCTCACCCTCACCCTAACCCTAACGCTAAACCTAACCATAAACCTAAAGCTAATCCTCACACTAACTGAAACCTTACCCTAACCCTCAACCTGACCCTCACCCTAACCCTAACACTAAACCTCACCCTAACCCTAACAGTCACGCTAACCCTCACCCTCACCCAAATCCTCACCCTAACGCTAATCTTCACACTCTCCCTTACCTCACCGAAACCCCCAACCTTCAACCTCAATCTCACCCTAACCCTCAACCTCACCCTAGCCCTCACCCTAAACCTAACCCTAACCCTCAACCTCACCCAAATCCTCAACCTCAGCCGAATGAATCCTAACCCTAACCATAATACTAAATCTAACACTCACCCTCACCCTCAACCCAACCCTAACCCTAACACTAACCTTCACGCTAACCCTAAACCTAACACTAACCCTAACCCAAACACTAACATTAACCCTAACCCTAACCTTATACCTCACCCTCAACTTCACCCTAACTCTAACTCTATCCCTAAACCTCACCATAAACCTAACCCTCAAACTAACCCAAACCCTAAACCTCAACCTCACAATAGCTCTAACCCTAAACCTAACACTCACCCTAAACCTCACCCTAACCCTAACGCTAAACCTAACCCTCACCCTCACCTTAAATCTCACCGTAACCCTAACCCTCACCCACACCTTAATCCTCACACTCACTCTAACCCTCACGCTCACCCTAAATATCCCTTAACCCTAACCCTCACCGTAATCCTAACCCTTACCTCAAACCTCACCCTAACACTCACCCACAACCTAACCTTCACCCTCACCAGAACCCTCACACTCACCCTAAGCCTCACCCTCACCCTAAACATCACCCTAACCGTAAACCTCACACTAACCCTATTCCTAACCCTCCCCCTCCCCCTCAACCTCACCCTCACACTCATCTTCACCCTCACTCTCACCCTCACATTCAGCCTCACCCTATTCCTCACCCTCACACTCACCTCAGCCTCACCCTCACCCTAACACTAACCCGAACCCTCACCCTAACCCTAACCCTCACCCTCACCCTAAACCTCACCGTCACTCTCACCCTAACTCAAATCCTAACCCGAACCCTAACCCTTACCCTAAACATAACTCTAACCCTAACCCTCACCCTAAACCTCACCCTAACACTTAAATTCACCCTAACACTAAACCTAAACCTAAACCTAATCCTCACACTAACTGAAACCTAACCCTAACCCTTAACCTGACCCTCACCACAACCCTAACCCTAAAATTCAGCCTAACGCTAACCCAAACCATACCCCGAACCCTCCCCCTAAACCTCAACATAACCCTAACCCTCACCCTAACCCTACCCCTCACACACACCCTAACCCTAACATTAACCCTATCCCTAACCCGCACCCTAACCCTAACATTAAACCTCACCCTAACCCTAACCTCACGCTAACCCTCACCCTCACCCTAATCCTCACCCTAACCCTTACTTAACCGAAACACTCATGCTCACCCTCAAACTCACCCTAACCCTCACCCTCAACCTAGCCCTCATCCTCACCCTCACCCTCATCCTAACCCAAACCCTAACCCTAATCCTAACCCTAACACTCACCCTCACCCTTACAATAACACTAACCCTAATCCTAAACCTCATCGGCACCCTCACCCTAACCCTAACGCTAAACCTCACCCTTAACCTAACCCTAACTCTAAGCCTAAACCTCATACTCACCCTCACCCTAATCCTATCACTAACACTAATCCTAACCCTCATCCTCAACCTAACCCTCACCCTTACCCAAACCCTAACACTTACCCTCACCCTAACACTAACCCTAACCCTCACACTAACCCTAAACTTCACTCTAACCTTAACGCAAACCCTAACCCTCAACCTCACCCTCAAACTCAGCTTAACTCTAACCCTAACCCTAAACCTAACCCTAAACCTAATCCTCACCCTCACCCTCACCGTCAACCTAACCCTAAACCTCACCCTAAACCTAACCCTAACTCTCAACCTTACCCTCACACTAACACTCACGCTAACCCTAAACTTCAATCTCACCCTAACCCTCACCCTAACCCTTAAGCTCACCCTAACACTAACACTAAACCTCACACTAAACCTAACCCTCACCCTCACACTAAGCCTAACCCTAACCCTAAACCTCACCTTCACCCTAGTCCTCACCCTAACCCTAATCCTAAACCTAACTCTCACCCTAACCGTAACCCTCATCCTCACCCTAAACTTCACCTTCACCATAACCCTAACCCTAACCCTCACCCTCACCCTCAGCCTAACCGAATCCTTAACCATATTCCTAACCCTAACTCTGACCCTCGCCCTCACCCGAAACCTAACCCTAACCCTCATCCTCACCCTCACTCTCACTCTCACCCTCACCCTCACCTAACCCTAACCCTCACCCTAAGCTAACCCTCACCCTAAAACTAACCCTAACCCAAAACCCTCACCCTAACACTAACCCTAACCCTAACCTGCAGGGTAACAATAACCCTTACCCTCATGCTAACCTTAACCCTCACCTTCAACCTAACCCTCACCCTTAACCTTACCTTCACCGTAACCCTAACCCTAACACTAACACTAAGCCTCACAGTAATCCTAAACCTCACCCTAACCCTAACCCTACCCCTCAGCCTAACCCTCACCATAACCCTAACCCTAACCCTAACTTTAACCCTCACCCTCACCCTAAACCTAACCCTAACCCTCACCCAAACATTAACCCTCAGCCTAACGCTATCACCATCACTCTCACCCTCAGCCTAAACATAACCCTATTATCCTAACCCTAACTCTGACCCTCACCCTCACCCTAACCCTAACACTAACCCTCACCCTCACCCTCAGTCTCACTCTCACTCTCACTCTCAGCCTCACCCTCACCCCCACCCTAAACCTAACCCTCAACCTAACCCTAACCCCAACCCTCACCCTATCCCTCACCGTAACCCTAACCCTCACCCTAACCCTAACCCTCACCCACACCCTAACCCTAACGCTAACCCTATCACTAACCCAAACCCTAACCCTAACACTAAACCTCACCCTAACACTAAACCTCATGCTAACCCTCACCCTCACCCTAATCCTCACCCTAACCCTAACCCTAACTCTTTTTTTTTCTTTTTTTTTTAATTTAATTTTATTTTATTTGTGAACATACTGTACAGAGGAGTTACAGTTACATGGGCAGGATAATGCGTACATTTCTTACCAAGCATTGCAGCCTCCTCCTTTGTTTATCCTTCACATCCCTTCCCAGCCTCCCCCCTCCCCCCCTAATCCCAATCCTTCTCCTTCCCCCCCTCCCCCCCCCCCCCGCACCAACGTTGTAACGCTCCTTTTGGACATGACAACTTGTACTTCTCATTGTTGCAACAGGTCCACCTGTATCCTTAAACAACTGGTTTTTCCCCATCTCCTCTACAAGTTATACTGACATCAAATATAGTGAAAGCAGGGGTTATACTGTGGAGGAGGGACATACAAAGCAACAAAGAGATAATCTTATAAATGTGTTAGAAACACATGCATGAAAGAAAAAAAAACATTAAAATACACATCTAAGTGTTCATTTTCCTGACATCACATTATCTGACCTTTTCCGCTTGACTCATACATATACTAGATATTACAAATAAGGGAAACCATGGGACCTACGTTTCTTTGGGCCTGGCTTACTTCACTTAATATAATTTTTTCCAAGTTTTTCCATTTCCTAACAAATGGGGCAATGTCATTCTTTCTGATGGAGGCATAGAATTCCATTGTGTATATATACCACATTTTCTTGATCCATTCATCTACTGAGGGGCATCTGGGTTGGTTCCATATCTTAGCTATGGTAAATAATGCTTCAATAAACATAGTTGTGCTGGTAGCTTTAGTGTGGTCTTATTTGTAAACATTAGGGTAAATGCCCAAAAGTGGGATTGCTGGGTCATAGGGGAGCTCTATGTGAAGTCTTTTGAGGAACCTCCATACTGCTTTCCAAAGTGGTTGAACAAGTTTACATTCCCACCAACAATGAAGTAAGGTTCCTTTCTGTCCACATCCTAACCCTAACTCTTAACTAACTGAAACCCTAACCCTCACCCCCACTGTCCCCTTAACCCTCACCGTCGCCATAGCCCTCATCCTCACCCTCACCCTAACAGTAACCCTCACCCTCAACCTCACCCTAACCCTAAACCTAACCCTAACCTTAACCCTCACCTTCAACCTAGCTCTAACCTTAACAATAAACCTAACCCTAAAACTCACCCTAATCCTAACCTTAAACCTAAATCTAACACTCACCCTAACCCGAACCCTAAACCTCAGCCTAAACCTAAACTTTACCCCTCAGCCTAACCTTCATCCTAACTCTAACCCTAACCCGAACCCTCATCCTAACCGTAACCCTCACCCTAACCCTAACCCTAACCCTCACACTAACCCTAACCCTCAGCCTCACCCTCAACCTCATTCTCACCATCACCTTAACCCTCAGCTTCACCCTAAACATCACCCTAACGCTAAACTTCACCCTCTCCCTTACCTAACCGAAACTCCCAAACTTCAACCTCAATCTCACCCTAACCCTCAACCTCACCCTAGCCCTTACCCTAAACCTAACCCTAACCCTAACCCTAACCCTCAACCTCACCCAAATCCTCAACCTCAGCCGAATCCTAACCCTAACCCTAATACTAAATCTAACACTCACACTCACCCTCACCTTCACCCCAACACTAACTCTAACACTAACCTTCACCCTAACCCTAAACCTAACCCTAACCCTAAACCACACACTAAACGTAACCCTAAACCTCACCCTCAACTTCACCCTAACCCTAACTCTATCCCTAAACCTCAACCTAAGCCTAACCCTCAACCTAACCCTAACCCTAACGCTCAACCTCACACTAGCCCTAAACCTAACCCTAACACTCACCCTAAACCTCATCCTAACCCTAACGCTAACCCCAACACTCATCCTCACCTTAAATCTCACCGTAACCCTAACCCTCACCCACACCTTAATCCTCACACTCACTCTAACCCTCACGCTCACCCTAAATATCCCCTAACTCTAACCCTCACCGTAATCCTAACCCTAACCCCAAACCTCACCCTAACCCTCACCCACACCCTAAACCTCACTCTCACTAAAACCCTCACACTCCCCCTAAGCCTCACCCTCACCCTAAACATCACCCTAACCATAAACCTCACCCTAACTGTAAACCTCACCCTAACCCTAATCCTAACCCTCACCCTCACCCTCAACCTCAAAATCAACCTAATCCTAACCCTCAACCTAACCCTAAACCTAAACCTAAACCTAATCCTCACACTAACTGAAACCTTACCCTAACCCTCAACCTGACCCTTACCCTAACTCTAACCCTAAATTTCAACCTAATGGTAACCCAAACCCTAACCCCAACCCTCACCCTAAAACTCACCGTAACTCTAACCCTCACCCTAACCCTAACCCTCACCCACACCCTAACCCTAACGCTAGCCCTATCCCTAACCCAAACCCTAACCCTAACACTAAACCTCCCCCTAACCCTACCCCTCAGGCTAAACCTCACCCTCACCCTAATCCTAACCCTAACCCTTACCTAACCGAAACACTCACCCTCACCCTCAACCTCATCCTAACCCTCACCCTCACCCTAGCCGTCACCCTCACCCTCACCATCATACTAACCCAAACGCTAACCTTAATCCTAACCCTAACACTCACCCTCACCCTTACAGTAACCCTAACCCTAATCCTAACACTCATCGGCACCCTCACCCTAACCCTAACGCTAAACCTCACCCTTAAACTAACCTCACTCTAATCCTAAACCTCACACTCACCCTCACTCTAATCCTAAACCTAACACTAATCCTAACACACACACTAACCCTAACCCTAGCCCTAAGCCTAAACCTCACCCTCAACTTCACTCTAACCCTAACTCTATCCCTAAACCTCACCCAAAACCTAACCCTAACCCTCAACCTCACCCAAATCCTCAACCTCAGCTAATCCTAACTTTAACCCTAATACTTAATCTAACACTCACCCTCACCCTCACCCCAACCCTAACCCTAACACTAACCCTCACCCTAACCCTAAACCTAACCCTAATCCTAACCCACACACTAACCCTAACCCTAACCCTAACCCTAAACCTCACCCTCAACTTCACTCTAACCCTTACTCTATCCCTAAACCTCACCCTAAACCTAACCCTAACCCTAACCCTAACCCTCAACCTCACCCAAATCCTCAACCTCAGCTAATCCTAACTCTAACCCTAATACTTAATCTAACACTCACCCTCACCCTCACCCCAACCCTAACCCTAACACTAACCCTCACCCTAACCCTAAACTTAAACCTAACCCTAACCCACACACTAACCCTAACCCTAACCCTAAACCTCACCCTGAACTTCACCCTAACCCTAACTCTATTCCTAAACCTCACCCTAAGCCTAACCCTAAATCTAACCCTAAGCCTAACCCTCAACCTCACACTAGTCCTAACCCTAACCCTAACACTCACCCTAAACCTCACCCTAACCCTAACGCTAACCCTAACCCTCACCCTCACCTTAAATCTCACCGTAACCCTAACCCTCACCCACACCTTAATCCTCACACTCACTCTAACCCTCACGCTCACCCTAAATATCCCCTAACCCTAACCCTCACCGTAATCCTAACCCTAAACTCAAACCTCACCCTAACCCTCACCCACACTCTAACCCTCACCCTCACTAGAACCCTCACACTCACCCTAAGCCTCACCCTCACCCTAAACATCACCCTAACCGTAAACCTCACCCTAACCCTATTCCTAACCCTCACCCTCACCCTCAACCTCACCCTCACACTCATCTTCACCCTCACTCTCACCCTCACCTTCAGCCTCACCCTATTCCTCACCCTCACCCTCACCTCAGCCTCACCCTCACCCTAACACTAACCCTAACCCTCACCCTAAACCTAACCCTCACTTTCACCCTAAACCTCACCATCACCCACACCCTAACTCAAACCCTAACCCGAACCCTAAACCTTACCCTAACACTTACCTTCACCCTAACCCTAACCCTAAACCTAAACCTAATCCTCACACTAACTGAAACCTAACCCTAACCCTCAACCTGACCCTCACCATAACCCTAACCCTAAACTTCACCCTAACTCTAACCCAAACCCTACCCCAAACCCTCCCCCTAACCCTCAACATAACCCTAACCCTCACCCTAACCCTACGCCTCACACACACCCTAACCCTAACGTTAACCCTATCCCTAACCCACACACTAACCCTAACATTAAACCTCACCCTAACCCTAACCCTCACGCTAAAACTCACCCTCACCCTAATCCTCACCCTAACCATAATCCTAACTCTTACCTAACCGAAACCCTCGCTCTCCGACTTACCCTCACCCTAACCCTAAACCTAAAACTAAATCTCACCCTAACCCTAACCCTAAAGCTCACCCTCACCCTAAACCTAACCCTAACCCTCACCCTAATCCTCAACCTAACCCTAACCCTCACCCCAACCCTAACACTAAAACTCACCCTAACCCTAACCCTCACGCTAGCCCTCACCCTCACCCTAATCCTCACCCTAACCCTTACCTAACCGAAACACTCACCCTCACCCTCAACCTCACCCTAACCCTCACCCTCACCCTAGCCCTCACCCTCACCCTCACCATCATACTAACCCAAACCCTAACCTTAATCCTAACACTAACACTCACCCTCACCCTTACAGTAACCCTAACCCTAATCCTAACCCATATTGGCACACTCAACCTAACCCTAACGCTAAACCTCACCCTTAACCTAACCTCACACTAACCCTAAACCTCACCCTCACCCTCACCCTAATCCTAAACCTAACACTAATTCTAAACCTCATCCTCAACCTAACCCTCACCCTTACCCAAACCCTAACACTTACCCTCACCCTAACACTAACCCTAACCCTCACACTAACCCTAAGCTTCAGACTAACCCTAACGCTAACCCTAACCCTCACACTCACCCTCACCCTCAGCCTAAATCTAACCCTAACCCTAAACCTAACTCTAAACCTAATCCTCACCCTCACCCTCACCCTAACCCTCACCCTCACCCTCACCCTAACCCTAACCCTAACCCTAACCCTAACTCTCACTTACCCTCATACTAACACTCACACTAACCCTAAACTTCAATCTCACCCTAACCCTCACCCAAACCCTTAAGCTCACCCTAACACTAACCCTAAACCTCACACTAAACCTAACCCTCACCCTCACACTAACCCTAACCCTAACCCTAAACCTCACCTTCACCCTAGCCCTCACCCTAACCCTAATCCTAACCATAACTCTCACCCTAACCCTAACCCTCACACTCACCCTAAACTTCACCCTCACCATAACCCTAACCATAACCCTAACCCTCACCCTCACCCTCAGCCTATCCGAAACCCTAACCATATTCCTAACCCTAACTCTGACCCTCGCCCTCACCCGAACCCTAACCCTAACCCTCATCCTCACTCTCACTCTCACCCTCACTCTCACCCTCACCCTCAGCCTAACCCTAACCCTCACCCTAACGCTAACCCTCACCCTAAACCTAACCCATACCCAAAACCCTCACCCTAACACTAACCCTAACCCTAACCTGCAGGGTAACAATAACCCTAACCCTAATGCTAACCCTAACCCTCACCTTCAACCTATCCCTCATCTTAACCCTTACCCTCACAGTAACCCTAACCCTAACCCTAACACTAATCCTCATAGCAATCCTAAACCTCACACTAACCCTAACCCTAACCCTCAGCCTAACCCTCACCATAACCCTAAGCCTAATCCTAATTTTAACCCTCACCCTCACCCTAACCCTAACCCTAACCCTCACCCTAACATTAACCCTCAGCCTAACGCTAACCCTCACCCTCACCCTCACCCTCAGCCTAAACATAACCCTAACCATTATCCTAACCCTAACTCTGACCCTCACCCTCACCCTAACCCTAACACTAAACCTCACCCTCACCCTCACTCTCACCCTCACTCTCACTCTCACCCTCACCCTCACCCTCATCCTAACCCTAACCCACGACCTAAACCTAAACCTAAACCTAAACTTAATCCTCACACTAACTGAAACCTTACTCTAACCCTCAACCTGACCCTCACCCTAACCCTAACCCTAAACTTCAACCTAATGCTAACCCAAACCCTAACCCTAACCCTCACCCTAACCCTCAACGTCACCCGAACCCTCACCCTAACCCTAACGCTAACCCTATCCCTAACCCAAACCCTAACCCTAACACTAAACCTCACCCTCACCATCACCCTAACCCTCACCCTTACCATAGCCCTCATCCTCACCCTCACCCTAACCGTAAACCTCACCCTCAACCTCACCCTAACCCTAAACCTAACCCTAACCTTAACCAACACCTTCAACCTAGCTCTAACCTTAACCCTAAACCTAACCCTAAACCTTACCCTAATCCTAACCTTAAACCTAAATCTAACACTCCCCCTAACCCTAACCCTAAACCTCAGCCTAACGCTAAACTTTACCCCTCAGCCTAACCTTCATCCTAACTGTAACCCTAACCCGAACCCTCATCCTAACTGTAACAATCACCCTAACCCTAAACCTCACCCACACCCTAACCCTAACGCTAGCCCTATCCCTAACCCAAACCCTAACACTAACACTAAACCTCACCCTAACCCTAACCCTCACGCTAACCCTCACCCTCACCCTAATCCTCACCCTAACCCTTACCTAACCAAAACACTCACCCTCACCCTCAACCTCACCCTAACCCTCACCCTCACCCTAGCCCTCACCCTCACCCTCACCGTCATACTAACCCAAACCCTAACCTTAATCCTAACCCTAACACTCACAATCACCCTTACAGTAACCCTAACCCTAATCCTAACCCTCACCGACACCCTCACCCTAACCCTAACGCTAAACCTCACCCTTAACCTAACCTCACTCTAACCCTAAACCTCACCCTCACCCTCACCCTAATCCTAAACCTAATACTAATCCTAACCCTCATCCTCAACCTAACCCTCACCCTTACCCAAACATTTACCCTCACCCTAACACTAACCCTAACCCTCACTCTAACCCTAAGCTTCAGACTAACCCTAACGCTAACCCTAACCCTCACACTCACCCTCACCCTCAGCCTAAATCTAACCCTAACCCTAAACCTAACTCTAAACCTAATCCTCACCCTCACCCTCAACCTCACCCTAACCCTAACCCTCACCCTAACGCTAACCCTAACCCTAACCCTACCTCTCACTTACCCTCATACTAACACTCACGCTAACCCTAAACTTCAATCTCACCCTAACCCTCAACATAACTCTTAAGCTCACCCTAACACTAACCCTAAACCTCACACTAAACGTAACCCTCACCCTCACACTAACACTAACACGAACCCTAAACCTCACCTTTACCCTAGCCCTCACCCTAACCCTAATACTAACCCTAACTCTCACCCTAACACTAACCCTCACCCTCACCCTAAATTTCACCCTCACCATAACCCTAACCCTAACGATCACCCTCACCCTCACCCACAGCCTAACCGAAACCCTAACCATATTCCTAACCCTAACTCTGACCCTCGCCCTCACCCTAACCCTAACCCTAACCCTCATCCTCACCCTCATTCTCACCCTCACTCTCACACACACCCTCAACCTCACCCTAACCCTCACCCTAACGCTAACCCTCAGCCTTAAACTAACCCTAACCCAAAACCGTCACCCTAACACTAACCCTATCCCTAACCTACAGGGTAACAATAACCCTAACCCTAATGCTAACCCTAACCCTCACCTTCAACCTAACCCTCACCCTAACCCTTAACCTCACCGTAACCCTAACCCTAACACTAACACTAACCCTCAGAGTAATACTAACCTTCAACCTAATGCTAAGCCTCAGCCTAACCCTCACCATAACCCTAACCCTAACCCTAACTTTAAACCTCACTCTCACCCTAACCCTAACCCTAACCCTAACCCTCACCCTAACATTAACCCTCAGCCTAACGCTAACATTCACCCTCACCCTCACCCTCAGGCTAACCGTAACACTAACCATAATCCTAACCCTAATTCTGACCCTCAACCACACCCTAAACCTAACCCTAACCCTCACCCTCACCCTCACTCTCACCCTCACTCTCACTCTCACCCTCACCCTCACCCTAACCCTATCCTTCAACCTAACCCTAAACCTAAACCTCAGCCGAATCCAAACCCTAATCCTAATACTAAATCTAAGACTCACCCTCACCCTCAACCCAACCCTAACCCTAACACTAACCCTCACCCTAACCCTAAACCTAACCCTAATCCTAACCCACACACTAACCCTAACCCTAACCCTAACCCTAAACCTCACCCTCAACTTCACCCTAACCCTTACTCTATCCCTAAACCTCACCCTAAACCTAACCCTAACCCTAACCCTCAACCTCACCCAAATCCTCAACCTCAGCTAATCCTAACTCTAACCCTAATACTTAATCTAACACTCACCCTCACCCTCACCCAACCCTAACCCTAACACTAACCCTCACCCTAACCCTAAACTTAAACCTAACCCTAACCCACACACTAACCCTAACCCTAACCCTAAACCTCACCCTGAACTTCACCCTAACCCTAACTCTATTCCTAAACCTCACCCTAAGCCTAACCCTAAATCTAACCCTAAGCCTAACCCTCAACCTCACACTAGCCCTAACCCTAACCCTAACACTCACCCTAAACCTCACCCTAACCCTAACGCTAACCCTAACCCTCACCCTCACCTTAAATCTCACCGTAACCCTAACCCTCACCCACACCTTAATCCTCACACTCACTCTAACCCTCACGCTCACCCTAAATATCCCCTAACCCTAACCCTCACCGTAATCCTAACCCTAAACTCAAACCTCACCCTAACCCTCACCCACACTCTAACCCTCACCCTCACCAGAACCCTCACACTCACACTAAGCCTCACCCTCACCCTAAACATCACCCTAACCGTAAACCTCACCCTAACCTTATTCCTAACCCTCACCCTCACCCTCAACCTCAACCTCACACTCATCTTCACCCTCACTCTCACCCTCACCTTCAGCCTCACCCTATTCCTCACCCTCACCCTCACCTCAGCCTCACCCTCACCATAACACTAACCCTAACCCTCACCCTAACCCTCACCCTCACCCTCACCCTAAACCTCACCCTAACTCAAACCCTAATCCGAACCCTAAACCTCACCCTAACACTTACCTTCACCCTAACCCTAACCCTAAACCTAAACCTAATCCTCACACTAACTGAAAGCTAACCCTAACCCTCAACCTGACCCTCACCACAACCCTAACCCTAAACTTCACACTAACGCTAACCCAAACCCTTCCCCGAACCCTCCCCCTAACCCTCAACATAACCCTAACCCTCACCCTAACCCTACCCCTCACACACACCCTAACCCTAACCTTAACCCTATCCCTAACCCGCACACTAACCCTAACATTTAACCTCACCCTAACCCTAACCCTCACGCTAAAACTCACCCTCACCCTAAGCCTCACCCTAACCATAACCCTAACTCATACCTAATTGAAACCCTCGCTCTCAGACTCACCCTCACCCTAACCCTAAACTTAAACCTAACCCTCACCCTAACCCTGACCCTAAAGCTCACCCTCACCCTAACCCTAACCCTAACCCTCACCCTAATCCTCACCCTAACCCTCACCCTTACCTAACTGAAACACTCACCTTCACCCTCAACCTCACCTTAACCTTCACCCTCAACCTAGCCCTCATCCTCAACCTCACCCTGATCCTAACCCAAACCCTAACCCTAATCCTAACCCTAACACTCACCCACATCCTTACAATAACCCTAACCCTAATCCTAAACCTCATCGGCACCCTCACCCTAACCCTAACACTAAATCTCACCCTTAACCTAGCCCTCACTCTAACCCTAAACCTCACCCTCACCCTAATCCTAACCCTAACACTAATCCTAAACCTCACCCTCAACCTAACCCTCACCCTTACCCAAACCCTAACCCTTACCCTCACCCTAACCCTAACCCTAACCCTCACACTAACCCTAAGCCTCACCCTAACCCTAACGCTAACCCTTACCCTCACCCTCACGCTCACCCTCAGTCTAACTCTAACCCTAACCTAAACCTAACTCTAAACCTAATCCTCACCCTCACCCTCACCCTCACCCTAACCCTAACCCTCACCCTAACCCTAACCCTAATCCTAACCCTAACTCTCAACCTTACACTCACACTAACACTCACACTAACCCTAACCTTCAATCTCACCCTAACCCTCACCCTAACCCTTAAGCTCACCCTAACACTAACCCTAAACCTCACACTAAACCTAACCCTCACCCTCACACTAACCCTAACCCTAACCCTAAACCTCACCTTCACCCTAGCCCTCACCCTAACCCTAATCCTAACCATAACTCTCACCCTAACCCTCACCCTCACACTCAACCTAAACTTCTCCCTCACCATAACCCTAACCCTAACCCTAAACCTCACCCTCACCCTCAGCCTAACCGAAACCCTAACCATATTCCTAACCCTAACTCTGACCCTCGCCCTCATCCGAACCCTAACCCTAACCCTCATCTTCACCCTCACTCTCACCCTCACTCTCACCCTCACCCTCAGCCTAACCCTAACCCTCACCCTAACGCTAACCCTCACCCTAAACCTAACCCAAACCCAAAACCCTCACCCTAACACTAACCCTAACCCTAACCTGCAGGGTAACAATAACCCTAACCCTAATGCTAACAGTAACCCTCACCTTCAACCTATCCCTCATCTTAACCCTTACCCTCACAGTAACCCTAACCCTAACCCTAACACTAATCCTCATAGTAATCCTAAACCTCACACTAACCCTAACCCTACCCCTCAGCCTAACCCTCACCATAACCCTAACCCTAACCCTAACTTTAACCCTCACCCTCACCCTAACCCTAACCCTAACCCTCACCCTAACATTAACCCTCAGCCTAACGCTAACCCTCACCCTCACCCTCACCCTCAGCCTAAACATAACCCTAACCATTATCCTAACCCTAATTCTGACCCTCACCCTCACCCTAACCCTAAAACTAAACCTCACCCTCACCCTCACTCTCACCCTCACTCTCACTCTCACCCTCACCCTCAACCTCATCCTAACCCTAACCCACGACCTAAACCTAAACCTAAACCTAAACTTAATCCTCACACTAACTGAAACCTTACCCTAACCCTCAACCTCACCCTCACCCTAACCCTAACCCTAAACTTCAACCTAATGCTAACCCAAACCCTAACCCTAACCCTCACCCTAACCCTCAGCGTCACCCTAACCCTCACCCTAACCCTAACGCTAACCCTATTCCTAACCCAAACCCTAACCCTAACACTAAACCTCACCCTAACCCTTACCATCACGCTAACCCTCACCCTCACCCTAATCCTCATCCTAACCCTAACCCTAACTCTTACCTAACCGAAACCCTCCCCCTCCCCCTCACCGTCACCCTAACCCTTACCCTTACCATAGCCCTCATCCTCACCCTAACCGTAACCCTCACCCTCAACCTCAACCTAACCCTAAACCTAACCCTAACCTTAACCCTCACCTTCAACCTAGCTCTAACCTTAACCCTAAACCTAACCCTAAACCTCACCCTAATCCTAACCTTAAACCTAAATCTAACACTCACCCTAACCCTAACCCTAAACCTCAGCCTAACCCTAAACTTTACCCCTCAGCCTAACCTTCATCTTAACTGTAACCCTAACCCGAACCGTCATCCTAAATGTAACCCTCACCGTAACACTAACCCTAACCCTCACCCTCACCCTCACCCTCACCTTAACCCTCAGCTTCACCCTAAACATCAATCTAACACTAAACTTCACCCTCTCCCTTACCTAACCGAAACCCCCAAACTTCAACCTCAATCTCAGCCTAACACTCAACCTCATCCTAGCCCACACCCATAACCTAAACCTAACCCTAACCCTAAACCTCAACCCCACCCAAATCTTCAAACTCAGCCGAATCCTAACCCTACCCCTAATACTAAATCTAACACTCACCCTCACCCTCACCAAAACCCTAACCCTAACACTAACCCTCACCCTAACCCTAAACCTAACCCAAACCCTAACCCACACACTAACCCTAACCCTAACCCTAACCCTAAACCTCACCCTCAACTTCACCCTAGCCCTAACTCTATGCCTAAACCTCACCCTAATCCTAACCCTAACCATACTCCTAACCCTCAACCTCACCCAAACCCTCAACCTCAGCTAATCCTAACCCTAACCCTAATACTTAATCTAACACTCACCCTCACCCTCACCCCAACCCTAACCCTAACATTAACCCTCACCCTAACCCTAAACTTAAACCTAACCCTAACCCACACACTAACCCTAACCCTAACCCTAACCCTAAACCTCACCCTGAAATTCAAACTAACCCTAACTCTATCCCTAAACCTCAACCTAAGCCTAACCCTCAACCTAACACTAACCCTAACCCTCAACCTCACACTAGCCCTAACCCTAACCCTAACACTCACCCTAAACCTCACCCTAACCCTAACGCTAACCCTAACCCTCACCCTCACCGTAAATCTCACCGTAACCCTAACCCTCACCCACACCTTAATCCTCACACTCACTCTAACCCTCACGCTCACCCTAAATATCCCTTTACACTAACCCTCACGGTAATCCTAACCCTAACCCCAAACCTCACCCTAACCCTCACCCACACCTTAACCCTCACGCTCACCAGAACCCTCACACTCACCCTAAGCCTCACCCTCACCCTAAACATCACCCTAACCCTAAACCTCACCCTAACCCTAATCCTAACCCTCACCCTCACCCTCAAACTCATCTCACCCTCACCTTCACCCTCACTCTCACCCTCACCTTCACCCTCACCCTATAACTGACCCTCACCCTCACCTCAGCCTAACCCTCACACTAACAATAACCCTATCCCTCACCCTAACCCTAACCCTCACCCTCACCCTAAACCTCACCCTCACCCTCACCCTAACTCAAACCCTAACTCTAACCCTAACCCTTACCCTAAACCTAACTCTAACCCTAACTCTCACCCTAACCCTCACCCTAATCCTAACCTTCACCCTCATGCTAAACCTCACCCTAACCCTTACCTTCACCCTAAACCTAACCCTAAACCTAAACCTAATCCTCAAACTAACTGAAACTTAACCCTAACCCTCATCCTGACCCTCACCATAACCCTAACCCTAAATTTCACCCTAACCCGAACCCAAACCCTAACCCTAACCCTCACCATAACCCTAACCTTCACCCTAACCCTAACCCTCCCACACACCCTAACGCTAACTTTAACCCTATCCCTAACCAGCACCCTAACACTAACATTAAACCTCACCCTAACACTAACCCTCCCGCTAAACCTCACCCTCACCCAAATCCTCACCCTAACCCTAACCCTAATTCATACCAAACCGAAACACTAGCTCTCATCCTCACCCTCACCCTAACCCTAAACCTAAAACTAACATTCATCCTAACCCTAACCCTAAACCTCAAACTCAACCTAACCCTAACCCTAAGCCTCACTCTAATCCTCACCCTAACCCTAACGCTAACCCTAACCCTAACCCTCACCCTAACCCTAACACTAAACCTCACCCTAACCCTAACAGTCACGCTAACCCTCACCCTCACCCTAATCCTCAACCTAGCCCTAACCATAACCCTTACCTAACCGAAATACTCACCCTCACCCTAACCCTAACGCTAACCCGAACCCTAACCCTCACCCTAACCCTAACACTAAACCTCACCCTAACCCTAACCCTCAGGCTAACCCTCACCCTCACCCTAATCCTCACCCTAAGCCTTACCTAACCGAAACACTCACGATCACCCTCAAACTCACCCTAACCCTCACCCTCACCCTAGCCGTCACCCTCACCCTCACCATCATACTAACACAAACCCTAAACTTAATCCTGACCCTAACACTCACCCTCACCCTTACAGTAACCCTAACCCTAATCCTAACGCTCATTTGCACCCTCACACTAACCCTAACGCTAAACCTCACCCTTAACCTAACCTCACTCTAACCCTAAACCTCACCCTCACCCTCACCCTAATCCTAACCCTAACACTAATGCTAACCCTCATCCTCAACCTAACCCTCACCCTTACCCTTACCCTCACCGTAACCCTAACCCTAACACTAACACTAACCCTCACAGTAATCCTAAACCTCACCCTAACCCTAACCCTACCCCTCAGCCTAACCCTTACCATAACCCTAACCCTAACCCTAACTTTAACCCCCACCCTCACCTCACCCTAACCCTAACACTAACCCTCAACCTAACATTAACCCTCAGCCTAAAGCTAACAATCACCATCACCCTCACCCTCAGCCTAAACATAACCCTAACCATTATCCTAACCCTAAATCTGACACTCACCCTCACCCTAACCCTAACACTAACCCTCACCCTCGCCCTCAGTCTCACTCTCACTCTCACTCTCACCCTCACCCTCACCCCCACCCTAAACCTAACAATCAACCTAACCCTAACCCTAAACCTAAACCTAATCCTCACACTAAGTGAAACCTTACCCTAACCCTCAACCTGACCCTCACCCTAACCCTAACCCTAAACTTCAACCTAATACTAACGCAAACCCTAACCCTAACCCTCACCCTAACCCTCACCGTAACCCTAACCCTCAGCCTAATCCTAACGCTCACCCACACCCTAACCCTAACGCTAGCCCTATCCCTAACCCAAACCCTAACCCTAACACTAAACCTCACCCTAACCCTAACCCTCATGCTAACCCTCACACTCAACATAATCCTCACCCTAACCCTAACCCTAACTCTTACCTAACCGAAACCCTCACCCTCACCCTCACTGTCCCCTTAACCCTCACCCTCACCATAGCCCTCATCCTCACCCTCACCCTAACCGTAACCCTCACCCTCAAACTCACCCTAACCCTAAACCTAACCCTAACCTTAACCCTCACCTTCAACCTAGCTCTAACCTTAACCCTAAACCTAACCCTAAACCTCACCCTAATCCTAACCTTAAACCTAAATCTAACACTCACCCTAACCCTAACCCTAAACCTCAGCCTAACCCTAAACTTTACCCCTCAGCCTAACATTCATCTTAACTCTAACCCTAACCCAAACCCTCATCCTAACCGTAACCCTCACCCTAACCCTAAGCCTAACCGTCACCCTAACCCTAACCCTCATCCTCACCCTCACCCTCACCCTCACCTTAACCCTCAGCTTCACCCTAAACATCACCCTAACGCTAAACTTCACCCTCTCCCTTACCTAACCGAAACTCCCAAACTTCAACCTCAATCTCAGCCTAACACTCAACCTCATCCTAGCCCACACCCAAAACCTAAACCTAACCCTAACCCTAAACCTTAACCTCACCCAAATCCTCAACCTCAGCCGAATCCTAACCCTAACCCTAATACTAAATCTAACACTCACCCTCACCCTCACCCCAACCCTAACCATAACACTGACCCTCACCCTAACCCTAAACCTAACCCTAACCCTAACCCACACATTAACCCTAACCCTAACCCAAACCCTAAACCTCACCCTCAACTTCACCCTAACCCTAACTCTATCCCTAAACCTCACCCTAACCCTAATCCTCAACCTAAACCTAACCCTAACACTAACCCTCACCCTAACCCTAACCCTAACCCTAACCCTAATCCACACACTAACCCCAACCCTAACCCTAACCCTAACCCTAAACCTCACCCTCAACTTCACCCTAACCCTAACTCTATCCCTAAACCTCACCCTAACCCTAACCCTAACCGTAGTCCTAACCCTCAACCTCACCCAAACCCTCAACCTCAGCTAATCCTAACCCTAACCCTAATACTTAATCTAACACTCACCCTCACCCTCACCCTAAGCCTAACCCTAACACTAATCCTCACCCTAACCCTAAACTTAAACCTAACCCTAACCCACACACTAACCCTAACCCTAAACCTAACCCTAAACCTCACCCTGAAATTCACCCTAACCCTAACTCTATCCTTAAACCTCACCCTAAGCCTAACCCTTAACCTAACACTAACCCTAACCCTCAACCTCACACTAGCCCTAACCCTAACCCTAACACTCACCCTAAACCTCACCCTAACCCTAACGCTAACCCTAACCCTCACCCTCACCTTAAATCTCACCGTAACCCTAACCCTCACCCACACCTTAATCCTCACACTCACTCTAACCCTCACGCTCACCCTAAATATCCCTTTACACTAACCCTCACGGTAATCCTAACCCTAACCCCAAACCTCACCCTAACCCTAACGCTAACCCTAACCCTCACCCTCACCTTAAATCTCACCGTAACCCTAACCCTCACCCACACCTTAACCCTCACGCTCACCAGAACCCTCACACTCACCCTAAGCCTCACCCTCACCCTAAACATCACCCTAACCCTAAACCTCACCCTAACCCTAATCCTAACCCTCACCCTCACCCTCAAACTCATCTCACCCTCACCTTCACCCTCACTCTCACCCTCACCTTCACCCTCACCCTATAACTGACCCTCACCCTCACCTCAGCCTAACCCTCACACTAACAATAGCCCTATCCCTCACCCTAACCCTAATCCTCACCCTCACCCTAAACCTCACCCTCACCCTCACCCTAACTCAAACCCTAACCCTAACCCTAACCCTTACCCTAAACCTAACTCTAACCCTAACTCTCACCCTAACCCTCACCCTAATCCTAACCTTCACCCTCATGCTAAACCTCACCCTAACCCTTACCTTCACCCTAAACCTAAACCTAATCCTCAAACTAACTGAAACTTAACCCTAACTTTCATCCTGACCCTCACCATAACCCTAACCCTAAACTTCACCCTAACCCGAACCCAAACCCTAACCCTAACACTCACCATAACCCTAACCTTCACCCTAACCCTAACCCTCCCACACACCCTAACCCTAACTATAACCCTATCCCTAACCAGCACCCTAACACTAACATTAAACCTCACCCTAACACTAACCCTCCCGCTAAACCTCACCCTCACCCTAATCCTCACCCTCACCCTAACCCTAAACCTAAAACTAACATTCATCCTATCCCTAACCCTAAACCTCAAACTCAACCTAACCCTAACCCTACCCTAACGCTAACCCTAACCTCAACCCTCACCCTAACCCTAACACTAAACCTCATCCTAACCCTAACAGTCACGCTAACCCTCACCCTCACCCTAATCCTCACCCTAGCCCTGACCATAACCCTTACCTAACCGAAATACTCACCCTCACCCTAACCCTAACGCTAACCCTAACCCTAACCCTCACCCTATCCCTGACACTAAACCTCAACGTAATCCTAACCCTCACGCTAACCCTCACCCTCACCCTAATCCTCACCCTAACCTTTACCTAACCGAAACACTCACGCTCACCCTCAAACTCACCCTAACCCTCACCCTCACCCTAGCCCTCACCCTCACCCTCACCATCATACTAACCCTAACTTAATACTAACCCTAACACTCACCCTCACCCTTACAGTAACCCTAACCCTAATCCTAACCCTCATCGGCACCCTCACACTAACCCTAACGCTAAACCTCACCCATAACCTAACCTCACTCTAACCCTAAACCTCACCCTCACCCTCACCCTAATCCTAACCCTAGCACTAATCCTAACCCTCATCCTCAACCTAACCCTCACCCTTACCCAAACCCTAACACGTACCCTCACCCTAACACTAACCCTAACCCTCACACTAACCCTAAACTTCACTCTAACCCTAACGCAAACCCTAAACCTCAACCTCACCCTCAACCTCAGCCTACCTCTAACCCTAACCCTAAACCTAACCCTAAACCTAATCCTCACCCTCACCCTCACTCTAACCCTAAACTTCACCCTAACCCTAACCCTAACCCTAAACCTAACTCTCAACCTTACCCTCACACTAACACTCACGCTAACCCTAAACTTCAATCCCACACTAACCCTCACCCTAACCCTTAAGCTCACCCTAACACTAACCGTAAACCTCACACTAAACCTAACCCTCACCCTCACACTAAGCCTAACCCTAAACTTAAACCTCACCTTCACACTAGCCCTCACCCTAACCCTAATCCTAACCCTAACTCTTACCCTAACCCTAACCCTCACCCTCACCCTCAGCCTAACCGAATCCTTAACCATATTCCTAACACTAACTCTGACCCTCGCCCTCACCCTAACCCTCATCCTCACCCTCACTCTCACCCTGACACTCACCCTCACCCTCACCCTAAAACTAAGCCTAACCCAAAACCCTCACCCTGACACTAACCCTAACCCTAACCTCCAGGGTAACAATAACGGTAACCCTAATGCTAACCCTAACCCTCACCTTCAACCTAACCCTCACTCTAACCCTTACCCTCACCGTAACCCTAACCCTAACACTAACACCAACCCTCACAGTAATCCTAAACCTCACCCTAACCCTAACCCTACCCCTCAGCCTAACCCTCACCATAACCCTAACCCTAACCCTAACTTTAACCCCCACCCTCACCCTAACCCTAACACTAACCCTCAACCTAACATTAACATTCAGCCTAATGCTAACAATCACCATCACCCTCACCCTCAGCCTAAACATAACCCTAACCATTATCCTAACCCTAAATCTGACACTCACCCTCACCCTAACCCTAACACTAACCCTCACCCTCGCCCTCAGTCTCACTCTCACTCTCACACTCACCCTCACCCTCTCCCCACCCTAAACCTAACCCTCAACCTAACCCTAAACCTAAACCTAAACCTAATCCTCACACTAAGTGAAACCTTACCCTAACCCTCAACCTGACCCTCACCCTAACCCTAACCCTAAACTTCAACCTAATGCTAACCCAAACCCTCACCCTAACCCTCACCCTAACCCTAACCCTCACCCACACCCTAACCCTAACACTAGCCCTATCCCTAACCCAAACCCTAACCCTAACACTAAACCTCACCCTAACCCTAACCCTCATGCTAACCCTCACATTCACCATAATCCTCACCCTAACCCTAACCCTAACTCTTACCTAACCGAAACCCTCACCCTCACCCTCACTGTCCCCTTAACCCTCACCCTCACCATAGCCCTCATCCTCACCCTCACCCTAACCGTAACCCTCACCCTCAAACTCACCCTAACCCTAAACCTAACCCTAACCTTAACCCTCACCTTCAACCTAGCTCTAACCTTAACCCTAAACCTAACCCTAAACCTCACCCTAATCCTAACCTTAAACCTAAATCTATCACTCACCCTAACCCTAACCCTAAACCTCAGCCTAACCCTAAACTTTACCCCTCAGCCTAACCTTCATCCTAACTCTAACCCTAACCCAAACCCTCATCCTAACCGTAAACCTCACCCTAACCCTAACCCTAACCCTCACCCTAATCCTAACCTTCAGGCTCACCCTCAACCTCACCCTCACCTTAACCCTCAGCTTCACCCTAAACATCACCCTAACGCTAATCTTCACCCTCTCCCTTACCTAACCGAAACGCCCAAACTTCAAACTCAATCTCACCCTAAACCTCAACCTCACCCTAACCCTTACCCTAAACCTAACCCTAACCCTAACCCTAACCCTCAACCTCACCCAAATCCTCAACCTCAGCCGAATCCTAACCCTGACCCTAATACTAAATCTAACACTCACCCGCACCCTCTCTCCAACCTTAACCCTAACACTAACCCTCACCCTAACCCTAAACCTAACCCTAACCCTAAACCTAACCCTAACCCTAAACCACACCCTAACCATAACCCTAAACCCCACCCTCAACTTCACCCTAACCCTAACTCTATCCCTAAACCTCACCCTAACCCTAACCCTCAACCTAACCCTAACCCTAACCCTCATCCTCACACTAGCTCTAACCCTAACCTTAACACTCACCCTAAAACTCACCCTAAACCTAACGTTAACCCTAACCCTCACCCTCACCTTAAATCTCACCGTAACCCTAACCCTCACCCACACCTTAATCCTCACACTCACTCTAACCCTCACGCTCACCCTAAACATCCCCAAACCCTAAACATCACCCTAACCGTAAACCTTACCCTAATCCTAATCCTAACGCTCACCCTCACCCTCAACCTCACCCTCACCCTCACCTTCACCCTCACTCTCACCCTCACCTTCACCCTCACCCTATCCCTCACCCTCACCCTCACCTCAGCCTAACCCTCACCCTAACACTTACCCTAACCCTCACCCTAACCCTAACCCTCACCCTCACCCTAAACCTCACGCTCAGCCTCGTCCTAACTCAAACACTCACCCTAACCCTAACCCTCACCCTAAACTTCACTCTAACCCTAACCCTCACCCTAAACCTCACCCTAACCCTAACCTTCACCCAAACCCTAAACCTCACCCTAACCCTTACATTCACCCTAAACCTAACCCTAAACCTAAACCTAATCCTCACACTTACTGAAACCTAACCCTAACCCTCAACCTGACCCTCACCACAACCCTAACCCTAAACTTCACCCTAATGCTAACCCAAACCCTAACCCTAACCGTCAACCTAACCCTGACCATAACCCTAACCCTCACCCTAACCCTACCCCTCACACACACCCTAACCCTAACGTTAACCGTATCCCTAACCCGCAACGAAAGCCTAACATTAAACCTCACCCTAACACTAAACCTCACGCTAACACTCACCCTCACCCTAATCCTCACCCTAACCCTAACCCTAACTCATACCTAACCGAAACCCTCGCTCTCAGCCTCACCCTCACCCTAACCCTAAACCTAAAACTAACCCTCACCCTAACCCTAACCCTCATCCTCACCCTAACCCTAACACTAACCCTTACCCTAATCCTCACCCTAACCCTAACCCTCACTGTAACCCTAACACTAAATCTCACCCTAACCCTAACAGTCACGCTAACCCTCTCCCTCACCCTAATCCTCACCCTAACCCTAACCCTAATCCTTACCTAACCGAAACACTCACCCTCACCATCAACCTCACCCTAACGCTCACCCTCACCCTAGCCCTCATCCTCACCCTTACTCTCATCCTAACCCAAACCCTAACCCTAATCCTAACCCTAACACTCACCCTCACCCTTACAATAACCCTAACCCTAATCCTAACCCTCATCGGCACCCTCACCCTAACCCTAACGCTAAACCTCACCCTTAACCTAAACCTCACTCTAACCCTAAACCTCACCCTCACCCTCACCCTAATCCTAACCCTAACACTAATCCTAACCCTCATCCTCAACCTAACCCTCACCCTTACAAAAACCCTAACCCTTACCCTCCCCCTAACCTTAATCCTAACCATCACACTAACCCTAAGCCTCACCCTAACCCTAACGCTAACCCTAACCTTCACCCTCACCCTCATCCTCAGCCTAATTCTAACCCTAACATTAAACCTAACTCTAAAACTAATCCTCACTCTCACCCTCACCCTAACCCTAACCCTCACCCTAACTCTAACCCTAACCCTAACTCTCAACCTTACCCTCACACTAACACTCTCGCTAACCCTAAACTTCAATCTCACCCTAACCCTCACCCTAACGCTTAAGCTCACTCTAACACTAACCCTAAAACTCACACTAAACCTAATCCTCACCCTCACACTAACCCTAACCCTAAACCTCACCTTCACCCTAGCCCTCACCCTAACCCTAATCCTAACCCTAACTTTCAATCTAACCCTAACCCTCACCCTCACCCTAAACTTCACCCTCACCATAACCCTAACCCTAACCCTCACCCTCAGCCTCAGCCTAACCGAAACCCTAACCGTATTCCTAACACTAACTCTGACCCTCGCCCTCACCCGAACCCTAACCCTAACCCTAACCCTCACCCTAACTCTAACCCTCACCCTAAAACTAACCCTAACCCAAAACCCTCACCCTAACACTAACCCTAACCCTAACCTGCAGGGTAACAATAACCCTAACCCTAATGCTAACCCTAACCCTCACCTTCAACCGAACCCTCACCCTAACCCTTATCCTCACCATAACCCTAACCCTAACACTAACACTAACCCTCACAGTAATCCTAACCTTGAACCTAACACTAACCCTACCCCACAGCCTAACCCTCACCATAACCCTAACCATAACCCTAACATTAACCCTCACCCTCACCCTAACTCTAACACTAAACCTCACCCTAACATTAAGCCTCAGCCTAACGCTAACCCTCACCCTCTCCCTCACCCTCAGCCTAACCATAGCCCTAACCATTATCCTAAACCTAACTCTGACCCTTATCCTCACCCTAAACCTAACCCTAACCCTAATCCTCACCCTCACTCTCACCCTCACTCTCACTCTCACCCTCACCCTCACCCTCACCCTAACCCTAACCCTCAACCTAACCCTAAACCTAAACCTCAGCCGAATCCTAACCCTAACTCTAATACTAAATCTAACACTCACCTTCACCCTCACCGCAACCCTAACCCTAACACTAAACTTCACCCTAAACCTAAACCTAACGCTAACCCTAAACCACACACTAACCCTAACCCTAACCCTATACCTCACCCTGAACTTCACCCTAACCCTAACTCTATCCCTAAACCTCACCCTAACCCTAACCCTCAACCTAACCTGAACCCTAACCCTCAACCTCACACTAGCCTTAACCCTAACCCTAACAGTCAGCCTAAACCTCACCCTAACCCTAAGGCTAACACTAACCCTCACCCTCACCTTAAATCTCACCGTAACCCTAACCCTCACCCACACCTTAATCCTCACACTCACTCTAACCCTCACGCTCACCCTAAATATCCCCTAACCCTAACCCTCACCGTAATCCTAAACCTAACCCCAAACCTCACCATAACCCTCACCCACACCCTAACCCTCACCGTCACCAGAACCCTCACACTCACCCTAAGCCTCACCCTCACCCTAAACATCACCCTCGCCCTCAACCTAACCCTAACAATAACCCTCATCCTCACTCTCACTCTCACCGTCACCCTCACCCTCACCCTAACCCTAACCCTCAACCTAACCCTAACCCTAACCCTCACCCTCACCTTAAATCTCACTGTAACCCTAACCCTCACCCACACCTTAATCCTCACACTCACTCTAACCCTCACACTCACCCTAAATATCCCCTAACCCTAACCCTCACCCTAACCCTAACCCTCACCGTCACCCTAAACCTCACCCTCACCCTCACCCTAACTCAAACCCTAAACCTTACCCTAACCCTTACCTATACCCTAATCCTAACCCTAAACCTAAACTTAATCCTCACACTAACTGAAACTGAACCCTAACCCTCAACCTGACCCTCACCATAACCCTAACCTTAAACTTCACCCTAACGCTAACCCAAACCCTAACCATAACCGTCACCCTAAACCTCACCATAACCCTAACCCTCACCGTAACCCTACCCCTCACACACACCCTAACCCTAACGCTAACCCTATCCCTAACCCAAACCTTAACCCTAACACTAAACCTCACCCTAACCCTATCCCTAACCCGCACCCTAACACTAACATTAAACCTCACCCTAACACTAACCCTCACGCTAACCCTCACCCTCACCCTAATCCTCATCCTAACCCTAACCCTAACTCATACCTAACCGAAACCCTCGCTCTCATCCTCACCCTCACCCTAACCCTAGCCCTCACCCTGACCCTCACCCTAAGTCTAACCCTAACACTCACACTCAACCTCACCCTAACACTCACGCTAACGCTAACCCCAACCCTCACCCTCAGCCTAACCCTCACCCCAACCCTAACCATCACCCTAACTCATACTCTCAAACTAACCCTAACCCGAACCATAACCCAAAACCTCACCCTCACCCTAAACCTTCAGCATCACCCTAACCCTCATCACCCTAACACTCCCCTTCACGCTAACCCTCACCGTCACCCTAACTCTCACACTAATCCTAACGCTCACCCACACATTAGCCTTCACCCTCACCAGAACCCTCACACTCACCCGAATCCTCACCCTCACCCTAAGCCTAACCCTAACCCTAACTCTAATCCTCACCCTTTTCCTCAACCTAAATCTAACCCCAACACTTACCCTCACACAAACCTTCACCCTCACCCTAACTCTAAACTTAACCCTAACCCTCACCCTCAACCTCACCCTCACCCTAACCTAATCCTAACCGTAACCATAACCCTCACCCTCACCCTAAACCTCACCCTATCCCTAACTCTAACCCTAACCGTAACCCTCAACCTGACCCTCCCCCTAACCCTAACCCTAACACTAACCCTAACCCTCAGCCTACACCTCACCTTAACCCTAACCCTAACCCTAACGTTCACCCTAACCTCACCCTAACCCTCAACCTCACTCTCACCCTCAACCTAACTCTAACACTAACCCAAACCCTTACTCTCACCCTAATCCTAACCTTCACCCTCAACAGAACCCTCAGCCTAACCCTAACCCTAACCCTAATTTTAACCCTAGCCCTATCCCTCAACCTAACCCTAATCCTAACACTAACACTAATCCTCAGACTAACCCTCGCCGTAACTCTAACTCTAACCATAAACCTCACCCTAACCCTCACCCTAACTCAAACCCTAACCCTAACCCTGACGCTAACGCTAACCCTAACCCTCAACCTCACCCTAACCCTAACCCTAACCATTACTCTCACTCTAACCCTAACCCTAACCCTCACCCTAACCCTCACCCTCATCCTCAACTTCACCCTAAGAATAACCCTAACCCTAACCCTAATCCTAAACCTAACTCTCACCCTCACTCTAATCCTCACACTCACCCTAACCCTCACCCTAACCCTCATCCTCACCCTAACCCTAACCCTAACCCTCAACCTAACCGTCACCCTAACTCTAACGCGAACCCTTACCCTAATAATAAACCTAAACCTCACCCTCACTCTAACACTCATCCTCACCCTAACCCTCACACTAACCCTAAACCTCACCCTAACCCTAAACCTACCCCTCACCCTAACCCTCACCCTAACCCTAAGCATAAACCTAATCCTCACCCTATCCCTAACCCTAACCCTAACCCTCACCCTCACCCTAAACCTCAAAGTTACCATAACCCTCACCCTAACACTCACCCTAACCCTCACCCTCACACTATCCCTCACCCTAAACCTAACCCTAAATCTCAACCTCACCCTAGCCCTTACCATAACCCTAACACTAACCCTAACCCTCACCCTCACCCTAACCCTCACAATCACCCAAACCATCACCCTAACCCTAACCCTCACCCTAACCCTTACTCTCACCCTAATCCTAACCCTAACCCTCACCCTCACCCTAAATCTAACTGTAACCCTAATCCTAACCCTCACCATCAACCTCACCCTAACCCTAAGCCTATCCCTATATCTCACCTTAGCCCTAACCGTTATCCTAACCCTATCCCTAACCCTCACTCTCACCCTAAACCTAACACTAAACCGAACCCTCATATTAATCCTCACCCTAACCCTTAAGCTAACTTAACCCTCACCCTTAACATCACCCTAACCCATACCCTCACCCTAACCCTAACCCTAATGCTCACACTAACCCTAACCCTAACCCTATTCCTAACCCTCACTCTATCCCTCAAGCAAACCCTAAGCCTAACCCTAACCCTCACCCAACGCTAACCTTAACCCCCACCCTCAAGCTAACCCTCACCGTCAGCCTAAACCTAACACTAACCCTAATCCTAAACATAGCCCTCACCCTCACCCTCACCCTAAGTCTAACCCTAACCCTCACAATCTAACCCTAACTATAACCCTAACCCACACGCTAAAGCTAACCCACACCCTAACCTTAATCCTATACCTCCCTCTCCCCCTCACCCTAACCCGAACCATCACCCTAACTCTTACTCTCAAACTAACCCTAACCCTAACCATAACCCAAAACCTCACCCTCACCCTAACCCGCAGCACCTTAACACTCACCGTCACCCTAACCCTCACAATAACCCTAACACTCACCCACACTCTAAACCTCACCCTCACCAAAAACCTCACTCTCACCCTAACCCTCACCCTCAACCTAAACATAACACTAACCCTAACCCTCAAACTCACCATCACCCTCACCCTCAACTTAACCCTAAACCTAACCCTAACCCTAAACCTAACGCTAACCCTCTCCCTAACCCTAACACTAACCCTAACCCAAACCCTCACCCTCACCTTAAAACTCACCTTAACCCCAACGCTAACCCTAATCCTCATCCTCACCCTAAACCTCATCATAACCCTTACCCTCAACCTAACTCTAACCCTAACCCTAATCCTCACACTAACACTAACCCTAACCCTCACCCTCACCCTAACCCTCAGGCTAACCCTAACCCTAACCCTACCCCTCAACCTAATGCTAAACCAAACCCTAAACCTCACCCTCGCCCTCACCCTCACCGTCACCCTAACCCTAACGCTCACCAAAACAGTAACCCTCACCATCACCCAAACCCTCACTGTCACCCTAACCCTCACACTCACCCTAAACATCACACTAACCCTAAACCTCACCCGAACCCTATCCCTAACCCTCACCCTAAACCTCACCCTCACCCTCACCCTCACCCTAAGCCTAACCCTAACCCTAAACCTAATCCTAAACCTAACCCTCACTCTCACCCTAACCCTCACCCTCACCCTTTTCCTCACCCTAACCCTAACCCTAACCCTCACACAAACCCTAACACTCACCCTAACCCTAAACCTAACCCTCAGCCTAACTCTCATCCTAAATCTAACCCTAACCCTAACCCTCAACATCACCCTTACCCTCACCCTCAGATTAACCCTAAAACTAACCCTAATCCTAACCCTATCCCTCACCCTCAAGCACACCCTAACACTAACCCAAACCCTAATCCTACCCCTCAGCCTCACACTCACCCTAACCTTAACCCAATACCTAAACCTCACCCTAACCCTAACACTACTTAAATCCAAACCCTAACCCTCAGCCTAACCCTAACCCCAACCGTAACCCTCACCCTAAGCATCACTCTAACCCTTAACCTCACCCTAACCCTAACTCTAATGTTAATCCTCACACTAACCCCAACCCTAAGCAAACCTAACCCTAAACCTCAACCTAGCCCTCACCCTACCATAACCCTAAACTTAAACCTCACCCTAAGGCTAACCCTAACCCTAACGCTCACCATCACCCTAACCATCACCCTAACCCTCATCCTAACACTCACCCTAAACCTAACCCTCCATCACCCTTACCCTCACCCTAAGACTAACCCTAAAACTAACCCTAATCCTAACACTAACTCTCACCCTCACGGTCACCCTAACTCTAACCCTAACCCTAATCCTACCTTTCCCCGTCCCCCTCACACTAACCCTAGCCCTAACCCTAACCCTCACACAAACCATAAACCTCACGCTAACCCTAAACCTAACCCTAACCCTCACCCTCAACCTAACCCTCGCCCAAAACCT
Organism: Dipodomys spectabilis; assembly: GCF_019054845.1. Lineage (NCBI taxonomy): Eukaryota > Metazoa > Chordata > Mammalia > Rodentia > Heteromyidae > Dipodomys > Dipodomys spectabilis. Next base: position 2,693,313 of record NW_024871021.1, on the reverse strand, counting down.
TTCCCTCATCCTAAACCTAAGCCGAACACTCACACTAACCCTAACCCTCACCCTAACCCTAAAACTACTCCTCAGCCTAACCCTCATCCTAACCCTAACCCTAACCATAACCATAACCCTAACCCTAACCCTCACCATCACCCTTACCCTCACCCTCAGACTAACCCTAAAACTAACCCTAATCCTAACCATATCTCTCACCCTCATGCTCACCCTAACTCTAAACCTAACCTAATCCTAACCCTCACCCTCACCCTTAGCCTAACCCTAACCCAATACCTAAACCTAAACCTAACCCTAACACTAACCTAAATCCTCATGCTAACCCTCACCCTAAACCTACCCCCAACCTTAACCCTCACCATAAACCTCACCCTAACCCTTACCTTCACGCAATACTAATCCTCACACTAACACTAACCCTGTGTCTAAACCTAAACCTAACCGTCAACCTAACCCTTACCCTACCCTAACCCTAAACTTAAACCTCCCATATCGCTAACCCTAACCCTAACCCTAACCCTAACCATCAACTTAACCCTCACCCTAATCCTAAGCCTAACCCTCACGCTAACCCTCACTCTAACTCTCACCCTAAACCTAACCCTAACCCTAACCCTCAACCTAACCCTATCCCTTACCATCAACTAACCCTACACCTAACCCTAACCCTAACCATTACCCTACCCCTCACCCTCACCGTAACGCTAACCCTAACCCTAACCATAAACCTCACCCTCAACCGAACCATCATTCTAACTCTAACCCTCACCCTAATCCTTACCCTCACCCTAATCCTAACCCTAACCCTCCACTAACCCTAACCCTCACCTTAACCCTAACCCTTACCATAATCCTAACCCTCACACTCATCCTCACCCTCACCTTCAGCCTAAAGCTAACTGTAATCCTAATCCTAAATCTAACCGTCACCCTCACCCTCATTCTAACTCTAACCCTAACCTTAACCCTAACCCTCACACTCACCCTCACGCTAACCCTCACCCTAACCCTTACCCTCACCCTTACTCTAACTCTAACACTCACACTAATCTGAACCTCACCTTAACCCTAACCCTACCCATCAGACTAACCCTCTCCCTAACCCTAATCCTCACCCTATCACTAACCCTAACCTTATTCCTCAGTGGAACCCTAGCCATCACCCTAACACTAACCCTAACCCTAACCCTAACCCTAACACTAACCCTAATCCTCACCCTACCCCTCACCTTAACCCTAACCCTAACGCTCACCCTAACCCTCACACTAACCCTCACCCTCAACCTAAACTTAACCCTAACCCTCACCCTAACCCTAACCTGCACCTAACCCTAACCCTAACCCTAACCCTCTCCCTCACCCTCACCCTAACACTAACCCTAACCCTAACCCTCAACCTCACGCTAACCCTAACCCTAACCCTAATCCTCACACTAACCCTAACCCTAACCCTAACCCAAACCCTAACAATCACCCTAACCCTAAACATCACCCTAATGCTAACCCTAAACCTAACACTAAACCTCACCGTCACCCTAACCATCACCCTAACCCTAACCCTCACACACACTCTAAAACTCATCCTCACTCTCACCCTCACTCTCACCCTAACCCCCAGCCCCATTATCACCCTAACCACCACCCTCACCCTAAACATCTCACTAACTCTAACACTCACCCTTACCTTAATCCTAACCCTCACCCTAACCCTCACCCTCACCCTCACTGTAAACCTAACCCTAACCCTAATCCTAATCGAAAACCTACCACTCACCCTCACCCTAACCCTAACCCAATACCTAAACCTCACCCTAACCCTAACACTAACCCAAATCCAAACCCTAACCCTCACCCTAAACCTAACCCCAACCGTAACCCTCACCCTAAGCATCACCCTAAAATTACCCTCACCCTAACCCTAATCCTAACGCTAATCCTCACACTAAGCCTAACCCTAAGCCAAAACCTAACCCTAACCCTCAACCTAACCCTCACCCTACCATAACCCTTAACTTAAATCTCGCCCTAACGCTAAATCCAACCCTAACCCTCACCATCAACCTAACCCTCACGCTAACCCTAACCCTAACCCTCACCCTAATCCTCACCCTGACATTCACCCTAAACCTAACCCTCACCATCACCCTTACCCGCCCCCTCAAACTAACGCTAAAACTAACCCTAATTCTAACACTATCTCTCACCCTCATGGTCACCCTAACTCTAACCCTAACCCTAATCCTACCATTCACCCTCACCCTCAACCTAAGCCTAACCCTAACCCTAACCCTCACACAAACCGTAACCCTCAGGCTAACCCTAAACCTAACCCTAACCCTCACAGTAACCCTAACCCTCACCCTAACCCTAAAACTACCCCTCAGCCTAACCCTCATCCTAACCCTAACCCTCACCCTCACCCTAACCCTAACCCAATACCTAAAGCTCACCCTAACCCTAACACGAACCCAAATCCTCACCCTAAACCTCACCCTAACACTTACCCTCACCCTAACCCTAACCCTAACGCTAATCCTCACACTAACCCTAACCCTAACCCTAAACCTAAACCTAACTCTCAACCTAACCCTCACCCTACCCTAACCCTAAACTTAAACCTCACCCTTATGCTAACCCTAACCCTAAACCTAACCCCCATTCTCACCCTAACCCCCACCCTAATGCAAACCCTAACCCTCTCGATAACCCTCACCCTAACACTCACCCTAACCCTAACCCTAACACTAACCCTCAAACTAACCCTAACCCTAACCCTCCACTAACCCTACACGTAAACCTAACCCTAACCTTCACCCCAGCCCTCACCCTCACCCTCAACCTAACCCTAACCCTAAACTTAGCCCTCAACCTAACCCTAACCCTCACGTGAACTCTAACCCTAACCCTCACCCTCACCCTGAAATTCACCCTAATCCTTACTCTCAACCTAACCGTAAACCTAACCATAACCCTAACCCTCACCCTAATCCTCGCCCTAACCCTAACACTCAACCTAAACCTAACCCTCACCCACATCCTAACCCTCACCCTCACCCGTAGCCTCACACTCACCCTAACCCTTACCTTCACTCTAAACTTTACACTAACCCTAACGTCACCCAAACCCTTACCCTTACCCTCATCCTAACCCTCACCCTCACCCTCCCCCTCCCCCTAAGGCTAACCCTAACCAAAACCCTAATCCTAAACCTAACCCTCACGCTAAGCCTCAGCATACCCCTAACGCTAATCCTAACCTAAGCTCACCCTAAGCGTCACCCTCACTCACCCTCAAACTCACCCAAACCCTAACCCTAACCCTAATCCTCACACTAACCCTAACCCTAACCCTAACCCGACCATAACCATCACCTTAACCCTAACCGTAACCATCACCATAACGCTAAACCTAACCCTAACTCTAACCCTCACCGTTACCCTAACCATCACCCTAACCCTAACCCTCACACACACCCTAACCTGAACCCTCACCTGAACCCTCACTCTCACCCTAACCCTCACCCTGACCCTCACCCTAACCCTCACCCTCAGCCTAAACATCACACTAACACTAACCCTCACCCTAACCCTCACCCTAACCCTCACCCTCACCCTCAAACTCACCTTAAACCTAAACCTAAGCCTAACCCTAATCCTAAACCTAACACTCACCTTCACCCTCACCCTCACCCTCAACTTAACCCTAACCCTAACCCTAATCCTAACCCTAGCCCTCACCCTCACCCTCATCCTAACTCTAACCCTAAACCTAACCTTTACCCTCAACATCACCCTAATCCGAACCCTAAACCTAAACCTCATTCTAACCCTAACCATCACACTAACGCTAACCCTAACCCTCAACCTCACCCTAACCCTTACTCTCACCCTAACCCTAAACCTAAACATAACCCTAACCCTCACCGTCACCCTAAACCTCAACCTAAACCTAACACTCACCCTAACCCTAACCCTCACCCACACCCTAAACCTCAAACTCACCCGAACCCTTACACTTACCCTTAACCCTCACCCTCACACAAAACATCACACTAATCCTAACTGTCACCCTAACCTTATTCCTTACCCTCACTCTAAACCTGACCCTCACCCTCACACTCACCCTAAGCTTAACCCTAACAGTAACCCTAATCCTAAACCTAACTCTCACTCTAACCCTCAGCCTAACCCTAATGCTAAACCTAACGGTCACTCTCACACTAACCCTCACCCTCACCCTTGCCCTCACCCTCACCCTAGCCCTCACCCTAACTCTAACCCTACCCCTCACCCTAACCCTAAACCTGACACTCACCCTCACCCTCAACCTCACTCTAACCATAACCCTAACCCTTACCCTCACACTATCCCTAACCCTCACCTAACCCTAACCCTAACCCTAACCCTAACCCTCACCTTCACCCTCACCCTCACCCTAACCCTAAACCTAACCTTAATCTTAACCCTAACCCTCAACCTCACCCTCACTCCTACCCTAACCCTAACCCTAACCCTAACCCTAATCCTCACACTAACCCTAACCCGAAACCGAAGCCTAACCATCACCCTTACCCTAACCATAACCATCACCCTAATGCTAACCCTAATCCTAACCCTAACCCTCAGCTTCACCCTAACCATCACCCTAACCATAACCCTCACACACCCTAACCCTCACCCGAACCCGAACCCTCACTCTCAACCTAAACATCACCCTCACCCTAACCCTCACCCGCACCATAAACATCACACTAACCCTAACCCTCACCCTACCCCTAACCCTAAAAATCACCCTAACCCTCACTCTCACCCTAACTCTAAGCCTAACCCTAACCTTAAACCTAATCCTTAACATAACACTCCCCCTCCCCCTCCCCCTCATCCTCAGCCTACCCCTAACCCTAAACCTATTCCTCACCTTAGCTCTCACCTACACCCTCAACCTAACTGTAACCCTAACCCTAAACCTAACCCTCACCATCACCATAACCCTAACCCGAAACCTAACCCTCACCCTAACCCTATCACTCACGCTAACGCTAACCCTAACCCTCACCCTCACTCTAACCCTCACCCTAACCCTTACTCTCAACCTAACCCTAAACCTAACCATAACCCTAACCTCACCCACACCCTAACCCTCACCCTCACCCGAACCCTCACACTCATCCTAATCTTCACCCTCACCCTAAACATCACACTAACGCTAACCGTCACCCTAACCCTAACCATTAACCTCACCCTAACCCTCATTCTCACCCTCAGCTTCACCCTAAGCCTAACCCGAACAGTAACCCTAATCCTAAAACTTTCCCGCACCCTAAACCTCAGCCTAACCCTAATGCTAACACTAACCCTCACCCTCACCCTAACCCTCACCCTCACCCTTACCCTCACACTCACCCTCACACTAATCTTAACAATAACCACAATCCTCACACTAACCCTAACCCTAACCCGAACCCGAACCATAACCTTCACCCTAACCCTAACCCTAACCATCACACTAAGGCTAAACCTAACCCTAAACTTAACCCTCAACCTCACCCTAACCATCACACTAACCCTAAACCTCACACACACCCTAAATCTCACCCTCACCCGAAACTTCACTCTCACACTAACCCACACCCTCACTCTCACCCTAACCCTCACACTCACCCTAAACATCAAAGTAACCCTAATCCTCACCCTAAACGTAACCCTAACCCTCACCCTAACCCTCAACCTCACCATCACCCTAAGCCTAACCCTAACACTAACCTAATCCTAAACCTAACAATCAACCTCATCCTCACCCTCATCCTCAGCCTAACCCTAAACCTAACCCTAATCCTAACCCTAACCCTCACCCTCACCCTCACCCTAAACCTAACCCTAAACATAAAACTCACCCTAAACCTACCCCTCACTCTAAACCTAACGTTTACCCTCACCCTAACCCTCACCCTAACCCTTACTCTCACCCTAACCCTAATCCTAATCCTAACCCTAAACCTCACCCTCACCCTAATCCTAACCCTCACCCTAAACCAAACACTCACCCACACCCTAACGCTCATCCCTCACCCGAAATCTCACACTCACCCTAACCCTCAACTTCACCCTAAACTTTACAATAACCCTAAACGTCACCCTAACCCTAACCCTTACCCTCACCCTAACCCTCACCGTCATCCTCACTCTCACCCTAAGCCTAACCCTAACCTTAACCCTGATCCTGAACCTAACCCTCAACCTAACACTCAGCCTAACCCTAACGCTAACCTTAACCCTCCCCCTCACCCTAAACCTCACCCTCACCCTTACCTTCACCTTCACCCTCACCCTAACCCTAACCCTAACCCTCACACTAACCTATCCCTCACCCTAACCCTAACCCTACCCCTCATCCTACCCCTCACCATCACCCTAACACTAACTCTAATCCTCACCCTATCACTAAACCTAACCCTAAAACTAAGCCTAACCCTAGCCCTCACGCTTACACTAACCCTCACGCTAACGCTAACCCTAAATCTCAACCTCACCCTAACCCTCAATCTAACCCTTACTCTCACCATAACCCTAAACCTAAATATAACCCTAACCCTCACCGTCACCCTAACCCTCACCCTAAACCTAACACTCACCCTAACCCTAACCCTCACAAACACCCTAAACCTCATCCTCACCCGAACCCTCACACTTACCCTAACCCTCACCCTCACCCTAAACATCACACTAACGCTAACCATCACCCTAACCTTACCCCTTTCACTCACCCTAAACCTCAACCTCACCCTCACCCTCACCCTCAGCCTAACCCTAACCTTAACCATAATCCTAAACCTAACTCTCACTCTAACCCTAAGCCTAAACCTAATGCTAACTCGAAACTTCACCCTCACCCTCACCCTCACCCTCACCCTCACCCTTATCCTCACCCTGACCCTCACCCTAACCCTAACCCTAAACCTCACACTAACCTAACCCTCACCCAAACCCTAACCCTACCCCTCAGCCTAACCCTCACCCTCACCTTAACCGTAACCCTAATCCTCACCCTATCATTAACCCTAACCTTAAAACTCACCCTCACCCTAGCCCTCACCCTAACACTAACGCTAAACCTCACCCTACCCCTCAGCCTAACTCTAACCCTGACGCTCACCCTCACTCTCACCCTCACCCTGACCCTAACCCTAACCCTAACCTAACCCTAACCCTCACCGTCACCCTCACCCTAATCCTAACACTAACCCTAACCCTCACCCTCACCCTAACCCTGACGCTCACCCTCACTCTCACCCTCACCCTGACCCTAACCCTAACCCTAACCTAACCCTAACCCTAACCCTAACCCTCACCGTCACCCTCACCCTAATCCTAACACTAACCCTAACCCTCACCCTCACCCTAACCCTCATGCTAAACCTAACCCTAACCCTCACCCTCACTCTAACCCTAATCCTAACCCTAACCCTCACCCTAATCCTCACACTAACCCTAACCCTAATCCTAACTCGAACCCTAACCCTAATCATCTTCATTACCCTAACCCTAACCATCACCCTAATGCTAAACCTAATCTTAACCGTAACCCTCAACTTCACCCTAAACATCACCCTAACCCTAACCCTCACACACACCCTAACCCACATCCTCACCGGAACCCTGACTCTCACCCTAACCATCACCCTCACCCTCACCATAAACATCACACTAACCCTAACCCTAAACCTAACAATCACCCTAACCCTCACCCTCACCTTCACACTAAGCCTAACCGAACCCTAACCCTAATCCTTAACCTAACACTCACCCTCAACCTCACCCTCATCTTCAGCCTAACCCTAACCCTAACCTTAATCCTCACACTAGCTCTCAACTTCACCATCAACCTAACTGTAACCCTAACCTGAACCCTAACCCTCACACTAACCTAACCCTCACCCTAACAATAACCCTACCCCCCACCCTAAACCTCAGCCTAACCCTAAACCTAACCCTCACCCTTACCCTATCACTCACGCTAACGCTAACCCTAACGCTCATCCTCACTCTAACCCTCACCCTAACCCTGACTCTCAAACTAACCCTAAACCTAAACATAACCCTAACCTCACCCTCACCCTAATCCTAACCCTAACCCTAACCCTCACCCTAACCCTAACCCTCACCCGAACACTCACACTCACCCTAAATTTCACCCTCACCCTAAAACTCACACTAACCCTAACCGTCACTCTAAACCTAACCCTTACCCACACCCTAAATCTCACTTTCACCCTCACCCTCACCCTAAGCCTAACCCTACCTGTAACCCTAATCCTAAACCTAACTCTCACCCTAAACCTCTGACTAACCCTAAGGCTAACCCTAACCCTCACCCTCACCCTAACCCTCAGCCTCACCCTTACACTCACCCTTACCATCACCCTCACCCTAACCCTAACCCTCACACTAACCCTAACCCTCACCCTAACCCTAACCCTCACCCTAAACCTCACCTAACACTAACACTAACCTTAACCGTAATCCTCACCCTAACCCTAACACTAACACTAACCCAAGCCCTTAACCTACCCCTCACCCTAACCCTAATCCTAACCCTCACTCTCACCCTAACCCTGACCCTAATCCTTACCCTCACCCTACCTCTCATTCTAACAGTAACCCTAAACCTAACCCTCACCCTAACCCTCATGCTAACCCTAACCCTAACCCTAACCCTCAACCTAACACTTACCCTCAACCCAACCATAACGCTAACCCTAACCTTAACCCTCACACTAACCCTAACCCTCACCCTAACCCTAACCCTACACCTCACCCTATTCCTCACACTAACCCAAACCCTAACCCTAAACCTCACCCGAACCCTAACCTTAACCCTCACCCTCACCTTCATTCTCAGCCTCATCCTAAACCTAACCCTAATCCTAAACCTAGCCCTCACCCTCACACTAACTATAACCCTAACCCTAACCCTTACCCTCACCTTCACCCTAACCCTAACCCTAACACTAACCTTCACCCTAAACCTAACCCTCACGCTAACACTAACCCTAACCCTAACCCTAACCCTCACACTAACCCAAACCCTAACCATAACCGTTACCTTAACCCTCACCCTAACCCTCACCCTCAACCTAACCCTCACCATCACCCTAACCTTCACCCTAAACCTAAGCCTCACCCAAACCCTAACCTAACCCTCTCCTGAAACCTCACCCTCACCGTAAACATCACCCTCACCCTAACCCTCACCCTAAACCTAAACCTAACTCTCACTCTAAACCTAACACTCACCCTAAGCCTGATCCTAACCCTAACCCTAATCCTAAACCTAACCCTCACCCTCACCCTACCCCTAACCTTTACCCTAACCCTAATCCTAAACTTGACCCTCAAACTCATCCTAAACCTAAACCAAACCCTCACACTAAGCCTAACACTCACCCTAAACCTAACCCTAATCCTCACCCTCACCCTATCCCTCATCCTAACCCTAAATTTCATCCTAACCCTAACCCTAACACTAAACCTCAACCTAACCCTAACCCTAAACCTAACCCTTAACCTCAACCTAACCCTAATGGTAACCCTCACACTCTCAGCCTCTCCCTAAGCCTAACCCTAACCCTAACCCTCACCCTCATGCTAAACCTCAACCTAACCCTTACCCTCAGCCTAACCCTAACCCTAACCCTAACTCTACACCTCACCCTAATCCTCTCCCCAACCCAAACACTAACTCTAAACCTCATCCTAAACCCAACATTCACCCTCACCCTCATCTTCATTCTCAGCCTCACCCTAACCCTAACCCTAATCCTAAACCTAGCCCTCACCCTCAACCTAACTCTAACCCTAACCCTAACCCTAACCCTCACACTCACCCTAAACCTAACCCTAAGACAAACCCTCACCCTAAACCTAAGCCTCACGCTAATGCTAACCCTGACCCTCACCATCACCCTAACCCTCACTCTAAACCTTTCTCTCAACCTAACCCTAACTCTCACAATAACCCTAACCCTAACCCTAATCCTTACCATAACCCTCACCTGAACCCTCACCCTCACCCTAAACATAACTCTCACCCTAACTCTAAACCAAACCCTCACCCTAAACATCACCCTAACCCTATCCGGAACACTAAACCTAACCCTCACCTAACCCTAACCCTCACCCTCGCCCTCACTCTAAGCCTAACACTAACCCTAAACCTAATCCTAAACCTAACGCTCTCCCTCACCCTCACCCTAACCGTAACTGTAACCCTTACCCTAACCCTCACCCTCACCCTAACCCTAAACCTAAACCTCAACCTAACCCTAACCCTAACACTCACCCTCACACTAAACCTAACCCTAACACTAACCATAACCTTCACCCTAACTATAACCCTCACCCTCACCCTAAACCTCACCCTAACCCTAACACAAACCCTAAACCTAATTCTCACCCTAACCCTCATCCTAGACCTAACCCTAACAGTAACCCTAACTCTCACCCTACCCCTCACCCTAACCCTAACCCTAACGCTCACGCTAACCCTTACCCTCACCCTAACCCTCACTCTAACCCTAACCCTAACACTAACCCACAACCTAACCCTCACCCTCACCCTAACCCTAACCCTAACCCTCACGCTAACCCTCACCCTCTCCCTAAACCTCAACCTAAGAGTTACCCTCAACCTAATCCTAAACCTAGCCCTAACCCTCACACTAACAATAACCCTCAAACTAACCCTAACCCTCACACTAACTCTAAACCTCACCCTAAGCTTAACCCTACCCCTCAACCTATCTCTCACCCTAAACCTATACCTACACCTCACCCTAATCCTCACCCTAAACCTAACACTTACCCTAAGCCTCACCCTCCCCCTGACCCTCAACCTAACCCTTACCCTCAACCTAACTCTAACCCTAACCCTATTCTAACCCTCACACTAACCCTAACCCTCACCCTAACCCTAACCCTACACCTCACCCTATTCCTCACACTAGCCCAAACCCTAACCCTAAACCTCACCCTAGCCCTAACCTTAACCCTCATCCTCACCTTCATTCTCAGCCTCACCATAAACCTAACCCTAATCTTAAACCTAGCCCTCACCCTCACACTAACTATAACCCTACCTAACCCTAATACTCACCTTCACCATAACTCTAACCCTAACACTAACCTTCACCCTAAACCTAAACCTCACACTAACGCTAACACTAACACTAACCCTAACCCTAACCCTCACACTAACCCAAACCCTAACCCTAACCCTTACCTTAACCCTCACCCTAACCCTCACCCTCAACCTAACCCTCACCGTCACCCTAACCATCACCCTAAACCTAAGCCTCACCCACACCGTAACCTAACCATCTCCCACAACCTCACCCTCACCCTAAACATCACCCTCACCCTAACCCTCACCCTAACTCTAAACCAAACCCTCACCCTAAACCTAACAATCACCCTCACCGTAAACATCACCCTAACCCTAACCCTAACACTAAACCTAACCCACACCTAACCCTAACCCTCACCCTTGCCCTCACTCTAAGCCTATCACTAACCCTAAACCTAATCCTAAACCTAACGCTCTCCCTCACCCTCACCCTCACCCTAACCGTAAACGTAACCCTAAACCTAACCCTCACCCTCACCCAAACCATACAACTCACCCTAACTCTAACCCTCACACTAACCCTAACCCTCACTCTAACCTTAAACCTACCCCTCAGTCTACACCTCACACTAACCCTCACCTTCACCCTAACCCTCACCCTAGTCCTAAACCTCACCCTAACCCTAACCCTCACCCTGACCCTAACCCTCACCCTAACCCTAAAACTAAACCTAACAATCAGCCTCAAACTAACCCTCACCCTTACACTTATCTTCACCCTAACACTCACCCTAAACCTAAACCTAAACCAAACCCTCACCCTAATCCTCACCCTAACCCTAACCCTAACCCTAACCATCACCCTAACCTTCACACTAACCCTAACCTTCAACCTAACCGTAACTCTAACCCTCACCCTAACACTCATCCAAAACCTAACTCTAACCCTAACCCTCATGCTTACCCTAACCCTAACCCTAACCCTCACCCTAAGCCAAACCCTCACCCTCACCCTCACCCTCAATCTCAGTCTAACCCTAACCCTAACCCTAATCCTAACCCTAACCCTAACACTAATCCTAAACCTAACCCTCACCCTCACCCTCCAACTCTAACCCTTACCCAACCCTAACCCTCACCCTAACTCTAACCCTCACCGAACCCCTACCCTAACCCTCACACTCACCCTAACCCTAACCCTTACACTCACCCTAAACCTAACCCTAACCCTAACCCTATCCCTGACCCTAACACTCACATTAATCCTAACCTTAACCCTAACCCTAAACTTCACCCTAACCCTCACTCTACCCCTAACCCTACCCCTCACCCTAACCCTAAACATAACCCTAACCCAAATCCTCACACTAACACTAAGCCTCACCCTAATGCTAACCCTGACCCTAACCCTCACCCTAACCCTTACCCTCACCATTACCCTAACCTTAACCCTAACCTTAACACTGCTATGAAACCTAAAGCTCACCCTAAACCTACCCCTACCTCTCAGCCTAATCATCACCCTAATCCTCACCTTAACACTCAGGCAAACCCTAACTCTCACCCTCACCCTAAACCTCATCCTAACCTTTAACTTCACCCTAACGCTAGCCCTAACCCTAACCCTAACCCTCACACAAATACTATCCCTAACCCTAACCCTCCCCCTCACTCTAAACCTCATCCTAAACCTAACCCTAAACCTTACCCTAACCCTAACCCTAACCCTCACCCTAAATGTAACCCTCACCAACACCCAACCCTCCCCCTCCCCCTCACCCTAACCCTCAGCCTCACCCTAACCCTAATCCTAATCCTAAACCTAACACTCACTCTCACCCTCACCCTAACCCTAAGGCTAACCCTAAACCTCACTCTTACCCTCACCCTCACCCTAACCCTAACAATAACTCTAACCCTAACCCTCACCCTCACCCTGACCCTAACCCTAACCCTACCCCTCACCCTAACCCTCATCCTGACCCTAATCCTCACCCTAAACCTAACTCTAAACCTAACCCTCAGCCTCACCCTAACCCTCACCATCACTCTAACCCTCACCCTAACCCTAACCCTCACCCACACCCTAACCCTCAACCTCACCCTCACCCAAAACCTCACCCTTAACCTATCCCTCACCATAACCCTAACACTAAACCTTACCTAACCGAAACCCTCACAGTCACCGTCACCCTCAGCCTAACCCTAACCGTCACCGTCAACCTAACACTTACCCTCACCCTAACCCTCACACTAAGACTAACCCTCACCCTCACCCTCACCCTCGCGGACACCCTCACCCTAAAACTAATCCTCACCCTCACCCTAACCTTTAACCTCACCCTAACCCTCACCCTCACCCGAACCCTCAACTCAGGGTAACCCTCACCCTTACCCAAAACATCACCCTAACACTAATCATCACCCTAACCCTAACCCTAAATCTCATCCTAACCCTAAACCTCCCTCTAACCCTCAAACTCACCCTAATTCTCACCCTAACCATAAACCTAACCCTTACATAATCAAAAACCTCACCCTCACCCTCACCCTCAACCTAACCCTAACTCTCATCCTAACCCTAACTTTAACCCTAACTCTCAACCTAACCCTAACCCTAAACCTCACCCTCACCCAAACCAAACACTAACCCTCACCCTAACCCTAACACTAACCTTAACCTCACCCTAATTCTCACACAAACTCTAAACCTAACGCTCATCCTCACCCTAACCCTCACTCTCATTCGAACCCTCACCTCACTGTAACCCTCACCCTCACCTAAAACATCACCCTAACACTAACCCTCACCCTAACCTTAACCCTAACCCTCTCCCTAACGCTAACCCTCGCTCTAACCCTCAAGCTCACCCTAAACCTCACCCTAAACATAACCCTAACCCTTACCTAACCCAAATTCTCACCCTCACCCTCACTCTCACCCTAACCCTCACCCTCTCCGTAGCCCTCAGCCTTACCCTAATCCTAAAACTAACCTTCACCTTCACACACACTCACCCTCAGACTATCCCTAACCCTAAACCTAATCCTAACCCTAAACTTCACCCTGACCCTCACCCTCACCCTAACCCTAACCCTCACCCTAACCCTAACCCTCAACCTAACCCTAACACTAACACTAACCCTAAACCTAACTCTCACCCTACCCCTCACCCTAATCCTAACCCTAACCAACACCCTCACCCTAACCTTCAACCTAACCCTTACCCTCACGCTAACCCTCATCCTAAACCTAACCCTAAGACTAACCTTAACACTCACCCTAACCCTAATCCTAAACTTAAACATCACTCTAACCCAAACCCTCACCTCATCCTAACCCTCAACCTAACCCTTACCCTCACCCTAATTCTAACACGAAACCTAACCCCCAACCCTCATGCTAATCCTAAATCTAACTCTCACCCTAAGCCTAACCCTCACCCTAAACCTAACCCTAACCCTCACCCTCAACTTAACTCTAAACCTCACCCTAACCCTAACCCTAACCCTAAACCTCACCCTCACCCTAAACTTCACCCTAACACTTACCCTCACCTTAACCCTTACACTAACCCTAACTCTAACCCTAACCCTAACCCTCACACTAACCCTAAACCTAACCCTAACCCTAAACATCACCCTAACCCTCACCCTCACCCTCACCCTCACCCTCAACCTAACCCTAAACCTCACCCTCATCCTAACCCTCACCCTAACGCTTACCCTCACCCTAACCCTAAATCTAACCCTAACCCTCACACTAACCCTAAACTTACCCCTCACCCTAACACTCACCCTGACCCTAATCCTCACACTAAACCTAACCCTAACCCTAATCCTCACCCTAACCCTAACCCTCAACCTCACCCTCACTCTCACCATAAACCTCACCCTTAACCTAGCCCTCACCGTAACACGAACCCTAAACCTTACCTAAGCGAAACCCTCACCCTAACCCTCACCATAAACCTAAGACTCAGCCTCAAACTAACACTTACCTTCACAATTAACCCACACACTAACAAATACCCTCACCCTCACCATCACCCTCATGGTCACCTTCACCCTAACCCTAACCCTCACGCTCACCCGAACTCTCACCTCACGGTAACCCTCACCCTCACCCAAAATATCAGCCTAACCCTAACCATCACCCTAAACGTAACCCTCACCCTCAACCTCACCCTCAACCTAACCCTAACTCTAATGCTAAGCACAAACTTAACCCTAACTCTCACCCTAAACCTAACCCTAAACCTCACCCTCACCCAAACCATACCGCTAACCCTAACCCTCACCCTAACCCTCACCCTAACCTAACATTAACCCTAACCCTCACCCTAAACCTTAACCTCACCCTAATCCTCACACAAACCCTAACCCTAACCCTCATCCTCACCCTAACCCTCACCCTCACTCAAACCCTCACCTCACGGTAACCCTCACCCTCACCCAAAGCATCACCCTAACCCTAACCCTCACTCTAACCCTAACCCTAACCCTATCCCTAACCCTAACCCTCCGTCTAACCCTCAAACTCACCCTAATCCTCACCCTAAACATAACCTTAACCCTTACCTAACCCAAACCCTCACCCTCACCCTCACTCTCACCCTAACCCTCACCCTCACCATAGCCCTCAGCCTAACCCTAAACCTAACCCTAACCCTCACTCTCACACTCACCCTCACCCTCAGCCTATCCCTAACCCTAAACCTAATCCTAACCCTAAACTTCACCCTGATCCTCACCCTCACCCTAACCTTAACCCTAACCCTAATCCTCACCGTAAGCCTAACCCTCAACCTAACACTTACCCTAACCCAAACCTAAACCTAACCCTCACCCTACCCCTCACCCTAACCCTAACTCTAACAGTCACCCTCAACCTAACCTTCACCCTATCCCTTACCCTCACCCTAACCCTCATCCTAAACCTAACCCTAACCCTCACTCACACACTCAACCTCACGGTCACCCTCACCCTAAACCTAACCCTCACCCTCACGCTAACCCTAACCCTCACCCTCATCTTAACCCTCACCCTAACCCTTTCCCTAACCCTAACTCTAACCCTAATTCTAACCCTCACATTCACCCTCACCCTATACCTAACCCTAACCCAAACCCTCACCCTACCCCTCACCTCACCCTAAGCCTAACCCTAACCCTAACACTAATCCTAAACCTAACCCTCACCCTCACCCTATCCCTAAAACTAATCCTCACCCTAAGCCTAACCCTAACCCTCACCCTCACCCTAACCCTAACCCTAAACTTAAACATCACCCTAACCCACACCCTAACCCTAAACCTAACTCTAACCCTAACCCTAACACTAACCCTCACCCTCACCCTCTAGTTCACGCTCAGCCTAACCCTAATCCTAACCCTAATCCAAACACTAATCTTCAGCCTCACCCTCAACATAACGCTAACCCGAACCCTCACCCTCACCCACACACTCACCCTCACCCTCAACTTAAACCTCAGCTTCAGCCTCAACCTCACCCTAACCCTAACCTTAACCCTCACCCTAACCGTAACCGTGACCATAACCCTAACCCTAACTCACACCCTAAACCTCACCCTCAACCTAGCCCTCACCCTAAACCTAACCCTAATCCTCACCCTAACTCTAACACTCACCCTCACCGTAGCCCTCAGCCTAACCCTAACCCTAACCCTAACCCTTTCCCTAAACCTAAATGTAACCCTCACGCTAACCCTAAACCTAACCCTAACCCGTACCCTAAACCTTACCCTAACATTAAACCTAACCCTAATCCTAAAACTAACCCTAAACTTACCACTAACCCTCACCCTAACATTCACCTTAACCCTAAACCTAAACCTAACCATCACCCTCACCCTAAACCTCAACCTAAGTCTTACCCTCATCCTCACCCTAACTCTCACAATAAACCTAACCCTCACCCTAAACTTAACACTAACCATCACCCTCACCCTCCTGCTCACCCTCAGCCTAACCCTAACCCTAACACTAATCCAAACACTAACCCTCACCCTCACCCGAACCCTCAACTCAGGGTAACCCTCACCCTTACCCAAAACATCACCCTAACACTAATCATCACCCTAACCCTAACCCTAAATCTCATCCTAACCCTAAACCTCCCTCTAACCCTCAAACTCACCCTAATTCTCACCCTAACCATAAACCTAACCCTTACATAATCAAAAACCTCACCCTCACCCTCACCCTCAACCTAACCCTAACTCTCATCCTAACCCTAACTTTAACCCTAACTCTCAACCTAACCCTAACCCTAAACCTCACCCTCACCCAAACCAAACACTAACCCTCACCCTAACCCTAACACTAACCTTAACCTCACCCTAATTCTCACACAAACTCTAAACCTAACGCTCATCCTCACCCTAACCCTCACTCTCATTCGAACCCTCACCTCACTGTAACCCTCACCCTCACCTAAAACATCACCCTAACACTAACCCTCACCCTAACCTTAACCCTAACCCTCTCCCTAACGCTAACCCTCGCTCTAACCCTCAAGCTCACCCTAAACCTCACCCTAAACATAACCCTAACCCTTACCTAACCCAAATTCTCACCCTCACCCTCACTCTCACCCTAACCCTCACCCTCTCCGTAGCCCTCAGCCTTACCCTAATCCTAAAACTAACCTTCACCTTCACACACACTCACCCTCAGACTATCCCTAACCCTAAACCTAATCCTAACCCTAAACTTCACCCTGACCCTCACCCTCACCCTAACCCTAACCCTCACCCTAACCCTAACCCTCAACCTAACCCTAACACTAACACTAACCCTAAACCTAACTCTCACCCTACCCCTCACCCTAATCCTAACCCTAACCAACACCCTCACCCTAACCTTCAACCTAACCCTTACCCTCACGCTAACCCTCATCCTAAACCTAACCCTAAGACTAACCTTAACACTCACCCTAACCCTAATCCTAAACTTAAACATCACTCTAACCCAAACCCTCACCTCATCCTAACCCTCAACCTAACCCTTACCCTCACCCTAATTCTAACACGAAACCTAACCCCCAACCCTCATGCTAATCCTAAATCTAACTCTCACCCTAAGCCTAACCCTCACCCTAAACCTAACCCTAACCCTCACCCTCAACTTAACTCTAAACCTCACCCTAACCCTAACCCTAACCCTAAACCTCACCCTCACCCTAAACTTCACCCTAACACTTACCCTCACCTTAACCCTTACACTAACCCTAACTCTAACCCTAACCCTAACCCTCACACTAACCCTAAACCTAACCCTAACCCTAAACATCACCCTAACCCTCACCCTCACCCTCACCCTCACCCTCAACCTAACCCTAAACCTCACCCTCATCCTAACCCTCACCCTAACGCTTACCCTCACCCTAACCCTAAATCTAACCCTAACCCTCACACTAACCCTAAACTTACCCCTCACCCTAACACTCACCCTGACCCTAATCCTCACACTAAACCTAACCCTAACCCTAATCCTCACCCTAACCCTAACCCTCAACCTCACCCTCACTCTCACCATAAACCTCACCCTTAACCTAGCCCTCACCGTAACACGAACCCTAAACCTTACCTAAGCAAAACCCTCACCCTAACCCTCACCATAAACCTAAGACTCAGCCTCAAACTAACACTTACCTTCACAATTAACCCACACACTAACAAATACCCTCACCCTCACCATCACCCTCATGGTCACCTTCACCCTAACCCTAACCCTCACGCTCACCCGAACTCTCACCTCACGGTAACCCTCACCCTCACCCAAAATATCAGCCTAACCCTAACCATCACCCTAAACGTAACCCTCACCCTCAACCTCACCCTCAACCTAACCCTAACTCTAATGCTAAGCACAAACTTAACCCTAACTCTCACCCTAAACCTAACCCTAAACCTCACCCTCACCCAAACCATACCGCTAACCCTAACCCTCACCCTAACCCTCACCCTAACCTAACATTAACCCTAACCCTCACCCTAAACCTTAACCTCACCCTAATCCTCACACAAACCCTAACCCTAACCCTCATCCTCACCCTAACCCTCACCCTCACTCGAACCCTCACCTCACGGTAACCCTCACCCTCACCCAAAGCATCACCCTAACCCTAACCCTCACTCTAACCCTAACCCTAACCCTATCCCTAACCCTAACCCTCCGTCTAACCCTCAAACTCACCCTAATCCTCACCCTAAACATAACCTTAACCCTTACCTAACCCAAACCCTCACCCTCACCCTCACTCTCACCCTAACCCTCACCCTCACCATAGCCCTCAGCCTAACCCTAAACCTAACCCTAACCCTCACTCTCACACTCACCCTCACCCTCAGCCTATCCCTAACCCTAAACCTAATCCTAACCCTAAACTTCACCCTGATCCTCACCCTCACCCTAACCTTAACCCTAACCCTAATCCTCACCGTAAGCCTAACCCTCAACCTAACACTTACCCTAACCCAAACCTAAACCTAACCCTCACCCTACCCCTCACCCTAACCCTAACTCTAACAGTCACCCTCAACCTAACCTTCACCCTATCCCTTACCCTCACCCTAACCCTCATCCTAAACCTAACCCTAACCCTCACTCACACACTCAACCTCACGGTCACCCTCACCCTAAACCTAACCCTCACCCTCACGCTAACCCTAACCCTCACCCTCATCTTAACCCTCACCCTAACCCTTTCCCTAACCCTAACTCTAACCCTAATTCTAACCCTCACATTCACCCTCACCCTATACCTAACCCTAACCCAAACCCTCACCCTACCCCTCACCTCACCCTAAGCCTAACCCTAACCCTAACACTAATCCTAAACCTAACCCTCACCCTCACCCTATCCCTAAAACTAATCCTCACCCTAAGCCTAACCCTAACCCTCACCCTCACCCTAACCCTAACCCTAAACTTAAACATCACCCTAACCCACACCCTAACCCTAAACCTAACTCTAACCCTAACCCTAACACTAACCCTCACCCTCACCCTCTAGTTCACGCTCAGCCTAACCCTAATCCTAACCCTAATCCAAACACTAATCTTCAGCCTCACCCTCAACATAACGCTAACCCGAACCCTCACCCTCACCCACACACTCACCCTCACCCTCAACTTAAACCTCAGCTTCAGCCTCAACCTCACCCTAACCCTAACCTTAACCCTCACCCTAACCGTAACCGTGACCATAACCCTAACCCTAACTCACACCCTAAACCTCACCCTCAACCTAGCCCTCACCCTAAACCTAACCCTAATCCTCACCCTAACTCTAACACTCACCCTCACCGTAGCCCTCAGCCTAACCCTAACCCTAACCCTAACCCTTTCCCTAAACCTAAATGTAACCCTCACGCTAACCCTAAACCTAACCCTAACCCGTACCCTAAACCTTACCCTAACATTAAACCTAACCCTAATCCTAAAACTAACCCTAAACTTACCACTAACCCTCACCCTAACATTCACCTTAACCCTAAACCTAAACCTAACCATCACCCTCACCCTAAACCTCAACCTAAGTCTTACCCTCATCCTCACCCTAACTCTCACAATAAACCTAACCCTCACCCTAAACTTAACACTAACCATCACCCTCACCCTCCTGCTCACCCTCAGCCTAACCCTAACCCTAACACTAATCCAAACACTAACCCTCACCCTCACCCGAACCCTCAACTCAGGGTAACCCTCACCCTTACCCAAAACATCACCCTAACACTAATCATCACCCTAACCCTAACCCTAAATCTCATCCTAACCCTAAACCTCCCTCTAACCCTCAAACTCACCCTAATTCTCACCCTAACCATAAACCTAACCCTTACATAATCAAAAACCTCACCCTCACCCTCACCCTCAACCTAACCCTAACTCTCATCCTAACCCTAACTTTAACCCTAACTCTCAACCTAACCCTAACCCTAAACCTCACCCTCACCCAAACCAAACACTAACCCTCACCCTAACCCTAACACTAACCTTAACCTCACCCTAATTCTCACACAAACTCTAAACCTAACGCTCATCCTCACCCTAACCCTCACTCTCATTCGAACCCTCACCTCACTGTAACCCTCACCCTCACCTAAAACATCACCCTAACACTAACCCTCACCCTAACCTTAACCCTAACCCTCTCCCTAACGCTAACCCTCGCTCTAACCCTCAAGCTCACCCTAAACCTCACCCTAAACATAACCCTAACCCTTACCTAACCCAAATTCTCACCCTCACCCTCACTCTCACCCTAACCCTCACCCTCTCCGTAGCCCTCAGCCTTACCCTAATCCTAAAACTAACCTTCACCTTCACACACACTCACCCTCAGACTATCCCTAACCCTAAACCTAATCCTAACCCTAAACTTCACCCTGACCCTCACCCTCACCCTAACCCTAACCCTCACCCTAACCCTAACCCTCAACCTAACCCTAACACTAACACTAACCCTAAACCTAACTCTCACCCTACCCCTCACCCTAATCCTAACCCTAACCAACACCCTCACCCTAACCTTCAACCTAACCCTTACCCTCACGCTAACCCTCATCCTAAACCTAACCCTAAGACTAACCTTAACACTCACCCTAACCCTAATCCTAAACTTAAACATCACTCTAACCCAAACCCTCACCTCATCCTAACCCTCAACCTAACCCTTACCCTCACCCTAATTCTAACACGAAACCTAACCCCCAACCCTCATGCTAATCCTAAATCTAACTCTCACCCTAAGCCTAACCCTCACCCTAAACCTAACCCTAACCCTCACCCTCAACTTAACTCTAAACCTCACCCTAACCCTAACCCTAACCCTAAACCTCACCCTCACCCTAAACTTCACCCTAACACTTACCCTCACCTTAACCCTTACACTAACCCTAACTCTAACCCTAACCCTAACCCTCACACTAACCCTAAACCTAACCCTAACCCTAAACATCACCCTAACCCTCACCCTCACCCTCACCCTCACCCTCAACCTAACCCTAAACCTCACCCTCATCCTAACCCTCACCCTAACGCTTACCCTCACCCTAACCCTAAATCTAACCCTAACCCTCACACTAACCCTAAACTTACCCCTCACCCTAACACTCACCCTGACCCTAATCCTCACACTAAACCTAACCCTAACCCTAATCCTCACCCTAACCCTAACCCTCAACCTCACCCTCACTCTCACCATAAACCTCACCCTTAACCTAGCCCTCACCGTAACACGAACCCTAAACCTTACCTAAGCGAAACCCTCACCCTAACCCTCACCATAAACCTAAGACTCAGCCTCAAACTAACACTTACCTTCACAATTAACCCACACACTAACAAATACCCTCACCCTCACCATCACCCTCATGGTCACCTTCACCCTAACCCTAACCCTCACGCTCACCCGAACTCTCACCTCACGGTAACCCTCACCCTCACCCAAAATATCAGCCTAACCCTAACCATCACCCTAAACGTAACCCTCACCCTCAACCTCACCCTCAACCTAACCCTAACTCTAATGCTAAGCACAAACTTAACCCTAACTCTCACCCTAAACCTAACCCTAAACCTCACCCTCACCCAAACCATACCGCTAACCCTAACCCTCACCCTAACCCTCACCCTAACCTAACATTAACCCTAACCCTCACCCTAAACCTTAACCTCACCCTAATCCTCACACAAACCCTAACCCTAACCCTCATCCTCACCCTAACCCTCACCCTCACTCGAACCCTCACCTCACGGTAACCCTCACCCTCACCCAAAGCATCACCCTAACCCTAACCCTCACTCTAACCCTAACCCTAACCCTATCCCTAACCCTAACCCTCCGTCTAACCCTCAAACTCACCCTAATCCTCACCCTAAACATAACCTTAACCCTTACCTAACCCAAACCCTCACCCTCACCCTCACTCTCACCCTAACCCTCACCCTCACCATAGCCCTCAGCCTAACCCTAAACCTAACCCTAACCCTCACTCTCACACTCACCCTCACCCTCAGCCTATCCCTAACCCTAAACCTAATCCTAACCCTAAACTTCACCCTGATCCTCACCCTCACCCTAACCTTAACCCTAACCCTAATCCTCACCGTAAGCCTAACCCTCAACCTAACACTTACCCTAACCCAAACCTAAACCTAACCCTCACCCTACCCCTCACCCTAACCCTAACTCTAACAGTCACCCTCAACCTAACCTTCACCCTATCCCTTACCCTCACCCTAACCCTCATCCTAAACCTAACCCTAACCCTCACTCACACACTCAACCTCACGGTCACCCTCACCCTAAACCTAACCCTCACCCTCACGCTAACCCTAACCCTCACCCTCATCTTAACCCTCACCCTAACCCTTTCCCTAACCCTAACTCTAACCCTAATTCTAACCCTCACATTCACCCTCACCCTATACCTAACCCTAACCCAAACCCTCACCCTACCCCTCACCTCACCCTAAGCCTAACCCTAACCCTAACACTAATCCTAAACCTAACCCTCACCCTCACCCTATCCCTAAAACTAATCCTCACCCTAAGCCTAACCCTAACCCTCACCCTCACCCTAACCCTAACCCTAAACTTAAACATCACCCTAACCCACACCCTAACCCTAAACCTAACTCTAACCCTAACCCTAACACTAACCCTCACCCTCACCCTCTAGTTCACGCTCAGCCTAACCCTAATCCTAACCCTAATCCAAACACTAATCTTCAGCCTCACCCTCAACATAACGCTAACCCGAACCCTCACCCTCACCCACACACTCACCCTCACCCTCAACTTAAACCTCAGCTTCAGCCTCAACCTCACCCTAACCCTAACCTTAACCCTCACCCTAACCGTAACCGTGACCATAACCCTAACCCTAACTCACACCCTAAACCTCACCCTCAACCTAGCCCTCACCCTAAACCTAACCCTAATCCTCACCCTAACTCTAACACTCACCCTCACCGTAGCCCTCAGCCTAACCCTAACCCTAACCCTAACCCTTTCCCTAAACCTAAATGTAACCCTCACGCTAACCCTAAACCTAACCCTAACCCGTACCCTAAACCTTACCCTAACATTAAACCTAACCCTAATCCTAAAACTAACCCTAAACTTACCACTAACCCTCACCCTAACATTCACCTTAACCCTAAACCTAAACCTAACCATCACCCTCACCCTAAACCTCAACCTAAGTCTTACCCTCATCCTCACCCTAACTCTCACAATAAACCTAACCCTCACCCTAAACTTAACACTAACCATCACCCTCACCCTCCTGCTCACCCTCAGCCTAACCCTAACCCTAACACTAATCCAAACACTAACCCTCACCCTCACCCTCAACCTAACCCTACCCTCACCCTAACCCTCACCCTCACACTCACCCTCACCCTCACCTTGAACCTCAACCTCAGCTTCAACCACAACCTAACCCCAACCCTAAACCTCACCCTAACCGTTACCCTGACACTAACCCTAACCATAATCCTCACACTAATCCTAACCTTCACCCTAACCCTAACTATACCCCTCACCCTAACACTCACCCTAACACTAATATTAACCCTAACCATCACCCTAACTCTAACCTTAACCCTCGCCCTCACTCTAACCCTCCTCATCAACCAAACCCTCAACTTTACCCTAACCCTCACCCACAAACCAAACCTCACCCTCATCAAACCCTCAGCCTATCCCTAAGCCTAATCCTCACACTACCCCTAACCCAGACACTAAGCCTACCCTAAACCTCACCCTCACCATGACCCTAAAACTAACTCTAACCCTCACCCTAACCCTCAAACTAACACTCATGCTAACCCTAAACCTCACTCTTAGCCTACCCTCATCCAAACCCTTACACTCGACCTAAACCTATCCCTAACCATAACCCTCACACTAAACCAAACCCTCACCCTAACCAAAACCCTATCCCTCACACGAACCCTAACCCTAACCCTAATCCCCACCCTCAACCTAACCCTTACCCTCACCCTAATCCTCACCCTAAACTTAACCCTAACCCTAACCCTCACCCTCACTCTAACCCTCACCCTCACTCTAACCCTCACCGTCACCCTAACCCTCAACCTACCCTAATCCTCAAAGACACCCTAACCCTCACCGTCACCCTCACCCTCACCCTAACCATCACCCTCACCCTAGCCCTCAGCCTAACACTAACCCCAACCCTCAAGCTAAACCTAACCCTAACCCTAACCCTCTCACTAACCCTAACGCTCACACTAACCCTAACCCTACCCCTCACCCTACCCCTCATCCTAAACCTAACCCAAACCCTCACCCTCATCCTAATCCTAAACCTCACCCTAACCCTCAGCCTCACCCTCACCCTCACCCTCAACCTAAACCTAACCCTACACCTCACCATAAATCTCATCCTAACCATAACCCTAACACTCTCACTAATCCTAAACCTAACCCTAAACCTCACCCTCACCCTCACCTTCAGCCTAACTCTAACCCTCACCCTAAACCTCACCCTACCCTAACCCTCACCGACACCCTAACCCTCATCCTCACCCTCACCCTCACCCTAACCATTTCCCTCACCCTAGCCCTCAGCCTAACCCAAACCCTAACCTTAACACTAACCCTAACCCTCACCCTCACCCTAACCCTAACCCTAACACAAACCCTCACCCTAACACTCAACCAAAGCCTAACCCTAACATTAACCCTAACCCTCATCCTAACACATACCTTAAGCATAACCCTAACCCTCACCCTACACCTTACCCTAAACCTAACCCTAAACATAACCCTAACCCTCATCCTAACCCTCACCGTTACACTTAACCTCACGGTAACCCTAACCCTAACCCTGACCCTCACCCTATCCCTAACCCTCACCCTATCCCTCACCCTCATGCTCACCGTCACCCTCACCCTAACCCTAAACCTAGCCCTCAGCCTAACACTCAACCTAAACCTAACCCTAATCCTAACCCTCACACTAACCCTAACCCTCACCCTCACGCTCAGCCTAACCCTAACTCAAACCCTAATCCCAACCCTAAGCCTCACCCTCACCCTCACCCTAACCCAAGCCCTAATCCTAACCCTAAGCCTCATCCTCAGCCTCACCCTAACCCTAAACCTAACCCTAACCCTCTCCCTAACCGTAACCCTCACCCTAAACCTAACCGTGACCCTCAGCCTAACCCTAACCCTAAACCTCACCCTAAACCTAACCCTAACCTTAAACCTAACCCTCACGCTAACCCTCACCTTAACCCTTTCCCTAACCCTAACCCTCCACCTCCCCCTAAACCTCAACCTAATCCTTACCCTCATTCGCACCCTAACCCTCACAATAAACTTAAACCTCACCCTCACCCTAACACTAACCCTCACCCTCACCCTCAGGCTCACCCTCAACCTAACCCTAACACTCACCCTAAACGTCACCCTAACCCTAACACTAACACTAACACTAATCCTCCCCCTCTCCCTAATCCTAAACCTAAACCTTACCCTCATCCTCACCCTAAACCTCACCCTAACCCTAACACTAACCCTCACCCTCACCCTAACTCTAACTCTCACACTAACCCTCACCCTAAACCTAACCCTAACCCTCATCCTCACCCTAACTCTAAACCTCACCCTAACCCTCAGCCTAACCCTAACTCTAACACTAACCCTAAACCTCACCCTAAACCTCACCCTAACCTTAACCCTCACTCTAACCCTAACCTTAATCCTAACCCTCACACTAACCCTAACCTTCACCTTAAGCCTAATTATACCCCTCACCCTAACCCTCACCCTAACACTAATACGAAACCTAACCATCACCCTAACCCTAACCTTAACCCACATCCTCACTCTAACCCTCCCCGTCAATATAACCGTCACCTTTACCCTAACCCTCACCCACAACCCAATGTTCACGCTCACCCAAAACCTCACCCTATTCCTAACCCTAACCCTAAACCTAACCCTTACCCTCAACCTCACATTCACCCTAACCTTAACCTAACCCTCATCCTAACCCTAACCCAGAACCTTACCCTAACCCTAACGCTCACCCTCACCCTCAACCAAACACTAACCCTAACCCTAACCCTAAGCCTAATCCTAAGCCTCACCCTCACTCTAGCCCTCACCCTAACCGTAATCCTAACCCTAACCATCACCCTCACCCTCACCCTCACCCTCACCTTAAACCTCAGCCTCAGCCTCAACCTCACTTTAACCCTAACCCTGTCCCTAACCCTCAAACTAACCGTAACCCTAAACCTAACCCGAACCGTAACCCACACCCTAAACCTCACCCTCACCCTCACCTCAAACCTCAACCTCATCCTAGCCCTCATCCTAAACCTAACTCTAACCCTAACCCTCACCATAACCCTAATCCTCACTCTATCCCTCAAAATCATACTAACCCTCACCCTAACCCTTACCCTCATCCTAACCCTAAACGTAACCCTAACCCTCACCCTAACCCTAACCCTAACCCTTACCCTAAACCTAAACCTAACATTAATCCTAACCCTCACCCTAAACCTAAACCTAAACTTAACACTAACTCTCATCCTAACCCTCACCCTAACCCTAAACCTAACCCTAACCCTCCTCCTCACCCTAACCCTCTACCTAACCGTTACCCTCACCCTCACCCTAACCCTCACGATAAACCTAACCTTCACCTTAAGCCTAACACTAACCCTCACCCTCACCCTCACGCTCACCCTCATCCTAACCCTAACCCTAACAATAGTCCAAAAACTAACCCTCACCCTCACCCTCAAGCTAAGCCTAACCTGAACCCTAATCCTCACTCTCACATTCACCCTCACCCTCACTTAAACCTCAGCCTCAGCCTCAACCTCACCCTAACCCCAACCCTAACCCTCACCCTAACTCTAAAGCTCAGCCTAACCCTCAACCTAACCCTAACTCTAACCCTAAACTTCACACTCACCCTGGCCCTCACCCTAAACCTAACCCTCACCCTAATTCTAAACTTCACCCTAACCCTCACCCTCATCCTAACCCTCACCCTAACACTTAACCTCACCTTAACCCTAACCCTAACTTAAAACTCATCCTAACCCTAAGCCTAACCCTAACACTCACCCTAACCCTAACCCTAACCCTAATACTCACCCTCACCCTCAGCCTAAACCTAACCTTAAGCCAAATCCTAACCCTATTCCTAATCCTCACCTTCAACCTAATTCTAACCCTAACCCTAACACTAACCCTCAACCTCACCCTAACCCTAACTCTAACTCTCACCCTAACCCTAACCCTCACCATAACCCTATCCCTAACCCTCACCCTCACCCTAACTCTAAACCTCACCCTAACACTCAACCTAACCCTAACTCTAACACTAACCCTAAACCTCACCCTAAACCTTACATTCACTCTAACTCTAACCCTAACCCTGACACTAATCCTAACCCTCACCCTAACCCTAAATATACCCCTCACCCTAAACCTCACCCTGACACTAATACGAACCCTAACCATCACCCTAACACTAACCTTAACTCTCGCCCTCACTCTAACCCTCCCCGTCAACCTAACCCTGAACTTTATCCTAACCCTTAACCTCAACCCAACCCTCACACTTACCCTCACCCTAACCCTCACCCTAACCCAAACCTTAACCTTAAACATTACCCTAACCCTTACCCTAACATTAACCCTCACCCTCATTGTAACCCTCACCCTAACAATTAACCTCAGCCTATCCCTAACCCTAACCCTCACCCTCACCCTAACCCTTGCCCTCACCCTAACCCTCACCTTAACTCTAAACCTACACCTCACCCTAACCCTCATCCTAACCCTAACAGTAACCCTAATCCGCACCCTACCCTAACCCTCACCAACACCCTAACCCTCACCCTCACCCTCACCCCAACACTCACCCTCACCCTAGCCCTCAGCCTAACCGTAAACCTAAACCTAACCCTCATCAAAACCCTAACCCTAACCCAAAATCTGACACTAACCCTAACCCTCACACTAACCCTAACCCTACCCCTCACCCTAACCCTCATCCTAAACCTAATCCTAACCCTGACCCTCTCCCTAACCCTAACACTAACCCTCATCCTAACCCTAAACCTCATCCTCACCCTCACTCAAAACCTAAACCTAACCCTACCCCTCACCCTAAACCTCATCCTAACCCTAACCCTAACCCTAACACTCACACTAATCGTAATCCTAACCCTAAACCTCACCCTAACCCTCACCCTCAGCCTAACACTAACCCTCACCCTAACCCTTACCCTCACCCTTCCCTAACCCTAACCCTAACCCTAACCCTCACCCTCAACATCACCCTAACACTCACCCAAACCCTAACCCTAACTCTAACCCTAATCCTCACTCTAACCCTCACCCTCACCCTATACCTAACCCTAACCCAAAACCTCACCCTACCCCTCACCTCACCCTCAGCCTAACCCTAACCCTAACACTAATCCTAAACCTAACCCTCACCCTCACCCTATCCCTAAACCTAACCCTCACCCTAACCCTAACACTAACCCTCACCCTCACCCTCTAGTTCACCCTCAGCCTTACCCTAATCCTAACCCTAATCCAAACACTAATAATTACCCTCACCCTCAACATAACGCTAACCGAACCCGAACCCTCACCCACACACTCACCCTCACCCTCAACTTAAACCTCAGCTTCAGCCTCAACCTCACCCTAACCCTAACCCTAACCCTCACCCTAACCGTAACCGTGACCCTAAACCTAACCCTAACTCACACCATAAACCTCACGCTCACCCTAGCCCTCACCTTAAACCTAACCCTAAACCTCACCCTAACTGTAACCCTCACCCTCATCCTAACCCTCACCCTAACCCTTACCCTCAACCTTACTCTAACACTCACCCTAACCCTAATCCTACCCCTCACCTTAACCCTCATCCTAACCCTAAGCCTAACCCTAACACTCACCCTAACCCTAACCCTAACCCTAACACTCACCCTCAACCTCAGCCTACCCCTAACCCTAACCCTAATCCTAACCCTATTCCTCACTATCACCCTCATCCTAATTGTAACCCTAACCCTAACCCTACCCCTCACCGTCACCCTAATCCTAACCCTAACTCTCACCCTAACCCTAACCCTCATCCTAACCCTAACCCTAACCCTCACCCTCACACTAACTCTAAGCCTCAACTTAACCCTAAACCTAACCCTAACTCTAACCCTAACCCTGAACCTCAAGCTAAACCTCACCCAAACACTAACCCTCACACTATTCCTAGCCCTCACCCTAACCCTAACTATACCACTCACCCTAACACTAATACAAACCCTAACCATCACCCTAACCATAACCTTGACCCTCACTCTAACCCTCCCTGTCAACCTAACCCTCATCTTTACCCTAACCCTCTCCCACAACACAACCCTCACCGTCACCCATACCCTCACCCTCTCCCTAACCCTAACCCTAACCCTCACTCTCAACCTCACCCTCACCCTAACCCTAATACCAACCCTCACCCTAACCCTAACACAGATCCTAATCCTAACCCTCACACTCACCCTCACCCTCAACGTAACCTTTAACCCTAACCCTCACCCGAAAACTCATGCTAACCCTAATCCTCACTCTCACCCTACCCTCATCCTAACCCTTACCCTCACCCTAACCCTATCCCTAACCATAAGACTCACACTAAACCTAACCCTCACCTTAAACGAAAGCTTACCCCGCACACTTACCCTAAAACTAACACTAACCCTAAACCTCACCCTAACCCTACCCCTAACCCTAACATTCCCCCTCACCCTATCCCTCAACCTAACCCTTACACACATCCTCAACCTACACCTCACAATAAACCTAACCCTCACCCTAACCCTAACAATAACCATCACCCTCACCCTCACGCTCACCCTCAGCCTAACCCTAATCCTAACCCTAATCCAAATACTAACCCTCACCGTCACCCTCAACCTAACCCAAAACTGAACACTAACCCTCACCCTCACACTCATCCTCACACTCACCCTCACCCTAACCCTAAGCCTCACCCTAACCCTAACCCTACCCCTCACCTTAAGTCTCATCCTAAACCTAAGCCTAACACTATCACTCACCCTAACCTTAACCCTAACCCTAACACTCACCCTGACCCTCAGCCTAACCCTAACCCTAATCCTAACCCTATAACTCACCCTCTAACTCACCCTAATTCTAAACCTAAAACTAACCCTAACTATACCCTCACCCTAACCCTAAACCTAACCCTAACCCTCACACTAACACTAAGGCTCACACTAGCTCTAACCCTACCCTTCACCCTAACCCTCAAACTAAGCCTAAACCTAACCCTAACCCTCACCCTAACCCTAACCCTCACGCTAAACCTCACCCTCACCTCACCCTCACCCTCACCCTAACCCTAAACCTACCCCTCACCCTAAGCCTCAAGCTAAAACTAACCCTAACCCTAACCCTCAAGGTAACCCTAACCCTCACCCTCACTCTCAGCCTAACCCTAACCCAAACCCTTATCCTAACCATAATCCTCACCCTCACTCTCACCCTAACCCTAACCGCCACCCTAACCCTAACCCTCACACTCACCCTAACCCTAAACCTAACCCTAACCCTCACCCTAAACCTAACCATAACCCTCACTCTAACCCTAAACCTAACCCTAACATTAACCCTAACCTTCACCCTAAAACTAACCCTAAACTTAACCCTAACCCTAACCCTAACCCTCACCCGTACCCTAAACCTAAACCTAACCCTCCCCCTCACCCTAAACCTCAACCTAATTCTTACCCTCACCCTAACCCTAACACTAACCCTCACCCTCACTCTCACCCTAAACCTCACCCTCACCCTAGCCCTCAGCCTAACCCTAACACTAACACTAATCCTAAACCTAAAGCTCACCCTCACCCTATCCCTAAAACTAACCCTCACCCTAACCCTAACCCTAAACCTCACCTTCACCCTCACCCTCACCCCAACCCTAACCCAAACATTAAACATCACCCTAACCCTCAACCTAACCCTAACCCTCACCATTATCCTACCCCTCACCCTAAGCCTAACCCTCACCCTAGCTCTAAACCTAAACCTAATCCTCACACTAACCCTAAACCTCACCCTAACCCTAACCCTACCACTCAACCTAACCCTCATCCTAACTATAACCCTAACCCTAATCCTGATCCTAACCCTAACACTAACCCTAACCTTCACTCTCATCCTAATGCTCACCTTAACGTTAACCCTCACCCTAACCCTAACCCTCATCCATACTCTAAACCTAAGCCTCACCCTCACCCTCATCCTAACCCTCACGCTCACCCTAGTCCTCACCCTAAACCTAACCCTAACCCTAACGGTAAAACTCACCCTAATCCTCACCCTCAACCTAAACCTTACGATCACCCTAACGCTCACCCTGACCCTAACCATAACCCAACCCCTAACCTTAACCTTAAATATCACCCTAACCCTCACACTAACCTAACCCTCACCCACATCTCAACCCTCACCCTAACAATTACCCTCACCCTAACCCTAAACCTAAACCTAACCCTCACCCTTACCCTAACCCTTATCCTCACCCTAACCCTAACCCAGCCCTCACCCTAACTCTCACCCTAACCCTAACCATAACCCTAATCCTTACTCTGACCCTAACCCTAACCCTAACCTTAACCCTCACCGTCACCCTAACCCTCACCCTACCCTAGCCCTCACCAACACCCTAACCCTCAACTCACCCTCACCCTCAACCTCACCCTAGACCTCAGCCTAACCAAAACCCTAACCGTAACACTCACCCTAACCCTAACCCTCACCCTCATCCTAACCCTCACCCTAACCCTTACCCTCAACCTAACTGTAATCCTAAACCTAAACCTCACACTAACACTTACCCTCACCCTAACCCTCACCTTCACCCTAACCCTCACTCTAACCTTCACCCTCATCCTGACCCTCACCCTAACCCTTACCCTCAACCTAACCCTAATCCTAAAACTAACCCTCACACTAACCCTTATCCTCACCCTAACCCTCACCCTCACCCTAGCCCTAACCCTAACCCTCACCCTAACCCTCACCCTTACCCTTACCCTCAGGGTAAACCTAACCCTAACCCTAACCCTAACCCTAACACTCTCCCAAACCCTAAACCTAAAACTCACCCTAAACCTAAACCTAACCCTCACCCTCACCCTAACACAACCCTAACCCTTACCCTAAACCTAGCCCTCAAACTCACTGTCAGCCTAACACTCACCCTAACCCTAACCCTCACCCACACCCTAACCCTAACCCTCACCCGCACCCTCACCCTCAACCTAACCCTCACCCTCACACTAAAAATAACCCTAACCCTAACCTGCACCCTAACCCTAACCATAACCATCACCCTAACCCTAACCCTCACACTCACCCTAATCCTAAGCCTAATCCTAACCCAACACTAATCCTAAAACTAACACTCAACCTCACCCTAACCCTAAACCTAGCAGTAAACCTCACCCTCACCCTCACCCTAACCCTAAACAAAACTCTAGCCCTAACTCTAACCCTAAACTTAACCTTAAACATCACCCTAACCCTAAAACTCACCCTCAGCCTAACCCTCACCCTACCCATTACCCTCACTGTAACACTAAACCTAACAATAACCTTTACCCTCACCCTAAATCTTACCCTCACCCTAACCCTAAACCTAACCCGAACTTTAAACATCACCCTAAGATTCACCCTAACCCTAACCCTCACCCTCATCCTAACCCTCACCCTAACCCTAACCCTCATCCTAACTCTAACCCTAAACCTAACCCTGAAACTAACCCTAACCCTCACCCTAACCCTAACCCTACCACTCATCCTAATCCCCATCCTAACCATAACCCTAACCCTAATCCTCACCCTAACCCTAACACTAACCCTAACCCTCACCCTCATCTTAACACTCACCTTCACGGTAACCCTCACCCTAACCCTAACCCTCACTCATACCCTAAACCTAAGCCTCACCCTCAACCTCACCCTCTCCCTCACCCTTAACCTAGTCCTCACCCTAAACCTAACCCTAACCCTAATCCTAAACCTCACCCTAATCCTCACCTTCAACCTAACCCTTAACTTCAGCCTAACCCTCACCCTGACCCTAACCCTAACCCAACCCCTAACCTTAACCTTAAACATCACTCTAACCCTCATCCTAACCCTAAACCTCACCCTCATCCTAACCCTCACCCTAACTCTTATCCTAACCCAAACCCTAACCCTAACCCTCAACCGTAATCCTAATCCTTACCCTGACCCTAACTCTAACCCTAACCCTCACCGCCACCCTAAACCTCACCCTACCCTAACCCTCACTGACACCCTAAACCTCATCCTCACCCTCACCCTCACCCTCACATTAGGCCTCAACCTAACCCTAATCCTACCCTTACCCTCAAGGTAAACTTAAACTTAACCCTAACCCTCACACTAACCCTAACCCTCACACTATCCCTAACCCTACCCCTCACCCTAAACCTCATCCTAAACCTAACCCTAACCTTCACTCTCACCCTAACCCTAAACCTAACCCTCACACTTACACTCACCCTCACCCTCAACCTAACACAAAACCTACCCCTCACCCTAACCCTCATCATAACCCTAACCCTAACCCTAATACTCACACTTAAGCTAAACCTAACCCTAAACCTCACCCTCACCCTCACCTTCAGCCTAACACCAGCCCTCACCATAACCCTTACCCTCACCCTTCCCTAAACACAACCCTAACCCTAACCCTCACCCTCACAATAACATTCACCCAAACCTTCAACCTAATATTAACCCTAACCCTCACCCTAACCTTCACCCTCACACTAAACCTAACCCTAAAACAAACTCTGACACTACCCCTCACCCTCACCCTAAGCCTAACCCTAACCCTAACACTAATCCTAAACCTAACCCTCACCCTCACCCTAACTCTAAACCTAACCGTCACCCTCACCCTAACACTAAACATCACCCTCACCCTCACCCTAAACATAACCCTAACCCTCACATTAACCCTAACCCTCAACCTAACCCTAACCCAAACCCTAACCTTAACCATTATCTAAACAAAACCCTCACCCTCAGCTTGACCCTCACACTAACCCTCACCCAAACCCTAACACTTACCCTAACCCTAACCCTAAACCAAACCCTCACCCTACCCCTCACCATCACCCTAAGCCTAACCCTAACCCTAACACTAATCCTAATCCTATCCCTCACCCTCACCCTAAAACTAAACCTAACCCTCATCCTAACCCTAACCCTAACACTCAATCTAACCCTAACCCTTACCCTAACCCTCAAACTCTCCGGAAACCTAACCCTAACCCTCAGCCCAACCCTCACACTAACCCTAACCCTCACCCTCAGCCTGACCCTAATCCTAAACATAAACCTCACCCTAACCCTCACCCTCACTCTAACCCTCACCCTAACCCTTGCCCTCACCCTTACCCTTACCCTCACCCTCACCCTAAACCTAACCCTAACCCTAAACCTCACACTAACCCTTACACTCAACCTAACCCTAACCCTAATACTAACCTTAAACCTCACGCTAACCCTCACCCTATCCTAACCATAACCCTAACCCTAACCCTCACCCTACCCCTCACCCTAATCCTAACCCTAACCCTAACCGTAACCCTCACCCTCATACTAACCCTCAAAGTTGCACTTACCCTCATGGTAACCCTAACCCTCACCCTAACTCTAACACTAACCCTAAACATAAACTTAACCCTCACCCTCACCCTAAAACTCACCCTAACCCTTACCCTAAACCTAAAATTCAAACTCACCGTCACCCTAACACTCACCCTAAACTTAACCCTCACTCACACCGAACCCTCACTCTCTCCCGAACCCTCACCCTCACCCTAAACCTCACCCTCACACTAAACATCACCCTAACTCTAACCCGCACCCTAAACCTAACCCTAACCCTCATGCTAATCCTAACCCTCACCCTCACCCTAACCCTAAGCCTAAGCCTAACCCTAACACTAATCCTAAACCTAACACTCACCCTCACTCTAACCCTAAACCTATCGCTAAAATTACCCTCACACTCACCCTAACCCTAACACTAACACTCACCCTCACCCTACCCTAAACAAAACCCTAACCCTAACCCTCACCCTACCCTTCACCGTAACCCTTAACCTAACCTTTACCCTCACCTTCACCCTAACCCTAAAACTAAACCTAACCTTCACCCTAAACCTAACCCTCACCCTGACCCTAACCTTAAACCTCATCCTGACCCTAGCACTCACCCTCACCCTAACCCTATCCCTAACCCTCACCCTCATCCTAACCCTCACCCTTACCCTTACCCTCACGGTAACCCTAACATTAACCCTAACCCTAACCCTCACACTAACACTGACGATCACACTAACCCTAACCTTACCCCTCACCCTTACCCTCAACCTAAACCTAACCCTAACCTTAACCCTCATCCTAACCCTAACCCTCAGCATAACCCTCACACTCACCCTCACCCTCACACTAACCCTAACCCTAAAATTAACCCTAACCCTCACCCTAACCCTAACCCTAAACCTAAACCTAACCGTAACCCTAAACCTAACCCTAACATTAACCCTAACCCTAACCCGTACCCTAAACTAACCCTAACATTAACCCTAACCCTCAACCTAAACCTAACCCTAACTTAACCCTAACCCTCACCCTAACCCTAACCCTCCCCCTCACCCTAACCCTCAACCTAATCCTTACCCTCATCCTCACCCTAACCCTCACAATAAACCTAACCCTCATCATAACCCTAACACTAACCCTCACCCTAAAGCTCACCTTCAGCCTATCCCTAACCCTCACCCTGACCCTCACCCTTAACCTAACCCTAACACTAAACCTCCCCCTCCCCCTAAACCTCAACCTAAACCTTACCCTCATCCTCATGCTAACCCTCACCCTACCCCTAACACTAAGCCTGACCCTCACCCTATCCCTAACTCTAACTCTCACCCTAACCCCCACCCTCACCCTAACCCTAAACCTAACCCTCTCCCTAACACTCACCCTAACCCTAAAACTCACCGTAACACTCACCCTCACCCTCACCCTAACCCTAACCCTCAGCCTAACCCTCACACTAACTCTAACCCTCACCATCACTCTAACCCTCACCCTAACCCTTACCTTCACCCTAAGCTAAAATTAACCCTAAACCTAAACCTCAACCTAACCCTAAACCTCAGCCTAACACTAACCCTGACACTAACCTTAAACCTCACCCTAACCCTCACCCTACCATAACCATAACCCTAACCCTAAGCCTCACCCTACCCCTCACCCTAACCCTAACCCTCACCCTAACCCTCACACTCACCCTAACCCTAAAACTAAACCAAAACCTCACCCTACCCCTCACCCTCACCCTAAGCCTAACCCTAAACCTAACACTAATCCTAAACCAAACCCTCCCCTTCCCCCTAAACCTAAACCTAATCCTCACCCTAACCCTAACCCTAACCCTCACCGTCACACTAACCCTCACCATCACCCTAACACTCACCTTACACTAATCCTCACCGACACCCTAACCCTCACCCTCACCCTCACCCTAACCCTCACCCTCACCATAGCCCTGAGGGTAACCCTAACCCTAAACCTCACATTAAGCCTAACTCTCACACTAACCCTAACCCTAACCCTCACCCTAACCCTATCCCTAACCCTCACCCTCATCCTAACCCTCACACTTACGTTTACCCTCACGGTAATCTTAACCCTAACCCTAACCCTAACCCTCACACTAACACTAAGTCTCACACTAACCCTAACTCTACCCCTCACCCTTACCCTCAACCTAAACCTAACCCTAACCGTTACCCTCACCCTAACCCTAACCCTCACCCTAACCCTCACCCTCACCCTCACCCTCACCCTAACCCTAAACCTAACCCTAACCCTCATCCTAACCCTAACCCTAACCCTAAACCTAAATGTAAATCTAAACCTAACCCTAATATTAACCCTAACCCTAACCCTTACCCTA
Source organism: Dipodomys spectabilis (assembly GCF_019054845.1). Taxonomy (NCBI): domain Eukaryota; kingdom Metazoa; phylum Chordata; class Mammalia; order Rodentia; family Heteromyidae; genus Dipodomys; species Dipodomys spectabilis. The sequence continues at coordinate 2,655,035 of NW_024871021.1, read as the reverse complement.
AACCTAACCCTAACATTAACCCTAACCCTTAACCTAAACCTAACCCTAAACTTAATCCTAACCCTCACCCTAACCCTCACCCTGACCCTAAACCTCACCCTCACCCTAACCCTCACAATAAACATAACCCTCACCATAACCCTAACACTAACCCTCACCCTAATGCTCACCCTCAGCCTAACCCTAACCCTCACCCTAAACCTAACCCTAACCCTAAACCTCCCACTCATCCTAGCCCTCAACCTAAACCTTACCCTCATCCTTACACTAACCCTCACCCTAACCCTAACCCTCCCACTCACCCTAACCCTAACTCTAACTCTCACCCTAAAACTCACCCTCACCCTAAGCCGAAACCTAACCCTCACCGCAATCCTCACCCTAACATTAACCCCCACCCTCACCCTCACCCTAACCCTACCCCTCAGCCTAACCCTCACACTAACTCTAACCCTCACCCTCATTCTAAACTTTACCCTAAACCTTACCCTCACTCTAAGCCTAAACCTAACCCTAAACCTAAACCTTAACCTCAACCTAACCCTCAGCCTAACCCTAACCCTAATACTAACCTTAAACCTCACCCTAACCCTCTACTCTAACCATAACCCTAACCCTAACCCCCCCACCCTCAACCTAACCCTAAACCTCACACTAACCCTCACACTAACCCTCACTGTCACCCTAACCCTCACCCTACACTAACCCTCACTGACACCCTAACCCTCAACCTCACCCTCAACCTTACCCTAACCCTCATCCTCACCCTAGCCCTCAGCCTAACACTAACCCTAAACCTAACCCTCACCCTAACCATAGCCCTAACCCTAAACCTCACACTAAGCCTAACCCTCACACTAACCCTAACCCTACCCTTCACCCTAACCCTCAACCTAAACCTAACCCTAACCCTCACCCTCACCCTAACCCTAAACAAAACCCTCACCCTAAACCTAAACCTCACCCTCACCCTCACTATCAACCTAACCTTACCCCTACCCCTCAACCTGAACCTCATACTAAACCTAACCCTAACCTTAACACCCACACTAATCCTAAACCTAACCTTAAACCTCACCCTCACCCCCAGCCTAACACTAAGTCTCACCCTAACCCTCAACCTACCCTAACCCTCACAGACACCCTAACCCTCACCCTCACCCTCACCATCACTCTAACCCTCACTCTCATCCTAGGATCAGCCTAACCCAAACCCTAACCCTAACACTAACCCTAACCCTCACCCTAACTCACCATCACCCTCACCCTCACCCTAACCCTAACCCTAACCCAAACCCTCACCCTAACACTCAAACAAACCCTAACCCTAACACTAACCCTAACCCTCACCCTAACACTAACCTTAAGCCTAACCTTAACCCTCACCCTACCTTAACCATAACCCTAACCCTAACCCTCACCCTACCCCTCACCCTAACCCTAACACTAATCCTAACCCTCAAACTAACACTAAGGCTCACACTAACCCTAACACTACCCCTCACCCTTACCCTCAAACTAAACCTAACCCAAATCCTAACGCTCACCCTCACCCTCACCCTCATCCAAACACTAAACCTAGCCCTCACCCTAACCCTCAACCTAAACCTAACCCTAACCCTAACCCTCAGGCTAACCCTAACCCTCACCCTCACCCTCAGCGTAACCCTAACCCAAACCCTAATCCTAAACCAAAGCCTCACCCTCACCCTCACACTAATCCTAACCCTCACCTTAACCCTAACTATACCCCTAACCCTAACCCACACCCTAACAATAGTACGAACCCTAACCATCACCCTAACCCTAACCTTAACCCTCCCCGTCAACCTAACCCTCACATTTACCCTAAGCCTCACCCACAACCCAACCCTCACGCAAACCCTAACCCTATCCCTAACCCCAACCCTAACCCTAACCCTCACCCTCAAACTCAACCTCACCCTAACCCTAATGCTAACCCTCACCCTAACCCTACCCTTGACCCTAACCCACACCCTAACTCTCACCCTCACCCTCACCCTCATGCTAACCCTCACCATCACCCTAGCCCTCACCCTAATCCTAACTCTAAACTTAACACTCACCCTTACCCTAACCCTCACCCTAAACCTCACCCTCATCCTAACCCTCAACCTAAACCTTACCCTCATCCTAACCCTAACTCTCACCCTAACCCTAACCCTACCCCTCACCTGAACATTCATCCTAAACCTAAGCCTAACCCTTACACTCATCCTAAACCTAACCCTAAAACTCACCTTGACCCTCAGCCTAACCCTAACTCTAACACTAATCCTAAACCTATTCCTAACCCTCACACTCAATCTAATTCTAACCCTAAACCTAAGCCTAACTATACCCCTCACCCTAACTCTCACCCTAACCCTAACCCTAACCCTAACCCTCAACCTAAACCTAACCCTAACCCTAACCCTCACCCTAACCCTAACCCTCACCCTATCCCTCACCCTCACCCTCACCCTCACCCTAACACTAAAACTAGCCCTCGCCCTAACCCTCAACCTAAACTTAACCCTAACCCTAACCCTCACGCTAACCCTAACCTTCACCCTCACCCTCAGCTTAACCCTAACCCAAACCCTAACCCTAATCCTCCCCCTCACCATAACCCTCATCCTAATCCTTACCCTCATCCTCACCCTAACCCTCACAATAAACCTAACCCTAACCCTAACCTTAACACTAACCCTCAACCTCACCCTCACGCTCACCCTCAGTCTAACCATAACACTTACCCTAACCCTAACCCTCACCCTAACCCTCCCCCTCCCCCTAACTCTCAACCTAAAACTTACCCTCATCCTCACCCTAACCCTAACATTAACACTCACCCAAACTCTAACCCTAACACTAACACTAAACCTAACCCTAACCTTCACCCTCAACCTAACACACACCCTAACCCTCACCCTCACGCGAAACTTCACCCTCACTCTAACCCTCACCCTCAATCTAGGGTTAGGGTTAGGGTTAGGGTTAGGTTGAGGGTTAGGTTGAGTATTAGGGTTAGGGTTAGGGTTAGGGTGAGTGTTAGAATTAGCCTTAGTGTTAGGATGAGGGTTAAAGTGAGGGTTAGGGTTAGTGTTAGGCTGAGGGTTAGGGTTACGGTGAGGGTTAGGGTTAGGGTGAGGGTAAGGGTTAGGGTGAGGGTTAGGATGAGGGTGAGGGTTAGGGTGAGGGTTAGAGTTAGGGTGAGGGTTAGGGTTAGGGCTATGGTTAGGGTGAGGGCTAGGGTGAGGATGAGGGTTAGGGTGAGGGTGAGGGTGAGGGTTAGGGTCTGGCTTAGGGTTAGTGTTAGGGTCAGGGTTACGGTTAGTGTGAGGGTTAGGGTTAGGGTTAAGGTGAGGTTGAGGCTGAGGCTGAGGATTAAGGTGAGGGTGAGGGTCAGTGTGAGGGTGAGGGGCAGGGTTCTGTTTAGGGTTCGGGTGAGGTTTAGGCTGAGGCTGAGGTTTAAGGTGAGGGTGAGGGTAAGTGTGAGAGTTAGGGTTAGTGTTAGGGTTAATGTGAGGGTTAGGTTTATTGTGAGGGTTAGGTTGAGGATGAGGGTAAGGGTTAGTTTGAGGGTTAGGGTGAGGGGAAGGGTTAGGGTTAGGGTTAGGGCTAGGGTGAGGGTTAGGGTGATGGTTAGGGTTAAGTTTAGGGTTAGGTTTAGGGTGAGGGTTTGGGTTAATATTAGGGTTAGGTTTAGGGTAAGGGTTAGGGTTAGGGTTAGGGTTAGTGTGAGGGTTACGGTTAGGTTTAGGGTGAGGGTTAGGGTTAGGGTGAGGCTTAGGTTTAGGTTTAGGGTTAGGGTGAGGTTGAGGCTTAGTGTTGTGGTTAGGGTTAGGGTGCGGGTGAGGGTGTGGCTTAGGGTTAGGATTAGGTTTTGGTTTAGGGTCAGGCTGAGGGTGAGGGTGAGGCTTAGGGTTATGGTTAGGTATAGTTTGAGTGTTAGGGTGAGGGGTAGGTTTACTGTTAGGGTGAGGGTGAGGGTGAGGGTGAGGGTAAGGGTGAGGGTTAGGGTTAGGTTGAGGGTTAGGGTTAGGGTTAGGTTTAGGTTGAGCGTTAGGGTTAGCGTTTTTTTTACCGTGAGGGTAAGGGTAAGGGTGAGGGTTAGGATGAGGGTGAGGGTTAGGGATAGGGTTAGGGTGAGGGTGAGTGTTAGGGTGAGGTTGAGGGTTAGGGTTAGGGTTAGGTTGAGGGTTAGGGTTAGGGTGAGGGTTAGGGTTAGATTTAGGGTTAGTGTGAGGGTGAGGGTTAGGGTTAGGTTAAGGGTTAGGATGAGGGGTAGGGTCAGGGTTAGGGTTAGGGTTTTGGTTAGGGTTAGGGTGAAGGTGAGGGTTAGGGTTAGGGTTAGGGTGAGTGTGAGGGTGAGTTTTAGGGTTAGGCTTTGTGTTAGGGTGAGGGTGGGGATTAGGGTTAGGGTGAGGGTTAGGTTTCAGGTTAGGGTGCGGGTCGGTTTAGTGTGATGTTTAGTGTGAGGGTGAGTTTTAGGGTGAGGGTGAGGGTTCGGGTTAGGGTGCGGGTGAGGTTTAGGGTTAGTGTGAGGGTTAGGGTAACGTTGAGTTTGAGGATTAGTTTTAGGGTAAGAGTTAGGGTGAGTGTTAGGTTGAGGGTTAGGTTTAGGGTTAGTTTTAGGGCTAGGTTTTGGGTGAGTGTTAGGGTTAGGGTTAGGTTTAGGGTAGGGTGAGGGTAAGGTATAGGGTGAGGGTTAGGGTTAGGCTGAGGGTGAGGGTGAGGCTGAGGGTTAGGATTAAGTTTAGGGTTAGGGTGAGTGTAAGGGTTAGGGTTAGGGTGAGGGGTAGGATTAGGGTTAGGATTAGGGTAAGGGTGAGGGTGAGGGTTAGGGTTAGGGTGAGGGTTAGGCTTAGGATTAGGGTGAGGATTAGCGTTAGTGTTAGGTTTAGAAAAAGGGTTAGGGCGAGGGAGAGGGTTAGGGTTAATTTGAAGGGTAGGGTTAGTGTGAGGGTTAGGGTTCAGTTTACGGTTACTGTTCAGGGTAAGTGTAATGGTGAGGGTTAGGATGAGGGTGAGGGTTAGGGTTAGGGTTAAGGTGAGGGGTAGGGTGAGGGTTAGGGTGAGGTTTAACGGTACTGATAGGGTTAGGGTTAGGGTGAGTGTTAGGGTTAGTGTGAGGGTTAGGGTTAGGATTTGGTTTAGGGTTAGGGTGAGGGTAAGGGTAAGGGTGAGGGTTAGAGTGAGGGTGAGGGTTAGGGTAAGGTTTAGGTTTAGGATTAGGGTCAGGGTGAGGGTGAGGGTTACGGTTAGTGTGAGGGTTAGGCTGAGGAGTAGGGTTATTTTTAGGGTGAGGGTGTGGGTTAGTGTTTCCTTTACGTGAGGGTTAGGTTTAGGGTTAGAGAGAAGATTAGGTTTGGGGTGAGGGTAAGTGTTAGGGTTTGGGTGAGGGTTAGGGTTAGAGTGAAGCTGAGGGTGAGGGTTTTGTTTAGGTAAGGGTTAGGATTAGGGTTATGGTTATGGTTAGGTTTAGGTATAGGTTGAGGGTTAGCGTGAGGGGTAGTGTTAGGGTTAGGGTGAGGGTTAGGGTTAGTGTGAGGGTTAGAGTTAGGGATAGGATTAGGGTTAGGGTGAGGGTAAGAGTTAGGGTGAGGGTTATGATGAGGGTCAGTGTTAGGGTTAGGGTGAGGGTGAGGGTTATGGTGGTGTTTAAGGTTAGGGTTAGGGTTAGGGTTAGTGTGAGGGTTAGGGTTAGGGTTAGAGTTAGGGTTAGTGTTAGGGTTGGGGTTAGGCTTAGAGTGAGGGTGAGGTGTAGGGTGAGGGTTTTGGTTAGGGTTAGGGTTAGGGTGAGGGTGAGGGTTACGGTGATGTTTAGGTTTAGTGTTAGGGTTAGGGTTTGGGTGAGTGTTAGGGTGAGGGTGAGGGTAAGGGTTAGGATGAGGGTTAGTGTTAGGCTGAAGGTGAGGGTGAGGGTGCAGTTTAGGGTTAGGTATAAGTTTAGTTTGAGTGTTAGGGTTAGGGTTAGGGTTATGATGAGGGTTAGGGTGAGGGGTAGGTTCAGGGTTAGGTTGAGTGTGAGGGTGAAGGTGAGGTTTAGGGTAAGTGTGAGGGTGAGGTTTAGGGTTAGGGTGAGGGTGAAGGTTAGGGTTAGGTTTAGGATGAGGGTTAGGGTGAGGGGTAGGGTTAGGGATAGTGTGAGGGTTAGGGTTAGTGTGAGGGTTAGGGTTAGGTTTAGGGTTAGGTTACCGTGAGGGTAAGAGTAAGGTTGAGGGTTAGGATGAGGGTGAGGTTTATGGTTAGGGTGAGGGTTAGGGTTAGGGTGAGGGTTAGGGTGAGGATGAGGTTTTGGGTTAGGTTTAGGGTTAAGGTGAGGGTTAGGGTGAGTGTTAGGGTTAGGATTAGGGTGAGGGTGAGGATTAGGCTGAGGGTAAGGCTTAGTGTGAGGGTTAGGTTTAGGATTAGGCTTAGGTTGAGTGTAAGGGTTAGGGTGAGGGTTAGGATGAGGGTGAGGGTTAGTTTGAGCGTTAGGGTTAGGGTGCGGATTAGCGTTAATGTTTGGGTTAGGCTGAGGGCTAGGATGAGGGTGAAGGTGAGGAAGAGGGTGAGGGTTAGGGTGTCGGTGAGGGTTAGGGTAGGGTGAGGTTTAGGGTGACAGTGAGGGTTAGGGTGAGGGTGAGGTTTAGGGTTAGTGTTAGGGTTAGGGTTAGGGTTAGGGATAAGGTCAGGTTGAGGATTAGGGTTACTGTTAGGGTTAGGGTGAGGGGTAGGTTTAGGGTGAGGATTAGGTGAGGGTAAGGGTTAGGGTGACGCTGAGGGTTAGGGTTAGATTTAGGGTTAGGTTGAGGGTAATTGTTAGGGTGAGGGTTAGGATGAGGGTGAGGGTTAGTGTTAGGGTGAGGGTTAGGGTGACGTTTAAGGTTAACGATAGGGGTTTGGTTAGGGTTAGGGTCAAGGTGAGGGTTAGGGTGAGGGTACGGTTTAGGTTGAGGGTGAGCATTAATGTGAAGTTTAGGGTTAGGTTTAGGGTGAGGACTAGGGTTAGGGTGAGGCTTAGGGTGAGGGTGAGGGTTAGGCTTAGGTTTAGGGTGTGGGTGAGAGTTAGGGTTAGGGTGAGGATTAGGGTTAGGGTTATGGTTAGGATGTGGGTTAGGGTGAGGGTAAGGGTTAGGGTGAGGGTGAGGTTTAGGGTTAGGTTTAGGTTATGGTTATGGTTAGGGTGAGGGTGAAGGTGAGGGTTAGGTTTAGGGTTAGGGTGAGGGTTAGGTTTAGGGATAGGGTGAGGGCGAGCATTAGGTTTAGGTTTAGTGCTAGGGTTAGGGTTAGGCTTAGGGTGAGGGTGAGAGGTAGGTTGAGTGTTTGGGTTATGGTTAGGGTTAGGGTGAGGGTGAGGGTTAGGGTGAGGGTTATGGATAATGTTAGGGTTAGGGTTTGGGTGAGTGTTAGGGTGAGGGTGAAGGTTACGGTTAGGTTTAGGGTTAGGGAAGGGTGAGGGTAAGGGTTAGTGTGAGGGTTAGGTTTAGTGTGAGGGTGAGGGTGAGGGTGAGGTTTAGGGTGACAGTGAGGATTAGGATTAGGGTTAGGGTGGGGGTTAGGTTTAGGGGTAGGGTGAGGGTGAGTGTTAGGTTTAATATTAGTGTTAGGGTTAGGGTTAGGCTTAGCGTGAGGGTGAGGGGAAGTTTGAGGGTTTGGGTTAGGGTTAGGCTGAGGGTGAGGGTGAGGGTTAGGGTTAGGGTTAGGTTTAGATTGAGGATTAGGGTGAGGGATAGGGTTAGGGTTAGGGTGAGCCTTAGTGTTAGTGTGAGGGTTAGTGTTAGGGTTAGGTTTAGGGTTACCTTGAGGGTAAGGGTAAGGGTGAGTGTTAGGATGAGGGTGAGGTTTAGGGATAGGGTTAGGGTGAGGGTGAGTGTTAGGGTGAGGATGAGCCTAACCCTAACACTAATCCTAAACCTAACACTCACCCTCATCATAACCCTAACCCTCACCCTAACCCTAACCCTAACCCTAACCCTCACCCTAACCCTCACCCCCACGCTAACCCTAAACCTATCCATAAAACACCCTCACACTCACCTTAACCCTAACCCTAACCCTCACCCTCAGCCTAACCCTAATCCTCACCCTAAACCTTACCCTCAACCTACCCTAACCCTAACTCTAACCCTAGCCCTAACACTCGTCCAAACCCTAACCCTAACCCTAATCCTCACCCACACCCTTACCCTCACCCTCACACGAACCCTCATCCTCACCCTAAACCTCTCCTTCACACTGAACATCACCCTAACCCTAACCCTAACCATCACGCTAACTCTAACCTTCACCCTCATCCTAACCCTAAGCCTAAGCCTAAGCCTAACACTAATCCTAAACCTAACACTCTCCCTCACCCTAACCCTAAACCTATCCCTAAAACACCCTCACACTCATCCTAACCCTAACCCTAACCCTCACCCTCACCCTTCCCTAACTAAAACCCTAACCGTAACCCTCACCTTACCCCTCACCATAACCCAACCTAAACCTAATCCTCACTCTCAACCTAACCCTAACCTTCACCCTAACCCTCACCCTAACCCTAACCCTAACCCTAACCCTCATCCTCACCCTAACACTCACCCTTACCCTAACCCTATCCCTAACCCTCACCCTCATCCTAACCTTCACGCTTACCCTTACCCTCACGGTAACCCTAACCCTTAACCTAACCCTAACGCTCACACTAACACTAAGGCTCACACTAACCGTAACCCTACCCCTCACCCTGTCCCTCAACCTAAATTTAACCCTAAACCTAACTCTCACCCTAACCGTAATCATACCACTCAACCTAACCCTCTTCCTAACCATAACCTTAAACCTAATCTTCAACTTAACCCTAAACCTCACCCTCATCCTAACCCTCACCTTCACGGTAACCCTCACACTAACCCTAACCCTCACCCGCACCCTAACCCTACCCCTCACACTAAACCTCAACCTATCCCTAAACCTAACCCTAACCCTAACCCTAACCCTTACCTAAACAAACCCCTCACACTCAGCTTCACCCTAACCTTAACCCGCACCCAAACCTTAGCATTTACCCTCAACTTAACCCTCACCCAAACCCTAATCCTCTCCCAAACCCTAAACCTAAGCCTTACATAAGGGAAACTCTCACCCTCACCCTCACCCTAATCCTAACCCTACCCCTCAGCCTACCCCTGACACTACCCCTAACACTCACCCTCACCCTGACCCTAATCCTAAACCTAAACTTTACCCTAACCCTCACCCTCACTCTAACCCTCACCCTAACCCTTACCCTCACCCTAACCCTAAACCTAACCCTAACCCTAAACCTCACACTAACCCTAAACCTCACACTAATCCTAACATTCAACCTAAGCCTAAACCTAACACTAAGCTTAAACCTCACCCTAACCCTCACCCTACCCTAGCCATAACCCTAACCCTAACCCTCACCCTACGCCTCACCCTAACCCTAACCCTCACACTAACCATCACCCTCACCCTAACCCTTACCCTCACCTTAACTCTAACCCTAACCCTAAACCTACTCCTCAACCTAACCCTCATCCTAACCCTAACCCTAAAACTAATCCTCAACCTGACCCTATCCCTAAACCTAACCCTAACCCTCACCCTACTATAACCCTCACCAACACCCTAACCCTCACCCTCAACCTCACCCTCACCCTCAACCTCACCCTCACCCTCAACCTCACCCTAGCCCTCAGCGTATCCCAAACCTTAACCCTAACCCTCACCCTAACCCTAATACTCACCCTAATCCTCACTCTCATCCTAAAACTCACCCTAACCCTTACTCTCAACCTAACCCTAATCCTAAACCTAACCCTCACCCTCACCCTAACCCTAAACCTATCCCTAACACTCATCCTCAACCTAACCCTCACCCTAACCCTAACCCTCACACTCATCCTAACCCTCACCCTTACCCTTAACCTCAGGGTAACCCTAACCCTAACCCTCACACTAACCCTAACCCTCACACTATCCTTAACCCTACCCCTCACCCTAACCCTCATCCTAAACCTAAACCAAACCTTCACCCTCACCCTAACCCTAAACCTAACCCTCACAGTTACCCTAACCCTCATAATAACCCTAACCCTAACCCTAACCCTCACACTCATCCTAACCCTCACCCTTACCCTTACCCTCAGGGTAACCCTAACCCTAACCCTCACACTAATCCTAACCCTCACACTATCCCTAACCCTACCCCTCACCCTAACCCTCATCCTAAACCTAAACCTAACCTTCACCCTCACCCTAACCCTAAACCTAACCCTCACACTTACCCTATAACTCAACCTCACCCTCAACCTCAACCTAACCCTAACCCTACCCCTTACCCTAACCATCATAATAACCCTAACCCTAACCCTAACCCTAACACTCACACTAAACCTAAACCTAACCCTACACCTAACCCTCACCCTCACCCTCAGCCTAAAACTAACCCTCACCCTAACCCTTACCCTCACTCTTCCCTAAACCTAACTTTAACCCTAACCCTCACTCTCACCCTAAAACTCACCCAAACCCTAACCCTAACACTTACCCTAACACTCACCCTAACCCTCACACTCACCTTAACCATAACCCTAACCCAAACCTTAACCCTACCCCTCACCCAAACCCAAGGCCAAACCATAACCCTAACACTAATCCTAGACTTAACGCTCACCCTCACCCTATCTCTAAACCGAACCCTAAACCTAACTCTCACCCTCAACTTCACCCAAACACTAACCCTAACCCTAACCTTAACCATCAACCTAAACCTCACCCTAAGCCTAACCCTCACCCTAACTCTAATCCTAAACCTAAACCTCACACTAACCCTAACCCTATCACTAACCCTTACCCTCTCCCTAACCCTCACCCTCACCCAAACCCTCACCCTAACCCTCACCCTAAACCTAACACTGCCCATCATCCTAACCCTCACCCTAACAATTACCCTCACATTAACCCTAAACCTAACCCTAAAACTCAGCCCCACCCTAACCCTTAACCTCACGCTAACGTAAACCTAAAGCTAACCCTACCCCTCAACATAACCCTCATCCTAACCCTAACTGTAACCCTAATCCTCACCCTGACCCTAACCCTAACCCTAACCCTCACCCTACCCTAAACCTCACTGACACTCTAACCCTCACCCTCAAATTCACTCTTACCCTCACCCTCACCCAAGCCCTCAGCCTAACCCAAAACCTAACCCTAACCCTCACCCTAACCCTAACCCTCACCCTCATCCTAACCCTCACCCTAACCCTTACCCTCAACCTAACCCTGATCTTAAACCTAACCCTCACACTAACCCTTACCCTCACCCTAACCCTCACCCTCACCTAACCCTAACCCTAACCCTCACCCTAACTCCCACCCAAACCCTAACCCTAACCCTCATCTTCACCCTTACCCTCAATGTAACCCTAACCCTCAACCTAACCCTAACCCTCACACTCATCCTAACCCTCGCCCTTACCCTTACCCTCACAGTAACCCTAAACCTAACACTAACCCTAACCCTCACACTAACTCTAACCCTCACACTATCCCTAAACCTAACCCTCACCCTAACCCTCATCCTAAACCTAACACTAACCTTCACCCTCACCCTAACCCTAAACCTAACCCTCACTCTTACCCTAAAACTCACCCTCACCCTCACACTCAACCAAAAGCTAAACCTACCCCTCACCATAACCCTCATCATAACCCTAACACTAACCCTAACATTTGCGCTAAACCTAAACCTAACCCTAAAACTCACCCTAACCCTCACCCTCAGCCTAACACTAACCCTCACCCTAACCCTTATCCTCACCCTTCCCTAACCCTAACCCTAACCTTAACCCTAACCCAAACCCTCACCCTAACCCTCCCCCTCAGCCTAACACTAACCCTCAGCCTAAACCTCACCCTACCCAAATCCTCCCCGAAACCCTAACCCTCACCCTTACCCTAACACTCTGCTTCACCCTAACCCCAACCCTAACCCAAACCCTCACACTAACACTCAACCAAACCCTAGCCATAACACTAACCCAAACCCTCACCCTAACACTAACTTTAAGCCTGAACCTAACCCTCACCCTACCCTAAGATAATCCTAACCCTAATCCTCACCCTACACCTCACCCAAACCCTAAACCTAAGCCTAACCTTCAACATCACCCTAACCCTCATTCTAACTCTCACCTTCACCCTAACCCTCAAGCTAAACATTACCCTCATCCTCACCCTAACCCTGAAAATAAACCTAACCCTCACTCTAACCCTAACACTAATCCTCACACTCACCTTCACACTCACCCTCAGCCTAATCCTAACCCTCACCCTAACCCTAAACCTAACACTAACCGTCCCCCTAACCTTCAACCTAAACCTCACCGTCATCCTCACCCTAACCTTGACACTAACCCTAACACTAACCCTCACCCTCACCCTAAACCTAACACTAATTCTCACCCTAAACCTAACCCTCACCCTAACCCTCACCCTCAACATAACCCTCACCCTAACCCTTACCCTCAACCTAACCCTAATCCTAAACCTGAACCTCAAACTAACCCTTACAGTCACCCTAACCCTCACCCTCACCCTAACCCTAACCCTAACCCTCACCCTAACTCTCACCCTAACCCTAACCCTAAACCTAACACTCATCCTCACACTAACCCTCATCCTAAATTTAATCCTCAACCCAACCCTAACCCTCAACCTCATCCTAACCCCCACCCTTACACTTACCCTCACCATGACCCTCACCCTCATCCTAACCCTCACCCTAACCCTTACCCTCAACCTAACCCTTACCCTCACCCTAATCCTAACGCTAGCCTTCACCCTAACTCTCACCCTAACCCTAACCTTAACCCTAACCCTCACCCTAACTCTCACCCCAAACCTAACCCTAAAGCTAACCCTCATCCTCACCCTAACACTCACCCTAACCCTAACCCTCAACCTAACCCTAACCCTCACCCTCAACCTAACCCTCACCGTTACCTTACCCTCATCGTAACCCTAATCCTAAACCTAACCCTCACACTAACCCTAAACCTCACACTATCCTTAACCCTGCACCTCACACTAACCCTCATCCTAAACCTAAACCTAACCTTCACTCTCACCCTAACCCTAAACCTAACCCTCACTCTTACCCTAAAACTCACCCTCACACTCAACCAAAAGCTAAACCTACCCCTCAACATAACCCTCATCATAACCCTAACCCTAACCCTAACACTCACGCTAAATGTAAAACTAACATTAAAACTCACCCTCACCCTAACCCTCAGCCTAACACTAACACTCATCCTCACCCTCAACCTAACACTCACCCAAAACCTATCCCTAACAATAATCCTAACCCTCACCCTAACCCTCTGCCTCACCCTAACCCTAACCTTAACCTAAACCCTCACACTAACACTCAAACAAACCCTAACCCTAAAACTAAACATAACCCTCACCCTAACACTAACCTTAAGCCTAACCCTAACCCTCACCCTACCCTAAGATAAACCTAACCCTAACGCTCACCATACCCCTCACCATAACCCTAACCCTAAACCTAACCCTCACCCTCATCCTAACCCTCGCCGTTACACTTACCCTCACAGTAACCCTAACCCTAACCCTCACACTAACCGTACCCCTCAGACTAACCCTAACCCTACCCCTCACCCTAACCATCATCCTAAACCTAACACTAACCCTAACAATCACCCTAACCCTAAGCCTACCCCTCACCCTAACCCTAACCCTCACCCTCACCCTCCCACTAACCCTAATCCCACACCTCACCCTAACACTCATCCTAACTCTAACACTAACCCTTACACTGACACTTACCGTAAACCTAACCCTAACCCACACCCTCAACCTCACCCTCAGCCTAAACCTAACCCTCGCCCTAAACCTTACTCTCACCATACCCTAACCCTAAGCCTAACACTAACACTCACCCAAACCCTAACCCTAACACCAACCCTAAACCTAACCCTAACACTCACCCTCACCCTACACTAACCCTAACTCTAACCCTCACCCACACCCTAACCCTCACCCGAACCCTCACCCTCACCCTAATCCTCACCCTCACACTAAACATCACACTAACCCTAAACAGCACCCTAAACCTAACCCTAACCCTCATGCTAACTCTAACCCTCACCCTCACCCTAAACCTAAGCCTAAGCCTAAACCTAACACTAATCCTAAACCTAACACTCAACCTCACCCTAACCCTAAACCTATCCCTAAAACACCCTCACACTCACCCGAACCCAAACCCTAACCCTAAACCTCACCCTCACCCTACACTAACCAAAACCCTAAGCTTAACCCTCACCCTACACCTCACCATAATCCTTAGCCTAAACCTAATCCTCACCCTCACCCTAACCCTCACCCTAACCCTAACCCTCACCCTAACCCTCACTCTAACCCTAACACTAACCCTCATCCACACCCTAACACTCACCCTCACCCTAACCCTACCCCTAAACCTCACCCTCATCCTAACCCTCACCCTTACCCTTACCCTCACGGTAACCGTAACCTTAACCCTAACCCTAACCCTCACACTAACACTAAGGCTCACACTAACCCTAACCCTAACCCTCAACCTCACCCTTACCCTCAGCCTAACACTAACCCTCACCCTAACCATTACGTTCACCCTTCCTTACCCTAACACTAACCCTCACCCTCACCCTCACCCTAACACTCACCCAGAACCTATCCCTAACACTAACCCTAACCCTCAACCTAACCCTCACCCTCAGCCTAACCCTAACCCTAACCCTAACCCAAACCCTCACCCTAACGCTCACCGTCACCCTTAGCCTAACCCTAACCCTAAAACTAAACCTAACCCTCACACTCACCCTAACCCTAAACCTAACCCTCACCCTCACCCTAACCCTTACCGTCACCATCACCCTCACCCTAAACCTAACCCTAACCCTCACCCTAACCCTAACCCTAACCCTAAACTTAAACTTAAATATCACCCTAACCCTAGACCTCACAATCATCCTAACCCTCACCTTAATAATTACCCTCACCCTAAACCTAACCCTAACCCTAACCCTCAACTTCACCCTAACCCTTACCCTCACCCTAACCCTAACCCTAACCCTAAGCCTACCCCTAACCCTAACCCTCATCCTAACCGTTACCCTAATCCTCAACCTGACCCTATCCCTAACCGTAACCATAACCCTAACCTTC
The DNA here is from genome assembly GCF_019054845.1 of Dipodomys spectabilis. Taxonomy (NCBI): domain Eukaryota; kingdom Metazoa; phylum Chordata; class Mammalia; order Rodentia; family Heteromyidae; genus Dipodomys; species Dipodomys spectabilis. The sequence goes on along the minus strand of NW_024871021.1, from coordinate 2,639,795 downwards.
AGCCTCACCCTAATCTCACCTCGCCCTTACACTCACACTACTCTAACCCTCACCGACAACCTAACCCTCACCCTCAACCTTAAACTAACCCTAACCCTACCCCTCATTGTAACCCTCATCCTAACCCTAACCCTAACCCTAACTCTCACACTAATCCTAAACCTAACCCTAAACCTCACCCTCACCCTCAGCCTAACACTAAACCTCACCCTAAACCTTACCCTCACCGTTCCCTAACCCTAACCCTAACCCTAACCCTAACCCTCACCCTCACCCTAACACTCAACCAAACCCTAACCCTAACAATAACCCTAACCCTCACACCAAACCTCACTCTCACCCTAAGCCTAAGCTTAACCCCTAACCCTAAACCTAAAGCTCACCCTCACCCTATCCCTAAACCGAACCCTCACCCTAAACCTAAATCTAATCATCACCTTCACCCTAACCCTAACCCTAACCTTAAACATCACCCTAATCCTCACCCTAACCCTAACCCTCACCCTCATCCTAACCCTCACCCTAAACCTTACCCTCACCCCAATTCTAAATCTAAACCTAACTCTCACCCTAACCCTATCCCTACCACTCAACCTAACCCTCATCCTAACCATAAACCTAAACCTAATCCTCACTCTAACCATAACCCTCACCCTCTACCTAAACCTCACCTTCACGGAAACCCTCACACTAACCCTAACCCTCACCCGCACCCTAACCCTACCCCTCACACTAAACCTCAACCTATCCCTAAACCTAACCCTAACCCTAACCCTAAACCTAACCCTTACCTAAACAAAACCCTCACCCTCAGCTTCAGCCTAACCCTAACCCGCACCCAAACCCTAACATTTACCCTCAACCTAACCCTCACGCAAACCCTAATCCTCTCCCTAACCCTAAACCTAAGCCTTACATAACTGAAACTCTCACCCTCACCCTCACCCTAATCCTAACCCTACCCCTCAGCCTAACCCTCACACTAACCCTAACACTCACCCTCACCCTGACCCTAATCCTAAACCTAAACCTTACCCTAACCCTCACCCTCACTCTAACCCTCACACTAACCCTTACCCTTACCCTAACCCTAAACCTAACCCTAACCCTAAACCTCACACTAATCCTAACATTCAACCTAACCCTAAACCTAACACTAAGCTTAAACCTCACCCTAACCCTCACCCTACCCTAACCCTAGCCCTAACCCTAACCCTCACCCTACGCCTCACCCTAACCCTAACCCTCACCCTAACCATCACCCTCATCCTAACCTTTACCCTCACCCTAAACCTACCCCTCAACCTAACCCTCATCCTATCCTTAACCATAACCTAATCCTCAACCTGACCCTAACCCTAACCCTAACCCTAACCCTCACCCTACGCTAACCCTCACCAACACCCTAACCCTCACCCTCAACCTCACCCTCACCCTCACCCTCACCCTAGCCATCAACCTAACCCAAACCTTAACCCTAACCCTCACCCTAAACCTAACCCTCACCCTAGCCCTCAGCCTAACACAAACCTTAACCCTAACACTCACCCTAACCCAAATCCTCACCCTAACCTTCACCCTCATCCTAACCCTCACCCTAACCCTTACCCTCAACCTAACCCTAATCCTAAACCTAACCCTTACACTTACCCTTACCCTCAACCTATCCCTCACCCTAACCCTAAACCTAACCCTCACCCTCACCCTAACCCTAAACCTATCCCTAACACTCATCCTCAACCTAACCCTCACCTGAAACCTAACCCTCAGTCTCATCCTAACCCTCACCCTAACCCTCACTCTCATCCTAACCCTCACCCTAACACTTACCCTCAACCTAACCCTAATCCTAAACCTAACCCTCACACTAAACATACCCTCACCTTAACCCTCACCCTCACACTAACCCTAACCCTAACGCTCACCCTAATCGTCACCCTGACCCTAACTCTAACCCTAAACCTCACCCTACCCTAAACCTCATGGACACTCTAACCCTCACCCTCAACCTCACGCTCACCCTCACCCTCACCCTAGCCCTCAGCCTAGCCCAAAACCTAACCCTAACACTCACCCTAATCCTAACCCTAACCCTAACCCTCACCCTCATCCTAACCCTCACCCTAACCCTCACCCTCATCCTAAACCTCAACCTAACCCTTACGCTCAACTTAACCCTAATCCTAAACCTAACCCTCACACTAAACATACCCTCACCCTAACCCTCACCCTCACCCTAACCCTAACCCTAACCCTCACCCTAATCCTCACACTGACCCTAACCCTCAACCTACCCTAAACCTCATGGACACTCTAACCCTCACCCTCAACCTCACGCTCACCCTCACCCTCACCCTAGCCCTCAGCCTAGCCCAAAACCTAACCCTAACCCTCACCCTAAACCTCACCCTCACCCTAACCCTAACCCTGACCCTCACCCTAATTCTCACCCTAACCCTAACCCTAACCCTAACCCTCATCCTCACCCTAACTCTCAACGTAACCCTAACCCTCAACCTAACCCTAACCCTCACACTCACCCTAACCCTCACCCTTACCCTTACCCTCACGGTAACCCTAACCCTAACCCTCACAGTAACTCTATCCCTCACACTATCCCTTACACTATCCTTCACCCTAACCCTCATCCTAAACCTAACACTAACCTTCACCCTCACCCTAACCCTAAACCTAACCCTCACTCTTACCCTAAAACTCACCCTCACCCTCACACTCAACCAAAAGCTAAACCTACCCCTCACAATAACCCTCATCATAACCCTAACCCTAAACCTAACACTCACGCTAAACCTAAACCTAACCCTAAAACTCACCCTAACCCTCACCCTCAGCCTAACACTAACCCTCACACTAACCCTTACCCTCACCCTTCACTAACCCTAACCCTAACCTTAACCCTAAACCAAACCCTCACCCTAACCCTCCCCCTCAGCCTAACACTAACCCTCAGCATAAACCTCACCCTACCCTAACCCTCACCGAAACCCTAACCATCACCCTCACCCTCACCCTCACCCTAACACTCTGCCTCACCCTAAACCCAACCCTAATCCAAACCCTCACACTAACACTCAAAAAACCCTAACCCTAACACTAACACTAACCCTCACCCTAACACTAACCTTAACCCTAACCCTAACCCGCACTCTACCCTAAGATAACCCTAACCCTAACCCTCACCATCCCCCTCACCATAACCATAAACCTAACCCTAACCCTCACCCTCATCCTAACCCTCGCCGTTACACTTACCCTCACAGTAACCCTAACCCTAACCCTAACCCTCACACTAACCCTAAACCTCACACTAACCCTAACCCTACCCCTCACCCTAACCATCATCCTAAACCTAACACTAACCCTTACACTCACCCTAACCCTAAGCCTACCCCTCACCAAAACCCTAACCCTCACCCTCACCTCACACTAACCCTAATCCCACACCTCACCCTAACCCGCATCCTAACCTTAACACTATCCCTTACACTCACGCTAAAAGTAAACCTAACCCTAACCCACACCCTCAACCTCACCCTCAGCCTAAAGCTAACCCTCACCCTAAACCTTACTCTCACCCTATCCTAACCCTAAGCCTAACCCTAACACTCACCCAAACCCTAACCCTAACACCAACCCTGAACCTAACCCTAACACTCACCCTCACCCTAACACTAACCCTAAACCTATCCCTCACCCACACCCTAACCCTCACCCTCACCGAACCCTCACCCTCAACCTAAACCTCACCCTCACACTAAACATCACCCTAACCCTAAACCGCACCCTAACCCTAACCCTAACCCTCATGCTAACTCTAACCCTCACCCTCACCCTAAACCTAAGCCTAAGCCTAACCCTAACACTAATCCTAAACCTAACAATCACCCTCACGCTAACCCTAAAGGTATCCCTAAAACACCCTCACACTCACCCTAACCCTAACCCTAACCCTCACCCTCACCCTACCCTAACCAAAACCCTAACCGTAACCCTCACCCTACCCCTCACCATAACCCTTAACCTAAACCTAATCCTCACCCTCAACCTAACCCTAAACCTAACCCTAACCCTCACCTTAATCCTCACCCTCACCCTCACTCTCACCCTCACCCTAACCCTAAACCTAGCCCTCACCCTAACCCTCAGCCTAAACCTAACCCTAACCCTCATGCTAACCCTAATCCTCACCCTCACCCTCAGCCTAACCCTAACTCAAACCCTAATCCTAACCCTAAGCCTCACCCTCACCCTCACCATAACCTTAAACCTAATCCTAACCCTCATCCTCACCCTAACCCTAAAAATAAACCTAACCCTCACCCTAACCCTAACACTAACCATCACCCTCACTCTAACCCTAACTCGAAATCTCAACCTAACCCTAACCCTCACCCTAAACCTCACCCTCATCCTAATACTCACCCTAACCCTTACCCTCAACCTAACCCTAATCCTAAAACTGACCCTCACACTAACCCTTACCCTCACCCTAACCTTCACCCTCACCCTAACCCTAACCCTAACGCTCACCCTAACTCTCACCCTAACCCTAAACCTAATCCTTACCATCATCCTCACCCTAACCCTCACAATAAACTTAACCCTCACCCTAACCCTAACACTAACCCTCACCCTCAACCTCACGCTCACCCTCAGCCTAACTCTAACCCTCACCCTAACCCTAACCCTAACCCTAACGCTCCCCCTAACCCTCAACCTAAACCTTACCCTCATCCTCACCCTAACCCTCACCCCAACCCTAACACTAACCCTCATCCTCAACCTAACCAAAACTCTAACTCTCACCCTAACCCTAACCCTAACCCTAACCCTCACCCTAACTCTCACCCCAACCCTAACCCTAAACCTAAACCTCATCCTCACCCTAACCCTCACCCTAAACCTAACCCTCAACCTAACCCTAACCCTCACCCTCTCCCTCATCCTAACCCTCACCCTTACCTTACCCTCATGGTAACCCTAACCCTAAACCTAACCCTCACACTAACCCTAACCCTCACACTATCCCTAACCCTACCCCTCACCCTAACCCTCATCCTAAACCTAAACCTAACCTTCACTCTCACCCTAACCCTAATCCTAACCCTCACTTTTACCCTAAAACTCACCTTCACCCTCACACTCAACCAAAAGCTAAACCAAACCCTCACCATAACGCTCATCATAACTCTAACTCTAACCCTAACACTTACGCTAAACCTAAACCTAACCCTAAAACTCACCCTCAACCTCACCCTAAGCCTAAGACTAACACTCACCCTCACCCTCACCGTAACACTCACCCAAAACCTATCCCTAACAATAATCCTAACCCTCACCCTAACCTTCTGCCTCACCCTAACCCTAACCCTAACCCAAACCCTCACAATAACACTCAAACAAACCCTAACCCTAACACTAACCCTCACCCTAACACTAACCTTAAGCCTAACCCTAACCCTCACCCTAACCTAAGATAACCCTAACCCTAACCCTCACCATACCCCTCACCATAACCCTAACCCTAACCCTAACCCTAACCCTCACCCTCATCCTAACCCTCGCCGTTACACTTACCCTCACAGTAACCCTAAACCTAACCCTAACCCTCACTCTAACCCTAAACCTCACACTAACCCTAACCCTACCCCTCACCCTAACCATCATCATAAACCTAACACTAACCCTAACACTCACCCTATCCCTAAGCCTACCCCTCACCCTAACCCTAACCCTCACCCTCACCCTCACACTAACCCTAATCCCAAACCTCACCCTAACCCGTATCCTAAACTTAACACTAACCCTTACAGTCACGCTAACCATAATCCTAACCCTAATCCACACCCTCAACCTCACCCTCAGCCTAAACATAACCCTCACCCTAAACCTTACTCTCACCCTAACCTAACCCTAAGCCTAAGCCTAACCCTAACACTCACCCAAACCCTAACCCTAACACCAACCCTAAACCTAACCCTAACACTCACCCTCACCCTAACACTAACCCTAACCCTAACCCTCACCCACACCCTAACCCTCACCCTCACCGAAACCTCACCCTCACCCTAAACCTCACCCTCACACTAAACATCACCCTAACCCTAAACCGCACCCTAACCCTAACCCTAACCCTCATGCTAACTCTAAACCTCACCCTCACCCTAAACCTAAGCCTAAGCCTAACCCTAACACTAATCCTAAACCTAACACTCACCCTCACCCTAACCCTAAACCTATCCCTAAAACACCCTCAAACTCACCCTAACCCTAACCCTAACCCTCACCCTCACCCTACCCTAACCAAAACCCTAACCGTAACCCTCACCCTACCCCTCACCATAACCCTTAACCTAAACCTAATCCTCACCCTCAACCTAGCCCTAAACCTAACCCTAACCCTCACCCTAACCCTCACTCTCCCTAACACTAACCTTCATCCACACCCTAACACTCACCCTCACACTAACCCTATCCCTAACCCTCACCCTCATCCTAACCCTCACCCTTACCCTTACCCTCACGGTAACCCTAACCTTACCCCTAACCCTAACCCTCACACTAACACTAAGGCTCACACTAAACCTAACCCTACCGCTCACCTTAACCCTCAACCTAAACCTAGCCCTAACCCTAACCCTCCCCCTAACCCACAACCTAAAGCTTACCCTCATCCTCACCCTAACTCTCACCCTAACCCTAACACTAAACCTCATCATCACCCTAACCCTAACTCTTACTCTCACTCTAACCCTAACCCTCACCCTAAACCTCACCCTCATCCTAACCATCACCCTAAACCTTACCCTCAACCTAACCCTAATCCTAAACCTAACCCTCACTCTAACCCTTACCCGCACCCTAACCCTCACCCTCACCCTAACCCTAACCCTAACCTTCACCCTAACTCTCACCCTAACCCTAACCCTAAACCTAACCCTCATCCTCACCCTAACCCTAACCCTCAACCTAAATCTAACCCTCACCCTCATCCTAACCCTCACCCTTACCCTTACCCTCACGGTAACCCTAACCCTAACCCTAAACCTCACACTAACTCTAACCCTCACACTACCCCTAACCCTACCCCTCACCCTAACCCTCATCCTAAACCTAACCCTAACCTTCACCCTCACCCTAACGCGAAAACCAACTTTCACTCTTACCCTAAACCTCAGCCTCACACTCACACTCAACCTAAAGCTAAACCTACCCCCCACCATTACCCTCATCATAACCCTAACCCTAACCCTAACACTCACGCTAAACCTAAACCTAACCCCAAAACTCACCCTCACCCTCACCCTCAGCCTAACACTAACCCTCACCCTAACCCTTACCCTCACCCTTCCCTTACCTAACCCTAACCTTAACCCTCACCCTCATCGTAACACTCACCCAAAACCTATCCCTAACACTAACCCTAACCCTCACCCTAACCCTCACCCTCACCCTAACCATAACCCTAACCCTAACCCAAACCCTCACCCTACCCCTCACCTTCACCCTTAGCCTAACCCTAACCCTAACACTAAACCTAAACCTAACCCTCACACTCACCCTAATCCTAAACCTAACCCTCACCCTCACCCTAACCCTAACTGTCACCATCACCCTCACTCTAAACATAACCCTAACCCTCACCCTAACCGACACCCAAACCCTAACACTAACCGTAAACCTCACGCTCATCCTAACCCTCACCCTAACCCTTACCCTCACCATATCCCTAATCCTCACCCTAAACCTAACCCTCACACTAACCCTAACCCTACCCCTACCCCTAACCCTACCCCTCACGCAAACCTACAACCTATCCCTAAACCTAACCATAACCCTAACCCTAACACTATCCCTTACCTAAACAATACCCTCACCCTCAGCTTCACCCTAACCCTAAACCTTACCTAAATCCTAACACTTACCCTCACCCTAACCCTCGCCCAAACCCTAATCCTCTCCCTAACCCTAACCCAAACCCTCTCCCTACCCCTCACCCTCAGCCTAACAGTAACCCTCACCCTAACCCTCACCCTACCCTAATCCTCACCGACAACCTAAACCTCACCCTCACCCTCACCCTCACCCTCACCCTAACCCTCTGCCTCACCCTAACCCTAACGCTAACCCTAACCCAAACCCTCACACTAACACTCAAACAAACCCTAAACCTAACACTAACCCTAACCATCACCTTAACACTAACCTTAAGCCTAACCCTAACCCTCATCCTATCCTAAGATAAACCTAAACCTAACCCTCACCCTACCTCTCACCCTAACCCTAACCCTAAACCTAACCCTCACCCTCATCCTACCCTCGCCGTTACACTTACCCTCACAGTAACCCTAACCCTAACCCTACCCCTCACACTAACCCTACCCCTCACACTAAGCCTAACCATACCCCTCACTCTAACCATCATCCTAAAACTAACACTAAACCTAGCACTCACCCTAACACTAAGCCTACCCCTCACCCTAACCCTAACACTCACCATCACCCTCACACTAACCCTAATCCCACACCTCATCCTAACCATCATCATAACCCTAACCCTAACCCTTACACTCACACTAACCCTAACCCTAACCCTAACGCTCACCCTCACCCTCATCCTCAGCCTAAACCTAACCCTCAGCCTAAACCTTACCATCACCCTACCCTAACCCTAACCCTAACCTTAACACACACCCAAAACCTAACCCTAACGCCAACCCTAAACCTAACCCTAACACTCACCCTCACCCTAAAACTAACCCTAACCCTAACCCTGACCTACAACCTAACCCGAACCCTCACCCGAACCCTCACCCGAACCCTAAAACTCACCCTCACACTAAACATCACCCTAACCCTAAACCGCACCCTAACCCTAACCCTAAACCTCATGCTAACTCTAACCCTCACCCTCACACTAAACCTAAGCCTAAGCCTAACCCTAACACTAATAATAAACCTAAAACTCTCCCTCACGCTAACCCTAAAGGTATCCCTAAAACACCCTCACACTCACCCTAACCCTAACCATAACCCTCACCTTCACCCTACCCTAACCAAAACCCTAACCTTAACCCACACCCTACCCCTCACCATAACCCTTAACCTAACCCTAATCCTCACCCTCACCCTAACCCTAAAACTAACCCTAAACCTCACCGTAATCCTCACCCTAACCCTAACACTAACCCTCAGCCACACCCTAACAGTCACCCTCACCCTAACCCTACCCTAACCCTCACCCTCATCCTAACCCTCAACCTTACCCTTACCCTCATGGTAACCCTAACCGGAAACCTAACCCTAACCCTCAAGGTAACACTAAGGCTCACACTAACCCTAACCCTACCCCTCACCCTAACCCTCAACCTAAACCTAATGCTAAACCTAACCCTCACCCTAACCCTACCCTCACCCTAACCCTCAACCTCACCCTCACCCTCACCCTAATCCTAAACCTAGCCCTCACCCTAACCCTCAACCTAAACCTAACCCTAACCCTAACCCTCATGCTAACCCTAACCCTCACCCTCACCCTCAGCCTAACCCTAACTCAAACCCTAATCCTAACCCTAAGCCTCAACCTCACCCTCACCCTAACCCAAACCGTAATCCTAACCCTAAGCCTCACCCTCACCCTTACCCTAACACTAAACCTAATCCTTACCCTCATCCTCACCCTAACCCTCAAATTAAACCTAACCCTCACACTAACCCTAACACTAACCATTGCCCTCACCCTCAAGCTCAGCCTCAGCCTAACCCTAACCCTCACCCTAACCCTCACCCTAACACTAACATTAAACCTCAACCTCACCCTAACCCTAACTCTATCACACTAACTCTAACCCTCACCCTAAAACTCACCCTCATCCTAAACCTCACCCTAACACTTAGCCTCAACTTAACCCTAATCCTAAACCTAACACTCACACTAACCCTTACTCTCACCCTAACCCTCACCCTAACCCTAACCCTAACCCTAAACTTCCCCCTAACCCTCAACCTAAACCTTACCCTCATCCTCACCCTCACCCTCACCCTAACCCTAACACTAACCCTCACCCTCACCCTAACCCTAACTCTAACTCTCACCCTAACCCTAACCCTCACCCTAAACCTAACCCTAAGCCTCACCCTCACTCTAACTCTAAACCTCACCCTAACCCTCAACCTAACCCTAACTCTCACCCTAACCCTAAACCTCACCCAAAACCTCACCCTAACATTTACCCTCCCTCTAATTCTAACCCTCACCCTAACCCTCACACTAATCCTAACCCTCACACTAACCCTAACTATACCCCTCACCCTCATTTTCACCCTAACACTAATATGAACCCTAACCATCACCCTAACCATTACCTTAACCCTCGCCCTCACTCTAACCTTCCCCGTCAATCTAACCCTTACCTTTACCCTAACCCTCACCCACAATCCAACCCTCACCCTCACCCAACCCTCGCCCTATCCCTAAACCTAACCCAAACCCTCATCCTAACACTCATGCTAAACCTAAACCTTAATCTCACCCTACCCTAATCCAAACCATTACCCTCACCTTAACCCTACCCTTAACCATAACATTCACACTAAACCTAACCCTCAACATAACGTTAACCCTACCCCTCACAAGAACCCTAACCATAACCCTAATCCGCACACTCAACCTAACCCTTACCCTCACCCTAACCCTCACCCTCACCCTAACCTTAACCTTAAATATCACCCTAACCCTAACCCTCATCCTAACCCAAACCGTAACCCTAATCCTCAACCTGACCCTAACCCTAACCGTAACCATAACCCTAAACCTCAACCTCACCCTAACCCTCAACGTCGCCCTTACCCTCACCCTACCCTAACCCTCACCGACACCCTAACCCTCACCCTCAACCTCATCCTCAACCTAACCCTCACCCTCACCCTAACCTTCACACTAACCCTAACCCTACCCCTCACCCTAACCCTCATCCTAAACCTAAACCTAACCCTCACCCTCTCCCTAACCCTAACCCTAACCCTCACACTAACCCTAAACCTCACCTTCACCATCAACCTAACCCTAACCCTACCCCTCACCCTAACCCTCATCCTAACCCTAACCCTAACCCTAACACTCACACTGATCCTAAACCTAACCCTAAACCTCACCCTCATCCTCACCCTCAGCCTAACACTAACCCTCACCTTAACCCTTACTCTCACGCTTCAATAACCTTAACACTAACCCTCACCCTAATACTCACCCAAACCCTAACCCTAACACTAACCCTAACCCTCACCCTAACCCTTATCCTCACCCTTACCCTAACCCTAACCCAAACCCACACCCTACCCCTCACCCTCACCTTAAGCCTAACCCTAACCTTAACACTAATCCTAAACCTAATTCTCACCCTCACCTTATCCCTAAACCTAACCCTCACCCAAACCCTAACCCTAACCCTCACCCTCACCCTCACCCTACCCTAACCCTAACCCTAACATTAAAAATCACCCTAACCCTCACCCTAACCCTAACCCTCACCCTGATCCTAACCCTCAACTTCGTGGTAACCCTTACACTAACCCTAACCCTCACCCTCACCCTAAACCTATCCCTCATGCTAACCATCACCCTGTCCCTAAACCTAACCATCACCCTAACCCTAACCCTAACTCTTACCTAAACAAAACCTTCACTGTCAGCTTCAACCTAAACCTAACCCTCAACCAAACCCTAACATTTACCCTCACCCTAACCCTCACCCAAACAGTAATCCTCTAACTAACCCTAAACCTAACCCTTACATAACGGAAACTCTCACCCTCACCCTCACCCTAACCCTAACCCTACCCCTCAGCCTAACCCTCACGCTAACCCTAATCCTCACCCTCACCCTGACCCTAATCCTAAACCTAAACCTTACCCTAACCCTCACCCTCACTCTAACCCTCACCCTAACCCTTACCCTCACCCTAACCCTAAACGTAATGCTAACCCTAACACTCACACTAACACTAAGGCTCACCCTTAACCTAACCCTACCTTTCACCCTAACCCTCCACCTAAACCTAACAGTAACCCTCAACCTAACTCTAATCCTCACCCTAACCCTCACCCTCACCCTTACCATCACCCTAACACTAACCCTAAACCTACCCCTCACCCTAACACTCAATCTAAACCTAACCCTAACCCTAACCCTCACCCTCACCCTCAGCCTAACCCTAAACCAAAACCAAAACCTAATCCTAACCCTAAGCCTCACCCTCACCCTCACCCTAACCCTAATCCCAATCCTAACCCTAAACTGCACCCTAACCCTAAACCTAACCCTAACCCTTACCCTAACCATAACAATCACCCTAAACCTAACCGTAACCCTCACCCTAACTCTAACCCTAATATTAACCCAAACCCTCACCCTAAATCTAACACTAAACTTAAACCTAACCCTCACCCTCACCCTAACCCTAACCCTAACCCTCACCCTCACCCTAACCCTCAACCTAACCCTTACCCTCATCCTCACGCTAACCCTCACAATAAACCTTACCCTCACCCTAACCCTAACACCAACCCTCACCCTCACCCTCATGCTCACCCTCAGCCTAACCCTAACCCTAACACTAATCCAAACACTAACCCTTACCCTCACCTCAACCTAAACCTAACCCTAACCCTAACCCTCACCCTCTCACTCACCCTCACCCTAACCCTAACCCTCAGCCTAACCCTAAGGCTAACCCTCACCTTAACCCTCATCGAACACTAAGGCTAACTCTAACACTCACCCTAACACTAACCCTAAACCTAATACTCACCGTCACCCTCAGCCTAACCGTGACCCTAACCCTAATCCTAACCCTATTCCTAACCCTCACCCTGACCTAATTCTAAGCCTAACCCTAACCCTAACTCTCACCCTGACCCTAACCCTAAATCTAACTCTCACTGTAACCCTAACCCTATCCCTAACCCTCACCCTCACACTATCTCTAAACCTCACCCTAACCCTCAACCTAACCCTAACTCTAACACTAACCCTAGTGTGAGGGTGAGGTTTACGGTGAGGGTGAGGGTGAGGGTGAGGGTGAGGGTTAGGGTGTGTGTGAGGGTGAGGGTTAGGGTGAGTGTTAAGGTGAGGGTGATGGTGATGGTTAGGGTTAGGTTTAGGGTTAGTGTTAGGGTTAGGGTTTGGGTGAGTGTTAGGTTTAGGGTTAGGGTTAGGGTTAGGGTGAGTGTAAGGGTTAGGGTTAGGGTTAGGATGAGGGTTTGGGTGAGGTGTAGGATTAGGGTTAGGGTAAGGGTGAGGGTGTGGGTGAGGTTTAGGGTTAGGTATAGGATTAGCGTGAGTGTTAGGGATAAGTTTAGGGTTAGGATGAGTTTTAGGGTGAGGGGTAGGTTTAGGGTTAGTTTGAGGGTGAGTGTGAGGGTGAGGTTAAGAGTTAGGGTGAGGGTTAAGGTTAGGGTTAGGGTGAGGGTTAGGGTTAGGTTTAGGATGAGGGTTAGGGTGAGGGGTAGGGTTAGGGTTAATGTGAGGGTTAGGTTTATTGTGAGGGTTCGGGTTAGGTTTAGGGTTAGGGTGAGGGTTAGGTTTAGTGTTACGCTGAGCGTAGGGTGACGGTGAGGGTTAGGGTGAGGTGAGAGTGAGGGTGAGGGTTAGGGTGTCGGTGAGGGTTAGGGTAGGGTGAGGGTTAGGGTTAGGTTTAGGGTTAGGGTGAGGGTGAGGGTTAGGTTTAGGATTAGTAATAGGGTTAGGATTAGGCTTAGGGTGAGGGTGAGGTGAAGGGTGAGGGTTTGGGTTAGGGTTAGGGTGAGGGTTAGGTTTAGGGATAGAGTTAGGGTGAGGGTAATGGTTAGAGTGAGGGTTAGGATGAGGGTGAGGTTAGGGTTATGGTGAGGATTAGGGTGATTTTTAAGGTTAGGTTTAGGGTTTGGGTTAGGGTGAGGGTGAGGGTGAGGGTTAGGGTTAGGGTTTGGGTGAGGGTTAGGTTTAGGGATAGGGTGAGGGTGAGAATTAGGTTTAGGATTAGTGTTAGGGTTAGGCTTAAAGTGAGGGTGAGGGGTAGGGTGTGGGTTTGGGTTAGGGTTAGGGTTATGGTGAGGATGAGTGTAAGGGTTAAGGTGAGGGTTAGTGTTAGGCTGAGGGTGAGGATGAGGGTCAGGTTTAGGGTTAGGTTTAGGATTAGTGCGAGTGTAGGGTTAGGGTTAGGATGAGGGATAGGGTGAGGGGTAGGGTTAAGGTTAGGTTGAGGGTGAGGGTGAGGGTGAGGTTTAGGGTTAGTGTGAGGGTTAGGTTAGGGTTAGGATTCGGGAGAGGGTGAGGGTTAGGGTTAGGTTTAGGATGAGGGTTAAGGTGAGGGGTAGGGTTAGGGTTAGTGTGAGGGTTAGGGTTAGTGTGAGGGTGAGGGTTAGGGTGAGGGTGAGGGTGAGGGTGAGGGTTAGGGTAGGTTGAGGGTAAGGACGACGTTGAGGGTTAGGGTGAGGGTGAGGGTTAGGGTTATGGTTACATTTAGGGTTAGGGTCAGGTTGAGGATTAGGGTTATGGTTTGAGTTAGGATGAGGGTTAGGGTTAGGGTGATATTTAAGGTTAAGTTTAGGGTGAGGGTGAGGGTTAGGGTTAGGTTGAGTGTGCGGATTAGGGTTACGGTTAGGGTTATTGTGAGGGGTAGGGTTAGGGTCATGCTGAGGGTTAGGTTTAGTGTGAGGGTTACGGTTAAGGATAGGGTTAGGGTGAGGGTAAGGGTTTGGATGACGGTAGGGTGAGATTATGGTTTAGGTTTAGCATGAGTGTTAGGATGAGTGTTAGGGTTAGGTTTAGGGATAGGGCGAGGGTTGGGTGAGGGTGAGGGTTGGATTGTGGGTGAGGGTTAGGGTAAAGGTAAGGGTTAGATTGACGGGGAAGGTTAGAGTGAGGGCGAGGGTTAAGATAATGGTTAGGGTGATGGTTAGGGTTCATATTAGTGTTAGGGTGAAGATGAGGGTGAGGGGTATAGTTACGTTTAGGGTGAGGGTTAGGATTAGTGTGAGGGTTAGGGTTAGGGTTAGAATTAGAGTGAGGGTAAGGGTTAGGGTGAGGTTTAGGGTGAGGTTTAGGGTTAGGGTGAGAGTTAGGGTTAGGTTGAGGGTTAGGGTAAGGTTTAGAGTTAGGGTTAGGGTGAGGGTTAGGGTGAGGTTTAGGGTGAGGGTTAGGGTTAGGGTGAGAGTTAGAGTTAGGGTTAGGGTGAGGGTGAGGGTTAGTGTTAGTGTTAGGGTTTGGGTTAGGGTTAGGGTGAGGGTTAGGGTGAGGGTTAGGTTTAGGCTGAGCTTGAGCATGAGGGTGAGGGTGAGGGTTAGTGTTAGGGTTAGGGTGAGAGTTAGGTTTATTGTGAGGGTTAGGGTGAGGATGAGGGTAAGAATTAGGTTTAGGGTGAGGGTGAGGGTGAGGGTGAGGCTTAGGGTTAGGATTAGGGTTTGGGTTAGGGTGAAAGTGAGGGTGTGGGTTAGGGTTAGGATTAGGGTTTGAGTTAGGGTTAGGCTGAGGGTAAGGGTGAGGGTTAGGGTTAGCATGAGGGTTAGGGCTAGGTTTAGGGTTAGGGTGAGGGTGAGGGTTAGAGTGAGCTTTAGGTTTAGGGTGAGAGTTAGGGTTAGGGTTACTTTTAGGTTGAGGGTTAGGGTGAGGGGTAGGGTTAGGGTTAGTGTGAGCCTTAGTGTTAGTCTTAGGGTTAGGGTTAGGGTTAGGTTTAGGGTTACCATGAGGGTAAGGGTAAGGGTGAGGGTTAGGATGAGGGTGAGGGTTAGGGATAGGGTTAGGGTGAGGGTGAGTGTTAGGGTGTGGATGAGGGTTAGTGTTAGGGTTAGGGTGAGGGGTAGGGTGAGGGTTAGTGTTAGGTTTAGGGTTAGGGTGAGGGTGAGTATTAGGGTTAGGTTAAGTGTTATGGTGATGGGTAGGCTGATGGTTACGCATAGGGTTTTGGTTTGGGTAGGGTGAGTGTGAGGATTAGGGTTAGGGTTAGGGTGAGTGTGAGGGTGTTTTAGGGATAGGTTTAGGGTTAGGGTGTGGGTGAGTGTTAGGTTTAGGATTAGTGTTAGGGTTAGGCTTAGGCTTAGGTTTAGGGTGTGGGTGAGGGTTAGAGTTAGCATGAGGTTTAATGTTAGGGTTAGTGTGCGGTTTATGGTTAGGGTGATATTTAGTTTGAGGGTGAGGTTTAGGTTGAGGGTTCGTGTTCGGGTGAGGGTGAGAGTTAGGGTGTGGGTGAGGGTTAGGGTTAGGGTTAGTGCTAAGGTGAGTGTGAGTTTTAGGGTTAGGTTTAGGGTTGGTGTTAGGGTTAGGGTTTGGGTGAGTGTTAGGGTTAGGGTTAGGGTTAAGGTAGGGTGAGGGTAATGTTTAGGGTGAGGGTTAGGCTTAGGCTGAGTGTGAGGGTGAGGGTTAGGGTTAGGTTTAGCGTTTGTGTGAGTGTAAGGGTTAGGGTTAGGGTTAGGATGAGGGTTAGGGTGAGGTGTGGGATTAGGGTTAGTGTGAGGGTGAGGGTGAGGGTTAGGGTTAGGGTGAGGGGTAGGCTTAGGGTTAGGATGAGTGTTAGGGTTAGTGTTAGGTTTAGGATGATGGTTAGGGTGAGGGGTAGGGTTAGGGTTAGTGTGAGGAGTAGGGTTAGTGTGAGGGTTAGGGTTAGGGTTAGGGTTAGGGTGAGGGGTACGGTGTGGGTTAGGGTTAGGGTTAGGGTTAGGGTTATGATGAGGGTTAGGTTGAGTTGTCGGATTAGGGTTATTGTGAGGGTGAGGGTGAGGGTTAGGGTTAGGGTGAGGGGTAGGCTTAGGGTTAGGGTGAGTGTTAGGGTTAGTGTTAGGTTTAGGATGATGGTTAGGGTGAGGGGTAGGGTTAGGTTTAGTGTGAGGGGTAGGGTTAGTGTGATGGTTAGGGTTAGGGTTAGGGTTACCGTGAGGGTAAGTGTAACGGCGAGGGTTAGGATGAGGGTGAGGGTTAGGGTAGGGTTAGGGTTAGGGTGAGGAGTAGGGTGAGGGTTAAGGTTTGGGTTATCTGACTGTAGGGTTGGGGTTAGGGTTAGGCTTAAGGCTAGTGTTAGGGTGAGGGTTAAGGTTACTTTTAGGGTTAGGGTTTGGTTGAGTGTTAGTGTGAGGGTTTGGGTTATGGTTAGGGTTAGGGTGAGGAAGAGGGTGAGGGTGAGGGTTAGGGTGTCGTTGAGGGTTAGGGTAGGGTGAGGGTTAGGGTTAGTCTGAGTATGAGGAGTAGGTGAGGGTTTGGGTTAGGGTTAGGGCTAGGGAGAGGATTAGGGTTTCGGTGAGCGTTAGGGTGAGGGTAAGTGTTATGGTTTGGGTGAGGTTTAGGGTTAGGGTGAAGCTGAGGGTGAGGGTTTTGTTTAGGTAAGGGTTAGGTTTAGGGTTACGGTTAGGTTTAGGGATAGGTTGTAGGTTAGCATGAGGGGTAGGGTTAGGGTTAGTGTGAGGGTTAGGGTTAGTGTGAGTGTTAGGTTTAGGGATAGGATTAGGGATAGGGTGAGGATAAGGGTAAGGGTGAGGCTTAGAATGAGGGTAAGGTTTATGGTTAGCGATAGGTTAGGGTGTCTGTTAGGGTGAGGGTTAGGGTTAAGTTTAGGGTGAGGGTGATGGTGACGGTTAGGGTTCGGGTGATGGTGAGGGTTAGGGTGAGGGTTAGTGTTAGGGTTAGGGTTAGGCTAAGGATGAGGGTGAGGGGTAGGGTGAGGGTTTGGGTTAGGGTTAGGGTTAGGGTTAGGGTGAGGAGTAGGGTGAGGGCTAAGGTTAGGGTTATCTGAGGGTAGGGTTGGGGTTAGGGTTAGGCTTAAGGTTAGTGTTAGGGTGAGGTTTAGGGTTAGTTTTAGGGTTAGGGTTTGGTTGAGTGTTAGTGTGAGGGTTTGGATAAGGGTTAGGGTTAGGGTGAGGAAGAGGGTGAGGGTGAGGGTTAGGGTTTCGGTGAGGGATAGGGTAGGGTGAGGGTTAGGGTTAGGCTGAGGGTGAGGGGTAGGTGACGGTTTGGGTTAGGGTTATGGCTAGGGTTAGTGTGAGGGTTAGTGTTAGTGTGAGTGTTAGGTTTAGGGATAGGATTAGGGATGGGGTAAGGGTAAGGGTAAGGGTGAGGCTTAGAATGAGGGTAAGGTTTATGGTTAGCATTAGGTTAGGGTGTCTGTTAGGGTGAGGGTTAGGGTTAAGTTTAGGGTGAGGGTGATGGTGACGGTTAGGGTGAGGGTGAGGATGAGGGTTAGGGTGAGGGTTAGTGTTAGGGTTAGGGTTAGGCTAAGGATGAGGGTGAGGGGTAGGGTGAGGGTTTGGGTTAGGGTTAGGGTTAGGGTTAGGATGAGGGTGAGGGTTAGGGTGAGGGTTAGTGTTAGTGTTAGGGTTAGGTTTTGGGTGAGTGTTAGGTTTAGGGTTAGGTTTAGGGTTACCATGAGGGTAAGCGTAAGGGTGAGTGTAAGGATGAGGGTGAGGGTTAGGGATAGGGTTAGGTTGAGGGTGAGTGTTAGGTTGTGGATGAGGGTTAGTGTTAGGGTTAGGGTGAGGGTTAGGGTGTGGGTTAGGGTTAGGTTTAGGGTTAGGGTGAGGGTGAGTATTAGGGTTAGGTTAAGTGTTATGGTGAGGGGTAGGGTGAGGGTTACGCATAGGGTTTTGGTTAGGGTAGGGAGAGTGTGAGGATTAGGGTTATTGTTAGGGTGAGTGTTAGGGTGTTTTAGCGATAGGTTTAGGGTTTGGGTGAGGATGAGTGTTAGGTTTAGGATTAGTGTTAGGGTTAGGCTTAGGCTTAGGTTTAGGGTGAGGGTGAGGGTTAGAGTTAGCATGAGGGTTAGGTTTAGGGTTAGTATGCGGTTTATGGTTAGGGTGATGTTTAGTGTGAGGGTGAAGTTTAGGGTGAGGGTGAGGGTTCGGGTGAGGGTGAGAGTTAGGGTGTGGGTGAGGGTTAGGGTTAGGGTTAGTGTTAGGGTGAGTGTGAGTTCTAGGGTTAGGTTTAGGGTTGGTGTTAGGGTTAGGGTTTGGGTGAGCGTTAGGGTTAGGGTTAGGTTTAGGGTAGGGTGAGGGTAAGGTTTAGGGCGAGGGTTAGGTTTAGGCTGAGTGTGAGGGTGAGGGTGAGGGTTAGGGTTAGGTTTAGGGTTAGTGTGAGTGTAAGGGTTAGGGTTAGGGTTAGGATGAGGGTTAGGGTGAAGTGTGGGATTAGGGTTAGTGTGAGGGTGAGGGTGAGGGTTAGGGTTAGGGTCAGGGGTAGTCTTAGAGTTAGGATGAGTGTTAGGGTTAGTGTTAGGTTTAGGATGATGGTTAGGGTGAGGCGTAGGGTTAGGGTTAGTGTGAGGGGTAGGGTTAGGATTAGGGTTACTGTGAGGGTAAGTGTAACGGCGAGGGTTAGGATGAGGGTGAGGATTAGTGTTAGGGTTAGGTTTAAGGTGAGGGGTAGGGTGAGGGTTAGATTTAGGTTTATCTTAGGCTAGGGTGAGGGTTAGGGTTAGGCTTAAGGTTAGTGTTAGGGTGAGGGTTAGGGTTAGTGTTAGGGTTAGGGTTTGGTTGAGTGTTAGTGTGAGGGTTCGGGTTAGGGATAGGTTTAGGGTGAGGCAGAGGGTTAGGGTGAGGGTGAGGGTGAGGGTCCGGGTTAGGGTGCCTGTGAGGGTTAGGGTGAGGGTTTGGGTTAGTGTTAGGGTTAGGGAGAGGATTAGGGTTTGGGTGAGGGTTAGGGTGAGGGTAAGTGTTAGGGTTTGGGTGAGGTTTAGGGTTAGGGAGTAGCTGAGGGTGAGGGTTTTGTTTAGGTAAGTGTTAGGGTTAGGGTTAGGGTTATGGTTAGGTTTAGGGATAGGTTGTAGGTTAGCATGAGATGTAGGGTTAGGGTTAGGGTGAGGTTTAGGGTTAGTGTGAGGGTTAGGTTTAGGGATAGGCTTAGGGATAGCTTGAGGGTAAGGGTTAGGGTGAGTGTTAGGATGAGCTTGAGGTTTACAGTAAGCTTTAGGGTTAGGAGTTCAGTTATGGTGAGGGTTAAGGTTAGGTTTAGGGTGAGAGTGGCCGTGATGGTTAGGGTTAGTGTGTGGGTGAGGGTTAGGTTTAGGGTTAGGGTGAGGGTGATGGTTAGGTTTAGGATTAGTGTTAGGGTTAGGGTTAGCCTTAGGTTGAGGGTGAGGTGTAGGGTGAGGGTTTGGGTTAGGGTTAGCGTTAGGGTTAGGGTGAGGGTGAGGGTTAGGGTGAGGCTTAGGGTTAGTGTTAGGGTTAGGTTTTGGGTGAGTGTTAGGGTGAGGGTTAGTGTTAGGCTGAGGATGAGGGTGAGGGTGAGTTTTAGGGTTAGGTTAAGCGAGAGTGTTAGGGTTAGGCTTAGCGTTATGATGAGGGTTATGAGGAGGGTTAGGTTTAGCGTTAGGTTGAGTGTGAGGGTGAGGGTGAGATTTAGGGTAAGAGTGATGGTTAAGTTTAGGGTTAGGGTGAGGGTGAAGGTTAGGGTTAGGTTTAGGATGAGGGTTAGGGTGAGGGGTAGGGTTAGGGATAGTGTGAGGGTTAGAGTTAGTGTGAGGGTTAGAGTTACGTTTAGGGTTAGGATTACCGTGAGGGTAAGGGTAAGGGTGAGGGTTAGGATGAGGGTGAGGGTTAGGTTTAGGTTGAGGGTTAGGGTTAGGGCAAGGGTTAGGGTGAGGATGAGGGTTAGGTTTAGGGTTAGGGTTAGGGTGAGAGTTAGGGTGAGGGTTAGGGTTAGGGTGAGGGTGAGGGTATGGCTGAGGATGAGGGTAAGATTTAGGTTGAGGGTTAGGGGGAGGGTTAGGGTGAGGGTTATGGTTAGGGTGAGGGTTAGGATTAGGGTTTGAGTTAGGGTTAGGCTGAGGGTGAGGGTGAGGGTTAGGGTTAGCATGAGGGTTAGGGTTAGGGTTAGGTTGAGGTTGAGGGTTAGGTTGAGGGCTAGGTTTAGGGTTAGGGTGAGAGTGAGGGTGAGGTTGAGGATGAGGGTTAGGTTCAGGGTTAGGGTTAGGGTGAGCGATAGGGTTAGGGTTAGGTTTAGGTTGAGGGTTCGGGTGAGGGGTAGGGTTAGGTTTAGTGTGAACCTTTGTGTTATTGTGAGGGTTAGGGTTAGGGTTAGGGTTAAGGTAACCGTGAGGGTAAGGGTAAGGGTGAGGGTTAGGATGAGGGTGAGGTTTAGGGATAGGGTTAGGGTTAGGATTAGGGTGAGGTTTAGTGTTAGGTTTAGGGTTAGGGTGAGAGTGAGGATTAGGTTTAGGTTAAGGGTTATGGTGAGGGGTAGGGTGAGGGTTACAGTTAGGGTTTTGGTTAGGGTAGGGTGAGGGTGAGGGTTAGGCTTAGGGTTTGGGTGACTGTGATGGTGTTTCTGGATAGGTTTAGGGTTAGGGTGAGGGTGAGTGTTAGCTTTAGAATTAGTGTTAAAGTTAGTCTTAGGCTTAGGTTTAGGGTGAGGGTGAGGGTTAGAGTTAGGGTGAAGGTTTGAGCTAGGGTTAGAGTGCGGTTTAGGGTTAGGGTGATGTTTAGTGTGAGGGTGAATTTTAGGGTGAGTGTTCGGGTTCGGTTGAGGGTGAGGGTTCGGGTGTGGGTGAGGGTTAGGGTTAGGGTTCCTTTTAGGGTGAGAGTGAGTGTTAGGTTTAGGTTTAGGGTTGGCGTTAGGGTTAGGGTTTGGGTGAGTGTTAGGGTTAGGGTTCGGGTTAGGGTAGGGTGAGGGTAAAGTTCAGGGTGAGGGTTAAGTTTAGGCTGAGTGTGAGGGTGAGGGTAAGGGTTAGGGTTAGGTTTAGGGTTAGTGTGAGTGTAAGGGTTAGTGTTAGGGTTAGGATGAGGTGTGGGATTAGGGTTAGTGTGAGGGTGAGGGTGAGGGTTAGGCTTAGGGTTAGCGTTAGTGTTAGGGTTAGTGTTAGGTTTAGGATGATGGTTAGGGTGAGGGGTAGGGTTAGGTTTAGTGTGAGGTTTAGGGTTAGTGTGAGGGTTAGGGTTAGTGTGAGGGTTAGGGTTAGGGTTAGGGTTACCGTGAGGGTAAGTGTAAAGGCAAGGGTTAGGATGAGGGTGAAGGTTAGGGTTAGGGTTAGGGTTAGGGTGAGGGGTAGGGTGAGGGGTAGGGTGAGGGTTAGGTTTAGGGTTAGGGTTAGGGTTAGGTTTAGGGTTAGTGTGAGTGTAAGGGTTAGGGTTAGGGTTAGGTTGAGGGTTAGGGTGAGGTGTGGGATTAGGGTTAGTGTGAGGGTGAGGGTGAGCGTTAGGGTTAGGGTGAGGGGTGGGCTTAGGGTTAGGGTGAGTGTTAGGGTTAGTGTTAGGTTTAGGATGATGTTTAGGGTGAGGGGTAGGGTTAGGGTTAGTGTGAGGGGTAGGGTTAGTGTGAGGGTTAGGGTTAGGGTTAGGGTTACCATGAGGGTAAGTGTAACGGCAAGGTTTAGGATGAGGGCGAGGGTTAAGGTTAGGGTTAGGGTTAGGGTGAGGGGTAGGGTGAGGGTTAGGGTTAGGGTTATCTGAGGGTAGGGTGAAGGTTAGGGTTATGCATAAGGTTAGTGTTAGGGTAAGAGTTAGCGTTAGTTTGAGGGTTAGGGTTTGGTTGAGTGTTAGTGTGAGGGTTTGGGTTAGGGTTAGGTTTAGGGTGAGGAAGAGGGTGAGGGTGAGGGTTAGGGTGTCGGTGAGGGTTAGGGTAGGGTGAGGGTTAGGGTGAGGGTTAGTGTTAGCCTGAGGGTGAGGGGTAGATGTGGGTTTGGTTTAGGGTTAGGGCTAGGGAGAGGATTATGGTTTCGGTGAGTGTTAGGGTGAGGGTTACTGTTAGGGTTTGGGTGAGGTTTAGGGTTAGGGTGAAGCTGAGGGTGAGGGTTTTGTTTAGGTAAGGGTTAGGTTTAGGGTTATGGTTAGGTTTAGGGATAGGTTGTAGGTTAGCATGAGGGGTAGGGTTAAGGTTAGTGTGAGGGTTGTGGTTAGTGTGAGTGCTAGGTTTAGGGATAGGATTAGGGAAACGATGAGGGTAAGGGTAAGGGTGAGGCTTAGGATGAGGGTGAGGTTTATGGTTAGCGTTAGGTTAGGGTGTCTGTTAGGGTGAGGGTTAGGGTTAAGTTTAGGGTGAGGGTGATGGTGACGGTTAGGGTTAGGGTGAGGATGAGGGTTAGGGTGAGGGTTAGTGTTAGGGTTAGGGTTAGGCTAAGTGTGAGGGTGAGGGGTAGGGTGAGGGTTTGGGTTAGGGTTAGGGTTAGGGTGAGGGTGAGGGTGAGGGTTAGGGTGAGCGTTAGGGTTAGGGTTAGGGTTAGGTTTTGGGTGAGGGTTAGGGTGAGGGTAAGGGTTAGGGAAGGGTGAGCGTAAGGGTTAGGGTGAGGGTTAGTGTTAGTCTGAGGGTGAGGGTGAGGGTGAGGTTTAGGGTTAGGTTCAGGTTTAGCGTGAGTGTTAGGGTTAGGGTTAGGGTTATGATGAGGGTAATTGTGAGGGGTAGGTTTAGCATTAGGTTGAGTATGAGGGTGAGGTTGAGGTTTAGGGTAAGAGTGAGGGTTAGGTTTAGGGCTAGGGTGAGGGTGAAAGTTAGGGTTAGGTTTAGGATGAGGTTTAGGGTGAGGGGTAGGTTTAGGGATAGTGTGAGTGTTAGCGTTAGTGTGAGAGTCAGGGTTAGGTTTAGGGTTAGGGTTACCATGAGGGTAAAGTAAGTTTGAGGGTTAGGATGAGGGGGTGGGTTAGGTTTAGGGTGAGGTTTAGGGTTAGGGTAAGGTTTAGGGTGAGGATGAGGGTTAGGTTTAGGGTTAAGGTTATGGTTAGAGTTAGTGTGAGGGTTAGGGTAAGGGTTAGGGTAGGGTGAGGGTAAGGTTTAGGGTGAGGGTTAGGTTTAGGCTGAGGGTGAGGGTGAGTGTGAGGGTTAGGGTTAGGTTTAGGGTTAGTGTGAGTGTAAGGGTTAGGGTTAGGGTTACGATGAGATTTAGGGTGAGATGTGGGATTAGAGTTAGTGTGAAGGTAACGGTGACGGTTAGGGTTAGGGTGAGGGGTAGGCTTAGGGTTAGGGTGAGTGTTAGGGTTAGTGTTAGTTTTTGGATGATGGTTAGGGTGAGGGGTAGGGTTAGGGTTAGTGTGAGGGGTAGGGTTAGTGTGAGGGTTAGGGTTAGGGTTAGAGTTACCGTGAGGGTAAGTGTAACGGCAAGGGTTAGGATGAGGGTGAGGGTTAGGGTTAGGGTTAGGGTTAGGGTGAGGGGTAGGGTGAGGATGAGGGTAAGGTTTAGCTTGAGGGTTAGGATGAGTGTGGGGGTTAGGGTTAGGGTGAGGGTTAGGGTGATGTTGAACTGTAGGGTTAGGGTTAGGGTTAGGGTGAGGGGTAGGGTGAGGATGAGGGTAAGGTTTAGCTTGAGGGTTAGGATGAGTGTGGGGGTTAGGGTTAGGGTGAGGGTTAGGGTGATGTTGAACTGTAGGGTTAGGGTTAGGGTTAGGGTGAGGGTTAGGTTTAGGGATAGGGTGAGGGTGAGCATTAGGTTTAGGATTAGTGTTAGGGTTAGGCTTAGGGTGAGGGTGAGGGTGAGGGGTAGGGTGAGGGTTTCGGTTAGGGTTAGGATTAGGGTGAGGGTGAGTGTTAGGGTGAGGGTTAGGGTTAGTGTTTGGGTTAGGGTTTGGGTGAGTGTTAGGGTGAGGGTGAAGGTTAGGGTTAGGTTTACGGAAGTGTGAGGGTAAGGTTTAGGGTGAGGATTAGTGTTAGGCTGAGGGTTAGGGAGAGGGTGAGATTTAGGGTTAGGGTTAGGGTTAGGGTGAGAGTTAGGGTTATTGTTAGGCTTAACCTGAGGGCTAGGGTGAGGGTGAGGGTTAGGGTGAGGGTGAGGGTGAGGTTTAGGGTGTTGGTGAGGGTTAGGGTAGGGTGAGGGTTAGGGGGACAGGGAGGGTTAGGGTGAGGGTGAGGGTTAGGTTTATGGTTAGGGTTATGGTTAGGGTCAGGTTGAGGATTTAGAGTTACGGTTAGTGTTAGGGTGAGGGGTTGGTTTTGGTGTTAGGGTTAGGTTTACGGTGTGGGTAAGGGTGAGGGTGAGGGTTAGGGTTAGGTTTAGGATGAGGGTTATGGTTAGGGTGAGGGTTAGGGTTAGGTTTAAGGTTAGTGTTAGGGTTAGGTTAAGGGTTAGGGTGAGGTGTAGGGTGATGGTTAGGGTTAGGGTTTTGGTTAGGGTAGGCTGAGGGTGAGGGTTATTGTTAGTATTAGGGTCAGAGTGAGGGTTTTTTAGGGATAGGTTTAGGGTTAGGGTGAGGGTGAGTGTTAGGTTTAGGATTAGTGTTAGGATTAGGCTCATCCTCACCCTAACACTCACCCTCACCCTAACCCTATCCCTGTCCCTCACCCTCATCCTAACCCTCACCCTTACACTTACACTCATGGTAACCCTAAACCTAATCCTAACCCAAACCCTCACACTAAAATTAAGGCTCACACTAACCCTAACCATACCCCTCCCCCTAACCTTCAACCTAAACCAAACGCTAACCCTAACCCCCACCCAAACCCTGACCCTCACCCTCACCCTCAACCTCTCCCTAACCCTAAACCTACCCCTTACCCTAACCCTCAAACTAAACCTAACCCTAAACCTCACCCTCACCCTCAGCCTAACCCTAACCCAAACCCTAATCCTAACCCTAACCTCACCCTTACCCTAACCCTAACCCCAACCCTAACCCTCACCCTCACGCTCACCCTAGTCCTAAACCTAACCCTAACCCTCACCCTAACCCTAACCCACACCCTAAACCTAACCCTAAACCTCACCCTAACCCTAACCCTAACCCTAACCCCTACCCTAAACCTAACCCTAACATTAACCCTATTCCTCACCCTAAAAGTAACCCTAAACTTAAACCTAAACCTCACCCTAAGCCTCACCCTAACTTTAACCCTAACCCTAACCCTACCCATCACCTTAACCCTCAACCTAACCCTTACCATCACCTCACCCTAACCCTAGAATAAACCTAACCTTCACCCTAACACTAACACTAATCCAAACACTAACCTTCACCCTCACCCTCAACCTAACCCTAACCCGAAACCTAACCCTCACCCTCACACTCACCCTCACCATCACCTTAAAACTCAGACTCAGCCTCAACCTCTCCCTAACCATAACCCTAACCCTCAGCATAACCGTAACCCTGACCCTAACCCTAATCCTAACCCTAAACCTCACCCTCATGCTCACCCTCATGCTCACTGTAAGCCTAACCCTCACCCTCACCCTAGCCCTCACCCTCACCCTAACCCTAACCCTAACAATCACCCTAAATTTAACCCTCACCCTAACCCTCAGCCTCATCCTAACTTACCCTCACCCTAACCCTTACCCTCACCCTACCCCTAACCCTCCCCCTTACCCTAACCCTACCCCTCACCTTAACCCTCATCCTAACCCTAAGCCTAAACGGAACACTCACCCTAACCCTATCCCTAACCCTAACACTCACCCTCAACCTCAGCCTAACCCTAGGGTTAGTGTTAGAGTTAGGGTTAGGTTGAGGGTTAGGGTGAGGTTTAGAGTTAGGGTGAGGGTGAGGGTTAGGGTTAGGGTTAGGGTGAGGGTTAGGGTTATGGTGAGAGTTCGAGTTAGGGTTAGGGTGAGGGTTAGGGTTAGGGTTAGTGTTAGGCTTAGAATTACGGTGAGGGTGAGGGTGAGGAATAGGGTTAGGATTAGGGTTAGGGTTAGGTTTAGGCTGAGGGTCAGTATTAGGGTTAGGGTTAGGGTTAGGGTGAGTGTTAGGGTTAGGGTGAGGGTTAGGGTTAGGGTGAGGTTAAGGGTTAGGGTGAGGGTTAGGGTTAGGGTGAGGTTAAGGGTTAGGGTTAGGGTTTGGGTGAGGGTAAGGTTTAGAGTGAGGGTTAGGATGAGGGTGAGGGTTAGGGTTAGGGTTAGTGTTAGGTTGAGGGGTAGGCTGAGGTTGAGGGTTACGGTTATGGTTAGGGTAGGGTGAAGGTTAGGGTGAGGTTTAAGGTTAGTTTTAGGGTTAGGGTTAGGGTGAGTGTTAGGGTAAGTGTGAGGGTTAGGGTTAGGATTAGGTTTAGGGTTAGGGTGAGGGTTACAGTGAGGGTGAGATTTAGGGTAAGGTTTAAGTTTAGGATTATTGTCAGGGTGACGGTGAGGGTTAGGGTTAGTGTGAGGGTTAGGCTGAGGGGTAGGGTTAGGGTTAGGGTGAGTGTGTGGGTGAGGGTTTCGGTTACGTGAGGGTTAGGTTTAGGGCTAGGGAGAGGATTAAGTTTTGGGTGAGGGTGAGGGTGAGGGTAAGTGTTAGGGTTTGGGTGAGGGTTAGGGTTAGAGTGAAGCTGAGGGTGAGGGTTTTGTTTAGGTAAGGGTTAGGATTAGGGTTAGGGTTATGGTTAGGTTTAGGGATATGTTGAGGGTTAGCGTGAGGGGTAGAGTTATGGTTAGGGTGAGGGTAAGGGTTAGTGTGAGGGTTAGGTTTAGGGATAGGATTAGGGTTAGGGTGAAGTTAAGGGTTAGGGTGAGGTTTAGGATGAGGGTGAGGTTAAGGGTTAGCGTTTGGGTTAGGGTGTCGGTTATGGTGAGGGTTAGGGTTAGGTTTAGGGTGAGGGTGAGGGTGACGGTTAGGGTTAGGGTTAGGGAGAGGGTTAGGTTTAGGGTTAGGTTGAGGGTGAGGGTTAGGTTTAGGATAAGTTTTAGGGTTGGGGTTAGGCTTAGGGTGAGGGTGAGGGGTAGGATGGGGTTTTGGGTTAGGTTAAGGTTTAGGGTGAGTATGAGGGTTGGGTGAGGTTTAGGTTTAGTTTTAGGTTTAGGGTTTGGGTGAGTGTTAGGGTAAGGGTGAGGGTTAGGTTTAGGGTTAGGGTTAGGGAAGGGTGAGGGTAAGGTATAGGGTGAGGGTTAGTTTTAGGCTGAAGGTGAGGGTGAGGGTGAGGTTTAGGGTTAGGTTTAGGTTTAGTGTGAGTGTTAGTGTTAGGGTTAGGGTTATGATGAGGGTTAGGGTGAGGGGTAGGTTTAGGGTTAGTTTGAGGATGAGGGTGAGGGTGAGGTTTAGGGTAAGTGTGAGGGTTAAGTTTAGGGTTAGGGTGAGGGTGAGGGTTAGGGTTAGGTTTAGGATGAGGGTTAGGGTGAGGGGTAGGGTTAGGGTTAGGGTGAGAGTTAGGGTGATGTTAAGGTTAAGGTTAGGGGTTGGGTTACGGTTAGGCTCAGGGTGAAGGTTAGGATGAAGGTAAGGGTTAGGTTGAGGGTGAGGATTAGGGTGAGGTTTCAGGTTAGAGTTAGGGTTAGATTTAGGGTGTGGAATAGGGTGAGGGTGAGGTTTAGGGTGAGTGTGAGGGTGAGGCTTAGGTTTAGGGTATGGGTGAGGGTTAGGGTTAGGGTGAGGGTTACCGTGAATGTGAGGGTTATGATGAGGGTGAGGGTTAGGGTTAGTGTTAGGGTTAGGGTGAGGATTAGGTTTAGAGTTATGGTTAGGATGAGGGTTAGGTTGAGTTGTAGGGTTAGGGTTAGCGTGAGGGTTAGGTTTAGGGTAGGGTTAGGGTGAGGGTAAAGGTTATGGTGAGGGGTAGGATAAGGGTGAAGTTTAGGGTTAGGGTGAGTGTTAGGGTGATGTTTAAGGTTAGGATTAGGGTTAGGGTGAAGGTGAGGGTGAGTGTTAGTGTTAGGGTGAGGATTAGGTTTAGGGATAGGGTGAGGGTGAGCATTAGGTTTACGATTAGTATTAGGGTTAGGGTTAGGCTTAGGGTGAGGGTGAGGGGTAGAGTGAGGGTTTGGGTTAAGGTTAGGATTAGGGTGAGGGTGCGGGTTAGGGTGAGGGTTAGGGTTAGTGTTCGGGTTAGGGTTTGGGTGAGTGTTAGGGTGAGGGTGAGGGTTAGGGTGAGGGTTAGGGTTAGTGTTCGGGTTAGGATTAGGTTTAGGTTTATGTAGAGGGTAAGGGTTAGGGTGAGGGTTAGGATGAGGGTGAGGTTTAGGGTGAGGGTGAGGGTGAGGTTAAGGGTGAGGCTTAGGGTGTCGGTGAGTTTCAGGGTAGGGTGAGAGTGAGGGTGAGGGTGAGGGTGAGGGTTAGGGTTAGGGTTAGGGTTAGTTTGAGGGGTAGGCTGAGGGTTAGGGTTACGGTTATGGTTAGGGTAGGGTGAAGGTTAGGGTGAGGTTTAAGGTTAGTTTTAGGGTTAGGGTTAGGGTGAGTGTTAGGGTTATTGTGAGGGTTAGGGTCAGGATTAGGTTTAGGGTTAGGGTGAAGGTTAGAATGAGGGTGAGGTTTAGGGTAAGGTTTAGGTTTAGGATTAGGGTCAGTGTGACGGTGAGGTTTAGGGTTAGTGTGAGGGTTAGGTTTAGGATTAGGGTTAGGTTGAGGGTAAGGTTTATGCTGAGGGTTAGGATGAGGGTGAGGGTTAGGGTGAGGGTTAGGGTTAGGGTTAGAGTCAAGGTGAGAATTTGTGTTAAGTTTAGGGTGAGGATGAGGGTTAGGGTGAGGGGTATGGTTAGGGTTACGGTTAGAGTTAGGGTTAGTGTACGGGTTAGGGTGATGGTGAGGGTTAGGGTTAGGTTTAGGGTTAGGGTGTGGGTGTGGACTAGTGTGAGGGTGAGGTTTATGGTGAGGGTGAGGGTGAGGCTTAGGTTCAGGGTATGGGTGAGGGTTAGGGTTAGTGTGAGGGCTAGGTTTAGGGTTACAGTTAGTGTGAGGGTAAGGGTTAGGGTGAGGGTTAGGATGAGGGTGAGGGTTAGGGTGAGGGTGGGGTTAGGGTGATGTTTAAGGTTAGGGTTAGGGTAAGGATGAGGGTGAGGGTTAGAGTTAGAGTTAGGGTGAGGGTTAGATTTAGGAATAGGGTGAGGGTGAGCATTAGGTTTAGGATTAGTGTTAGGTTTAGGGTTAGGCTTAGGGTTTAGGGTGAGGGGTAGGGTGAGGGTTTGGGTTAGGGTTAGGGTTAGGGTGAGGGTTAGGGTTAGGTTTAGGTTTAGGGTTAGTGTTCGGGTTAGGGTTTGGGTGAGTGTTAGGGTGAGGGTGAGGGTTAGGGTTAGGTTTAGGGAAGGGTGAGGCTAAGGTTTAGGGTGAGGGTTAGTGTTAGGCTGAGGGTGAGGGAGAGGGTGAGGTTTAGTGTTAGGTTTAGGATTAGTGTGAGTGTTAGGGTTAGGGTTAGTGTTAGGATGAGGTTTAGGTTGAGGGGTAGGGTTAGGGTTATATTGAGGGTGACGGTGAGTGTGAGGTTTAGGGTTAGGGTTAGGGTTAGGGTGAGGGGTAGGGTTATGGTTAGGGTTTGGCTGAGGGCTAGATTGAGGGTGATGGTTAGGTGAGTGTGAGGGTGAGGGTTAGGGTGTCGGTGAGTGTTAGGTTAAGGTGAGGGTTAGGGGGACTGGGAGTGTTACAGTGAGGGTGAGGGTTAGGGTTATGGTTATGGTTAGGGTTAGGGTCTTGTTGAGGATTAGGGTTACGGTTATGATTAGGATAAGTGTTAGGGTGAAGGGTAGTTTTAGGGTTAGGTTTAAATTTAGGGTGTGGGTAAGTGTTAGAGTGAGGGTTAGGGTTAGGGTTAGGGTTAGGGTTACGGTGAGGGTAATTGTTAGGGTGAGGGTTAGGATGAGTGTGAGGTATAGGGTTAGGGTGAGGTTTAGGGTGAGGGTAAGGGTTAGGATGAGGGTGCGGATTAGGGTTACGGTTAAGGTTAGTGTGAGGGGTAGGCTTAGGGTTAGGGTGAAGGTTAGGTTTAGTGTGAGGTTATGGTTAGGGATAGGGTTAGGGTGAGGATAAGGGTTAGGATGAGGGTAGGGTGAGAGTAAGGTTTAGGGTAAGCATGAGCGTTAGGGTGAGGGTTAGGGTTAGGTTTCAGGATAGGGAGAAGTTAGGTGAGGGTGAGGTAACCCTAACCCTCACCCTCATCCTAACCCTCACCCTAACCCTTACCCTCACCCTAACTCTAAACCTAAACCTAACCCTCACACTAACCCTAACCCTCAACCTAACCCTAACCGTACCACTCAACCTAACCCTAATCCTAACCATAAGCCTAAACCTAATCCTCACCCTAACCCTAACACTAACCCTAACCCTCACCCTCATCCTAACACTCACTTTCATGTTAACCCTCACCCTAACCCTAACCCTCACCCCTACCCTAAACCTAAGCCTTATCCTCACTCTCACCCTCACCCTAGTCCACACCCTAAACCTAACCTAACCCTTACCCTAAAACTCACCTTAATCCTCACCCTCAACCTAACACTTACCCTCACCCAAACTCTCAACCTGACCCTAACCATAACCCGTAACCTTAACCTTAAACATCAACCTAACCATCACCCTAACCCTAACACTCACCCTCATCCTAACCCTCACCCTAACAATTACCCTCACCCTAACCCTAAACCTAACCTTAACCCTCACCCTCACTCTAACCTCTACCCTCACCCTAACCCTAACCCTATCCCTAAATCTACCCCTTACCCGAACCCTCAACTTAACCCTAACCATAACGCTAATCCTCACCCTGACCCTAACCATAACCATAACCCTAACCCGAACCCTCACCCTCACCCTCACCCTAACCCTCACTGGCACCCTAACGCTCACCCTACACTAACGCTCACCGACACCCTAACGCTCACACTCAACCTCACCCTCACCCTCACTGTAGCCCTCAGCCTAACCCAAACCCTAACCCTATCCTTCACCATAACCCTAATCCTCACCCTAACCCTCACCCTCATCCTAACCCTCACCCTAACCCTTGCCTCACCCTAACCCTAATCCTAAAATTAACCGACACACTAAACCTTACCGTCACAGTAACCCTCACACTCACACTAACCCTAACCCTAAACCTATCCCTCACCCTAACCCTAACACTAAACCTAACATTCATCCTCATCCTAACCCTCAACCTAACCCTAACCCTCACCCTAATCCTAACACTCACCCTCATCCTAAACCTCACCCTTACCATTATCCTCATGGTAATCCTAACCCTAATCCTAACCCTAACCCTAACCCTCACACTAATCGTAACCCTCACACTATCCCTAACCTTACCCCTCACCCTAACCCTCATCCTAAACTTAACTCTAACCTTCACCCTCACCCTAACCCTAAATCTAACTCTCACACTTACCCTATACCTTACCCTCACCCTCACCCTCAATCTAACCTTAAACCTACCCCTCACCCTAACCCTCATCATAACCCTAATCCTAACCTTAACACTCACACTAAACCTAAACCTAACCCTAAACCTCACCCTCACCCTCACCCTCAGCCTAACACTAACCCTCACCCTAACCCTTACCCTTACCCTTCCCTAACCCTAACCCTAACCCTAACCCTCACCCTCACCCTAACACTCACCCAAACCCTAACCGTAACACTAACCCTAACCCTCACCCTAACCCTCACTCTCACCCTAACCCTAACCCTAACCCAAACCCTCACCCTACCCCTCACCCTCACCTTAAGCCTAACCCTAACCCTAACACTAATCCTAAACCTAACCCTCACCCTCACCTTAACCCTAAACCTAACCCTCACACTCACCCTAACCCTAACCGTCACCCTCATCCTCACCCTAAACCTAACCCTAACCCTCACCCTAACGGACACACTAACCCTAATGCTAACCCTAAACCTCACCCTCATCCTAACCCTCACCCTAATGCTAATCCTATCCCTAAACCTAACCCTCAAACTAACCCTAACTTTCACCCTAAACATAACCATAGCACTAAAACTAACCCTAAACCTTACCTAAACAAAACCCTCATCCTCAGTTTCACCCTAACCCTAACCCGCACACAAACCCTAACACTAATCTCCCTGTAACGCTCACCTAAACCCTAATCCTCTCCCTAACCCTAGACCTAAGCCTTACATAACCGAAACCCTCACCCTCACCCTAAACCTAACCCTACCCCTGAGCCTAATCCTCACACTAACCCTAACCCTCACCCTCACCCTGACCCTAATCCTAAACCTAAACCTTACCCTAACCTCATCCTCACTCTAACCCTCACCCTAACCCTTACCATCACCCTAACCCTAACCCTAACCCTAAACATCTCACTAACCCTAACACTCAACCAAACCCTAAAACTAAAACTAACCTTAAACCTCACCTTAACCCTCACCCTCACCCTACCCCTAAACATAACCCAAACCCTCACCTTCACCCTAAGCCTAACCCTAACCCTAAAACTAATCATAAACCTAACCCTCACCCTCACCCTAACACTAAACCTAACCCTCACCCTAACCCTAACAGTAACCCTCACCCTCACCCTAACCCTCACCGTCACCCTAACCCTCACCCTTCCCTAACTCTCTCCAACACCCTAACCTGCACCCTCACCCTCACCCTCACCCTAGCCCTCACCCTCACCCTAAACCTAAGCCGAACCCTAACCCTTACGGTAACCCTAACCCTCACACTAAACCTAACCCTACACCTCACCCTAACCCTCATCCTAAACCTAAACCTAAGCCTCACCCTCACCCTAACCCTAACCCTAACACTCACCCTCACCCTAAACCTCATCCTCACCCTCAACCTCAACCTAACCCTAACCCTACCCCTCACCCTAAACCTCATCCTAAACCTAACCCTAACCCTAACCCTCACCCTCACCTTCAGCCTCTCCCTCACCCTAACCCTAAACCTATCCCTCACACTAACCCTCAACCTAAACAGAACCCTAACCCTAACCCTCACGCTAACCCTAACCCTCACCCTCATCCTCAGCCTAACCCTAACCCAAACCCTAATCCTAAACCTAAGCCTCACCCTCACCCTCACCCTAACCCTAAACCTAACTCTCACACTAACCCTAAAGAAAATCCTAACCCTAAACCTCACCCTACCTCTCAACTTAAGCCTTAACCTAAGCCTAACCCTCACCCTCACCCTAAACCTAAACCTAACCCTCACCCTAACCGTAAACCTGACCCTAACTCTAACCCTAACCCACACCCTAACCCTCACCCTCATCCTCATCTTCACTCTAACCGTCACGCTCACCCTAGCCATCACCCTAACCCTAACCCTCACCCTAACTCTAAACCTCACCCTAACCCTCAACCTCATCCTAACCCTCACCCTCAACCTCACCCTCACCCTAACCCTCACCCTCAGACTAAACATCAACCTAAACCTAACTCGCACCCTAACCCTAACACTCACCCTCACCTTAACCCTAAGCCTAACCCTAACTCTAACACTAATCCTAAACCTAACACTCACCCTCACCCTAACACTAAACCTATCAGTAAACCTCACCCTCACACTCACCCTAAACCTAACCCTCACCCTCACCCTAACCCTAAACAAAACCCTAACCCTAAACCTCACCGTACCCCTCACCTTAACACTTAACCTAAGCCTAACCCTCACCCTCACCCTAACTCTAAACCTAACCCTAACCCTCACCCTAATCCTAACCCTCACCCTAATCCTAACCCTAGCCCTCATCCTCACCTTAACAATCACCCTCACCCAAACCCTATCCCTAAACCTCACCCTAATCTTAACCCTCACCCTTACCCTTAACCTCACGGTAACCCTAACTCTAGCCCTCACACTAACACTGAGGCTCACACTAACCCTGACCCTACCCCTCACCCTAACCCTCAAACTAAACCTAACCCTTACCCTAACCCTCACACTAATCCTTACCTTCACCCTAACCCTCACCCTCAGACACTCCCTCACCCTAACCCTAAACCTACCCCTCACACTAACCCTCAACCTAAACCTAACCCTAATCCGAACCCTCACGCTAACCCTAACCCTCACCCTCACCCTCAGCCTAACCCTAACCCAAACCCTAATCCTAACAATAAAGCCTCACCCTCACGATCACCCTCACCCTAAACCTGCCCCTCACCCTCACCCTCACCCTCACCCTAACCCTAAACCTAACCCTCACCCTCACCCTAACCCTAACACTCACCCTAAACCTAAGCTTAACCCTCACCCTAACCCTAACCGTATCCCTAACCCTTACCCTAAACCTAACCCTAACATTAACCCTCACCCTCACCCTAACCCTAAACCTAACCCTCACGTCACCCTAACTCTATCACTCACCCTAAACCTAAACTTTACCCTCACCCTAACCCTAACCCTAACCCTCACCCTAACTCTAAACCTCACCCTAACCCTCAACCTCATCCTAACCCTCACCCTCACCCTCAACCTCACCCTAACCCTCATCCTCACACTAAACATCACCCTAAACCTAACTCGCACCCTTACCCTAACACTCACCCTCACCCTAACCCTAAGCCTAACCCTAACTCTAACACTAATCCTAAACCTAACACTCACCCTCACCCTAACACTAAACCTATCAATAAACCTCACCCTCACACTCACCCTAACCCTAACCCTCACCCTCACCCTAACCCTAAACAAAACCCTAAACCTAAACCTCACCGTACCCCTCACCTTAACACTTAACCTAAGCCTAACCCTCACCCTCACCCTAACCCTAAACCTAACCCTAACCCTCACCCTAATCCTAACCCTCACCCTAACCTTAACGCTAACCCTCATCCTCACCCTAACCATCACCCTCACCCAAACCCTATCCCTAACCTCACCCTCATCCTAACCCTCACCCTTACCCTTACCCTAACGGTAACCCTAACCCTAACCCTCATACTAACACTGAGGCTCACACTAACCCTGACCCTTCTCCTCACACTAATCCTCAAACTAAACCTAACCCTTACCCTAACCCTCACCCTAATCCTTACCCTCACCCTAACCCTCACCCTCAGCCTCTCCCTCACCCTAACCCTAAACCTACCCCTCACACTTACCCTCAAACTAAACCTAACCCTAATCCGAACCCTCACGCTAACCCTAACCCTCACTCTCACCCTCAGCCTAACCCTAACCCAAACCCTAATCCTACCCCTAAGCCTCACCCTCACTCTCAGCCTAACCCTAAACCTGCCCCTCACCCTAACGCTCACCCTCACCCTCACCCTAAACCTAACCCTCACCCTCACCCTAACCCTAACCCTAACCCTAAACCTAAACTTAACCCTCCCCCTAACGCTAACCCTAACCCTAACCCTTACCCTAAACCTAGCCCTAACATTAACCCTAACCCCAACTCTAAACCTAACCCTATACTGAACCCTAAGCCTCCCCCTCACCCTAACCGTCAAACTAACCCTTACCCTCATCCTCACCCTAAACCTCTCAATAAACCGGACCCTCACGCTAACCCTAACACTAACCCTCACCCTCACCTTCACACTCACCCTCACCCTCACCTTAAACCTCAGCCTCAGCCTCAACATCACCCTAACCCTAACCCTAAAACTCACCCTAAATGTAACCCTGACCCTAAACCTAACCCTAACCCCGACCCTAAAATTCACCCTAACCCTCACCCTAACCCTAGCCCTCACCAAAACCCTAACCCTAAACCTAACCCTCACCCTAACCCTCACCCTCACCCTAGCCATCACCCTAACCCTAAGCCTAACCCTCACCTAACTCTAAAACTCACCCTAACTCTCAGCCTCACCCTAACACTCACCCTCACCCAAAACCTATCCCTAAACCTCACCCTCATCCTAACCCTCACCCTTACCCTTACCCTCACGGTAATCCTAACCCTAATCCTCACACTAACACTGAGGCTCAAATTAACCCTAACCCTACCACTCACCCTAACCTTCAACCTAAACCTATCACTTACCCTAAACCTTACCCTAATCCTTACCCTCACCCTAACCCTCACCCTCACCCACAGCCTCTCCCTCACCCTAAACCTAAACCTACCCCTCACACTAACCCTCATCCTAAACCTAACCCTAACCCTAACCCTCACGCTAATCCTAAGCCTCGCCCTCAGCCTCAGCCTAACCCTAACCTAAACCCTAATCCTAACCCTAAGCCTCAACCTCACCCTCACCCTAACCCTAAACCTACTCCTCACCCTAACCCTAAACAAAACCCTAACCATAAACCTCACCTTATCCCTCACCTTAACCCTTAAACTAAGCCTAACACTCACCCTCACCCTAACCCTAAACCTAACCCTAACCCTCACCCTAATCCTAACCCTCACCCTAAGCTTCACCCTCACCCTCACCCTAACCCTAAACCTACCCCTCACCCTCACCCTCACCCTCACCCTCACCCTAACCCTAACACTCACCCTAAACCTAAACGTAACCCTCACCCTAAACCTAACCCTAACCCTAACCCTTACCCTAAACCTAACCCTAACATTAACCCTAACCCTAACTCTAAACCTAACCCTAAACTTAACCCTAACCCTCCCCCTCACCCTAACCCTCAAATTAACCCTTACCCACATCCTCACCCTAAACCTCCCAATAAACCCGACCCTCACGCTAAGCCTAACACTAACACTCACCCTCACCTTCACACTCACCCTCCCCTTAAACCTCAGCCTCAGCCTCAACCTCACCCTAACCCTAACCCTAAAACTCACCCTAAATGTAACCCTGACCCTAAACCTAACCCTAACCCACAACCTAACCGTCACCCTCACCCTCACCCTAACCCTCACACTCACCCTAGCCCTCACCCTAACCCTAACCCTAAAACTAAACCTCACCCTAACTGTACCCCTCACCCTAACCCTCACCCTCATCCTAACCCTCACCCTAACCCTTACCCTCACCCTAACCCTCACCCTCGCCCTAACCCTAGCCCTAACCCTCACCTTAACCCTCATCCTAATCCAAAGTCAATCCCTAACACTCACCCTAAACCTAACCCTAACCCTAACACTCAACCTCACCCTCAGCCTAACCCTATCCCTAATCCTAACACTATTCCTCACCCTCACCCTAATTCTAACCCTAACCCCAACCCTAACCCACACCCTCACCCTAACCCTAACTCTAACTCTCACCCCAAACCAAACACTCACCCTAAACCTAACCCTAACCCTCACCATCACCCTAACTCTAAACCTCACCCTAACACTCAACCTAACCCTAACTCTAACCCTAACCCTAAACCTCACCCTAAACCTCACCCTAACCCTTATGCTCACTCTAATCCTAACCCTATCCCTAATCGTCACACTAATCCTAACACTCACCCTAACCCTAAATATAGCCCTCACCCTAACCATCACCCTAAACCTAACCTTAAACCTCGCCCTAACTCTAACCCTCTCCGACAACTTAACCCTAACCCTACCCCTCACCCTAACTCTCACCCTAACCAAAACCCTCACCCTCACCCTATCTCTCACCCTAAACCTAACCCTAAAACTAACCCTCAACCTAATCCCAACCCTAACCCTAACACTAACACTAAACCTCACCCTAAACCTCACCCTAACCCTAACCCTAACCTTAACCCTAAACCTCACCTTCACCCACAACCTAACCCTCACCGTCACCCTATCCCTCCCCCTAACTCTAACCCTTAACCACACTCTGAAACTTACCCTCACCCGAAACCTCCCCTCATCCTCACCCTAAACATCACCCTAAACCTAACCCTCACCCAAAACCTAACCCTAAGCCTCACCCTCACCCTAGTCCTTACACTCACCCTAAGCCTAACCCGAAACCTAACAGTAATTCTAAACTTAACCCTCACGCTCACCTTCACCCTAACCCTAACCCTAACCCTAACCCTCACCCTAACCCTAACCCTAAACCTAACCCTCATCCTAACTCTAACCCTCACACTAACCCTAACCCTAACCCTCACAATAACACTTACCCTCACCCTCACCCTCACCCTAACTCCAACCCTAACCCCAATCCTAACCCTAGCCCTCACCATTACCTTAAGCCTAACCCTACCTCTAACCCTCAACCTCACCATCACCCTAACCTTAGTCCTAACCCTAAACCTCACCCTCAACTACACCCTCACCCTTACCCTACCTGTAATCCTAACCAGGACCCTAAACCTAAACCTCACCCTAACCCAGCCCTCAGCCTCACCCACACACTAATCCTAACGCTAACCCTAACCCTAACCCTCCCCCTCACACAAACCCTCACCCTAACCCTTGCCCTCACCCTTACCCTAATCCTAACCCTAAACCTCACACTAACCCTAACTCTCACCCTCACCCTCACCCTAACCCTAAACCTAACTCTAAGCCTCACCCTCACCCTCACCGTCACCTCAGCCTATCCCTAAACCTAATCCTAATCCTAAAACTCACCCTCACACTCACCCTCACCCTAAACCTAAGCCTAACCCTAAACCTCCCCCTCACCCTCACCGTCAACCTAACAATAACCCTAACCCTAACCCTAACCCTCACCCTCACCCTAACCCTAACCCTAAGGCTCCCCATCAACCTCACCCTCACCCTCAGCCTAACCGTAACAGTAATCCTAATCCTAACCCTAACCCTAAATCTCACCCTCAGTCTCAACCTAACCCTAACCCTACCCCTCAGCCTAACCCTCAGCCTAACCGAAACCCTTACCCTAATCTTTACCCTATCCCTAACCCTAACCATCACCCTCACCCTAGTTCTCACCCTAAACCTAACCCTAAACCTAATCCTCACCCTAACCCTAACCCTCACCCTAACCCTAACTCTCATTCTGACCATAACCATAACCCTATCCCTAACCCTCACCCTAAACCAAACCCTAACCCAAAGCCTCACCCTACCCTTCAACCGAACCCTAAACCTAACCCTAAGCCTCACCCTCACCTCAAATCTCACCCTAATCCTTACCCTCATCCTAACCCTCACCCTAACCCTAATATTAATGCTCACCATAACCCTAACCCTAAAACTAACCCTAACCTTAACCCTCACCCTAACACTCATCCTAACCCTAAACCTAACTCTAACGCTCACCCTCAGCTTAAAGCTAACCCTAAACCAAACCCTCACACTCACCCTCAGTCTAAACATAACCCTAATGCTAATCCTAACCCTAATCCTCACCCTCACCCTCACCCTATCTCTAACCCTTACCCAACCCAAACCCTCACCTGAACCCTCACTTTCACCCCAACACTCACCCTCACCCTAAACATCACCCTAACTGAAACATTCAGCCTAAACCTAAAACTAAACATCGCCCTAACCCTAACCCTCACCCTCAACCTAATCCTCACACTAACCATAGCCCTAACCCTTACCTAACCGAAACCCTCACCTCACCCTCACCCTAACCCTCACCTTAACCCTAACCCTAACCCTCACCCTCACCCACACCCTCACCTTAACCGTAACCCTAACCCTCACCCTCACCCACACCCTAACCCTTACCCTCAACCTAACCCTAAACCAAACACTAACCCTCACACTAAACCTATCCCTCACCCTAACCCTAAACCTACCCCTCACCCTTACCCTAACCCTAACCCTAACCCTTACCCTAACCCTAAGCCTAAACCTTGCCCTCACCCTCAACATAGCCCTCACCCTAACACTAATCCTAAACCTCACACTCATCTTAACACTAATCCTCCTCCTCACCCTAACCCTCAAGCTAAACCTTACCTTCACCCTCACTCTAACCCTCACATTAACCCTAACCCTCACCCTAACCCTAACCCTAACATTAACCATAATCCTCAGCCTAACCATAACCTTAATCCTAACCCTCACCCTAACACTCCCCCTAACCTTAAACCTAATCCTAACCATCACCCTCACACTAACCCTCAGCCTAATCTTTACCCTCACGCTCACTCTAACCCTCACACTAACTCTAACCCTCACCCCAACACTAACCCTAACCTTCACACTCACCCTCACCCTCACCCTAACCCTTACCCTCACCCTAACCCTCAGCCTAAACTTAAACCTAACCCTAACACTAACCCTCAACCTCACCCTCACCCTCAGCCTAAACTTAACCCTAAACCTAACCCTAACCCTAACCCTAAACCTACCACTAATCCTAACCCTAACCCTCACCCTCACCCTCACCCTAACCCTAAACCTAATCCTATCCCTCACCCTAACATACAGCCTCACCCTAACTCTAACCCTAACCCTAACACTCACCCTAACCCTAACAGTAACCCTAACCCTAACCCTCACCCTCAGCCTAACCCTAACCCTAATCCTAATCCTAACCCTAATCCTAAACCTCACCCTCACCCTCATCCTCACCCTCACCTTCATCCTCACCCTAACCCTAACAATAACCCTAACCCTAACCCTAAAACTAACCATCACCCTAACCCTAACCCAAACCCTCAACCTAAACCTAACCCTCAACCTAACCCTAACCATAACCCTCACCCTCTCCCTAACCCTCACCCTAACCCTAATGCTAACCCTAACCCTCACCCTCACCCTAACCCGCACCCTAAAACTTACCCTAACCCTGACCCAAAGTCTCACCCTATCCCTAACCCTAACCCTAAACATCACCATCATACTAGCCCTCACCCTAAATCTAACCCTAGCCCTAAACCTCACCCGAAACCTCACCTTCACCCTATCCTTCACCTTCACCCTAAACATCACCCTAACCCTAACTTAAAACCTAAACCTAACCCTAACCCTCACCCTAAAACAAACCCTCACCCTAATCCTCACACTAACCCTAACCCTAACCCTTACCTAAGCAAAACCCTCACCCTCACCCTAACCCTCACCCTCACCCTAGCCCTCACCCTAACCTTAACCCTAACACCAACCCTAACCCACAACCTCAACCTCACCCTCAGCCTAACCTTAAACCTAACCCTATCCTAACCCTAACCGTCACCTTCACCCTCACCCTAACCCTAAACCTAAACCTAACCCTCACCCGAACCCTCACCTTCATCCTAAAACTCACCCTCATCCTAAACATCACCCTAACTCAAACCTTCACCCTAAACCTAAATGTAAACATCACCCTAACCCTAACCCTCACCCTCAACCTAATCCTCACACTAACCACAACCCTAACCCCTACCTAACCGAAACCCTCACCTCACCCTCACCCTCACCCTAACCATCACCTTAACCCTAATCCTAACCCTCACCCTCACCCACACCCTCACCTTAACCCTAACCTTAACCCTCACCCTCACCCACACCCTCACCCTAAATCTAACCCTAACCCTTATCCTCACCCTAAACCTAAACCTAACCTTAACCCTCACACTCAACCTAACCCTCACCCTAACGCTAAACCTACCCTTCACCCTAAACCTAACCTTAACCCTAACCTGCACTCTTACCCTAATCCTAAGCCTACTCCTTGCCCTCACCCTCAACATAGCCCTCACCTTAACCCTAATCCTAAACCTAACCCTCACCTTAACCTAACCCTCCTCCTCACCCTAACCTTCAACCTAACCCTTACCTTCACCCTCACTCTAACCCTCACATTAACCCTAACCCTCACCCTAAACCTAAGCCTAACATTAACCCTAATCTTCACCCTAACCCTAACCTTAACCCTAACCCTCACCCTACCACTCCCCCTAACTCTAACCCTAACACTCATCATCCCCCTCACACTAAACCGCAACCTAACGCTTACCCTTACCCTCACCCTAACCCTCACATTAACTGTAACCCTCACCCTAACACTAACCCTAACGCTCACCCTCACCCTATCCCTCACCCAAACGCTAACCCTAACCCTAACCCTCACCCTCACCCTCACCCTCACCCTATCCCGAACCCTCACCCTAAACATTACCCTAATCCAACACTCACCCTAGCCTAAACCTAACCCTCACCCTCACCCTAACCCTCACCCTCACCCTAGCCCTCACCCTAAACTTAAACCTAACTCTAACACTAACCCTCAACCTCACCCTCACCATCATCCTAAACCTAACCCTAACCCTAAACCTAACCCTACTCCTAATCCTAACCCTAACCCTTACCCTAAACCTAACCCTATCCCTAACCCTTACCCTAATACTCACCCTAAATCTAACCCTAGCCCATACCCTAACACTAACACTAACCCTAACCCTTCCCCTCCCACTCACCC
The DNA here is from genome assembly GCF_019054845.1 of Dipodomys spectabilis. NCBI lineage: Eukaryota > Metazoa > Chordata > Mammalia > Rodentia > Heteromyidae > Dipodomys > Dipodomys spectabilis. Next base: position 2,597,011 of record NW_024871021.1, on the reverse strand, counting down.
ACACTCTCACCCTCAGCCTAACTCTAACCCTAATATTAATCCTTACCCTAACCCTCACTCTGGTCCTCACACTAAACCTAATCCTAATCCTAAACCTCACCCTCAACCTCACCCTCACCTTTACCCTCACCCTACCCTAACAATAACCCTAACCCTAACCCTAAACCTCACCATCATCCTAACCCTAAGCCTCACCCTAAACCTAACCCTCAACCTAAACCTAACCCTAACCCTCAGACTCACCCTAACCCGAACCCTAACACTAACCCTCACCCTAACTCTCACCCTAACCCTAATGCTAACCCTAACCCTCACCCTCACCCTAACCCTCACCCTAACCCTTACCGTAAACCTAACCCAAATTCTCACCCTATCCCTAACCCTAACCCTAACCCTCACCCTCATCCTCACCCTAACTCTAACCCTAACACTAACGCTCACCCAAACATCACCCTAACCCTAATGCTAACCCTAACCCTCACCCTCACTCTAATCCTCACCCTAAACCTTAGCCTCACCCTAACCCTAACCCTAACCCTAATTCTCACCCTATCCCTAACCCTTACCCTAACCCTCACAATCTCCCTAGCCCTCACCCTAACTCTAACCCTAACCCTAAACCTCATCCGAACCCTCACCTTCACCCTAACACTCACCCTCACCCTAAACATCACCCTAAAGCTAACTTTCATTCTAAACCTAACCCTAACCCTCACCCTAACCCTAACCCTCACCCTAACCCTCACCCTCATCCTAATCCTCACACAAACCCTAACCCTAACCCTTACCAACCGAAACGCTCACCCTCACCCTCACCCTCACCCTAACCCCCACCTTCACCCTCAGCCTAACCCTAAACCCTACCCTAATCATAACCCTCACCCTCACCCTCACCCTCACCCTAACCCTCACCCTCACCCACACCCTTACCCTAACTCTAAACCTAAACCTAAGCCTCAGCCTAACCCTAAACCTCACCCTAACCCCAACCCTCACCCTCACCCAAACACTAATCCTAACCCTCAACTTAACCCTAACCCTAACCCTAACCCTATTCCTCAACCTATCCCTAACCGAAACCCTAACCCTAAACCTCAACCTCACCCAAGCCATCACCCTAAACCTAACTCTAAACGTAACCCTCCCCTAACCCTAACCTTCACCCTAACTCTATCCCTCACCCTGATCCTAACCCTAACCCTCACCCTGACCCTAACCATAAACCTAAAATTAAAGCTCACCCTCACCCAAACCCTAACCTTCACCCTAACCGAAACCCTCCATCTCAACCTCACTCTCACCCTCAGCCTAACCCTCACCCTAATCCTAATCCTAAACCTAACCCTCACAATCCCCCTCACCCTCAACCTAACCCTGACCCTAAACTTCACACTCACCCTCACTCTCACCCTCACCCTCACCTTCACCCTCACCCTAACCCTAACCCTAATCCTAACCCTAAAGCTCACCCTAACACTAACCCTAACATTAATCCTAACTCTTACACTAAACCTAACCCTCACCCTAACCCTAACCCTACCCCTCAACCTAACCCTAATCCTCACCCTATCCCTAACCGTAAACCTTACCCTAAACCTCAACCTCACCCAAGCCATCACCCTAACCCTAACTCTAACCCTAACCCTTCCCTAACCCTAACCCTCACCCTAACTCTAACCTTCACCCTCACCCTAACCCTCAAGGTCACCCTAACCCTCCTCCTCACCCTCCCCCTAACCCTCAGCCTAACCCTAAACCTAATCCTTATCCTTACCCTAATCCTCATTCTTACACTCACCCTAAAGCTAACACTAACACTAGCCTCAGCTTAAACCTCACCCAGACCCTAGCCCTCTCGCTAACCCTAAACCTAACCCTAACCCTCACCCTAACCCTCACCCTAAATCTTACCCTCACCCTAACCCTAAGCCTCACACTCACTCTAACCTTCACTCTAACCCTTACCGTCACCCTAACCCTAACCCTAACCCTAACCCTCAAACTAACCCTAACCCTCATCCTAATCCTAACCCTACCCCTCACCCTAACCCTAACCCTAAACCTCACCCTAACTCTCACCCTAACGCTAACCCTAAACCTAACCCTAAAACTTACCCTAACCCTAAACCTAACCCTAACCCTCCCCCTCACCCTTACCCTCAACGTCATCCTAACCCACCCCCTCCCCTTCCCCCTCCCCCTCAGCCTTACAATAACCCTAATCCTAATCCTAAACCTAACCCTCTCTCTCACCGACAGCCTAAACCTAACCCTAACCCTAAACCTCCCATTCACCCTCACCCTCACCCTAATCCTAACAATAAACCTAACCCTAACCCCAACCCTCACCCTAACCCTCACCCTAACCCTCACCCTCACCCTCACTCTCAGCCTAACCCTAAACTTAATCCTAATACTAATCCTAACCCTCACTCTCACCCTCAACCTAAACCTAACCATAACCCTACCCATCAGCGTAAACCTCACCCTAACCCTAACACTAACCCTAATCTTCACCCTATCACTAACCCTCACCATAACCCTCACCCTCACCCTAGCCCTCACCCTAACCATAACCCTAAACCTAACCCCCACCCTAACCTTAACACTCACCCTAACCCTAGCACTCACCCTGCCCCTAACCCTCACCCCAAATCTATCCCTAACCCTCAAGCTAACTCTCACCGTAACCCTAACCCAAACCCTCACCATGACCTCTATCCTCACCCTAACCCTCACCCTAACCCCAGCCCTAACCCTAACCCTAACCCTATCCCTAACCCTCACGCTCATCCTAACCTTCACCGTAGTGCAAACCCTCACCCTCACCCTCACCCTCAGTCTAACCCTAACGGTAATACTAAACCTAACCCTAACCCTCACCCTCACACTCACCCTAACACTAACCCTTACCCAACCCTAACCCTCACCCTAACTCTAACCCTCAACCAACCCTCACCTTCACCCTACCTCTCACTCTAAACCTAATCCTAAACCTCACGCTCACCTTAACCCTAAAACTAACCCTAACACTCACCCTAACCCTCAACCTAACCCTAAAGCTATCCCAAAACCTCACCCTCACAATAAACCTCACCCTAACCCTTTTCCTCACCCTAACCCTAACCCTAACTCTATTCCTCACACTAAACCTAACCCTCACACTAACCCTAAACCTACCCCTCACCCTAACCCTAACCCACACCCTTACCCTCACCCTCACCCTCACCCTAACCTTCAACCTCACCTTCAACCTCACCCTAACCCTAATCTAACCCTATCCTTCACCCTAAACTAAACCCTCACTCTAACCCTAAACCTCACCCTCACCCTCACCCTTACCCTAACCCTAACCGTAACCCTCACCCTAAGACTCACCCTAACCCTAATGCCAACCCTAAACCTCACACTCACCCTAACCGTCACAATAACCCTTACCCTCACCCTTAACCTAACCCTAACCGTAACCCTAACCCTCCGACTTAACCTAACCCTCACCTTAACCCTACCATAGCCCTCAGCCTAACCCTCACCCTCACCCTAAACATCACCCTAATCCAACCCTCACCCTAGCCTAAACCTAACCCTCACCCTAAACCTAACCCTCACCCTAAACCTAACCCTCACACTCACCCTCACCCTCACCCTAACCCTCACCCTCACACTAGCCCTCACCATAAACTTAAACCTCACCCTAACCTTAACCCTCAACCTCACCCTCAACCTCAGCCTAACCCTAAACCAAACCTAACCCTACCCCTATGCCTAATCCTAACCCTAACCCTCACCCTCACCCTCACCCCAACCCTAAACCTAAACCTAACCCTAACCCTCCCCCTCAGTCTAACCTTAAACCTAATCCTAATCCTAACACTAACTCTCACTCTCACCTTCACCGTAAACGTAAACCTAAACCTAAATATCCCCCTCCATCTCGCCCTACCACTCCCCATCCCCCTCACCCTAACACTAACAATAACCCTAACCCTAACCGTAAACCTAACCCTCACCATAACCCAAACCCTCCCCCTCCCCCTCACTCTCCCCCTCAGCCTAACCCTAAACCTAATCCTAATCCTAACCCAAACCCTCACTCTCACCCTCACCCTAAACCTAAACTTTACCCTCACCCTCACTCTCACCCTCACACTCAACTTCACCCTCACCCTAACCCTAACCCTAACCATAACCCTAACCCTCACCCTAACACTAACCCTCACCCTAACACCAAATCTCACACTAAATCTAACCCTCACCCTAACCCTAAGCCAACACCTCAGCCTAACCCTAACCCTAACCCTAATACTCACCCTATCCCTAACGGTAACCCGAACCCTAAACCTCACCCTAACGCTAGCCTGCACCCTAACCATAATCCTAAACCAAACCCTCCCCTAACCCTAACACTCACCTTAACCCTAACCCTCACCGTACTCCTCACCCTAACCCTAACCCTAACCCTCAACTTCACCCTAAACCTCACGTTAACCCTTAACCTCATCCTGACCCTCACCCTAACCCTAACCATAACCATAACCCTCACCCTAACATTCACCCTAAACCCTAAATCTAACTCTCACCCGAACCCTACCCTAAACCTCACCCTCACCCTCAACCTCAGCCTAACCCTAAACCTAACCCTAATCCTAACGCTAACCCTCACCCTACCATCACCCTAATTCTAACCCTAACCCTAACCCTCACCCTCACCCTAACCCTAACCCTAACCCTAACCCAAACCTTCACCCTCACCCTCAACTCACCCTCAGTCTAATCCTAACCCTAACCCTAATCGTAACCCTAACCCTCACCCTCACCCTCACCATAACTCTAACCGTTACCCAACCCTAACCCTCACCCTAACTTTAACCCTCACCCAAACCTAACCCTCACCCTCACATTCACCCTAAACCTAACTCAAACCCTAACACTCACCCTTACCCTTACCCTAACCCTAACCCTCACCCTAACCCAAATCCTCACGCTCCTCCTCCCCCTCCCCCTAAGTCTAACCTTAACCCTAACCGTAATCTTAACCCTAACCCTCACCCTCACCTAACCCTAACTCTAACCATAACCATACCCTAATGCTCAACATCACTCTAACTCTCAACCAACCCTAACCCTCACCCTCAACCTCACCCTAACCCTAACACTAACCCTAACGCTAACGCTCACCCTAACCCTTACCCTCACCCTAACCCTAACGCTAAACCTAACCCTCATCCTAACCCTCCTTCTCCCCTTCCCCCTCACCTTCAGCCTAAATCTATCCCTAATCCTAATCCTAAACCTAACCCTCACTCTCACCCTCACCCTAAACCTAACCCTAACTCTAAACCTCCCCCTCACCCTCACCCTCACACTAACCCTAACAATAACCCTAACCCTAACCCTAAGCCTCACCTCACCCTAACTCTAACCCTCCCCCTCCCCCTAACCCTCAGCCTAACCCTAACCCTAATCCTCATCCTAAACCTAATACTCATTCTCACTCTCACCCTATCCCTAACCCTACCCCTCAGCCTAAACCTCACCCTCACCCTAGAACTCTCCCTAACTCTAACCCTAACCCTCACCCTAACCCTCACCCTAAGCCTTACCCTCACCCTAACCCTAACCCTCACCCTCACTCTAACCCACACCCTAACCCTTACCCTCACCTTAACCCTAACCATTACAGTCACACTAAAACTAATCCTCATCCTAAACCTCACTCTACCCCTCACCCTAACCCTAACCCTAACCCTAACCCTAAAACTTACCCTAACCCTAACCCTAACCCTAACCCTCCCCCTCACCCTAACCTCACCGTTACCCTAACCCTCCCCCTCACCTTAACCCTCACCCGCAGCATTACCCTAACCCTAATCCTAATCCTAATCCTAACCCTCACTCTCACCCTCACCCTAAACCTAACCCTAACCCTAAACCTCCCCCTCCCCCTGCCCCTCACCCTAATCCTACCAATAACCCTAACCCTAACCCTTACTCTAACACTAAACCTAACCCTAACCCTAACCTTCACCTTCAGCCTAACCCTAAAACTAATCCTAATCCTAATCCTAATCCTAACCCTCACTCTAACCCTCACCCTAAACCTAACACTAACCCTACCCAACAGCCTAAATCTCACCCTAACCCTGTCCCTAACCCTAATCTTCACCCTATCCCAATTCTTCACCCTATCCTGACTTTCACTCAAGCTCTCACCCTATCGGTAACCCTAAACCCAACCCTCACACTAACCCTAACACTCACCCTAACCCTAGCACTCACCCTGAACCAAACCCTCACCCTAAACCTATCCCTAACCCCCACCCTAACTCTAACCCTCACCCAACCCTAACCCTCACCCTCACACTTAACCCTACCCCTAAACCTAACACTCACCCTAACCCTAACACTCACCCTAAACCTAATTCTAAATTTCACCCTCACGTTAGCCCTAAACCTAACCCTAACCCTCACCCTAACCCTAAAGCTATCCCTCAACCTCACCCTCACCATAAACCTCACCCTAACCCTTACCCTCACACTAACCCTAAACCTAATCCTAACCCTCACATTAATCCTAACCCTAACTCTAATCCTAACCCTAAACTTCACCCTAAGGCTCACCCTAATTCTAACCCTAACCCTAACCTCAGCCTAACTCTAATCCTTACCGTAACCCTCACCCTCACCCTAACCCTCACCATCACCGTAACCCTCACACTAACCCTAACCCTCACCCACACCCTAACCCTCACCCTAACCCTAAACCTCACCCTAACCCTAACCCTCACCCTCATCCTAACTCTCACCCCAAGACTAACACTAACCCTAACACTAATCCTAAAATTAACTCACCCTAACATTCACCCTAACCCTCAGCCTAACCCTAACCCTAACACTCACCCTCACCCTCACCCTAACCCAAACCCTAACCGTAACCCTCACACTAATCCTAACCCTAATCCTAAACCTCACCCTTAATATCAAGCTAAACCTAACCCTCACCCTTAACATAATCCTAACCCTCACCCTAAACCTCACCCTCAGCCTAAGCCAAACCTTAAACCTAACACTAATCCTAAACCTAACTCTCACCTTCACCCTCACCCTCACCCTCAACCTAACCCTAACCCTAACCCTAAATCTAAACCTCACACTCACCCTAGACCTCTCCCTAAACCTAATCCTAACCCGAACCCTCACGTAACCCTAACCCTAACCCTCATCCTCACCCTCAAGCACATCCTCAGCCTATCCCTAATCCTAACCCTAATCCTTACCCTAACCCTCACCCTAACCCTCACCCTCAAGCTTACCCTCTGCCTAACCCTAATCTTAACCCAAATCCTTACCCTAATCCTCAGCCTTACCATCACCTTAACCCTAACCCTCAAATTCACCGTCACCCTCACCCTCACCCTCACCCTCAGCCTCACTCTCACCCTCACCCTAACCCTAACACTAACCCTAACCCTCACCCTCACCGTAACCCTAAACCTAACCCTAACCCTCACCCAACCCTCACCTTAAACAGAACCCTAAACCTCACCTTCACCCTAACCCTCACCCTAACCCTTACCCTCACCCTAAGCCTCACCCTAACCCTAAACCTAACTGTAATCCTCAGACTAAACCTAACCCTCATCCTAACCCTAACCCTACCCCTGAGCCTAACCCTCACCCTAACCTTTAACCTAACCCTAATTCTGTCCCTACCCCTAACCATAACCCTTACCCTCACACTCACCCTAGCCCTCACCCTAACTCTATCCTAAAACCTAAACCTCACCCTCACCCTCACCCTCAACCTAATCCTAACGTTAACTTTAACCCTAACTCTCACCCTAACCCTAACCCTAAACCTACACCTAACCCTAACCCTCCCCCTCCCCTTCCGACTCAAACTCAGCATAACCCTAACCCTAATCCTAATCCTAACCCTAACCCTCAATCCCACCCTCAAACTAAACCTAAACCTATCCCTAAACCTCACCCTCACAGTCACCCTCAACCTCACACTAACCCTAACAATAACCCCAACTCTAACCCTAACCCTAACCCTCACCCTCACCCTAACTCTAACCCTCCCCTTCCCCCTAAACCTAAGCCTAACCCTAAACCTAATCCTCATCCTAATCCTAATACTCATTCTCACACTCACCTTAAACCTAACCCTATCCCTAAAACTAACCCTAACTCTAACCCTCACCCTCACTGTCACCCTAACCCTAAACCTCACCCTAACCCTCACCTTAAGCCTTACCCTCACCCTAACCGTAACACTCACCCTCACACTAACCCTCACCCTAACCCTTACCCTCACCCTAACCCTAACCATAACTCTCACACTAACACTTACCCTCATCCTAACCCTCACTCTACCCCTCACCCTAAACCTCACACTAAACCTAAGCCTAACCTTAAACCTAACACTAATCCTAAACCTAACTCTCACCTTCAACCTCACCCTCACCCTCAACCTAACACTGACTCTAACCCTAACCCTAAAGCTCACTCTCACCCCAGGCCTCTCCCTAAACCTAACCCTAACCCGAACACTCAGCCTAACCCTAACCCTAACCCTCATCCTCACCCTCAAGCACATCCTCAGCCTAACCCTAATCCTAACCCTAATCCTTACCCTAACCCTCACTCTCACCCTCACCCTCAAACTCACCCTCTGCCTAACCCTAATATTAACCCAAATCCTCACCCTAATCCTCACCCTTACCTTCACCTTAACCCTAAACCTCAAATACACCCTCACCCTCAACCTCACACACACCCTCAGCCTCACTCTCACCCTCACCCTAACCCCAACACTAACCCTAACCCTCACCCTCACCCTAACCCTAACCCTAACCCACACCCAACCCTCACCCTAAACAGAACCCTAAACCTCACCTTCACCCTAACCCTCACCCTAACCCTTACCCTCACCCTAAGCCTAAACCTAACCCTAAACCTAACCGTAACCCTCAGATTAAACCTAAACCTCATCCTAACCCTAACACTACCCCTGAGCCTAACCCTCACCCTAACCCTAAACCTAACCCTAATTCTCTCCCTATCCCTAACCATAACCCTTACCCTCACACTCACCCTAGCACTCACCCTAACTCTATCCCTAACCCTAAACCTCACCCTCACCCTCACCCTCACCCTAATCCTAACGATATCTTTAACCCTAACTCTCACCGTAACCCTAACCCAAAACCTACACCTAATCCTAACCCTCCCCCTCCCCTTCCCACTCAGCCTAACCCTAACCCTAATCCTAATCCTAACCCTAACCCTCACTCCCACCCTCACTCTAAACCTAAACCTATCTCTAAACCTCACCCTCACCATCACCCTCACCCTCACCCTAACCCTAACAATAACCCCCAACTCTAACCCTAACCCTAATCCTCACATTAAACCTTACCCTCACTCTAAACGTAACCCTACACCTCAGCCTAAACCTCACACTAAACCGAACCCTAACGCTAATCCTCACCCTATCCCTAACACTAACCCTATCCCTAACCCTCATCCTGACCCTCACTGTCACCCTAACCCTAACCCTTCACCCTCAACCTCACCCTAATCCTAACCCTAACCCTAATCATAATTCTAACACTATGCCTCACCCTAAACCTAACCCTACCCCTAAACCTCACCCTAATCATAATCCTAACCCTATACTTCACCCTAACCCTAAACCTACCCCTCACCCTCACCCTCACCCTTTCCTAACCCTAACTCTCATCCTCACCCTACCCCTCACCCTAACCCTAATCCTATCCCTAACCCTAACCCTAATCCTAACCCTCCCCCTCCCCCTAACTTTTATCTAAACCTTATCCTTACACTCACCCTAACCCTCACACTAACCCTAACCCTCACCCTGACCCTAAATCTAACCCTCAGCCTCACTCTCAAGCTCATCCTCAGCCTAACCCTAATCCTAACCCAAATCCTTACCCTAATCCTCACACTTACCCTGACCTTAATCCTAAACCTCAAACTCACACTCAACCTCACCCTCACCCTAACCCTCAGCCTCACTCTCTCCCTCACCCTAACCCTAACCCTCACCCTAACCCTCACCTCACACTAACCCTAACACTAAACCTAACCCTCACCCTAAACCTAACCCTAAACCTCACCCTAACCCTAACCCTCACCCTAATCCTTACCCTCACCCTAAGCCTAACCCTAACCCTAAACCTAACCGTAACCCTCAGACTAAACCTAACCCTCAGGCTAACCTTAACACTTCCCCAGAGCCTAAACCTCAATCTAACCCTAACCCTAACCCTAATTCTCACCCTATCCCTAAGCATAACCCTAACCCTCACACTCACACTAGCCCTCACCCTAACTCTATCCCTAACCCTAACCCTCACCTGAACCCTCACCCTCACCCTCACCCTAATCCTAACAATAAATTTAACACTAACTCTCTCCATAACCCTAACCTAAATCTACCCCTAACCCTAACACTCCCCTCCCCTTCCCACTCACCCTCAGCCTAAACCTAACTCTAATACTAATCCTAACACTAACCCTCACTCCCACCCTCACTCTAAATCTAACCCTATCCCTAAACCTCACCCTCACCGTCACCCTCACCCTCACACTAACCCTAACTATAACCCCAACTTTAACCCTAACCCTAACCATAACCCTGACCTAACGTAACCCTACCTCTCAGCCTAACCCTCACACTAAACCGAACCCTAATGCTAATCCTCACCCTATCCCTATCCCTAACCCTATCCCTAACCATCACGCTGACCCTCACTCTCACTCTAACCCTAACCCACACCCTCAACCTCACCCTACCCCTAACGCTAAACCTAATCCTAATTCTAACACTCTCCCTCACCCTCACCCTCACCCTAAACCTAACTCTAACACTACACCTCACCCTAACCCTAACCCTAACCCTAACCTTCACCCTAACTCTAAACCTAAACCTCACCATAAACCCTCACCCTCACCCTAACCATAAACCTAACCCTAAACCTAACACTAACCCACAACCTAACCCTCACCCTAACTCTCACGCTAACCCTAACCCTCACTCTCAACCTAACCCTCACCCTCACCCTAACCCTAACCCTAAACCTAACCCTAACCCTCACTCTAACCCTAAGCCTAACCCTAACCCTCACCCTCAACCTAGCACTCACCCTAACCATAATCCTAAACCTAAACTTCACCCTAACCCTAAACCTCATTCTAACCCTAACCCACACCCTAAACCTAACCCTCACCCTAACACTTACCCTAACCCTAACACTAACATTAACCCTAACCCTCACCATAATCTTAACCTAATATTAACCCAAACCCTCACCCTAGCCCTCACCCTAACCCTTATCCTCACCCTAACCCTACCCCTCACCCTCACCCTAAACCTCACCCTAACACTTACCCTCATCCTAAACCTAACCCTCACACGAACCCTAAAACTCATCCTAACCCTAACCCTAACCCTCACCCTAACCCTAACCCTAACCCTCACACTAAACCTAAACTTCACCCTAACCCTAATACTAACACTAACCCTCATCCTAAGCCTTACCCTCATCCTCAGCCTCAGCCTAACCCTAACACTAATCCTAATCCTAACCCTATACCTCATTCTCACCCTCACCCTAACCCTAAACCTAACCCTAAACCTCAAACTCACCCTCACCTACACCTTCACCCTCAGCCTATCCGTAACCCTAAACCTAACCCTAACCCTAACAATAAACCTAACCCTCAGCCTAAACCTAACCCTCACCCTAAACCTAACCCTCACTCTAAAACTAACCCAAACCCTACCCCTCAGCCTAAACCTCACCCTCACCCTACCCCTCTCCCTAACCCTAACTCTAACCCTCACCCTAACCCTCACCCTAAGCCTTACCCTCACCCTAACCCTAAGCCTCACCCTCACTCTCACCCTCACCCTAACCCTTACCCTCACCCTAACCCTAACCATAACCCTCACACTAACCCTAACCCTCATCCTAACCCTCACTCTACCCCTCATGCTAACCCTCACACTAAACCAAAACCTCACCCTAACCCTAACCATAACCCTAACCCTAAAACTTACCCTAACCCTAAAACTAACCCTAAACCTCCCACTCACCCTAACCCTCACTGTTACCCTAACCCTCCCCCTCACCTTCACCCTCACCCTCAGCCTTACCCTAACCCTAATCCTAATCCTAACCCTAAACCTCACTCTCACCCTCACCCTAAACCTAACCCTAACACTAAACCTCCCCCTCCCCCTCCCCCTCCCCCTAATTCTACCAATAACCCTAACCCTAACCCTCACTCTAACACTAACCCTAACCCTAACCCTCACCCTCACCTTCAGCCTAAGCTTAAATCTAATCCTAATCCTAATGATAATCCTCACTCTCATCCTCACACTAAACATAACCCTAACCCTACCCATCAGCCTAAACCTCACCCTAAACCTATCCCTAAACCTAATCTTCACCCTATCCCTAACCTTCACCCTAACCGGACCCTTACCCTAGCTCTCACCCTAACAGTAACCCTAAACCTAACCCTCACACTAACCCTAACACTCACCCTAACCCTAGCACTCACCCTGAACCTAACCCTCGCCCTAAACCTAGCCCTAACTCTCACCCTAACTCTCACCCTAACCCTAACCCAAACCCTCACCATAACCCCTATCCTCACCCTAACCCTCACCCTATCCCCAACCGTAACCCTAACCCTAAACCTATCCCTAACCCTCACCCTCATCCTAACCTTAACCCTAATGCAAACCCTCACCCTTACCCTCACTCTCAGTGTAACCCTAACCCTAATACTAAACCTAACCCTAACCCTCACCCTCACCCTAACTCTAACGCTTTCCCAACCCTAACCCTCAGCCTAACTCTAACCCTCACCCAAGGCTAACGCTCACACTCACACTCACCCTAACCCTACCCCTAAACCTAACCCTCACCCTAACCCTAACCCTCACGCTAACCCTAATTCTAAACTTCACCCTCACCTTAGCCCTAAACCTAACCCTAACCCTCACCCTAACCCTCACACTAACCCTAAAGCTATCCCTCACCCTCACCCTCACCATAAACCTCACCCTAACCCTTAGCATCTCACTAACCCTTAACCTAACCCTAACCCTCACATTAATCCTAACCCTAACTCTAATACTAACCCTAAACCTAACCCTAAGCCTCATCCTAATCCTAACCCTAAACCTAACCTCAGCCTAACTATAATCCTTACCCTAACCCTCACCCTCACCCTAACCCTCTCCATCACCGTAACCCTCACACTAACCCTAACCCTCACCCACACCCTAACCCTCACCCTAAACCTAAATCTAACCCTAACCCTAAACTTCACCCTCACCCTAACTCTCAACCTGAGACTAACCCTAACACTAATCCTAAAATTAAAACTCACCCTCACCCTCACTATAACCCTAACCCTAACCCTCACCCTCACCCTCACCCGAACCCAAACCCTAACCCTAACCATTACCCTTAACATCAAGCTAAACCTAACCCTCAGCCTTACCCTCACCCTAACCCTCACCTTCACCCTCACCCTCACCCTAAGCCTAACCTTAAACCTAACACTAATCCTAAACCTAACTCTCACCTTCACACTCACCCTCACCCTCAACCTAACCCTAACCCTAACCATAACCTTAAAGCTCACCCTCACCCCAGCCCTCTCACTAAACCTAACCCTAACCCGAACCTTCACCCTAACCCTAACCCTAACCCTCATCCTCACCATCAAACACATCCTCAGCCTAACCCTAATCCTAACCCTAATCCTTACACTAACCCTCACTCTCACCCTCACCCTCAAACTCACCCTCTGCCTAACCCTAATATTACCCCAAATCCTTACCCTAATCCTCACCCTTACCTTCACCTTAACCCTAAACCTCAAATACACCCTCACCCTCAACCTCACACACACCCTCAGCCTCATTCTCACCCTCACCCTAACCCCAACACTAACCCTAACCCTCACCCTCACCCTAACCCTAACCCTCACCCAACCCTCACCCTAAACAGAACCCTAAACCTCACCTTCACCCTAACCCTCACCCTAACCCTTACCCTCACCCTAAGCCTAACCCTAATCCTAAACCTAACCGTAACCCTCAGACTAAACCTAACCCTCATCCTAACCCTACCCTTGAGCCTAACCCTCACCCTAACCCTAAACCTAACCCTAATTCTCTCCCTATCCCTAACCATAACCCTTACCCTCACACTCATCCTAGCACTCACCCTAACTCTATCCCTAACCCTAAACCTCACCCTCACCCTCACCCTCACCCTCACCCTAACGATAACTTTAACCCTAACTCTCACCGTAACCCTAACCCAAAACCTACCCCTAACCTTAACCCTCCCCTTCCCCTTCCCACTCAAACTCCACCTAACCCTAACCCTAATCCTAATCCGAACCCTAACCCTCACTCCCACCCTCACTCTAAACCTAAAAATATCTCTAAACCTCACCCTCACCGTCACCGTCACCCTCACCCTAACCCTAACAATAACCCCAACTCTAACCCTAACCCTAACCCTAACCCTCACCCTAACACTAACCCTAACCCTAATCCTCACATTAAACCTTACCCTCACTCTAAAAGTAACCCTACCCCTCAGCCTAACCCTCACACTAAACCGAACCCTAACGCTGATCCTCACCCTATCCCTAACACTAACCCTATCCCTAACCCTCACCCTGACCATCACTGTCACCCTAACACTAACCCTTCACCCTCAACCTCACCCTAATCCTAACCCTAACCCTAATCATAATTCTAACACTATCCCTCACCCTCACCCTCACTCTAAACCTAGCCCTAACCCTAAACCTCACCCTAACCATAATCCTAAACCTAAACTTCACCTAACCCTAAACCTAACCTTTACCCTCACCCTCACCCTTTCCTAACCCTAACCCTCACCCTCACCCTACCCCTCACCCTAAACCTAATCCTATCCCTAACCCTCACCCTAACCCTCACACTAACCCTAGCCCTCACCCGGACCCTAACTCTAACCCTCACCCTCACCCTCAAACTCCCCCTCAGCCTAACCCTAATCCTAACCCAAATCCTTACCCTAATCCTCCCCTTAACCTGACCTTAACACTAAACCTCAAACTCACCCTCAACCTCACCTTCACCCTAACCCTCAGCCTCACTCTCTCCCTCACCCTAACCCTAACCCTAACCCTAACCCTCACCTCACACTAAACCTAACACTAAACCTAACCCTCACCCAACCCTCACCCTAAACCTAACCCTAAACCTCATCCTAAACCTAACCCTAAACCTCATCCTAAACCTAACCCTCACCCTAACCCTTACCCTCACCCTAAGCCTAACCCTAAACCTAACCATAACCCTCAGACTAAACCTAACACTCAGCCTAACCTTAACCCTACCCCAGAGCCTAACCCTCAACCTAACCCTAACCCTAACCCTAATTCTCACCCTATCCCTAAGCATAACCCTAACCCTCATACTCACGCTAGCCCTCACCCTAACTCTATCCCTAAACCTAAACCTCACCCTCACCCTCACCCTAATCCTAACAATAAATTTAACACTCTCTCCATAACCCTATCCTAAACCTACCCCTAACCCTAACCCTCACTCCCACCCTCACTCTAAACCTAACCCTATCCCTAAACCTCACCCTAACCATCACCCTCAACCTCACACTAACCCTAACAATACCTCCAACTTTAACCCTAACTATAACCCTAACCCTCACCGTAACACTAACCCTAAACCTCACATTAAACCTTACCCTCACCCTAAATGTAACCATACACATCAGCCTAACCCTCACACTAAACCGAACCCTAATGCTAATACTCACCCTATCCCTAAACCTAACCCTAATAATAACCCTCACCCTGACCCTCACTCTCACTCTAACCCTAACCCTCACCCTCAACCTCAACCTCACCCTACATCTAACCCTAAGCCTAATCCTAATTCTAACACTCTCCCTCACCCTTACCCTCACCCTAAACCTAACACTAACTCTAAACCTCACCCTAACCCTAACCCTAAACCTAACCCTAACCTTCACCCTAACTCTAAACCTAAACCTCACCATCAACCATCACCCTCACCCTAACCATAACCCTAACCCTAAACCTAACACTAACCCTTACCCTAACCCTCACCCTAACTCTCATGCTAACCCTAACCCTCACTCTCAACGTAACCCTCACCCTCACCCTAACCCTTACCCTCACCCTAACCCTAACCCTAAACCTAACCCTCACACTAAACCTAACCCTCACCCTAACCCTAAAACTACCCCTCACGCTAACCCTAAACCTAAACCTAACCCTAAGCCTAACCCTAACCCTGACCCTCAACCTAGCCCTCACCCTAACCATAATCCTAACCCTAAACTTCACCCTAAACCTAACCCTCATTCTAACCCTAACCAACACCCTAAACCTAACCCTCACCCTAAACCTAATCCACACCCTAACACTTACCCTAACCCTAACCCTAACATTAACCCTAACCCTCACCCTAACTTTAACCTAATATTAACCCTAACCCTACCCCTCACTCTCACCCTAACCCTTACCCTCATCCTAACCCTAACGCTAACCCTCACACTAACCCTAAAACTCATCCTAACCCTAACCCTACCCCTCACCCTCACCCTAACCCTAACCCTCACACTAAACCTAAACTTCACCTTAATCCTAACACTAACACTAACCCTAATCCTAACCCTCACCCTCACCCTCACCCTCAGCCTAACCCTAACACGAATCCTAATCCTAACCCGATCCCTCATTCTCACCTTCACCCTAACCCTAACCCTAAACCTAAACCTCAAACTCACCCTCACCTACACCTTCACCCTCAACCTATCCCTAACCATAACCCTAACCCACACCCTAAACCTAACCCTCACCCTAAACCTAACCCTCAACCTTAACCTCATCCGAATCCCAAACCTAACCCTCACCCTCACACTAACCCTCACCCTAACACTCACACTAACATTTACTCTTTCCCTAACCCTCATTCTCAAGCTAACCCTCACCCTAACCCTTACATTCACAGTAACCCTCACACTAAACCTACCCCTCACCCTAACCCTAAACCTACCCCTCACCCTAACTCTAACTCTCAACCTAACCCTAACCATCACCCTAACCCTAAGCCTAACCCTAACCTTCACCCTCACCCTACCCCTCACCCTAACCCTAATCCTAACCCTAACCCTCACCCTCACCCTAACCCTCACTCTAACCTTAACGCCCACCCTCTCCCTTACCCTAAGCCTAACTCTAACTTTAACCCTAACCCTCACCCTAAAACTAACCCTTACCTTAAACTTAACCCTCATCCTAACCCTCACCCTAACCCTAACCCTAACCCTCCCCCTCCCCTAACCTTCAATCTAAACGTTACCCTTACCCTCACCCTAACCCTCACACTAACCCTAACCCTCACACTATCTTTAACCCTAAACCTCACCCTCACCCTCAAGCTCATCCCTTCCCAACCCTAATCCTAACCATAATCCTTACCCTAACCATCACCCTCACCCTCACCATCAAGCTCAACCTCAGCCTAACCCTAATCTTAACCCAAATCCTTACACTAACACTCACCCTCACCCTCATCCTAACCCTAACCCTCAAACTCACCCTCACCCTCACCCTAAACCTCAGCCTCACCCTCACCATAACCCTAAGCCTAACCCTCACCCTAACCATAACCCTCACTCTAAACCTAACCCTAACCCTCACCCTCACCCTAACCCTAACCCTAACCCTAACCCTCACCCAACTCTCACCGTAAACCTAAACCTAAACATCACCCTCACCCTAACAATCACCCTAACCCTTACCCTCAATGTAACCCTAACCCTAACCCTATCCCTAACTGTAACTCTCAGAAGAAACCTAACTCTCACCCTAATCCTAACACTACCCCTGAGCCTAACCCTCACCCTAACCCTAATTCTCATCCTATCCCTAACCATAACCCTAACCCTCACACTCACCCTAACCCTCACCCTAACTCTATCCCTAACCATAATCCACACCCTAACCCTCACCCTAAACCTAACAATAACTTTAACCCTAACTATCAACGTAATGCTAACACTAAACCTTCCCCTAAATCTAGCCCTCCCCCTCCTTTTCCCACTCACCGTCAGCCAAACATTAACCCTAATCCTAACCCTAATCCTAACCGTCACTCCCACCCTCACTCTAAATCTAACCCTAATGTAAACCTCACCCTCACCCTCACCCTCACCCTAATCATAATCCTAATTCTAAACCTATCTCTCACCCTCACACTCCTGCTAAACCTAACCCTAACACGAAACCTTACCCTAACCCTAAACCTAACCCTCACCCTCACCCTAACCTAACCCTAACCCTAACCCTAACCCTCACCCTAACACTCACCTAACACTCACACTAACCCTAACCCTCACTCTCAACCTAAACCTCACCCTCAGCCTAACCCTTACCCTCACCCTAACCCTCACACTAAACCTAACCCTCACACTAAACCGAACCCTCACCCTAACCCTAAAATTCCCCTCAAGCTAACTCTAACCCTAAACCTAACCATAACCCTCACCCTAACTCTAAGCCTAACCATAACCCTCACCCTCACCCTAGGCCTCATCCTAAACATAATCCTAACCCTAAACCTCACCCTAACCCTAACCCTCATTCTAACCCTAACCCTTACCCTAAACCTAAACCTCACCCTAACACTAACCCTCACCCTAACACTTACCCTAACCCTAAGCCTAACATTAAACATAACAATCACACTAACCCTAACCCAACCTTAACCCTAACCCTCAAACTAACCCTCGCCCTAAATCTCCTTCTACCACTAACCCTCAACCTAACCCTTATCCTCACCCTCACCCTAACCCACACATTAACCCTAACCCTCACCCTAACCCTAAGCGTAACGCTCACCATCACCCTCATTCTCAGCCTCAGCCTAACCCTCACTCTCACCCTGATTCTCACCCTAACCCTCACCCTCACTCTTACCCTAACCATAACCTTCACCCTCACCCTCACCCACAACCTAAACCTCACCCTCAACCTCACCCTCACCCTATCCTTAACCCTAACCCTAACCCTCACCCTAACCCTAACCCTCACCCTAACCCTAAAACTACCCCTCAAGCTAACTCTAACCCTAAACCTAACCCTAACCCTCACCCTAACCCTAACCCTAACCCTAATTCTCACCCTATCCCTAACCCTACCCTAACCCTTACCCTCAACCTAGGCCTCACCCTAACTCTAACCGTAAACCTAATCCGCACCGAACCCTCACCCTCACCCTAACCCTCACCTTCATCCAAAATATCACCCTAACCCTATCCCTCGCCCTAATCCTGACCCTAACCCTCACCCTAACCCTAACTTTCATCCTAACCCTCACCCTCACCCTAGTCCTCACCCTCACCCTTACCCTAACCCTCACCCTAACCCTCACCCTACCTCAAATCCTCACCCTAACCCTAACCCTAACCCTAATCCTCACACTAACCTAACCCTCATCCTCACTCTAACCCTAACACTAACCTTCCCCCTCACCCTCACCCTCACCCTCATCCTAATGCTAACCCTAATCCTAATCCTAACCTTCCCTCTCACCTTCACCATAAACCAAACCCTAACCCTAACCCTGCCTCTTCCCGTGCCCCTCACCTTTACCCAATGACTAATAATAAAACTAACCCTAACCCTAACCCCAACCTTCACCCTAACCCTTACCCTAACCCTAACTGCAACCCTAACGCTCCCCCTTACCCTAACCCTCAGCCTCAGCCTAACCCTAACCCTAATCCTAATCCTAAACCTAACGCTCAATCTCACCCTCACCGTAAACCTATCCCTATTCCTCAACCTCACCCACATCCTCAAACTCAACCTCACCCTCACCCTCACACTAACAATAACCCTAATCCTAACCTTAATCCTCAACCCAACCATTTCCCTATCCCTCAGCCTAACCCTCACCCTCACCCTAACCCTAACCTTAAGCTTCACCCTAACATTAAACCTAACAATAACCCTAACCCTTACACTAAATCTAACCATCACCCTAACACTTAACCTACCCCTCAGACTAACCCTCACTCTATCCCTGACCCTAACATGCACTCTAAACCTAACCATAACTCTAACCCTCACCCTAAACCTAACCCTAACCCTTACCCTCACCCTAACCCTCACATTAATCCTAAGCCTAACCCTAACCCAAAACCTCACCCTAACCCTCACCCTAACCCTAACCCTAACCCTCACACTAAACCTAAGGCTCACCATAAGCCTAACCCTCACCCTCACCCTAACCCTAATCATACCCCTCACCATAACCCTAACCCTAACCTTCACACTAAACCTAAACCTCACCCTAACCCTAACCCTAACCCAAAACCTCACCCTCCTCCCCAGCCTAAACCTAACCATAATCCTAATCCTAACACTATCCCTCACCCTCACCCTCACCATAAACCTAACATTAAACCTAAACCTCAACATCACCCTCACCATCACCCACACCCTCAGCCTAACCCTAATATTAACAATAACCCTAAACCAAACCCTCGCCCTCACCTTCACCCTCACCCTCCTTCTAACCTTAACACTAAACCTAATCCTCACCCTATCCCTCACCCTAACACTAACCCTTAACCAACCCTCATCCCACCCTAACTCTAACCCTAACCCTCACCCTAATCCTTACCCTCATCCTAACACTAACCCTAACCCTAAACCTAACACTCACACTAAACCTAAACCTCACACTAACCTAAACCTACTCCTCACCCTAACCCTAAACATAACCCTAAACCTGAACCTCACCTTCACACTAACCCTAATCCTAACCCTAAAACTCACCCTCACCCTCACCCTTAGTCTAACCCTAACCCTAACCCTAATCCTAAACCTAACCCTCACCCTCACCCTCATCCTAACTCTAACCCTAATCCAACCCTAATACTCACTCTAAATCTAACCCTCACCCAAGCCTAACCCTCACACTCAACCTCAATCTAACCCTAACCTTAACCCTAACTCTCACCCTAACCCTTACCCTAACCCTAAACCTAACCCTCACACTAAACCTAACCCTCACCCTAACCCTAAAACTACCCCTCACTCTAACCCTAAACCTAAACCTAACCCTAACCCTCATCCTCACCCTAAGCCTAACCCTAACCCTGACCCTCAACCTAGCCCTCACCCTAACCATAATCCTAACCCTAAACTTCACCCTAACCCTAACCCTCATTCTAACCCTAACCCACACGCAAACCTAACCCTCACCCTAACCCTAATCTTCACCCTAACACTTACCCTAACTCTAACCCTAACATTAACCCTAACCCTCACACTAACTTTAACCTAATATTAACCCTAACCCTCACCCTACCCTTCACCCTAACCTAACCCTATACCTCAACCTCCCAATCATACTAACCATCAACCTAACCCTTATCCTCACCATCACCCTAAACCTCACATTAACCGTAACCCTCATCCTAAACCTCATCCTAACCCTCACCCTCACCCTAACCCTCACCGTCACCCTAACTCTCAACCTAACCCTAACCCTCACCCACACCCTAACACTCACCCTAAACTTAGGCCTCACCCTCACCCTAACCCTCACCCTAAGACTAACCCTAACCCTAACACTAATCCTAAACTTAACCCTCACCCTCACCCTAACCCTTACTCTAAGCCTAGCCCTAACATTAACCCTAACCCTCACCCTAACGCTAACCCTAACCTTAAACTTTACCCTCATTCTAACCCTCACCCTAACCCTAACCCTAACACTCCCCCTCACCCTAACCTTCAATCTAAACCTTACCCTTACCCTCACCCTAACCCTCACACTAACCCTAACCCTCACCCTAACTTTAACCCTAACTCTCACCCTCACCCTCAAGCTCATCCCTTCCTAACCCTAATCCTAACCCTAATCCTTACCCTAACTATTAAGCTCACCCTCACCATCAAGCTCACCCTCAGCCTAACCCTAATCCTAACCCAAATCCTTACACTAACCCTCATCCTCACCCTCACCCTAACCCTCAAACTCACCCTCACCCTCACCCTCATGCTAACTCTCCGCATCACCCACCCTCACCATAACCCTAAGCCTAACCCTCACCCTAAATATAACCCTCACTCTAAACCTAACCCTAACCCTCACCCTCACCCTCACCCTAACCCTAACCCTCACCCAACCCTCACCGTAAACCTAAACCTAAACATCACCCTCACCCTAACCCTCACCCTAACCCTTACCCTCACCCTAACTGTAACTCTAACCCTAATCCTAACTGTAACTCTCAGACTAAACCTAACCCTCACCCTAATCTTAACACTACCTCTGAGCCTAACCCTAACCCTAACCCTAACCCTAATTCTCACCCTATCCCTAACCATAACCCTAACCCTCACACTCACCCTAGCCCTCACCCTAACGCTATCCCTAAACATAATCCTCACCCGAAACCTCACCCTAATCCTAACAATAACTTTAACCCTAACTATCACTCTAATGCTAACACTAAACCTTCCCCTAAAGCTAGCCCTCCCCCTCCTTTTCCCACTCACCCTCAGCCTAACCCTAATCCTAATGCTAACCCTAACCCTAACCATCACTCCCACCCTCACTCTAAATCTAACCCTAAAGTAAACCTCACCCTCACCCTCACCCTAAACATAATCCTAATTCTAAACCTATCTCTCACCCTCACCCTCATGCTAAACCTAACCCTAACCCTAAACCTCACCCTAACCTAACCCTAACGCTAACCTCCACCCTAACCCTAACCCTAACCCTCATCCTCACCCTAACCCTAACCCTAACCCTAACCCTAAACCTAACACTAACCCTCATCTTAACCCTCACCTAACACTCATGCTAACCCTAACCCTCACTCTCACCCTAAACCTCACCCTCAGCCTAAACCTTACCCTCAACCTAACCCTAACCCTACCCCTAACCCTCACACTAAACCTAACCCTTACCCTAACCCTAAAACTACCCCTCACGCTAACTCTAACGCTAAACCTAACCATAACCCTCACCCTAACCCTAAGCCTAACCCTAACCCTCACTCTCACTCTAAACCTCCCTATCACCCTAACCCTCAACCTAACCCTTATCCTCACCCTCACCCTAACCCACACATTAACCCTAACCCTCACCCTAACCCTAAGCCTAACCCTCACCATCACCCTCATTCTCAACCTCAGCCTAACCCTCCCCCTATCCTTAATCCTAACCCTCACCCTCACTCTTACCCTAACCCTAACCCTCACCTCACCCTCACCCACAACCTAAACCTCAGGCTCAACCTCATCCTCACCCTATTCTTAACCCTAACTCTAACCCTCACAATAACCCTAACCCTAACCCTCACCCTAACAATAACCCTAAGCCTAACCCTAACCCTAACCCTACCCCTAATCCTAACCCTCACACTAAACCTAAACCTTATCCTAACCCTAAAACTACCCCTCACGCTAACTCTAACGCTAAACCTAACCATAAACCTCACCCTAACCCTAATCCTAACCCTAACCCTCACTTTCACCCTATCCCTCACCCTAACCATAATCCTAACCCTAAGCCTCACCCTAACCCTAACCCTCATTCTAACCCTAACCCTTACCCTAAAACTAAACCTCACCCTAACCATAACCCTCACCCTAACACTTACCCTAATCCTCAGCCTAACATTAAACCTTAACCCTCACACTAACCCTAATCTAACCTTAACCCTAACCCTCAAACTAACCCTCACCCTAAACCTCCCTATCACCCTAACCCTCAACCTAACCCTTATCCTCACCCTCACCCTAACCCACACATTAACCCTAACCTTCATCCTAACCCTAAGCCTAACCCTCACCATCACCCTCATTCTCAGCCTCAGCCTAACCCTCCCCCTAACCCTAATCCTAACCCTAACCATCACCCTCACTCTTACCCTAACCCTAACGCTCACCATCACCCACACACTAAACCTCAGCCTCACCCTCACCCTATTCTTAACCCTAACCCTAACCCTCACCCTAACCCTCACCCTAACCCTAACCCTCACCCTAACCCTAACCCTCACCCTCACCCTAACCCTAACCCTAACCCTAACCCTCACCCTCACCATAAAACTCACCCTAACCCTTAACCTCACACTAACCCTAACCCTAACCCTAACCCTCAGACTAATCTTAACCCTCACCCTAACCCTAACCTTCCCCTCAGCCTAACCCTCACCCAAACCCTATCCCTAACCCTAATTCTCACCCTATCCCTAACCCTACCCTAACCCTCAGCCTCAACCTAGCCCTCACCCTAACTCTAACCATAAACCTAACACGCACCGAACCCGAACCCTCACCCTAACAATCTTCATCCTAAATATCACCCTAAGCTTATCCTTCACCCTAACCCTGAACCTAACCCTCACCCTAACCCTAACTTTCACCCAAACCCTCACCCTCACCCTAATCCTCACCCTCATCCTAACCCTAACCCTCACCCTAACCCTCACCCTCACTCAAACCCTCAGACTAACCCTAACCCTAACCCTAATCCTCACACTAACCTAACACTCACCCTCACCCTAAACCTAACTCTAACCCTAACACTAACCTTCCCCCTCACCCTCACCCTCAACCTCATCCTAATGCTAACCCTAATCCTAATCCTAACCTTCACTCTCACCGTCACCCTAAACCAAACCCTAACCCTAAACCTCCCCCTCCCCTCTCCCTAACCTTTACCATATCCCTAACAATAAACCTAACACTAACCCTAAACCTAACACTTACCCAAACCCTTACCCTAACCCTAACTGTAACCCTAACCCTCCCCCTAACCCTCCCCTCATCCTCAGCCTAACCCTAACCCTAATCCTAATCCTAAACCTAACCCTCAATCTCACCCTCACAATAAACCTAACCCTATCCCTCAACCTCACCCACACCCTCAACCTCAACCTCACCCTTAACCTCAACCTCACCCTCATCCTAACAATAACAATAACCCTAATCCTAACTCTAACCCTCAACCCAACAGTTTCACTATCCCTCAGCTTAACCCTCACCCTCACCTTAACCCTAACCTTAAGCTTCACCCTAACACTAACCCTAACCCTAACCCTAACCCTCACACTAAATCTAACCCTCACCCTAACCCTTAACCTACCCCTCAGCCTAACCCTCACCCTGCCCCTGACACTAACATACACCCTAAACCTAACCATAACCCTAACCCTCACCCTAAACCTAACCCTAAACCTTACCCTCACCCTAACACTCACATTAATCCTAAGCCTAACCCTAAACCTAACCCTAAACCTCACCCTAACCCTAACCCTAAACCTAAACCTCACCCTCACCCTCAACCTCACCCTCACCCTCACCCTAACCCTAACAACAACCCTAACCCTAAACCTCACCCCAAACCTTACCCTATCCCTCAGCCTAACCCTCACCCTGCCCCTGACACTAACATACACCCTAAACCTAACCATAACCCTAACCCTCACCCTAAACCTAACCCTAAACCTTACCCTCACCCTAACACTCACATTAATCCTAAGCCTAACCCTAACCCTAACCCTAAACCTCACCCTAACCCTAACCCTAAACCTAAACCTCACCCTCACCCTCAACCTCACCCTCACCCTCACCCTAACCCTAACAATAACCCTAACCCAACCCTAACCCTAAACCTCACCCCAAACCTTACCCTATCCCTCAGCCTAACCCTCACCCTGCCCCTGACACTAACATACACCCTAAACCTAACCATAACCCTAACCCTCACCCTAAACCTAACCCTAAACCTTACCCTCACCCTAACACTCACATTAATCCTAAGCCTAACCCTAACCCTAACCCTAAACCTCACCCTAACCCTAACCCTAAACCTAAACCTCACCCTCATCCTCAACCTCACCCTCACCCTCACCCTAACCCTAACAATAACCCTAACCCAACCCTAACCCTAAACCTCACCCCAAACCTTACCCTATCCCTCAGCCTAACTCTCACCCTCACCCTAACCCTAATGCTAACCTCCACTCTAACACTAACGCTAACCCTAACCCTAACCCTCACACGAAATCTAACCCTCCCTAACCCTTACCCTACCCCTCAGCCTAACCCTCACCCTAACCCTGAAACTAACCTGCACACTAAACCTAACCATGACCCTAATCCTCACCCTAACCCTCACCCTAACCCTTACCCTCACCCTAACACTCAAACTAATCCTAAGCCTAACCTTAACCCTAAACCTCACCCTAAACCTCACCCTAAACCTAACCCTAACACTAACCCTCAGCCTAACCCTAATCCTAACCTTAAGCCTCACCCTCACCCTAACCCTCACCCTAACCCTAACCCTCACCCACAACCTAAACCTCACCCTCACTCTCACCCTAGGCCTAATCCTAATCCTAACACTAATCCTAAACCCTCACCCTCACAATCATGCTAACCCTAACCCTAAACCTCACCCTCACCCTAACCTTAACCCTAACAATATCCCTAACCCTAAACCTAAACCTAACCCAAATCCCAGCCCTCAACCTAACACTACGCCTAACCCGAACCCTAAACCTAACCCTAACTCTCACCCTCACCCTAGCCCTCACCCTAACCCTAGCCCTAACACTAACCCTCACCCTCACCCTAGCTCTCACACTAACCCTAACCTGAACCCTAACCCTCACCTAACCCTCACCCTAATCGTTACCCTCAACCTAACCCGCATCCTAACACTTACCCTCACACTAACCCTAACCCTAACCCTCACCATAAGCCTAAACCTCACCCTCATCCTAACACTAACCCTACCCCTCACCCTAACCCTAACCCTAACCTTCACACTAAACCTAAACCTCACCCTAACCCTAAACCTAACCCAAAACCTCACCCCACCTCAGCCTAATCCTAACCATAATCCTAATCCTAACACTATTCCTCACCCTCACCCTCACCATAAACCTAACATTAAACCTAAATCTCAACCTCACCCTCACCGTCACCCTCACCCTCAGCTTAACCCTAACCCTAACAATAACCCTAAACCAAACCCTAAACCAACTCTCACCCACACTTTCATCCTCACCCTCCGTATAACCCTAACACTAACCCTAATCCTCACCCTAACCCTCACCCTCACCCTCACCCTAACACTAACCCTTACCCAACCCTCACACTCACCCTAACCCTAACTCTCACCCTAATCCTTACCCTCATCCTAACACTAACCCTAACCCTCACAGTAACCCTAACCCTCACCCTAACCATAAACCTACCCCTCAACCTAACACTCAACCTACCCCTAACCCTAACCCTCACGCTTACCCTCACCCTAACTCTAATCCTAAACCTCACCCTAACCCAAACCTTCACCCTCACCCTCACCCTCACCGTCAGTCTAATCCTAACCCTAACCCTAATTCTAAAACTAACCCTCACTCTAACCCTCACCCTAACTCTAACCCTAATCCAACCCTAACCCTCACTCTAACTCTAACACTCACCCAACCCTAAACCTCACACTCAACCTCAATCTAACCATAACCCTAATCCTAACCCTAACCCTCACTCTAACCCTCACCCTAACTCTAACCCTAATCCAACCCTAACCCTCACTCTAACTCTAACACTCACCCAACCCTAACCCTCACACTCAAACTCAATCTAACCCTAACCTTAACCCTAACTCTCACCCTAACCCTTACCTTCACCCTAACCCTTACCCTCAAAATAACCCTAACCCTAACGCTAACCCTAACCTTCACACTAATCCTAACACTAACGCTAAACCTAA
This sequence comes from Dipodomys spectabilis, assembly GCF_019054845.1. Taxonomy (NCBI): domain Eukaryota; kingdom Metazoa; phylum Chordata; class Mammalia; order Rodentia; family Heteromyidae; genus Dipodomys; species Dipodomys spectabilis. The sequence goes on along the minus strand of NW_024871021.1, from coordinate 2,569,086 downwards.
CCCTCCCCCTAACCCTAAAACTAACATTAACCCTCACCCTAAACCTAACCCTAATCCTCACCCTCACCCTAAACCGCACCGTCACCCTAACCCTCACCCTAACCCTAACCCTCACCCACACCCTAACCCTCACTCTCACCCTGACACTCACCCTCCCGTAAAACATCACCCTAAACATAACAATCACCCTAACCCTAACCCTAAGCCTCACCCTAAACCTAACCCTCACCTTCAACCTCAGCCTCACTCACAGCCTAAGCCTAACCCTAACCCTAAACCTCACCCTAACCTAACCCTAACCCTAACCCTCACCTTAACCCTAACCCTCACCATAACCCTAAATCTAACCCTATACATCACCCTAACCTTGACCCACACCTAAACCCTAACCCTATCCCTCGCCCTAAACCTCACCCTCACAATAAGCCTAACCCTAAACCTAACACTAATCCTAAACCTAACTCTCACTCTCACCCTAACCCTCACCCTAACCCTAACCTAACCTTAACCCTAACCCTCACCCTAACCCTAATCCAAATCCTAAACCTCCCACTCACCCTAACCCTCATCGTAACCCTTATCCTCACCCTCACCCTAACCCTCACATTAACCCTAACCCTAAGCCTAACCCTCACCCTCTCCCTCATTCTCACCCTCAGCCAAACCCTAACCCTAACCCTAATGCTAAACCGAACCATAACCCTCACCCTCAAAATTACCCTAAACCTAACCCTCACCCTCACCTTCACCATAAATCTCAGCCTCAAGCTCACCCTCACCCTATCTTTAACCCTAACCCTAACTCTCACCCTAGCCCTCACCCTAAACCTAAGCCTCACCCTAAACCTAACCCTAACCTTCACCATAACCCTCACCCTCACACTAACGCTCACCCTCAACCTAATCCTCACCCTAACCCTAACCATAACACTCACCTAACCGAAACCCTCACCCTCACCCTAACCCTAAACCTCAACCTCACAATAGCCCTCACCCTAGCCTTAACCCAACACCAAACCTAACCCTCAACTTCACCCTCACCCTCAGCCTAACCCTAACTCTAACCCTAAACCTCACGCTAATCCTCACCCTCACCCTCACCCAAACATTAATCCTAACCCTAACCCTAAGCCTAACCCTCACCCTCACACTAAACCTCACCCTAAACCTAACCCTAACCCTAACCCTCACACTAACCTAACCCTTAACCTCTCCCTAACCCTAACCTTAACCCTAACCCTAACCCTCACAGTAACCCTAACCCTCACTCTAACCATAACCCTGCCCCTCAACCTAACCCTCATCCTACTCCTAACCCTAACCCTCATGCTTATCCTCACCCTAGCCATAACCCTAACCCTCATCCTAAACAAACCTTCACCTTCACCCTCACCCTCAGTCTAACCCTAAACCTAACCCTAATCCAAACCCTAACCCTCACACTACCCCTCACCCTAACCCTTACCCTCACCCTAACCCTAACCCTCACACTAATCCTTACGCTGACCCTAACCCTAACCTTAACCTTCACCCTCAATCTCAATCTAACCCTAACAATAACCCTAACATTCACCCTAAACCTAATGCTAATCCTCACCCTCACCCTAACCCTCACTGTCACCCTAACCCTCACCCTAACCCTAACCCTCACCCACACCCTAACACTCACTCTAAACCTGACCCTCACCCTCATGCTAAACATCACTCTAAACATAACCCTCACCCTAACACTAAACCTAAGCCTCACCCTACACCTAATCCTCACCCTCACCCTCACCTCAGTCACATCCTAAGCCTAAGCCTAACAATAACCCTCACCCTAAACCTAACCCTCACCCTAACACTAACCGTAACACTAACCCTAACCCTAACCCTAAACCTCACCCTAATCCTAACCTGCACCCTAAACCTAACCCTATCCCTAACCCTAAACCTCACCCTCACCTTCACCCTAAGCCTAACCCTAAACCTAACACTAATCCTAAAGCTAATTCTCACTCTCACCCTAATCCTCACCCTAACCCTAACCTAAACTTAACCCTAACCCTCACCCTAATCCTCACCCTAACCCTAACCCTAACCATAACCCTACCCCTCAACCTAACCCTCATCCTACCCCTAACCCTAAGCCTCACGCTTACCCTCACGCTAACCCTAACCCTAACACTCACCCTAACCCAAACCGTCACCCTCACTCTCACCCTCACCCTCAGCCTAACCCTAACCCTAACCCTAAACCGAACTCTAACCCTAACCCTCACCCTCACCCTTACCCTAAACCTAATCCTCACCCTAACCCTAAACCTCAGCCTAAACCTCACCCAAACCCTAACCTTAACCCTAACCCTAACCCTCACCCTAACCCTCACCCTAAACCTAAACCTCACCCTAAACCTAACCCTAACACTCACCCTCACCCTAACCCTAACCCTAACCTTCACCCTCACCCAAACCCTCACCCTAACCCTTAACCTCACATTAACCCTAACCCTAACCCTAGCCCTAACCCTCAGACTAAACCTATCCCTCACCCTAAACCTAACCATTCCCCTCAGCCTAACCCTCACCTTAACCCTGACCTTAACCCTAATTCTCACCCTATCCCTAACTGTAACCCTAACCCTCACATTCACCCTAGCCCTCAACCTAACTCTTTCCATAACCCTAACCCACATCCAAACCCTCCCCTAACCCTAACCCTCACACTAACCTAAGCCTTACCCTCTCCCTAAACTTAACCTTAACTCTAACCCTAACCCTCACAGTAACCCTAACACAAAACCTCTCCCTCATCCTCACCCTAACCCTAACCCTCATCCTAATCCTAACACTATCCCTAACTATCACCATCACCATAAACCTAACCGTAAAGGTAAACCTCAACCTCACCCTCAGCGTCACCCTCACCCTCAGATTAACCCTAACCCTACAAATAACCCTAAACCTAACCCTAAACCAAACCCTCACCCTCACCTTCACCCTCACATTCCGTCTAAACCTAACACTAACCCTAAGCCTGACCCTAACCCTCACCCTCACCCTCACCCTAACACTAACCCTTACCCAACCCTTATCCTCACCCTAACCCTAACCCTAACCCTCACACTGACCCTAAACCTAACACTCACCCTAAACCTAACCCTAACCCTAACCCTCACCCTAACCCTTACCCTCATACTAACACTAACCCTAACCCTAAACCTAACACTCACACTCAACCTAAACCTCACACTATAACTAAACCTACCCCACACCTAACCCTAACCCTAATCCCAAACCTAAACTTTACCCTCACCCTAAGCCTAACCCTAATCCTCACCCTCACCCTAGCCCTCACCTTAACCCTAATCCAAACCCTAACTCTCACCCTAACCCTAACATTCAACCTAACCCTAACCCTCAACCTAAACCTTACCCTAACCCTAACCCTAGCATTAACTCTAACCTTCACCATAACACTCATCCTAACCCTAAACCTAACCATCCCCCTCACCCTAAACGTCAACCTAACGCTAACCCTCACCCTCACCTTAAGACTCGCACTGAGCCTAACCCTGACCCGAACCCTAACCCTAACACTCTCCCTCTTCCTCATGCTCACCCTCCCACTAACCCTAACCCTAACACTAATCCTAACCCTAAACCTCAGCCTCACCCTTACCCTAACCCTAACCCTAACCATACCCTACCCCTCAGACTAAACATAACACTCACCCTAAACCTAACCCTACCCCTCAGGCTAACCCTCACCCTAACCCTAACCCTAACCCTAATTCTCACCCTATCCCCAACCCTAATCCGAACCCTCAACCTCACCCTAGCCTTCACCCTAATTCTAACCCTATTCCTAACCCGAACCCGAACCCGAACCCTCATCCTAAACATCATCCTAACCCTAACCCCAACCCTCATCATAACCCTAACCCTCACCCTAAATCTCACCCTCACCCTAAACCTCAACCTAACCCTAAAACTAACCCTTACCTAACCGAAACCCTCACCCTCACCCTCACCCTAACCCTGACCCTCACCCTAGCCCTCACGCTAACCTTAACATTAACCCTAACCCTCAACCTCACCCTCACCCTCAGCCTAACCCTAACCCTAAACCTAATCTTAAACCTAACTCTCACCTTCACCCTAACCCTAACCCTAACACTAACCTTAAACCTCACAGTAACCCTCACCCTAACCGTAAACCTAACCTTAAGCCTAACCCTCACTGTAACCCTCACCCAAACCTAACCCTAAACCTCTACCTCACCCTAACCTTATTCCTAACCGAAACCCTCACAGTAACCCTAAACCTCATCAAAAGCATAACCCTACCCCACAACCTCACCCTCATCCTACCCCTACCACTAACCCTCACGCTTAGCCTCACACTAACCCTAACCATAACCCTCACCCTATCCCAAACCGTCACCCTCACCCTCACCCTCACCCTCAGTCTAACCCTAACACTAACCCTAATCCTAACCCTAAACCTCTACCTCACCCTAAACTTATTCCTAACCCGAACCCTCACAGTAACCCTAAACCTCACCAAAAGCATAACCCTACGCCACAACCTCACCCTCATCCTACCCCTACCACTAACCCTCACGCTTAGCCTCACACTGACCCTAACCATAACCCTCACCCTATCCCAAACCCTCACCCTCACACTCACCCTCAGTCTAACCCTAACACTAACCCTAATCCTAACCCTAACCCTCACCCTCACCCTAATTCTAACCCTAATCCAACCCTAACCCTCACTCTAACTCTAACCCTCACCCAAGCCTAACCCTGACCCTCAACCTCAATCTAACCCTAACATTAACCCTAACTCTCACCCTAATCCTTACCTTCACCCTAACCCTTACCCTCACCCTAACCCTAACCCTAACCCAAACCCTCACCCTAACCCTAAAACTAACCCTAACCCTCACTCTAAACGTAACCCTAATCTTCACACTCACCCTAACCCTCACCGTCACCCTTACCTTCACCCTAACCCTAACCCTCACCCACACCCTAACCCTCACTCTCACCCTGACCCTCACCCTCACGCTAAACATCACAATAAACATAACCGTCACCCTAACCCCAACCGTAAGCCTCACCCTAAACCTAACCCTCAACTTCACCCTCACACTCACTCACAGCCTAATCCTAACCCTAAACCTAACCCTCACCCTAACCCTAAACGTAACCCTAACCCTCACCCTAACCCTAAGCTACACCCTAACCCTAACCCTAACCCTATACATTACCCTAACCCTAACCTTCACACTAACCCTAAACCTATCCCTAACCCTAAACCTCACCCTCAACCTCATCCAGAGCGTAACCCTAAACTTAACACTAATCCTAAACCTAACTTTCACTCTCACCCTAACCCTCACCCTACCCCTAACCTAACGTTAACCCTAACCCTCAACCTAACCCTAACCCTAAACCTAAACCTCCCACTCACCCTAACCCTCATCCTAACCCTTATCCTCACCCTCACCCTAATCTTAACGCTAATCCTTCCCCACACCCTAACCGTCATCCTCACCTGAACCGTCACCCTCTCCCTAACCCTCACGCTTACCCTAAACCTCACCCTCACCGTAACCCTCACCGTAACCCTCACCCTAACCCTAACCCTAACCCTAACCCTAACCCTCACCCTAGCACACACCCTAACCCTAACCCTAACCCTAACCGTCACGCTCACCCTCAACCTCACCCTCAGCCTAACCCTAACCCTAACCGTAATCCTAACCCTAACCCTGACCCTAACCCTCACCCTCACCCTAACCCTAACCCTAACCCTAACCCTAACCCTCACCCTGACCCTAACACTCAACATCACACTAATCCTCACCCTAACCCTTACTCTAACCCTAACCCTAACCCAAACCCTCACCCTCACCCTAACCCTAACCCTAACCCTAAACCTCCCACTCACCCTAACCCTCATCTTAACTCTTATCCTCAAATTCACCCGAAACCTCACATTAACCCTAACCCTCACCCTAACCCTAAGCCTAACCCTCACCCTCACCCTCATTCTCACCCTCAGCCGAACCCTAACCCTAACCCTTATCCTAAACGTAACCCTAAACCTCACCCTCAAGCTTACCCTAAACCTAATCCTCAGCCTCACGCTCACCCTAAACCTCAGCCTCAACCTCACCCTCACCCTATCCTTAACCCTAACCCTAACCCTCACACTAACCCTCACCCTAAACCTAAGCCTCACCCTAAACTTAACCCTAACCCTCACCCTCACACTGACCCTAACCCTAACCCTAAACCTCACCCTCAAACTAACCCTCACCCTAACCCTTACCCACACATTAACCCTAACCCTAACCCTAACCCTAAGCCTCTGACTAAACCTAACCCTCACCCTATCCCTAAACTTTCCCCTCAGCCTAACCCTCACCATAACCCTAACCCTAACCCTAATTCTCACTCGATCCCTAACCCTAAACCTAACCCTCACTCTCCCCCTAGCCCTCAACCTAACTCTAACTGTAACCCTAATCCACACCCTCACGCTCACCCTCAACCTAACCCTCACCCTCATCCTTAACATAACCCTACCCCTATCCCTCACCCTAACCCTAACACTAACACTAACCCTAATCCTAACCCTCACTGTAACCCTCACCCTGAGCCTAACTCTAACTCTAATTCTAATCCTAACCCTATCCCTCACTCTCACCCTCATCCTAACCCTAACCCTCACTCTAAAGCTAACCCTCACCCTAAACCTAACCCTAACCCTAAACCTCACCCTAACACTCACGCTAACCCTAAACCTCTCTCTCACCTTAACCTTAACCCTAACCCTAACCCTTTCCCTCACCCTAATCCTAACCCAAACCCTGACCCTAACCCTCACACTAAAACTAACCCTCCCCCTAACCCTAACCGTCACCCTAACCGTCACCCTAACCCTCAGCCTAACCATTACCCTAACCCTAACACTCAACCTCACCCTATCCCTCACCCTAACCGTTAACCTCAGCTTCACCCTAACCCTCACACTAACCCTAACCCTCAGGCTAACCCTATCCCTATCAAGCATCCTCACTCTCACCCTCAACCTCAGCCTAACACTCAGAGTAACCCTAACCCTAACCCTAACCCTAAATCTCACCCTACACCTCACCCTTACCCTAACACTTACCCTAACCCTCAACCTCACCCTAACTCTCATCCCAACACTTATCCTCACCCTAACCCTCACCCTAACCCTAACAGTAACCCTAACCCTCACCCTAACCCTCACAATAACCCTAAGCCTAATAATAACCCTAACCGTAACCTTAACCCTAAACCTAACTGTAATTCTCAGACTAAACCTAAACCTGATCCTAACCCTAACGCTACCGCTGAGCCTAATCCTCAACCTAACCCTAAACCTAACCCTAATTCTCACCCTACCATAACCATAACACTAACCCTCACACTCACCCTAGCCCTCACCCTAAATCTATCCCTAACCCTAACAATCACCCGAACCCTCACCCGAACCCTCACCAGAACCCTCATCCTAACAATTACTTTAACCCTAACTCTCAAAGTAACCCTAACTGTAAACCTACACCTAACCCTAAACCTCCCCCTCTCTTTCCCACTCACCCACAGCTTAACCCTAAACCTAATCCTAATCCTAACCCTAACCCTCACTCCCACCCTCACTCTATACCTAACACTAACCGTAATCCTCACCCTCACCCTCCCCCTCCCCCTCTTTCTAATCCTAACAATAAGCCCAACTCTAACACTAACCCTAACCCTAACCCTAACCCTCACACTAACCCTAAACCTCTCCCTAACCATAAACCTACTCATCACCCTAAACCTCATCCTAACCCTAACCCTAACCCTAACCCTCATCCTCACCCTAACCCTAACCCTAACCCTAACACTAACCCTTACCCTAAACCAAACCCTCATCCTCACCCTCAGCTTCACCCTCTGTCAAACCCTACACCCTAAACCTAATCCTAACCCTCAGCCTCACCCTCACTCTAACCCTAACCCTAACCCTAAACCTAAGCCTCACCCTAACCCTAACCCTAACCCTCACCCTGACACTCACCCAACACTAACCCTAACCCTAACCCTCACCCTAACCCCAATGCTAACCCTAAACCTCATCCTCACCCTAACCCTCAACCTAACACTTACCCTCAACCTAACCATAACCCTAACCCTAACCCTAACCCTCAGACTAAACCTATCCCTCACCCTTACACTCACCGTCACACACACACTAATCCTAACCCTAACAATAACCCTAACCCTCACCCGCACCCTAAACCTCACCCTAACCCTTACCCTCACCCTAACCCTAACCCTAACCCTCACCCTCAACCTAACATTAACCTAACCCTAAAACTAACCCTCCCCCTCCCCCTCCCATTCACCCTCAGCCTAACCCTAACCCTAATTCTAATCCTAACCCTAACGCTCACACTCAGCCTCACCCTAAACCTAACCCTAACCACAAAACTCACCCTCACCCACACGCTCACCCAAACCCTAACCCTAAACCTAACACCAACACCCTCACCCTAAACCTCACCCAAACCCTAACCCTCTACTTAACCCACACACTAATCCTAACCCTAACACTAACCCTAACCCTCACCCTCACCTTAACTCTGAGCCAGAGCCTTACCCTCACCCTCACCCTAATCATTAACCTAACCCTAACCCTAACACTAACCCTAAACCTCACACACACCCAAACCCTAACCCTAACCATAACCCTCCCTTCAAACTCACCCTCAACCTCAGCCTAACCCTAAACCTAACCCTAATCCTAACCCTAACCCTAACTCTCACCCTCACCCTAAACATAACCTTAACCCTAATCCTCCCCCTCCCTTTCCCCCTCTCTCACCCCCTCACCCTAATCCTAACAATAACCCTAACCCTAACCCTAACCCTCACCCTTACCCTAACCCTAAATCTAACCCTAACCTTCACCCTCACCCTCAGCCTAACCCTAAACCTAATCCTAAACTTAACCCTAACCCTAATCCTCACCTTAAACCTAATGCTAACCCTAACCCTCACCCTCACCCTAGCCCTCACCCTAACCCTAACCCTAACCATAACCCTAAACCTAACAGTCACCCTCACCCTAAAACTCACCCTAAAACTTACCTTCACCCTAACCCTGACCCTAACCCTCAACCTCACCTTAACCGTCACCCTAACCCTTACCCTCACCCTAACCCTAACAGTAACCCTAATCCTAACCCTAACCCTCAAACTAACCCTAAACCTCACCCTAAACATAACCCTACCCCTTACCCTAAGCCTAACCCTAATCCTAATCCTAAGCCTCACTCTCACCCTCACCCTTATAGTAACCCTAAACCTAATCCTCCCCACTCCTCCCCCTACCCCTCACACTAACACTAACAATAACCCTAACCCTAAACCTAACACTAACGATAACCCTAACCCTAAACATCATCCTCAACCTAACCCTCACCCTAACCGTTACCATCACCCTAACCCTCACCCTAACCCTAACCCTATCACCCTAAAACTCACCCTCACCATAACCCTAACCCTCACCCTCACCCTAACCTCACCCTAAGCAGAACCCTACCCCTCACCCTAAACCTCATCCTAACCCTAACCCTAACCCTCATCCTCACCATAACCCTAACCATAACCCTAACCCTAACCCTAAACCTAACACTAATGATAACCCTAACCCTAAACATCATCCTCAACCTAACCCTCACCCTAACCGTTACCATCACCCTAACCCTCACCCTAACCCTAACCCTATCACCCTAAAACTCACCCTCACCATAACCCTAACCCTCACCCTCACCCTAACCTCACCCTAAGCAGAACCCTACCCCTCACCCTAAACCTCATCCTAACCCTAACCCTAACCCTCATCCTCACCAAAACCCTAACCATAACCCTAACCCTCAACCTAACCCAAACCCTAACCCTCACCCTCAACCTCATCCTCAGTCTAACCCTAACCCTAACCTTAATCTGAACCCTAACCCTAACACCACCCTCACCGTAACTCTAACCCTAACCCAAACCTAACACTCACCCTAAATCTAACCCTCACCCAGACGTAACCCTCACCCTCACCCTAACCCTAAACCTCACCCTAAACCTAACCCTCACTCAAACCCTAACATTAACCCTCACCCTCACCCTAACCCTCTGCTTAACCCTAACACTCACCCTAACTCTAACCCTCATCCTAAACTTCAACCTAACCCTTACCCTCACACTAACCCTAACCCTAACCCTTACACGAATCCTAAACCTAACCCTAACCCTCACCCTCACCCTGACACTAAACCTAATCCTACACCTCACCCTAACCCTAATGCTAACCCTAACCCTCACCCTAACTCTAAACCTCCCCTAACCCTTACCATAACCCTAACCTTCAGACTAAACCTAACCCTCACCCTCACCCTAACCCTACCTCTCAGCCTAATCCTCACCCTAACCCTAACCCTAACCCTAATTCTCACCCTATCCTTAACCCTCACCCTAACACTCACTGTCACCCACACACTAATTGTAACCCTTACACTAACCCTGACCCTTACACTCAGGCTAACCCTAACCCTCAAACTATACTTAACCCTAACCATCAAACTAACCCTAACACTAATCCTAACACTAATCCTCCCCCTCACACTCACCCTCACCCTCAGCCTAATCCTAACCCTAATACTAATCCGTACCCTAACCCTCACCGTCAGCCTCACCTTAAAACTAACCCGAACCCTAAAACTCACCCTCACCCTCACCCTAACACAAACCCTAGCCCTAACCCTAACACTCAATAACACCCTCACCCTAAACCTCACCCTAAACCCAAGCCTCACCCTCACCCACACACTAATCCTAACACTGAGCTAACACTAACCCTTCCCCTCACCCTAAACCTCACCCTAACCCTAACCTAACACTCACCCTCAGCCTAACCCTGACCCTAACCCTCTCCTTAACTCTCTTAACTCTCATCTTAACTCTAACCCTAACCCAACACTCTCAACCTAATTCTAACCCTCACCCTAATCCTCACATTAACCCTCACTCTCACCCTAACCCCCAACCTCACCCTAACCCTAACACTAACCCTGACCCCCACCCTCACCCTAACCCTCACCCTAACCCTAAACCTAACCCTAAACCTCACCCTCACTGTCACCGTGACTCTAACCCTAACCCAACCCTAACATTCACCGTAACACTAACCCTCACCCTAATCCTCACACTAACCCTCACGCTCACCCTAACCCTGACCCTCACCCTCACCCTAACCCTAACACTAACGCTAATCCCCACCGTCACCCTCACCCTCACCCTAAACCTAAACCTAAACCTAAACCTCACCCTCACCCTCTCCGTCACTCTCACCGTCAGGCTAAACCTAACCCTAACAATAACCCTAACCCTAATCCTAACCCTAACCCTCACCCTAACCCTAAACCTCACACTAACCCTAACCCTCACCCTCACCCTAACCCTTACCCTAACAGTAACGCTAACATTAAAGCTAACCCTCACCCTAAACCTAACCCTGTCCTTAACCCAAACCCTCACCCTAACCCACACCCTGTCTATAACCATAACCCTCCCCCTCACACTAAACCACAACCTAACCCTAACCATAACCCTAATCCTATACCTAACCCTCACCCTCACCCTTACCCTAAACCTCAGCCTCAACCTCAACCTATCCCTAACCCTAACCCTAACCCTCAAACTAACCCTAACCCTCACCCTAATGCTAACCTTAAACCTCACCCTCAACCTCACCCTAACACTATCCCTAACCCTCACCGTAACCCTCATATTAACCCTAATGCTAACCCTAACCCTCTCCCTCACCCTTACCCTCACCATGACCCTTACCCTCTCCCTAACCCTAACCCTAAACCAAACCCTAACCCTAACCCTCAGACTAAACCTAAACCTCAACCTAACCCTAACCCTATCCCTCAGCCTATCCCTCACCCTGAACCTAACCCTAATCTTAATATTCACCCTACCATTAACCCTCACCTAACCCTCACCCTCACCCACACACTAATCCTAACCCTAACCCTAACCCTAACCCTCACGCTCACCCCAACCCTCAACATAACCCTTTCCCTCACCCTAACCCTAACCCTAACCATACACTGAACCTAACCCTCACCCTAACCCTAACCGTACCCCTCAACCTAACCCTAACCCTAAACCTAACCCTAACCCTCACACTAACCATAACCCTCACCCTAACCATGACCCTACCCCTCACCCTAACCCTCATTCTAACCCTAATCCTAACCCTAACACTCATCCTCACAATAACCTTAAACCTAACCCTAACCCTGACCCTAACCCTCACCTTCATCCTAATTCTCACCCTAACCCTTAACCTCACCCTAACCCTAACCCTAACCCTAAACCTCACACAAACCCTAACCCTAACCCTAAAACTAACCCTCACCCTCACACTCACACTCACCCTCAAACTCAGCTTTAACCTAACCCTAACCCTAATCTTAACCCTAACCCTCACCCTAACCCTAACCCTAAACTTCACCCTAACCCCCACCCTAACACTCGTGCTAACCCTAACCCTCACTCTCACCCTAAACTTAACCGTAACCCTTACCCTAATCCTAAACTTAACCCTAACCCTAACCCTCACACTAAGCCTAACTCTCCCCCTAACCCTAACCCTAACCCTAACAGTCATCCTAACCCTCAACCTAACCCTTACCCTAACCCTAACTCTCAACCTCAACCAATCGCTCACCCTAAACCTTAACCTCAACTTCACCCTTACACTCACACTAACCCTAACCCTCACCCTAACCCTAACCCTATCCCGCACCCTCACCCTCGCCCTCAACTTCAGCCTCACACTCACAGTAACCCTAACCCTAATCCTAAACCTAAATCTCACCCTAAACCTCACCCTAACACTAATCCTAACCCTAACCCTTACGCTCAACCTCAACCTAACCCTAACCCTAACCCTCACCCTAACACTCACCATAACCCTAACGATAACCCTAGCCCCCACCCGCACCAAAACCCTCACCCTAACCCTTATCCTCACGCAAACCCTAATTTTAACCCAAATCCTAACCCTCACCCTAACCTTCACCGTCATTCTAACCCTAACCCTATTCCTAAACCTCACACAAAAGCTAACCCTAACCCTCACCCTCACCCTCACCCTCACCCTCACCCTCAGCTTTACCCCAAACCTAATCCTAATCCTAACCCTAACCCTCAACCTAACCCTAACCCTAACCTTCACCCTTACCCTCACCCTAACTTTCACGCTAACCATAAACCTCACTCTCACCCTAACCTTAAACCTAACCCTTACCCTCACCCTAATCCTAACCCTAACTCTAACCTTATCCCTCACACTAAACCTAACCCTCCCCCTAACTCTAACTGTAACCCTAACCGTCACCCTATCCCTCAACGTAACCCTTACACTAATCCTACCCCTCAAGGTCACCCTATCCCTCACCCTAACCCGTAACCTCACCTTCACACTAACCCTAAACTAACCCTAATCCTCACCCTAACCCTAACCCTATCCCTCACCCTCACCGTCACCCTCAACTTCAGCCTAACCCTCACAATAACCCTAACCCTAACCCTAAATCTCACCCTACACCTCACCCTAACCCTAACCCTAACGCTCTACCTTACCCTAACCCTAACCCTAACACTAACCTTAAACCTAACAATAAACTAACCTAAAACCTCACCCTCAACCTCAACCACACGCTAACACTCAGCCTCACCCTAGCCCTCACCCTAACCCTAACCCTCACCCTCAACCTAAGCCTAACACTAACCCTAACCCTAATCCTAAACCTTACCCTCACCCCCACCCTAACCCTAACCCTAACCCTCACCCTCACCCTAACCCTAACCCTAACACTTAACCTAAACCCCACTCTAACCCTAACCGTTGCCCTAAACCTATCCCTAACCCTCAACCTCAACCTAACGCTAACCCTAACCCTAACCCTGAACCTAACCCTCACCCTAACCCTAACCGGCACCCTAACCCTCACCCTATCCCTTATCCTCACCCGCAACCTAACTTTAACCCAAATCCTAACCCTCACCCTATCCCTCACCCTCACTCTAACCCTCACCCTATCCCTTAACCTCAGCCTCGTCCTATCCGTAACTATCACCCTAAACCTCACACTAAACCTAACTCACATGCTAACTCTAACCCTATGCCTCACTCTAACCCTCACCCTAACCCTAACTCTAATCCTAACCCTAACCCTCACCCTCACCCTAACCCTCACCGTCATCCTAACCCTCACCCTAACACTAACCCTCACCCACACCCTAACCCTTACCCTTACCTGAAACCTCACCCTCACCCTAACAATCACCCTCACCCTAAACATCACCCTAAACCCAACCCTAACCCTAGCCCTCACCATAACCCTAACCCTAACCCTTACCTAAAGAAGACCGTCACCCTCCCCTCACACTAACCCTAACCCGAAGCCTAACCTTCACCCCCACCCTCACCCTCACCCTAACCCTAACGCTAACCCACACAATAACCCTAAACCTAACCCTCACCCTAATCCTAACCCTCACCTTCAACCTCACCCTAATCCTAACCCTAACCCTAACACTTACTTAACGGAAAACCTCACCCTCCCCTCATCTTTACCCTTACCCTCAGCTTAACCCTAACCCTCACCCTCAACCTAACCCTCACACTAGCGATCAAGCTAAACCTATCCCTCACTCTCACCTTAACCTTCACCCTAACCCTTACCCTCACCCTAATCCTAACACTAACGCTAACCCTAATGCTTACACTAAACCTGACCTTCACATTCACCCTAACCCTTACCCTAGCCCCAACCCTCACCCTAAACCTCACCCTCACCGTAACACTCACCCTAACAATCACGCTAACCCTAACCCTCACTCTCAACCTAACCTTCCCCACCCTTACCCTCACCCTAATCCTAACTCTAACCCTAACCCTCACCCTAAACCTAACCCTAATCCTAACCCTAAAGCTCACCCTTATCCTCAAACTAACCCTAACCCTAACCCTCACCCTAACCCTCAACCTAACCCTTACACTCACCCTCACCCTAACTCTCACACTAACCCTAACCCTGACCCTAACACTCACTCTCACCATAACCCTTACCCTCACCCTAAGCCTAACTATAAACCTAACTCCAACCCACACACTAACCCTAACCCTCACCTTAACCCTAACCCTACCCCTCACCCTAAACCTCATCCTAAACCTAACCCTAACCCTAACCATCACCCTAACCCCAAACCTAACCCTAAACCTCATGCTAACCCTACCCCTCAACATCACCCTCAACCTCAACCTAACCCTAACCCTAATCCTGACCCTAACCCTCACCATCACCCTCACCCTCACCCTAACCCTAAACCTAACACTAACCCTCACCCAAACCCTAAACATCACCTTATACCTAACCCTAACCCTCACTCTCACCTTCACCCTAACCCTAACCCTAAATCTAATCCTCACCTTAACCCGCACTCAAACCCTTACCTAACCGAAATCCTCACCTTCACCCTCACGCTCACCCTAATCTGCACCCTCACCCTAGCTCTCACCCTACCCCTAACCCTAAGCTTCACCCTTACTATCACCCTCAACCTAAGCATATCCCTAACCCTAACCGTCACCATAACCCTCAACGCTAGCCTAAACATCACCCTCACCCTCACCCTATCCCTCACAATAACCCCAACCCTCTCCCTAACTGTAACTCTAAAGCTCATCCTCACCCTCACTCTCAGCCAAACCCCAAAGCTAACCCTAATCCTATCCCTAAACCTCCTCCTCACACTTACCCTCTCCCTCACCCTCATGCAAGCCCTCATTCTAAGCATAACCCTCAACCTCACCCTCACGCTCACCAAAACCCTGACACTCACCCTAACCCTAACCCCAACCCTAACCCTAAATCTAACCCTCACCCTAACCCTAAACCTAACCCTCACCCTCCGTCTTACCCTAAACCAAACAATAACCCTAAACCTAACGCTAACCCTAACCCTCACCCTCACCCTAACCCTTACCCTAACCTTTACCCTCACGCTAACCACAACCCTAAACCTTACCTAACGGACACCCTCACCTTCCCTTCACCCTAACCTTAACCCTAACCATAACCATCATCCTCACCCTCACCCTCACCCTAACCCTAACCCTCACCCTAACCCCATCCCTCTCCATAACCCTAACCCTAACACTAACCCTAAGCTTCACCCTCACCCTAGGCCTCACCCTAACCCTAATCCTAACCCTAAATCTCATCCTAACCCTAACATTCACCCTCACCCTTACCCTCACCCTCAACCTAACCCTCTCCCTCACCCTAACCCTAAACCTCACAGTCACACTAAGTCTCACCCTAACCCTTATACTTACCCTCACCCTAACCCTCACACTAACCCTAACCTACACACTAACCCTAACCCTAACTCTCACCCTCACTCTCACCCTCACCCTCAGCCTAATACTAACATTAACCTTAATCCTAACCCCAACCCTCACCCTCATTCTAACCCTAAACCTAACCCTAAACCTCACCCTCACCCTCACCCTCACCCTCAACCTCACCTTCACACTAACCCTCACCCTCACCCTCATCCTCACCCTAACCCTAACCCTAACACTCACCCTAACCCTAACCCTCACCCTAACCTTAACCCTAACCGTCACTCTCACCCTCATCCCAACCATTACACTCACCTCACCCTCACCCTAAACCTCACCCTTACCCTTACCCTAACCCTAACCCTTACTCTCACCCTAACCCTAACGCTAATCCTAACCTTCACACTAAACCTAAACATCACCCTAATCCTCAACCTCACCCTAACCCTAATGCTATCCCTAACCCTCACCCTGGAACTAACCCTCACCATAACCCTTACCCTCACCTAAACCTAACCCTCACCCTCACCCTAACCCTCACCCTAACCCTAACGCTACCCTCACCCTAACCCTCACCCTCATCCTAAACATCACCCTAACACTAACTCACACTCTAACCCTAAACCTAACCCTAACCCTAACCCTAACCCTAACCCTAATCCTAAAACTCACCCTAACCCTCACCCTCACACTGATCCTCACCCTCACCTTAGCCCTCACCCTAACCCTCACCCTAATCGTTATCCTCACCCTAAACCTAAACTTAACCCTAATACTAACCCACACACTAACACTATCCCTCCCCCTAACCCTGACCTTATCCCTCACTCTAACCCTCACACTAACCCTCACCCTCAACGTGACCCTAGCCCTAACCCTCACCAGAACCTTAAGCCTCACCCATAACATAACACTCAACCTAACCCTAAGCCTCACCCACACCCTAACCCTCACCCTCACCCTCACCCTCACCCTAAACCTGACCCTCACCCTAAACATCAACCTAACGCTAACCCTCACCCTAACCCTAACCCTCACCCTCACCCTAAACCAAACCCTAACCCTAATCCTAAACCTTACCCTCACCCTCACCCTAACCCTAACCCTAAACCTCAACCTCACCCTCACCCTAACCCTAACCCTAACCCTAAACCTAAATCTCACCCTAACCCTAACCCTCGCCTTAACCCTAACCCTAACCCTCAACCTCAACCTAACGCTAACCCTAACCCTAACCCTAACCCTGACCCTAACCCTCACCCTAACCCTTATCCTCACCCTAAAACTAACTGTAACCCAAATCCTAACCCTCACCCTAACCCTTATCCTCAGCCTCGTCCCATCGCTAAACCTCACCCAAACCCTCACACTAAACCTAACCCGAACCCTAACCCGAGCCCTACCCCTCACCCTAACCCTCACCTTAAAAATAACCCTAACCCTAACCCTCACCCTCACCCTAACCCTGACAGTCATCCTAACCCTCACCTTAACCCTAACCCTCACACACACCCTAAACCTCACCCTTACCCGAAACCTCACCCTTACCCTAACATTTACTCTCACCCTAAACATCACACTAAACCTAACCCCAAAACCTAGCCCTCACTCTCACCGTAACCTTCACCCTAACCCTTACACTCACCCTAATCCTAACTCTAACCCTAACCCTAACCCTCACACTAAACCTGACCCTCACCCTCACCCTAACACTAACCCTAACGCTAACCCACACAATAACACTAAACATAACCTTCACCCTAACCCTCACCTTCACTCTCACCCTAACCCTAACCCTAACCCTAACCCTTACCTAACGGAAACCCTCACCCTCCCCTCATCCTTACCCTTACCCTCACCCTAACCCTAAACCTCACCTTCACCCTAACCCTCACCCTAACAATCACGCTAAACCTAACCCTCACTCTCACCGTAACCTTCACCCTAACCCTTACACTCACCCTAATCCTAACTCTAACCCTAACCCTAACCCTCTCACTAAACCTGAACCTAACCCTAACCCTAACCCTAACCCTAATCCTCACCCTCACCATAAACCTCACCCTAAAACTCACCCTCACCCTAACCCTCACCCTAACACTCACGCTAACCCTAACCTTCATTCTCAACCTAACCTTCCCCCTAACCCTTACCCTCACCCTCACCCTAACCCTAACATTAAACCTAACCCTCAAACTAACCCTCACACTAAAACTAACCCTAACCCTATCCCTCACCCTAAACCTAACCCTAACCCTTACCCTCACCCTAATCCTAACCCTAACCCTAACTCTTACCCTCACCCTAATCCTAACCCTAACCCTAACCCTTACCCTAACCCTCAACCTCACCCTTACCCTCACCATCACCCTTACACTCAACCTCAGCCTAAACCTCACACTAACCCTAAACCTAACCATAACCCTCACCCTAACCCTGACAATAGATGTAACTCTAACCCTAACCCTAACCCTCAGACTAAACCTAACCCTCACCTTAACCCTCACACTAACCCTAATGCTAAACCTCACCCTCACCTTATCCCTAATCCTAATCCTTACCCTCTCCCACACCCTAACCCTCACCCTCACCCGAACAGTCACCCTAACCCTAACCCTCAAGCTGAACCTAAACCTCACCATCACCCGAACCCTCACCCTAACCCTCACCTTAACATTTACCGTCACCCTAATCCTCACGTCACCCTAATCCTCAACTTAACCCTAACCTTAAAACTTACCCTAACCCTAACCCTCACCCTCACCCTCACCTTCACCTTCAACCTAAACCTCACCCTCAGCCTAGCCCTCACCCTAACCCTAACCCTACCTTCACCCTCACCCTAAACCTCACCCTCAGCCTAACCATAAGCCTAATACTAATCCTAATACTAACCCTGACCCTCACTCTCATCTCACCCTCACCATAACCCTAACCCTCACCCTCACCCTAAACCTAACCCTAACCCTCACCCTAAACCTAACCGTACCCCTCACCCTTACCCTAACACTAAACCTAACCCTAACCCTCACCCTCACACTAACCCTAACTCTCACCCTAACCATGACCCTACCCCTCATCCTAACACTCATCCTAACCTTAACCCAAACCCTAACCCTCATCCTCACCCTAACCTTAACCCTAACCCTAACCTTGACCCTAACCCAAACCCTCTCCCTCAACCTCATCCTCACCCCAGTCTAACCCTAAACCTAACCCTAATGCTAACACTAAAGCTCACCCTCACACTCACCCTAAACCTAACCCTAATCCGAACGCTAACCCTCATCCTCACCCTCACCCTCACCCTCACCCTAACCCTAACAATAACCCTAACCCTAAACCTAACTCTAAACCTAACCCTAATCCTAACCCTTACCCTAACACTTACCCTAACCCTAACCTAACCCTAACCTTAACACCATTCCTAACCCTAACCCTCACACTAACCCTAACCCTCACCCTAATCCTCACCGTCAACCTAACCCTCACCCTAACCCTAACACTCACACACACCCTAACCCTCACCCTTACCCAAAACCTCACCCTCATCCTAAACCTCACCCTCACCCTAAACCTCACCCTAACCCTCTCTCTCAACCTAACCTTCTCCCTAACCCTTACCCTCACCCTAATGCTAACCCTAACCCTAACCCTAACCCTCATCCTAATTCTCACTCTAACCCTAACCTTAACACTAACCTAACCAAAACCCTCACCCTCAACCTCAACCACACACTAACATTCACCCTCACACTCACCCTAGCCCTCACCCTAACCCTAACCCTAACCCTAAACCTCACCCTCACCTTCACACTCAGTCTCACCCTCAGCCTAACCCTAACCCTAACTCTAACCATAACCCTCACCCTCACCCTAACCCTAACCCTAACACTAACCCTAACCCTCACCCTCACACTCACTCTAACCCTATCACTCACCCTCACCCTAACTCTAACACTCAACCTCACACACGGCATATTCGTAACCCTAACCCTATCCCTAAACCTCACCTTCACCCTAACCCTCACCCTAACACTTACTCTCACCCTAACACTAACCCTATTCCTAAACCTCACACAAACGCTAACCCTAACCCTAACCCTATCACTATCCCTCACCCTCACCCTCAGCTTTACCCTAACCCTGATCCTAATCCTAATCCTAACCCTCACCCTAACCCTAACCCTAATCCTCACCCTAAACCTCACCCTAACACTCACGCTAACCCTAACCCTCACTCTCACCCTAGCCTTAACCCTAAACCTTGCCCTCACCCTAATGCTATCCCTAAACCTAACCCTAACCCTCCCACTAAACCTAACCCTCCCCCTCCCCCTAACCCTAACCCTAACTCTAACCGTCATCCTAACCCTCAAACTAACAGTTACCCCAACCCTAACACTCAACCTCACCCTATCCCTCACCCTAACCCTTAACCTCATCTTCACCCTAACCATCACACTAACTCTAACCCTCACCCTAACCCTATCCCTATCCCATACCCTCACCCTCACCCTCAACCTCAGCCTAACCCTCACAATAACCCTAAACCTAACCCTAAATCTCACCCTACAACTCACCCTAACCCTAACCCTAACCATAACCCTCACCCTCAAACTCACCCTCAGCCTAACACTTACCCTCAACCTAACCCTCACCCTAACCCTGATCCTAACAATAACCCTCACAATAGACCTAAACCTAACCCAAACCTAACCCTTAGACTAAACCTAATCCTCAACATAACCCTCACCCGAATACTCACCTTATCCTAATCCTAACCCTTACCCTCTCCTACACCCTAACACTCACCCTCACCAGAACAGTCACGCTCACCTTGACACTCACGCTCACACCCTAATCCTCACCCTCACCTGAACCCTCACCCTAACCCTAACCCTAACCCTCACCTTAACACTTACCATCACCCTAATCCTCACCTCACCCTCACCCTCACACTCGCCCTAACCCTCATACTAACCCTAACCCTCATCCTAACCATGACGCTACCCCTCACCCTAACACTCATCCTAAACCTAACCGTAACCCTAACCCTCATCCTCACCCTAACCTTAACCCTAACCCTAACCCTCACCCTAACCCAAACCCTCACCCTCACCCTCACCCTCATGCCCAGTCTAACCCTAAACCTCTCCCTCACGGTCACCCTCACCCTAAGCCTAACACTAACCCTAACGCTAACCATCACCCTCACCTTCACCCTCACCCTAAACCTAACCCTAACAATAACCCTAAACCTAACACTAACCCTTACTCTAACCCTAACCCTAACCCTAACACCATTGCTATCCCTAACTCTCACTCTAACCCTTACTCTCACCCTAACACTAACCCTATTTCTAAACCTCACACAAAAGCTAACCCTAACCCCAACCCTATCCCTACCCCTCACCCTCAACCTCACCCTCACCCTCACCCTCAGCTTTACCCTAACCCTAATTCTAATCCTAACCCTAACCCTCACCCTAACCCTAAACCTAACCCTCACCCTAACACTCACCCTAACACTCACGCTAACCCTAACCCTCATTCTTACCCTAACCTTAACCCTAACCCTTACCCTCACCCTAATCCTATAACTAACCCTAATCCTCCCACTAAACCTAACCTTCCCCCTCCCCCTAACCCTAAACCTAACACTAACCGTCACCCTAACCCTCAACCTAACCGTTACCCCAACCCTAACACTCAACCTCACCCTATCCCTCACCCTAACCCTTAACCTCACCTTCACCCTAACCATCACACTAACCCTAGTCCTCACCCTAACCCTATCTCTATCCTGCATCCTCACCCTCACCCTCAACCTAAGCCTAACCCTCACAATTACCCTAACCCTAACCCTAACCCTAAATCTCACCAGACAACTCACCCTAACCCTAACCCTCAAACTCACCCTAACACTTAACCTCAACCTAACCCTCACCCTAACCCTAACACTAACCCTAACCCTCACAATATCCCTAAGCTTAAACCTAACCCTCAACCTAAACGTCACCCTAACCCAAACCCTAACTGTAACCCTCAACCTAACCCTAATCCTAAACCTAAACCTCAACCTCACCCTCACCCTAACCCCACCCTAACACTAAACCTCACTCTCACCCTCACACGAACCCTCACCCTCACCCTAACACTAACGGAAACCCTAACCCTAACCCTAACGCTAACCCTCACCCTAACCCTCCCCCTCCACCTCCCCCTCACCCTAACTCTAACCCTAACATTAAACCTAACCCTAATCCTAAACCTCACCCTAGCCCTCACCCTCACCCTGATCCTCACACTCACCCTAGCCCTCACCCTAACCCTCACCCTAATCTTTATCCTCACCCTAACCCTAACCTTAACGCTAATCCTAACCCACACACTAACACTTACCCTCACCCTAACCCTGACCTTATCCCTCACCCTAACCCTCACACTAACCCTCACCCTCAAACTCACCCTAGCCTTAACCCTCACCATAACCCTAAGCCTCACCCACACCCTAAGCCTCAACCTAAACTTAAGCCTCACCCACACCCTAACACACACCCTCACCCGAAACCGAACCCTCACCCTAAACCTGACCCTCACCCTAAACATCAACCTATTGCTAACCCTCACCTTAACCCTAACCCTAGCCCTCACACTCAACCTCAGCCTCACCTTAAGCCTAACCCTAAACCTAATCCTAACCCTAACCATAACCCTAACCCTAAACCTAAACCTCACCCTAACCCTAAACTTCGCCCTAACCCTAAACCTAACCCTCAACCTCAACCTAACCCTAACCCTAACCCTAACCCTAACCCTGACCCTAACCCTCACCCTAACCCTAACGGTAACCCTAACCCTCACCTGCACCCTAACCCTCACCCTAACCCTTATCTTCACCTTAACCCTAACTATAACCCAAATCCTAACCCTCACCCTAACCCTCAGCCTCACCCTAACTATCACCCTAACCCTTACTCTCAGCCTCGTCCTATCCCTAACCCTCACCCAAACCCTCACACAAAACCTAAGCCTCACCCTAACCCTAACCCTACCCCTCACCCTAACCCTCACCATAACCCTAACCCTAAACCTCACCCTCACCCTAACCCTCACCGTCATCCTAACCCTCACCCTAACCCTAACCCTCACACACTCCCTAACCCTCATTCTTACCCAAAACCTCACCCTCACCCTAACAATCACCCTAACCCTAAACATCACCCTAACCCTAACCCTAACCCTTGCCCGCACCCTAACCCTAAACCTAACCCTTACCTAAAGGAGACCATCACTCTCCCCTCACCCTAACCCTCACCCTAACTGAAAACCTCATCCTCACCCTCACCCCCAGTCTAACCCTAACCCTAACCTTAATTCTAACCCTAAACCTCACCCTCACCCTCACCCTAAGCTGAACCCTAACCCTAACGCTAACCATCACCCTCACTCTCACCCTCACCCTCACCCTAACCCTAAAAATAACCCTAACCCTAACCCTAAACCTAACCCTAACACTTACCCTAACCCTAACCCTAACCCTAACCCTAACACCATTCCTAAACCTAACTTTCACCCTAACCCTCACCCTCACCCTAATCCTCACCCCCATCCTAATTCTCACTCTAACCCTAACCTTAACCCTAACCTAACCAAAACCCCCACCCTCAACTTCAACCACACACTAACACTCACCCTCACCCTAGCCCTCACCCTAGCCCTAACCCTAACCCTAAACCTCACCCTCACATTCACACTCATTCTCACCCTCAGCCTAACCCTAACCCTAACTCTAACCCTAAACCTCACCCTCACGCTAACCCTAACACTAACCCTAACCCTCACCCTCACCCTAACTCTAAAACTCAAACTCACACACTCCATAATCCTAAACCTAACCCTATTCCTAAACCTCACCTTCACCCTAACCCTCACCCTAAACCTTACTCTCACCATAACACGAACATTATTCCTAAGCCTCACACAAACGCTTACCCTAACCCTAAACCTATCCCTATCGCTCACCCTCACCTTCACCCTCAACCTCAGCTTTATCCTAACCCTGAATCTAATCCTAACCCTAACCCTCACCCTAACCCTAACCCTAACCCTCACCCTAAACCTCACCCTAACACTCACGCTAACCCTAACCCTCACTCTCACCCTAACCTTAACCCTAACCCTTACCCTCACCCTAATCCTATACCTAACCCTAACCCTAACCCTCCCACTAAACCTAACCCCTCTCCCCCTAACCCTAACCCTAACCCTAACCCTAAACCTCACCCTCACCTTCACATTCATTCTCACCCTCAGCCTAAACCTAACCCTAACTCTAACCCTAAACCTCACCCACACCCTAACCTTAATACTAACCCTAACCCTCACCCTCACCCTACTCTAACCCTAGCCCTCACCCTCACCCTAACTCTAAAACTCAAACTCACACACACCATAATCCTAAACCTAACCCTATCCCTAAACCTCACCTTCACCCTAACCCTCACCCTAAACCTTACTCTCACCCTAACACTAACTCTATTCCTAAGACTCACACAAACGCTAACCCTAACCCTAAACCTATCCCTATCGCTCACCCTCACC
Organism: Dipodomys spectabilis; assembly: GCF_019054845.1. Classification (NCBI taxonomy): domain Eukaryota; kingdom Metazoa; phylum Chordata; class Mammalia; order Rodentia; family Heteromyidae; genus Dipodomys; species Dipodomys spectabilis. The sequence goes on along the minus strand of NW_024871021.1, from coordinate 2,543,987 downwards.
CTCACCCTCATCTTTACCCTAACCCTGAATCTAATCCAAACCCTAACCCTCACCCTAACGCTAACCCTAACACTCACCCTAACACTCACGCTTACCCTAAACCTCACTCTCACCGTAACCTTAACCCTAAACTTTACCCTCACCCTAATCCTATCCCTAACCCTAACCCTCCCAATAAACCTAACCGTCCCCCTCCCCCTAACCCTAACCATCACCCTAACCCTTAACCTAACCGTTACCCCAACCCTAACACTCAACCTCACCCTATCCCTCACCCTAAACTTTAACCTCATCTTCACCCTAACCATCACACTAACTCTAACCCTCACCCTAACCCTATCCCGCACCCGCACCCTCACCCTCAACCTCAACCTCAGCCTAACCCTCACAATAACCCTAACCCTAAACCTAAACCTAAATCTCACCTACAACTCACCCTAACTCTAACCCTAACCCTAACCTCAACCTCACACTAACACTCACCGTAACACTTACCCTCAACCTAAAACTCACCCTAAACCTAACACTAACACTAACCCTCACACTAACACTCACAATAACCCTAAGCCTAAACCTAACACTCAACCTAAATGTCACCCTAACCCAAAACTTAACCATAAACCTCAACCTAACCCTAATCCTAAACCTAACCCTCAACCTCACCCTAAACCTCACCCTCACCCTAACCCTCACCATAAACCTAAACCTCACCCTCACCCTCACCCTAATCCTTACTCTCACCCTAAACCTAACCCTCACCCTAACCCTAACACTAACCCTAACCCTAACCCTCAGCCTAAACCTAACGGTCACCCTAACCTTAACCCTACCCCCACCCTAACCCTCATCCTAAACCTAAACCTAACCCTCACACTAACCCTAACACTACCCGTCACACTAACCCTCACCCTAACACTAACCCTCACACTAAAGCTAAACCTCACCCTCACCCTCACCATCACTCTCACCCTCAGCCTAAACCTAACCCTAACACTAACCCTCACCCTAACACTAACCCTTACCCTAAACCTCACCATAACCCTAACCGTATCCCAAACACTTACCATCACCGTAATCCTCACCATAACCCTAACCCTCACCCAAACATTACGCCTCACCCTCACCCGAAACCTCACCCTCACCCAAACATTACGCCTCACCCTAAACATCACCCTAACCCTAACACACACCCTAACCCTAACCCCAACCCTCAGCCTAACCCTAACACTCACCCTAATCCTCACCCTAACCCAAACATTAACGCTAACATTAACCCTAACCCTAACGCTAACCCTAACCCTCACCTTCACCTTAATCCTCACCCTAACCCTTACCCTCACCCTAACCATAACCCTACGCGTTACCTATCGGAAACCCTCACACTCCTCTCACCCTAACCCTCACCCTAACCCTCACCCTTACCCTAGCCCTCACTCTAACCCTTACCATCACCCTAACACTAACCCTCACACTAAACCTAAACCTCACCCTCACCCTAACCCTCACCTCACCCAAGCCCTCACCCTCACCCTAGCCTTCACCCTAACTCTAACCCTAACCCTAATCCTCACCCTAACCATAACCCTCACCCTCACCCTAACCCTCACGCTCACCCTAACACTCACCCTAACCCTAATCCTAAACCTCACGGTCACACTTACTCTCAACCTCAGCCTAATACTAACAATAGCCGTAATCTTAACCCTAACCCTAACCCTCACCCTAACCCTTACCCTCTCCCTAAACATAATCCTAACCCTAACCTATCGGCAACCCTCACCCTCCCCTCACCCTAACACTAAAGCTAAACCTCACCCTCACCCTCACCATCACTCTCACCCTCAGCCTAAACCTAACCCTAACAATAACTCTAACCCTAACCCTAAACCTAAACCTAACCCTCACTCTAACCCTAACCCTTACCCTAATCCTAACCCTAAGGCTCATCCTAAACCTAACCCTACCCTACCCCTCACCCTCAACTAACCCTAACCCAAACCCAAAACTTACCCTCACGCTAACCCTCACCATAACACTTACGCTAACCCTAACACTCATTCTCACCCTAACCCTCAACCGAACCCTTACCTTCACCCTAACCCTAAACCTAACCATCACACAACCTTACCCTCACTCTAATCCTAAGCCTACACCTCACCCTAATCCTAACCCTATCCTTAACCCTCATCCTAACCCTAAGCCTAACCTTATTCCTCACCCTCACCCTAGCCCTCACCCTAACCCTAACCCTAAATCTAAATCTCTCCCTAACCCTACACCTCACACTAAACCTAATCCTCAACCTCACCCTAACCCAGAACCTAACGCTTATCCTCACCCTACCCTAACCCTAACCCTAACCCTCACCCTAACCCTAAGCCTATAGCTCACACTAATCCTAACCCTAACGCTAACCCTCACCCTAACCCTAAGCCTAAGCCTAAGCCTCACGCTCACCCTAGCCCTCACCCTAACACTAATCCTCACCCTAACCCTCACCCTAACACTAAACCTCAACCTAACCCTAAACCTCAACCTAACCCTAACCCTCACCTTAACCCTAACCCTTACCCTAACTGTAACGCTAACATTAACCCTAGATCTCACCATAAACCTAACCCTACACTTAACCCTTAACCTCACCCTAACCAACACCCTAACCATAACCCTAATCCTCCTCCACACCCTAAACCTCAACCTAACCCTAACCCTAACCCTAATCCTAAACCTAACCCTCACCCTCACCCTAACCCTAACCCTAAGCCTCACCCTGACCCCCAGGCTAAACCTCAGCCTCCCCCTCAACCTAATCCTAACCCGAAACCTAATCCTCAAACTAACCCTAACCCTCACCCTAATGCTATCCATAACCCTCACACTCACCTCAACCCTCACCCTAACACTTACCCTCTCCCTAACCCTAACCCTAACCCAAACCCTAACCCTAACCCTCAGAATAAACCTAACACACACCCTAACCCTAACCCTATCTCTCAGCCTAACCCTCACCCTGACCCTAACCCTAATTTAATATTCACCCTAATTAATCCTAAACCTAACCCTCACCCTCACCCTCACCCTAGCCCTAACCATAACCCTAACCCTCACCCTCAACTTCACCCTAACCCTAAACCTCAGCCTCACCCTCACCCTAAACCTTACCCTCACCCTAACCCGAACCCGAACCCTAACACTCCCACTAAACCTAACCCTCACCCTAACACTAAACGTACCAATCACCCTAATCCTAACATTAACCCTAACCCTAACTCTCACACTAACCCTACCCCTCACCCTAAACATGACACTACCCCTCACCCTAACCCTCATCCTAACCCTAACCCTAACCCTAACCCACATCCTCATCCTAAACCTAAGCCTAAACCTAAAAGTAATCCTAACCCTAACCCTCACCCTCACCCTAACCCTCACCCACAATCTAAACCTAACATTAACCCTAATCCTAACCCTAACCCTCACCCTCACCCGAACCCTAACCCTCAACCTAATGCTAATCCTAAACCTCACCCTCACCCTCAGCCTAACCCTAACCCTAACAATAACCCTAATCCTAACCCTAAACCTAATCCTAACCCTAAAGCTTACCCTAACGCTAACCCTAACCCTAACCCTAACACCATTCCTAACCCTAACCCTCACCCCAACCCTAACCCTCATCCTAATTCTCACCCTAACCCTAACCCTAACCCTAAACCTAACGTAACCTAATTCCTCACCCTCAACCTCAACCAAACACTAAAACTCACCCTCACCTTAGCACTCACCCTAACACTAACCATAACCCTAAAACTCACCCTCACCTTCACCCTCACTCTCACCATCAGCCTAACCCTAAACTTAACCTAACCCTCACGCTCACCCTAACCCTCACCATCATCCTAAACCTCACCCTACCCTAACCCTCACCCACACAATAACCCTCACCCTTACACGAAACCTCACTCTAATCCTAACCCTCACCCTCACCCTAAACATCACCCTAAACCTAACCCTAACCCTAGCCCTTACTCTAACCCTAACACTAACCCTTACCTAAAGGAAAACATCACCCTCCCCTCACCCTAACCCTAACCGTAAACCTCAACCTCACCCTCACACTAACCGTCACCCTCACCCTCACCCTCAACCTAACCCTAAACCTAACACTCACCCTAACCCTAACCCTCACCATAACCCTAAACCTAACCCTCACCCACACCCTCACCCCAACCCTAACCCTCAACCTCACCCTCACCCTAAACCTCACCCTCACCCTAATCCTCACCCTAACTGTGACCCTCATCCTAACTCTAACACTAATCCTAACATTCACAATAAACCTATCTCTTACCCTAATCCTCAACCTATCCCTAGCCCTAACCCTAACCCTCAACCTCACCCTAGCCCTCACCCTAACCCTAACCCTAACCCTCACCGTGACCCTCACAATAAAACTCACGCTAACCCTAACCCTCACTGTCAACCTAACCTCACCCTAACCCTTACCATCACCCTAATTCTAACCCTAACCCTAACACACACACTAAACCTAACCCTCACCCTAACCCTAACCCTAACACTTACCTAAAGGAAAGCTTCACCCTCCCCTCACCCTCAACCTATCCCTAACCCTAACGATAACATACACAATAACCCTAAACATAACCCTCACCCTAACCCTAAACCTCACCTTCACCCTCACCCTAATCCTAATCCTCACCCTAACACTTACCTAACGGAAACCCTCGCCCTCCCCTCAACCTAACCCTTACCCTCACCCTAACTCTAACTCTCACCCTCACCTTAACCCTCACTCTAACAATCACGCTAACCCTAAACCTCACTCTAAACTTAACCTTCACCCTAACCCTTAACCTCACCCTAATCCTAACCCTAACCCTAACCCTTACACTAAACCTAACCCTCACCCTAACCCTAACCCTAAACCTCACCCTAACCATAAACCTAACCCTAACCCTAACACTCACCCTCATCCTAAACCTCACCCTAAACCTCACCCTCACCCTATCCCTCATTCTAACAATCACGCTAACCCTAAACCTCACTGTCAATCTAACCATCCCCCTAACCCTTACCCTAACCCTAATCCTAAATTTAACCCAACCCTCATCCTAACAATAACCCTAACCCTAACCCTCACTAGAACCCTAAACCTAACACTCACCCTAACCATCAACCTAACCCTAACCCTAATCCTAACCCTCACCCTCACCATAAACCTCACCCTAACCCTAAACCTCACGCTGACCCTAAACCACACCTTAAGCCTAACCCTAAACCTAACACTCACCCTCACCCTAACCCTCACCCTTACACTTACCTTCACCCTAATCCTCAACCTAACTCTAACCCTAACCCTAACCCTCACCCTAACCCTCACCCTAACCCTCACACTAACCCTCACACTAACCCTCACACTAACACTTACCCTCACCCTAAACCTAACCCTAACCCTAACTCTCATGCTCATCCTAACCCTCACCCTAAGCGTATCCCTACCCCTCACCCTAACACTCATCCTAAAACTAACCCTAACTTAACCCTCACGCTAACCCTAACCCTCACCCTAAACCAAAGCCTCACCCTCACCCTCATCCTCACCCTCAGTCTAACCCTAACCCTAACCCTAATCCTAACCCTAACCCTAACCCTAATCCTAAACCTAACCCTCACCCTCACCCTAACTCTAACCCTTACCCAACCTTAACCCTCACCCTAACTTTAATCCTCACCAAACCCTAAACCTCACTCTCACACTAACCGTAACAATAACCCTAACCCTAATCCTCACCCTCACCCTAACCTTAAACCTAACCCTAACCCTCATCCTAAACCTAAGGCTAATACTAAACCTCACCTTCACCCTAAACCTCACCCTAACCCTTACATTCAACCTAACCATAACCTTAACCCTAACCCTAACAGTCACACTAATCCTAATCCTAAGCCTAACCCTAAACCTAAACTTCACCCTAGCCCTCACCCAAACCCTAACCCTACCACTCACCCTACACCTAAACCTAACGCTAAACCTAACCTTAACCCTCACACTAACCCTAAACCTCACCCTAACCCTAACGCTAACTCTCACCCTAACCCTTACCCTCACCCTAACCCTAACCTTAACCCTAACCCTAACCCTCAGTCTAAACCTAACACTCACCCTAAACCTAACCCTACCCCTCAGACTAACCCTCACCCTAACACTTAGGCTAACCCTAACCCTCACTCTCACCCTAACCCTGAGCCTAATCCTTACTCTCACCCTAAACCTCACCCTAAACCTCACCCTCACCCTCACCTCAGCCTAACCCTAACCCTAACCCTAATCCTAATCCTAAAGCTCACCCTCACCCTCACACTAACCCTAACCCTAACCCTCAACCTAAACCTAAGCCTCACACTAACCCTAAACCTAACCCTTACCCTAAGTCTCACCCTAACTGAAATGCTAACCCTAAACCTCACCATCACCCTAACCCTCACCCTAACACTTACCCTCACCTTAACAATAACCTTAACTCTAACCATCATCCTCAGACTAAACCTAACCCTCACCCTAACCCTAAGCATACCCCTCAGCCTAACACTCATCCTAACCCTAAACCTAACCCTAATTCTCACCCTTCCCTAACCGGAAATCTAACCCTCACCTGTACCCTAGCCCTCACCCTAACTCTAACCCTAACCCTAACCCTCACCCGAACTCTCACCCTAACCCTAACCCTCAAACGCACCATAAACATCACCCTAACCCTAACCCTCAACTGAACCCTAAACCTAACCCTCACACTAACCCTAACCCTCACCCTAAACATAACCCTACCCCTCACCCTAACACTCACCTTAACCCTAACCCTAAACATAACCATAACCATAACCCTCACCCTATCCCTAACTCTAACTCTAACCCTCAACCTAACCCAAATCCTCACCCTCACCTTCACCCTCAGTCTAACTCTAACCGTAATCCTAAACCTAACCCTAACCCTAACCCTACTCGTAAACCTAATCTTCACCCTCACCCTCACCTTAACTCGAACCCTTGCCCAACCCTAACCCTCACCCTAACTCTAAACCTCACCGAACCCTCACCCTCACACTCACACTCACCCTAATCCTAACCCTAATCCTCACACTGACGCTAACCCTAAACCTAACCCTAAACCTCACCCAAACCCTAAGGCTAATCCTAACCCACACCCTCATGCTAAACCTCACCCTAACCCTCAGCCTCACCCTCACTCTCACCATAACCCGAACCCTAACCCTAACACTCACCCTAACCCTAAGCCTCACCCTAACCCTAACCCTAAACCTCACCCTCACCCATACCCTAACCCTATCCTTAACCCTAACCCTCACCCTAAGGCTCACCATAACCAAAATGATAACCCTAACCCTCACCCTCAACCTAACCCTCACCCTAACCATAAAACTAACCCTAGCCCTCACACTAACCTTAACCTTCACCCTAAACATAAACCTACCACTCCCCCTAACCCTCACCCTAACCCTAACCATAAACCTAACCATAAACCTAGCCAAAACACTCACTCTAACCCTCACACAAACTCTCACACGAAACCTAAACCTCACCCTACACCTAACCCTACCCCTCATCCTACCCCGCACCCTAACCCTAACCCTAACCCTCACCTTCACCCTAACCCTCACCGTCATCCTAACCCTCACCCTAACCCTAACCCTCACATACACACCCTAACCCTCATCCTTACCCGAAACCTCACCCTCACTCTAACAATCACCCTCACCCTAAACATCACCCTAGCCCTAACCCAAACCCTAGCCTTCACCCTAAGGCTAACCCTAACCCTTACCTAAAGGAGACCATCACCATACCCTCACCCTAACCCTAACCCTAACCTTAAACCTCACCCTCACCCTCACCCTCACCCTAACCCTAACCCTATAGCTAACCCACTCAATAACCCAAAACCTAACCCTCACCCCAAACCTAACCCTCACCTTCACCCTCACCCTAATCCTAACCCTAACCCTAACCCTTACCTAACGGAAACCCTCACCCTCCCCTCATCCTTACCCTTACCCTCACCCTAACCCTCACTCTCACCCTCACCCTAACCCTCACCCTAACAATCACGCCAAACCTAACCTTCACTCTCACCCTAATCTTCACCCTAACCCTTACCCTCACCCTAATCCCAACCCTAAACCTATCCCTAACCCTTACACTAAACCTGACCCTCACCCTAAACCTACCCCTAACCCCAACCCTAACCCTCACCCTAATCCTCAACCTAACCCTAGCCCTAACCCTAACTCTCAACCTCACCCTAACCCTCACCCTAACCCTTACACTCACCCTCAGCCTAACCCTCACACAAACTATAACCCTCACTCTAACCCTAACCATAACCCTCAGCCTCAGCCTCAGCCTCAGCCTAACACTTACCCTCAACCTAACCCTCACCCTAACCCTAACCCTAACCCTCACAATAGACCTAAATCTAACCCTCACAATAGACCTAAACCTAACCCAAACCTAACCCTCAGACTAAACCTAAACCTCAACATAACCCTCACCCTAATAATCAACTTATCCCTAATCCTAAACCTTACCCTCTCTCACACCCCAACCCTCACCCTCACCCGAACAGTCACCCTCACCCTAACCCTCACGCTCACCCTAAACCTCACCCTCACCCTAACCCTAAACCTAACCCTAACCTTAAAACTTACCGTCACCCTAATCCTCATGCCACCCTAATCCTCAACTTAACCCTAACCTTAAAACTTACTCTAACTCTAACCCTCACCCTCACCCTCACCTTCATCTTCACCCTAAACCTCACCCTAAGCCTAGCCCTCACCCTAACCCTAACCGTAACCCTACCCTCACCCTCACCCTCAACCTCACTCTCAGCCTAACCATAAGCCTAACCCTAATCCTAACCCTAATCCTAACACTAACCCTGACCCTCATCCTCACCATAATCCTAAACCTCACCCTCACACTCGCCCTAACCCTCAGCCTCACCCTCACCCTAACACTAACCCTAACCCTAACCCTAAACCTCACACTAACCCTAACCGTCACCCTAAACATGACCCTAACCCTCACCCTAACACTCATCCTAACACTAAACATAACCCTAACCCTCATCCTCACCCTAACCTTAACCATAACCCTAACCCTCACCCTAACTCAAACCCTCACCCTCACCCTCACCCTCACCCAAGTCTAACCCTAAACCTAACCCTAAGGCTTACCCTAAACCTCACCCTCACCCTCACATTAAGCCTAACCCTAACCCTAACGCTAAACATCACCCTCACCCTCACCCTCACCCTAAGCCTAACCCTAACCCTAACGCTAACCATCACCGTAACGCTCACCCTCACCCTAACCCTAACAATAACCCTAACACTAACCCTAAACCTAAACCTAACCCTAACCCTAATCCTCACCCTCACCCTAGCCATAACTCTAATGCTAACCCACACAATAACCCTAAACCTAACCCTCACCCTAACCATTAACCCTCACCTTCACCCTCACCCTAATCCTAACCCTAACCCTTACCTAACGGAAACCCTCACCCTCCCCTCATCCTTACTCTAATCTCACCCTAACCCTAAACCTCACCCTCACCCTAACCCTCACCCTAACAATCACGATAAACCTAACCCTCACTCTCACACTAACCTTCACCCTAAAACTTACACTCACCCTAATCTTAATCCTAACCCTAACCCTAACCCTCACACTAAACCTGACCCTCACCCTAACCCTTACCCTAACCCTAACCCTCACCCTCACCATAAACCTCACACTCACCCTAACATTCACCCTAACACTCACGCTAACCCTAATCCTCACTCTCAACCTAACCTTCCCCCTAAACCTTACCCTCACTCTACCCCTAGCACTAACATTAATCCTAACCCTCAAGCTAACACTAACCCTAAACCTAACCCTAACCCTATCCATCACCATAGCCCTCACCCTAACCCTAAACCTAATCCTTACCCTCACCCTAATCCTAACCCTAACACTAACCCTCACTCTACCCCTACCACTACCCCTAACCCTAACCATCTCCCTAATCCTCAACCAAACCCTAACCCTAACCCTAACCCTCAACCTCACCCTAACCTTCACCCTAACCCTTACACTCAGCCTCAGCCTAAACCTCATACTAACCCTAACCCTCACCCTAACCCTAACCCTAAACCTCACCCTCAGCCTATCACTTACCCTCAACCTAATACTTCAACCTAACCCTAACCCTAACCATAACCCTCACCCTAACCCTCACAATAGACCTAATCCTAATCCTAACCCTAACCCTCAGACTAAACCTAACCCTCACCCTAAACCTAACGCTAAACCTCACCCTCACATAATCCCTAATACTAAACCTTACCTTCTCCCACACACTAACCCTAAACCTCACCCTCACTGTAACACTCACCCTAACCCTAACACTAACCCTCACCTTAACACTTACTGTCACCCTAACCCTCACCCTAAGCCTAACCGTACCCCTCAACCTAACCCTAACACTAACCCTAAACCTAACCCTCACACTAATCCTAACTCTCACCCTAACCATGACCCTACCCTTCACCCTAACACTCATCCTAACCCTAACCATAACCCTAACCCTCATCCTCACCCTATCCTTAACCCTAATCCTAACCGTCACCCTAACCCAAACCCTCACCTGCACCCTCAACCTCACCCCGTTTAACCATAACCCTAACCCTAATGCTAACCCTAAACTTCACCCTCACGCGCACCCTAACCCTAACCCTAACACCATTCCTAACCCTAACACTCACCCTAACCCTCACCCTCACCCTAACCCTCACCCTCATCCTAATTCTCACTCTAACCCTAACCCTAACCCTAACCCTAACCTAACCTAAACCCTCAGCCTCAAACTCAACCACACACTAACACTCACCCTCAACCTAGCCCTCACCCTAACCCTAACCCTAACCCTAACCCTAAACCTCACCCTCAACTTCACACTCACTCTCACCATCAGCCTAACCCTAACCTTAACTCTAACCCTAACCCTCACCCTCATCCTAAGCCTAACACTAACCCTAACCCTCACCCTCACCCTCACTATAACCCTAACCCTAACCCTCACACTAACTGTAACACTCAACCTCACACACACCATAATCCTAAACCTAACCCTATCCCTAAACCTCACCTTCACCCTAACCCTCACCCTAACCCTTACTCTCACCCTAACACTAAACCTATTCCTAAACTTACCCTCACCCTAATTCTATCCCTAACCCTAACCCTAACCCTCCCACTAAACCTAACCCTCCCCCTCCCCCTAACCCTAACCCTAACCCTAACCATCACCCTACCCCTCAACCTATCTGTTACCCCAACCCTAACACTCAACCTCACCCTATCCCTCACCCTAAACTTAACCTCACCTTCACCCTAACCATCACACTAAACCTAACCCTCACCCTAACCCTATCCCTATCCTGCACCCTCACCCTCACCCTCAACCTCAGCCTAACTCTCACAATAACCCTAATCCTAACCCTAACGCTAACAATCACCCTTACCCTCCCCCTCCCCATCACCCTAACCCTAACCCTAAGATTAACCCTCTAAACCTAAAACTCACCTTAGCCCTCACCCTCACCCTGATCCTCACCCTCACCTTAGCCCTCACCCTAAACCTCACCCTAATCGTTATCCTCACCCTAAACCTAAACTTAACGCTAATCCTAACCCACACACTAACACTAACCCTCATCCTAACCCTGGCCTTATCCCTCACCCTAACCCTCACACTAACCCTCCCCCTCAACCTCACCCTAGCCCTAACCCTCACCATAACCCTAAGCCTCACCCACACCCTAACAATCAACCTAACCCTAAGCCTCACCCACACCCTAACCCTCACCCTCACCTGAACCCGAACCCTAATCTTAAACCTGACCCTCACCCTAAATATCAACCTAACACTAACCCTCACCCTAACCCCAACGCTAACCCTAACCCTCACCCTCACCCTAAGCCGAACCCTAACCCTAATCCTCAAACTTACCCTCACCCTCACCCTAACCCTAACCCTAACCCTCACCCTCACCCACACCCTAACCCTAACCCTAAACCTAAACCTCACCCTAAACCTAATCCTCGCCCTGAGCCTAACCCTAACCCTCAACCTCACCCTAACGCTAACCCTAACCCTAACCCTCACCCTAACCCTAACGGTAACCCTAACTCTCACCCACACCCTAACCCTCACCCAACCCTTATCCTCACCCTAACCCTAACTTTAACCCAAATCCTAACCCTCACCCTAACCCTTAAACTCAGCCTCCTCCTATCCCTAACCATCACCCAAACCCTCACACTAAACCTAACCCTCACCCTAACCCTAACCCTACCCCTCACTATAACCCTCACCCTAAGCCTAACCTTAACCCTAACCCTCACCCTCACCCTAACCCTCACTGTCATCCTAACCCTCACCCTAACCCTAACCCTCACACACACCCTAAACCTCATCCTTACCCGAAACCTCACCCTCACACTAACAATCACCCTAACCCTAAAAATCACCCTAAACCTAACCCGAACCCTAGCCCTCACCCTAACCATAACCCTAACCGTAACACTCACCCTCCCCCTAACCATAACCTTAACGCTAACCCACACAATAACCCTATACATAACCTTCACCCTAAACCTCACCTTGACCCTCACCCTAATCCTTACCCTAAACCTAACCCTTACGTAACGGAAATCCTCACCCTCCCCTCATCCTTACCCTTACCCTCAACCTAACCCTAACCCTCACCCTCACCCTAACCCTCAACCTAACAATCACACTAAACCTAACCCTCACTCTCACTGTAACCTTCATATTAACCCTTACACTCACCCTAATCCTAACTCTAACCCTAACCCTAACCCTCACATTATACCTGATCTACACCCTAACCTTAACCCTAAACCTAAACCTAACCCTAATCCTCACCCTCACCATAAACCTCACCCTAAAACTCACCCTCACACTAACCCTCATCCTAACACTCACGCTAACCCTAACCCTCACTCTCAACCTAACCTCCCCCTAACCATTACCCTCCCCCTAACCATTACCCTCAACCTTACCCTAACCCTAATATTAAACCTAACCCTCACCCTAAACCTCAACCTAACCCTTACACTCACGCTCACCCTAACCCTCACAATAGACCTAACTCTAACCCTAACCCTAACCCTCAGACTAAACCTAACCCTCACCCTAATCCTCACACTAACCCTAACGCTAAACCTCACCCTCACGTTATCCCTAATCCTAACCCTTACCCTCTACAACAAACTAACCCTCAACCTCACAAGAACAGTCACCATAATCCTAACATTCACGCTGACCCTAAACCTCACCCTAACCCGAACACTCACCCTAACCCTAACCCTAACCCTCACCTTAACACTTACCATCACCCTAATCCTCACATCACCCTAATCCTCAACTTAACTCTAACCTTAAAACTTACCCTAACCCTAACCCTCACCCTCACCCTCACCTTCACCTTCACCCTAAACCTCACCCTCAGCCTAGCCCTCACCCTAACCCTAACCCTAACCCTACCCTCACCCTCACCCTCAACCTCACACTCAGCCTAAACATAAGCCTAACCCTAATGATAACACTAACCCTGCCTGACCCTCACCTTCACCCTCACCATAACCCTAACCCTCACCCTCACCCTCGCTCTAAACCTCAGCCTCACCCTCACCCTCACCGTAACCCTAACCCTAACCCTATCCCTCACCTTAAACCTAAACGAACCCCTCACCCTAACCGTAACACTAACCCTAATCCTAACCCTAACCCTCACACTAACACTAACCCTCAGCCTAACCATGACCCTACCCCTCAGCCTAACACTCATCCTAACCCTAACCATAATCCTAACCCTCATCCTCACCCTAACCTTAATCCTATCCCTCACCCTAACCCAAACCCTCACCCTCACCCCCGCCCTCACCCCCTGTCTAACCCTAACCCTAACCCTAATGCTAACCCTAAACCTCACCCTCACCCTAACTCTAACCCTAACCCTAACGCTCACCCTCATCCTCAACCTCACCCTCACCCTCACCCTAACCCTAACATTAAGCCTAACCCTAACCCTAACCCTAAACCTAACCCTAACCCTTACCCTACCCCTAACCATAACACTAACACTAACACCATTCCTAACCCAAACCCTCACACTAAACCTCACCCTCACCCTAAACCTCACCCTAAAACTTACCCTCAGCCTCATCCTATCCCTAACCCTCACCCAATCCCTAACACTAAACCTAACCCTCACCCAAACCCTAATCCTACCATTCACCCTGACACTCACCGTAAACCTAACCCTAACCCTAATCCTCAACCTCACCCTAACCCTCACCGTCATCCTAACCCTCACCCTAACCCTAACCCTCACACACACCCTAACGCTCACCCTTACCCTAAACCTCACCCTCACCCTAAACATCACCCTAACCCTAACCCTAGCCATCATCATAACCCTAACCCTAACCCTTACCTAAAGGAGACCATCACCCTCTCCTCACCCTAACCCTAACCCTAACCCTTACCCTCACCCTCACGTTGACACTCACACTCATCATAACCCTAACCCAAACCCACATAATAACCCTAAACCTAACCCTCACCCTAAACCTAACCTCACCTTCACCTCACCCTAATCCTAACCCTAACCCTAACCCTTACCTAACGGTAACCCTCACCCGCCCCTCATCCTTACCCTTACCTTCACCTTAACCCTAACCGTCACCCTCACCCTAACCCTCACAATAACCTTCACGCTAACCTTAACCCTCACTCTCAACCTAATCTCCCCCCTAACCTTTACCCTCACCCTAAGCCTAACCCTAACCCTAATCCTCACACTCATCCTAACCCTAATCCTCAACCTAACCCTAACCCTAACTCTAACCCTCAACCTAACCTAAACCTCACCCTAACCCTTACACTCACCCTAAGCCTAACCCTTACAATAAATCTAACCCTCACCCTAACTCTAAATCTAACCCTCACCCTCAGCCTAACACTTACCCTCAACCTAACCCTCACCATAACCCTAACCCTAACCATAACCCTCACCCTAACCCTAACAATAGACCTAACCCTAACCCTAACCCTCAACCTAACGCTCACCCTAACCTTAATCCTGACCCTAACACTCACTCTCACAATAACCCTTACCCTCACCCTAACCCTAACTCTAAACCTAAACCTAATCCATACACTAACACTAACCCTCACCCTAACCCTAACCCTACCCCTCACCCTAAACCTCATCCTAAACCTAACCCTAACACTAACCTTCACCCTAACCCAAACCTGACCCTAAACCACACGCAAACCCTAACCCTCACCCTCAACCTCACCCTCAACCTAACCCTAACGATAACCCTAATCCTAATCCTAACCCTCATCCTCACCCTCACCCTAACCCTAAACCAAACCCTAACCCTCACCCCCACCCTAAACCTAACCCTAACGCTAACCCACACAATAACCCTAAACCTAACCCTCACCCTAACCCTAACCCTCACCATCACCATCACCCTAATCCTAACCCTAACCCTAACCCTTACCTAACGGAAACCCTCACCCTCCCCTCATCCTTACCCTTACCCTCACCCTAACCCTAACGCTCACCCTCACCCTAACCCTCACCCTAACAATCGCGCTAAACCTAACCCTCATTCTCACACTAACCTTCACCCTAACCCTTAGCCTCACCCTAATCCTAACCCTAACCCTAACGCTTACACTAAACCTGACCCTCACCCTAAACCTAACCCTCACCCTAAACCTCACCCTAAATTTCACCCTAACCTAACCCTCACCCTAACAATCACGCTAACACTAACCCTCACTCTCAACCTAATCCTAACCTTCACCCTCACCCTAAACCTCACCCTAAACCTTAACCTCACCTTAACAATAATCCTAACCCTAACCCTAACCCTCATTCTAACCCTCACGCTAAACCTAACGGTCACCCTAACCCTAACCCTACCCCTCACCCTAAACCTCATCGTAACCCTAAACCTAACCCTCACACTAACCCTAACACTATCCATCACACTAAACCTCACCCTAACACTAACCCTAACCCTAAACCTCACCCTAACCCTAACCGTATCCCAAACACTCACTGTCACCATAATCCTCACCCTAACCCTAACCCTCACCCAAACATTACGCCTCACCCTCACCCGAACCCTCACTTTCACCCTAACACTCACCCTCACCCTAAACATCACCCTATCCCTAACCCACAACCTAACCCTACCCCTAACACTCACCCTAACCCTCAACCTAACACAAACATTAACGCTAACATTAACCCTAACCCTAACGCTAACCCTAACCCTCATCCTCAACTTAATCATCACCCTAAACCTTACCTTCACCCTAACTATAACCCTAAGCGTTACCTATCGGAAACCCTCGCCCTCCCCTCACCCTAACCCTCACCCTAACCCTCACCCTCACCCTAGCCCTCACTCTAACCCTTACCCTCACCCTAACACTAACCCTCACATTAAACCTAACCCTCACCCTCACCCTAACCCTCAACTCACCCAAGCCCTCACCCTAACACTAACCCTCACCCTAAACCTAACCCTAACCCAAACCCTCACCCTAGCCCTCACCCTAACCCTAACCCTAACCCTAATCCTCATCCTAACCCTAACCCTAAACCTCACGGTCACACTAACTCTCTCCCTAACCCTTAAACTCACCCTCACCCTAACCCTCACACCAACCCTGTACTACACCCGAACCTTAACCCTAACCCTCACCCTCACCCTCACCCTCATCCTCAGCCTAATACTAACAATAACCGTAACCTAACCCTAAACCTAACCCTCACCCTAACCCTTACCCTCACCCTAACTATAACCCTAACCATTACCTATCGGAAACCCTCACCCTCCCCTCACCCTAACACTAACCCTAACCCTCACTCTCACTCTCACCCTCACACTAACCCTCACCCTCACCCTAGTCCTCACTCTAACCCTTACCCTCACCCTAACCCTAACCCTCACACTAAAGCTAAACCTCACCCTCACCCTCACCATCACTCTCACACTCAGCCTAAACCTAACCCTAACAATAACCCTAACCCTAACCCTAACCCTATACCTAACCCTCACTCTAACCCTAACCCTTACCCTAATCCTAACCCTAACCCTCATCCTAACCCTAACCCTAACCCTCACCCTCAACTAACCCTAATCCAAATCCTAAACCTAACCCTCACTCTAACCCTCACCCTAACACTCATGCTAACTCTAACCCTCATTCTCACCCTAAACGTCAACCTAACCCTTACCCTCACCCTAACCCTAAACCTAACCATCACACAAAACGTTACCCTCACCCTAACACTAAGCCTACACCTCACCCTAATCATAACCCTAACCTTAACCCTCACCCTAACCATAAGCCTAACCCTATCCCTCACCGTCACCCTAGCCTTCACCCTAACCCTAATCCTAAATCTAACCCTCTCCCTAACCCTAAACCTCACCCTAAACCTAACCCTCACCCTCACCCTAACCCTTAACCTAACCCTTATCCTCAACCTTCCCTAACCCTAACCCTGACCCTAACCCTCACCCTAACCCTAAGCCTACACCTCACACTAATCCTAACCCTAACCCTAAACCTCACCCTAACCCTAAGCCTAAGCCTAACCTTCACCCTCACCCTAGCCCTCACCCCAACCCTCATCCTAACCCTAACCCTCACCCTAACCCTAAACCTCAACCTAACCCTAACCCTCATCCTTACCCTAAACCTTACCCTTACTTTAATGCTAACATTAACACTAGCTCTCACCCTAAAACTAACCCTGCACTTAACCCTAACCCTCACCCTAACCAACACCCTAAGGATAACCCTAATACTCCTCCTCACCCTAAACTTCAACCTAACCCTAACCCTAACCCTAATCCTAAACCTAACGCTCACCCTCACCCTAACCCTAACCCTAAACCTAAGCCTCACCCTCACCCTCAGGCTAAACCTCAGACTCACTTTCAACCTAACCCTAACCCTAACCCTAATCCTCAAACTAACCCTAAACCTCACTCTAACCCTATTGCTAATCCTAAACCTCACCCTCACCTCAACCCTCACCCTAACACTTACCCTCTCCCTAACCCTACCCCTAACCCAAACCCTAACCCTAACCCTTAGAATAAACCTAACACACACCCTAACCTTAACCCTATCCCTCAGCCTAACCCTCACCCTCACCCTAACCCTAATCTTAATATTCACCCTATCATTAATCCTAAAACTAACCCTCACCCTCACCCTAACCCTAACCCTAACCCTAACCCTCACCCTCAACCTTACCCTAACTCTAAACCTCAGCCTCACCCTCACCCTATAACTTACCCTCACCCTAACCCTAACATTAACACTAACACTAACCCTAACCCTCACACTAACCCTTCCCCTAACCCTAAACATGACACTACCTCTCACCCTAACCCTCATCCAAACCCGAACCCGAACCCTAACCCACATCCTCACCCTAAACCTAAGCCTAAACATAACCCTCACACTAACCCAAACCCTCACACTCACCCTAACCCTCACCCACAGTCTAAAACTAGCCCTAACCCTAATCCTAACCCTAACCCTCACCCTCACCCTAACCCTAACCCTCAACCTAACGCTAATCCTAACCCTCACCCTCACCCTAAACCTAACCCTAATCCTAACTCTCACGCTAAACCTATGCCTCACCCTAAACTTAATCCTAACCCTAACCCTTACCTTAACCCTAACCCTAACCCTAACGCTAACCCACACAATAACCCTAAACCTAAAGATCACCCTAACCCTAACCCTCACCTTCACCCTCACCCTAATCCTAACCCTCACCATAACCCTTACCTAACGGAAACCCTCATCCTCCCCTCATCATAAACCTTACCCTCACATTAACTCTAACTCTCACCCTCAACTTAACCCTCGCCCTAACAATCACGCTAAACCTAACCCTCACTCTCACCCTAAACTTCAACCTAACCCTTTCCCTCACCCTAATCCTAACCCTAATCCTAATCCTAACCCTTACACTAAACCTAACCCTCACCCTAACCCTAACCCTAAACCTAACCCTAACCCTCACCTTAACCATAAACCTAACCCTAACCCTAACCCTCATCCTCACCCTAACCCTTACCCTAACAATCACGCTAACCCTAAACCTCATTGTCAATCTAACCTTCCCCCTAATCTTTATCCTCACCATAATCCTCACCCTAACCCTAGCCTCATCCTAACAATAACCCTAAACCTAACCCTAACCCTCACCCTAACCATCAACCTAACCCTAACCCTAATCCTAACCCTCACCCTCACCATAACCCTCAACCTAAGCCTAACCTTCACCCTGACCCTAAACCACACCCTAAGCCTAACCCTCACCCTAACCCTCACCCTCACCCTCACCCTAACCCCAAACCTAACCCTAACCCTCACACTAACCGTAACTCTAACTCTCACCGTCACCCTAACCCTCACCCTAAGCTTATCCTACCCCTCATTCTAACACTCATCCTAAAACTAACCCTAACCTAAACCCTCTCGCTAACCCTAACCCTCACCCTAAACCAAATCCTCACCCTCACCCTCATCCTCACCTTCAGTCTAACCCTAACCCTAACCCTAATCCTAACCCTAACCCTAATCCTAAACTTAACCCTCACCCTCACCCTAATTCTAACCCTTACCAAACCTTAACCCTCACCCTAACTCTAATCCTCACCAAACCCTAAACCTCACCCACACACTAACCGTAACCCTAACCATAACCCTAACCCTCACCCTCACCCTAACCTTAAACCTAACCCTAACCCTCACCGTAACCTTAAGGCTAACACTAAACCTCACCTTCACCCTAAAACTCACCCTAACCCTTACACTCACCCTAACCCTAACCCTAACCCTCACCCTAACCCTATGCCTAAGCCTAACCCTCACCCTCACCCTAGCCCTCACCCCAACCCTAATCCTAACCCTAACCCTCACCTTAACCCTAAACCTGAACCTAACCCTAAACCTCACCCTTACCCTAACCCTTACCCTAACTGTAACGCTAACATTAACCCTAGCTCTCACCCTAACGCTAACCCTACACTTAACCCTAACCCTCACACTAACCAACACCCTAAGCATAACCCTAATCCTCCTCCTCACCCTAAACCTCAACCTAACCCTAACCCTAACCCTAACCCCAAACCTAAGCCTCACACTCACACTCAGGCTAAAACTCAGCCTCACCCTCAACCTAACCCTAACCCTAACCCTTACCCTCAAACTAACCCTAACCCTCACCCTAACCCTAATGCTAACCCTAACCCTCACCCTCACCTCCACCCTCACCCTAACACTTACCCTCTCCCTCTCCCTAACCCTAACTCTAACCCAAACCCTAACCCTAACCCTCAGAATAAACCTAACACACACCCTAACCCTAACCCTATCCCTCAGCCTAACCTTCACCCTGACCCTAACCCTAATCTTAATATTCACCCTATCCTTAACCCTAAACCTAACCCTCACCCTCACCCTAACCCTAACGCTAACCCTAACCCTCAAGCTCAACCTCACCCTAACCCTAAATCTCAGCCTCGCCCTCACCCTAAACCTTACCCTCACCCTAAACCTAACCCGAACCCTAACACTCCCACTAAACCAAACCCTCACTCTGACCTTAAACGTACCCCTCACCCTAACCCTAACATTAACCCTAACCCAAACCCAAACCCTAAACTAACCCTACCTCTCATGACACTACCCCTCACCCTAACCTTCATCCTAACCCTAACTCTAACCCTAACCCACATCCTCACCCTAAACCTAAGCGTAAACCTAACAATCACACTAACCCATACCCTCACCCTCACCCTAACCCTCACCCACAGTCTAAACCTAACCCTAACCCTAATCCTAAACCTAACCCTCACCCTAACCCTAACCCTAAACCTAACCCTAACAATAACCCTAATCCTAACCCTAAACCTAATCCTAACCCTAAGCTTACCCTAACCCTAACCTTAACACCATTCCTAACCCTAACCCTCACCCTAACCCTAACCCTCACACACACCCTAACGCTCACCCTTACCCTAAACCTCACCCTCACCCTAAACATCACCCTAACCCTAACCCTAGCCATCATCATAACCCTAACCCTAACCCTTACCTAAAGGAGACCATCACCCTCTCCTCACCCTAACCCTAACCCTAACCCTTACCCTCACCCTCACGTTGACACTCACACTCATCATAACCCTAACCCAAACCCACACAATAACCCTAAACCTAACCCTCACCCTAAACCTAACCTCACCTTCACCTCACCCTAATCCTAACCCTAACCCTAACCCTTACCTAACGGTAACCCTCACCCGCCCCTCATCCTTACCCTTACCTTCACCTTAACCCTAACCGTCACCCTCACCCTAACCCTCACAATAACCTTCACGCTAACCTTAACCCTCACTCTCAACCTAATCTCCCCCCTAAACTTTACCCTCACCCTAAGCCTAACCCTAACCCTAATCCTCACACTCATCCTAACCCTAATCCTCAACCTAACCCTAACCCTAACTCTAACCCTCAACCTAACCTAAACCTCACCCTAACCCTTACACTCACCCTAAGCCTAACCCTTACAATAAATCTAACCCTCACCCTAACTCTAAATCTAACCCTCACCCTCAGCCTAACACTTACCCTCAACCTAACCCTCACCATAACCCTAACCCTAACCATAACCCTCACCCTAACCCTAACAATAGACCTAACCCTAACCCTAACCCTCAACCTAACGCTCACCCTAACCTTAATCCTGACCCTAACACTCACTCTCACAATAACCCTTACCCTCACCCTAACCCTAACTCTAAACCTAAACCTAATCCATACACTAACACTAACCCTCACCCTAACCCTAACCCTACCCCTCACCCTAAACCTCATCCTAAACCTAACCCTAACACTAACCTTCACCCTAACCCAAACCTGACCCTAAACCACACGCAAACCCTAACCCTCACCCTCAACCTCACCCTCAACCTAACCCTAACGATAACCCTAATCCTAATCCTAACCCTCATCCTCACCCTCACCCTAACCCTAAACCAAACCCTAACCCTCACCCCCACCCTAAACCTAACCCTAACGCTAACCCACACAATAACCCTAAACCTAACCCTCACCCTAACCCTAACCCTCACCATCACCATCACCCTAATCCTAACCCTAACCCTAACCCTTACCTAACGGAAACCCTCACCCTCCCCTCATCCTTACCCTTACCCTCACCCTAACCCTAACGCTCACCCTCACCCTAACCCTCACCCTAACAATCGCGCTAAACCTAACCCTCATTCTCACACTAACCTTCACCCTAACCCTTAGCCTCACCCTAATCCTAACCCTAACCCTAACGCTTACACTAAACCTGACCCTCACCCTAAACCTAACCCTCACCCTAAACCTCACCCTAAATTTCACCCTAACCTAACCCTCACCCTAACAATCACGCTAACACTAACCCTCACTCTCAACCTAATCCTAACCTTCACCCTCACCCTAAACCTC
The DNA here is from genome assembly GCF_019054845.1 of Dipodomys spectabilis. Classification (NCBI taxonomy): domain Eukaryota; kingdom Metazoa; phylum Chordata; class Mammalia; order Rodentia; family Heteromyidae; genus Dipodomys; species Dipodomys spectabilis. The sequence continues at coordinate 2,521,248 of NW_024871021.1, read as the reverse complement.
ACCCTAAACCTTAACCTCACCTTAACAATAATCCTAACCCTAACCCTAACCCTCATTCTAACCCTCACGCTAAACCTAACGGTCACCCTAACCCTAACCCTACCCCTCACCCTAAACCTCATCGTAACCCTAAACCTAACCCTCACACTAACCCTAACACTATCCATCACACTAAACCTCACCCTAACACTAACCCTAACCCTAAACCTCACCCTAACCCTAACCGTATCCCAAACACTCACTGTCACCATAATCCTCACCCTAACCCTAACCCTCACCCAAACATTACGCCTCACCCTCACCCGAACCCTCACTTTCACCCTAACACTCACCCTCACCCTAAACATCACCCTATCCCTAACCCACAACCTAACCCTACCCCTAACACTCACCCTAACCCTCAACCTAACACAAACATTAACGCTAACATTAACCCTAACCCTAACGCTAACCCTAACCCTCATCCTCAACTTAATCATCACCCTAAACCTTACCTTCACCCTAACTATAACCCTAAGCGTTACCTATCGGAAACCCTCGCCCTCCCCTCACCCTAACCCTCACCCTAACCCTCACCCTCACCCTAGCCCTCACTCTAACCCTTACCCTCACCCTAACACTAACCCTCACATTAAACCTAACCCTCACCCTCACCCTAACCCTCAACTCACCCAAGCCCTCACCCTAACACTAACCCTCACCCTAAACCTAACCCTAACCCAAACCCTCACCCTAGCCCTCACCCTAACCCTAACCCTAACCCTAATCCTCATCCTAACCCTAACCCTAAACCTCACGGTCACACTAACTCTCTCCCTAACCCTTAAACTCACCCTCACCCTAACCCTCACACCAACCCTGTACTACACCCGAACCTTAACCCTAACCCTCACCCTCACCCTCACCCTCATCCTCAGCCTAATACTAACAATAACCGTAACCTAACCCTAAACCTAACCCTCACCCTAACCCTTACCCTCACCCTAACTATAACCCTAACCATTACCTATCGGAAACCCTCACCCTCCCCTCACCCTAACACTAACCCTAACCCTCACTCTCACTCTCACCCTCACACTAACCCTCACCCTCACCCTAGTCCTCACTCTAACCCTTACCCTCACCCTAACCCTAACCCTCACACTAAAGCTAAACCTCACCCTCACCCTCACCATCACTCTCACACTCAGCCTAAACCTAACCCTAACAATAACCCTAACCCTAACCCTAACCCTATACCTAACCCTCACTCTAACCCTAACCCTTACCCTAATCCTAACCCTAACCCTCATCCTAACCCTAACCCTAACCCTCACCCTCAACTAACCCTAATCCAAATCCTAAACCTAACCCTCACTCTAACCCTCACCCTAACACTCATGCTAACTCTAACCCTCATTCTCACCCTAAACGTCAACCTAACCCTTACCCTCACCCTAACCCTAAACCTAACCATCACACAAAACGTTACCCTCACCCTAACACTAAGCCTACACCTCACCCTAATCATAACCCTAACCTTAACCCTCACCCTAACCATAAGCCTAACCCTATCCCTCACCGTCACCCTAGCCTTCACCCTAACCCTAATCCTAAATCTAACCCTCTCCCTAACCCTAAACCTCACCCTAAACCTAACCCTCACCCTCACCCTAACCCTTAACCTAACCCTTATCCTCAACCTTCCCTAACCCTAACCCTGACCCTAACCCTCACCCTAACCCTAAGCCTACACCTCACACTAATCCTAACCCTAACCCTAAACCTCACCCTAACCCTAAGCCTAAGCCTAACCTTCACCCTCACCCTAGCCCTCACCCCAACCCTCATCCTAACCCTAACCCTCACCCTAACCCTAAACCTCAACCTAACCCTAACCCTCATCCTTACCCTAAACCTTACCCTTACTTTAATGCTAACATTAACACTAGCTCTCACCCTAAAACTAACCCTGCACTTAACCCTAACCCTCACCCTAACCAACACCCTAAGGATAACCCTAATACTCCTCCTCACCCTAAACTTCAACCTAACCCTAACCCTAACCCTAATCCTAAACCTAACGCTCACCCTCACCCTAACCCTAACCCTAAACCTAAGCCTCACCCTCACCCTCAGGCTAAACCTCAGACTCACTTTCAACCTAACCCTAACCCTAACCCTAATCCTCAAACTAACCCTAAACCTCACTCTAACCCTATTGCTAATCCTAAACCTCACCCTCACCTCAACCCTCACCCTAACACTTACCCTCTCCCTAACCCTACCCCTAACCCAAACCCTAACCCTAACCCTTAGAATAAACCTAACACACACCCTAACCTTAACCCTATCCCTCAGCCTAACCCTCACCCTCACCCTAACCCTAATCTTAATATTCACCCTATCATTAATCCTAAAACTAACCCTCACCCTCACCCTAACCCTAACCCTAACCCTAACCCTCACCCTCAACCTTACCCTAACTCTAAACCTCAGCCTCACCCTCACCCTATAACTTACCCTCACCCTAACCCTAACATTAACACTAACACTAACCCTAACCCTCACACTAACCCTTCCCCTAACCCTAAACATGACACTACCTCTCACCCTAACCCTCATCCAAACCCGAACCCGAACCCTAACCCACATCCTCACCCTAAACCTAAGCCTAAACATAACCCTCACACTAACCCAAACCCTCACACTCACCCTAACCCTCACCCACAGTCTAAAACTAGCCCTAACCCTAATCCTAACCCTAACCCTCACCCTCACCCTAACCCTAACCCTCAACCTAACGCTAATCCTAACCCTCACCCTCACCCTAAACCTAACCCTAATCCTAACTCTCACGCTAAACCTATGCCTCACCCTAAACTTAATCCTAACCCTAACCCTTACCTTAACCCTAACCCTAACCCTAACGCTAACCCACACAATAACCCTAAACCTAAAGATCACCCTAACCCTAACCCTCACCTTCACCCTCACCCTAATCCTAACCCTCACCATAACCCTTACCTAACGGAAACCCTCATCCTCCCCTCATCATAAACCTTACCCTCACATTAACTCTAACTCTCACCCTCAACTTAACCCTCGCCCTAACAATCACGCTAAACCTAACCCTCACTCTCACCCTAAACTTCAACCTAACCCTTTCCCTCACCCTAATCCTAACCCTAATCCTAATCCTAACCCTTACACTAAACCTAACCCTCACCCTAACCCTAACCCTAAACCTAACCCTAACCCTCACCTTAACCATAAACCTAACCCTAACCCTAACCCTCATCCTCACCCTAACCCTTACCCTAACAATCACGCTAACCCTAAACCTCATTGTCAATCTAACCTTCCCCCTAATCTTTATCCTCACCATAATCCTCACCCTAACCCTAGCCTCATCCTAACAATAACCCTAAACCTAACCCTAACCCTCACCCTAACCATCAACCTAACCCTAACCCTAATCCTAACCCTCACCCTCACCATAACCCTCAACCTAAGCCTAACCTTCACCCTGACCCTAAACCACACCCTAAGCCTAACCCTCACCCTAACCCTCACCCTCACCCTCACCCTAACCCCAAACCTAACCCTAACCCTCACACTAACCGTAACTCTAACTCTCACCGTCACCCTAACCCTCACCCTAAGCTTATCCTACCCCTCATTCTAACACTCATCCTAAAACTAACCCTAACCTAAACCCTCTCGCTAACCCTAACCCTCACCCTAAACCAAATCCTCACCCTCACCCTCATCCTCACCTTCAGTCTAACCCTAACCCTAACCCTAATCCTAACCCTAACCCTAATCCTAAACTTAACCCTCACCCTCACCCTAATTCTAACCCTTACCAAACCTTAACCCTCACCCTAACTCTAATCCTCACCAAACCCTAAACCTCACCCACACACTAACCGTAACCCTAACCATAACCCTAACCCTCACCCTCACCCTAACCTTAAACCTAACCCTAACCCTCACCGTAACCTTAAGGCTAACACTAAACCTCACCTTCACCCTAAAACTCACCCTAACCCTTACACTCACCCTAACCCTAACCCTAACCCTCACCCTAACCCTATGCCTAAGCCTAACCCTCACCCTCACCCTAGCCCTCACCCCAACCCTAATCCTAACCCTAACCCTCACCTTAACCCTAAACCTGAACCTAACCCTAAACCTCACCCTTACCCTAACCCTTACCCTAACTGTAACGCTAACATTAACCCTAGCTCTCACCCTAACGCTAACCCTACACTTAACCCTAACCCTCACACTAACCAACACCCTAAGCATAACCCTAATCCTCCTCCTCACCCTAAACCTCAACCTAACCCTAACCCTAACCCTAACCCCAAACCTAAGCCTCACACTCACACTCAGGCTAAAACTCAGCCTCACCCTCAACCTAACCCTAACCCTAACCCTTACCCTCAAACTAACCCTAACCCTCACCCTAACCCTAATGCTAACCCTAACCCTCACCCTCACCTCCACCCTCACCCTAACACTTACCCTCTCCCTCTCCCTAACCCTAACTCTAACCCAAACCCTAACCCTAACCCTCAGAATAAACCTAACACACACCCTAACCCTAACCCTATCCCTCAGCCTAACCTTCACCCTGACCCTAACCCTAATCTTAATATTCACCCTATCCTTAACCCTAAACCTAACCCTCACCCTCACCCTAACCCTAACGCTAACCCTAACCCTCAAGCTCAACCTCACCCTAACCCTAAATCTCAGCCTCGCCCTCACCCTAAACCTTACCCTCACCCTAAACCTAACCCGAACCCTAACACTCCCACTAAACCAAACCCTCACTCTGACCTTAAACGTACCCCTCACCCTAACCCTAACATTAACCCTAACCCAAACCCAAACCCTAAACTAACCCTACCTCTCATGACACTACCCCTCACCCTAACCTTCATCCTAACCCTAACTCTAACCCTAACCCACATCCTCACCCTAAACCTAAGCGTAAACCTAACAATCACACTAACCCATACCCTCACCCTCACCCTAACCCTCACCCACAGTCTAAACCTAACCCTAACCCTAATCCTAAACCTAACCCTCACCCTAACCCTAACCCTAAACCTAACCCTAACAATAACCCTAATCCTAACCCTAAACCTAATCCTAACCCTAAGCTTACCCTAACCCTAACCTTAACACCATTCCTAACCCTAACCCTCACCCTAACCCTAACCCTCACACTAACCCTCACCCTCATCCTAATTCTCACCCTAACCCTAACCCTAATCTAAACTAATTCCTCACCCTCAACCTCAACCACACACTAACACTCCCCCTCACCCTAGCACTCACCCTAACCCTAATCCTAACCCTAAACCTCACCCTCACCTTCACCCTCACTCTCACCCTCAGCCTAACCCTAACCCTAACCCTAACCCTAACTCTCACCCTCACCCTAACCCTCACCATCATCCTGAACCTCACCCTACCCTAACCCTCACCCACACCCTAACCCTCACCCTTACCTGAAACCTCACTCTCACCCTAATCCTCACCCTCACCCTAAACATCACCTTAAACCTAAACTTAACCCTTGCCCTTATTCTAACCCTAACACTAACCCTTACCAAAAGGAAACCGTCACCCTCCCCTCACCCTAATCCTAACCCTAAACCTCAACCTCACCCTCACACTAACCCTCAACCTCACCCTCACCCTCACCCTAACCCTAACCCAAACACTCACCCTAACCCTAAACCGCACCATAACCCTAACCTTAACCCTCACCCACACCCTCACCCCAAACCTAACCCTCAACCTCACCCTCACCCTAAACCTCAGCCTCACCCTAAACCTCACCCTAACCATTACCCTCACCCTAACCCTAACCCTAATCCTAACTCTCACACTAAACCTATGCCTCACCCTAATCCTCAACCTATCCCTAACCCTAAACCTAACCCTCACCCTCACTCTAGCCCTCACCCTAACCCTAACCCTAATCCTAACCCTCATCGTGACCCTCACAATAAAACTCACGCTAACCCTAACCCTCACTCTCAACCTAACCCTCACCCTAACCCTTACCATCACCTTAACTCTAACCCTAACCCTAACACACACACTAAACCTAACCCTAACCATAACCCTAACCCTTACTTAAAGGAAACCTTCACCCTCCCCTCACCCTAACCGTAACCTTAACCCTATCCCTCACCCTCAACGTAACCCTAACCCGAACGCTAACCCACACAATAACCCTAAACCTAACCCTCACCCCAAACCTAACCCTCACCTTCACCTTCACCCTAATCCTAACCCTCACCATAACCCTTACCTAACGGAAACCCTCAACCTCCTCTCATCCTAACACTTACCCTCAACCAAACACTAACTCTCACCCTCACCTTAACCCTCACCCTAACAATCACGCTAAACCTAACCCTCACTCTCACTGTAACCTTCAACCTAACCCTTACCCTCACCCTAATCCTAACCCTAATCCTAATCCTACCCTTACACTAAACCTAACCCTCACCCTAACCCTAACACTAAACCTAACCCTAACCCTCACCCTAACCATAAACCTAACCCTAACCCTAACCCTCATCCTCACCCTAACCCTTACCCTAACAATCACTCTAACCCTGAACCTCATTGTCAATCTAACCTTCCCCCTAACCCTTACCCTCACCCTAATCCTAACCCTAACCCAACCCTCATCCTAACAATAACCCTAACCCTAACCCTAAACCTCACCCTAACCATCAGCCTAACCCTAACCCTAATCCTAACCCTCACATTCAACATAACCCTCAACCTAAGCCTAACCCTCACCCTGACCCTAAAACACACCCTAAGCCTAACCCTAAACCTAACACTCACCTTAACCCTAACCCTCACCCTTACCCTTACCTTCACCCTAGCCCTCACCCTAACCCTAAACCTAACCCTAACCCTCACCCTAACCTGCACCCTAACCCTCACCCTAACAGTAACATTAACCCTCACCCTCACCCTAACCCTCACACTAACACTTACCCTCACCCTAAACCTAACCTTAACCCTAACGCTCACCCTCACCCTAACCCTCACACTAAGCGTATCCCTACCCCTCACCCTAACACTCATTCTAAAACTAACCCTAACCTAAACACTCCCGCTAACCCTAACCCTCTCCCTAAAACAAATCCTCACCCTCACCCTCATGCTCACCCTCAGTCTAACCCTAACCCTAGCCCTAATCCTAACCCTAACCCTAACCCTAACTCTCACCCTCACCCTAACTCTAACCGTTACCCAACCTTAACCCTCACCCTAACTCTAATCTTCACCAAACCCTAAACCTCACCCTCACACTAACCGTAACCCTAACCCTAACCTTAACCCTCACCCTCACCCTAACCTTAAACCTAACCCTAACCCTCACCCTAACCCTAAGTCTAACACTAAAGCTCACCTTCACCCTATACCTCACCCTAACCCTTACACTCACCCTAACCCTAAACCTAACCCTACCCCTAACACTCACACTAATCCTAACCCTAAACCTAACCCTAACCCTAAACTTCACCCTAATCCTGACCCTAACCCTAACCCTACCACTCACCCTGCACCTAAACATAACCCTAATCCTCACAATAACCGTAAAACTCACACTAACCCTAACCCTAACGCTAACTCTCACCCTAACCCTTACCCTCACCCTAACCCTAAACTTAACCCTAACCCTAACCCTCAGACTAAACCTAACACTCACCCTAAACCTAACCCTATCCCTCAGCCTAACCCTCACCCTAACACTCAGGCTAACCCTAACCCTCACTCTCACCCTAACCCTCAGCCTAACACTTACTCTCACCCTAACCCTCACCCTAAACCTCATCCTCACCTTCACCCTCACCCTCAGCCGAACCCTCAGCCTAACCCTAATCCTAATCCTAAAGCTCACCCTCACCCTCACACTAACCCTAAACCTAACCCTAATGATAACCCTCACCCTCATCTTCACCCTCACTCTAACCTCAGCCTCACCCTCACCCGCAAGCTAATACTAACCCTAAGCCTCAACCTAACCCTAAGCCTCACACTAACCCTAACCCTAACCCTTACCCTCATCCTTACCCTAACCGTAAACTTAACCCTAAGTCTCATCCTAACTGAAATGCCAACCCTAACCCTCACCATCAACCTAACCCTCACCCGAACACTTACCTCACCTTTACCATAACCTTAACCCTAACCATCATCCTCAGACTAAACCTAACCCTCACCCTAACCCTAAGCGTACCCCTCAGCCTAACACTCACCCTAACCATAAACCTAACCCTAATTCTCACCCTATCCCTAACCCGAAACCTAACTCTCAGCCGAACCCTACCCCTCACCCTAACTCTAACCCTAACCCTAACCCTCACCCGAATTCTCAACCTCACCCTAAACTTCAAACGCACCATAAACATCACCCTAACCCTAACTCTCACCGAACCCTAACACCAAGCCTCACACTAACCCTAACCCTCTCCCTAAACATAAACCTACCCCTCACCCTAACACTCATCTTAACCCTAACCCTAAACATAACCATAACCCTAACCCTCACCCTATCCCTAACTCTAACTCTAACCCTCACCCTAACCCAAACCCTAACCCTCACTCTCACCCTCAGTTTAACCCTAACCCTAACCCTAAACCTAACCCTAACCCTAACCCTAATCCTACTCCTAAACCTAATCTTCACCCTCACCCTCACCCTAACTCTAACCCTTGCCCAACCCTAACCCTCACCTTAACTCTAAACCTCACCAAACCTTAACCCTCACCCTCACACTCACCCTAACCCTAACCCTAATCCTCACCCTCAGCCTAACCATAAACCTAACCCTAACCCTCACCCTAACCCTAAGGCTAACCCTAACCCACACCCTCACGCTAAACCTCACCCTAACCCTCAGCCTCACCCTCACTCTCACCATAACCCGATCCCGAACCTTAACCCTCACACTAAACCTAACCCTCACACTAAACCTAACCCTAACCCTCACCCTATCCCTAACTCTAACTCTAACCCTCACCCTAACCCAAAACCTAACCCTCACTCTCACCCTCAGTCTAACCCTAACCCTAACCCTAAACCTAACCCTAACCCTAATCCTACTCCTAAACCTAATCTTCACCCTCACCCTCACCCTAACTCTAACCCTTGCCCAACCCTTACACTCACCTTAACTCTAAACCTCACCGAACCTTAACCCTCACCCTCACAATCACCCTAATCCTAACCCTAATCCTCACCCTCAGCCTAACCATAAACCTAACCCTAACCCTCACCTTAACCCTAAGGCTAACCCTAACTCACACCCTCACGCTAAACCTCACCCTAACCCTAAGCCTCACCCTCACCCTCATTCTAACCCCAACCCTAACGCTAACCCACACAATAACCCTAAACCTAAACCTCACCCTAACCCTAACCCTCATCTTCACCCTCACCCTAATCCTAACCCTAACCCTAACCTTTACCTAACGGAAACCCTCAACCTCCCCTCATCCTTATCCTTACCCTCACCCTAACCCTAAACGTCACCCTCACCCTAAACCTCACCCTAACAATCACGCTAAACCTAAGCCTCACTCTCACCTAAACTTCACCCTAACCCTTAGCCTCACCCTAATCCTAACCCTAATACTAACCCTAACCCTTACACTAAACCTGACCCTCACCCTAACCCTAACCCTAACCCTCACCCTAACCATAAACCTAACCCTAATCCTAATCCTAACCTTCACCGTCACCCTAACCCTTACCCTAACAATCACGCTAACCCTAAACCTCATTGTCAATCTAAACTTCCCCCTAACCCTTACCCTCACCCTAATCCTAACCCTAACCCAACCCTCAACCTAACAATAACCCTAACCCTAATCCTAACCCTAACCCTCACCCTCAGCCTAACCCTCACCCTAACATTCACGCTAACCCTAACCCTCACTCTCAACCTAAACTTCCCCCTAACCCTTACCCTCACCCTAATCCTTACTCTAACCCTAACCCTCACACTAACCCTACCCCTAACCCTAACCCTAACCCTCACCCTAATCCTCAAAATAACCCTAACCCTAACCCTAATCCTCAACCTAACCCTAACCATCACCCTAACCCTTACACTCAACATCAGCCTATCCCTCACACTAACCCTAGCCCTCACCCTCACTCTAAAACTAACCCTCACACTCAGCCTCAACCTCAGCCTAAAACTTACCCTCAACCTAACCCTCACCATAACCCTAAGCCTAACCATAACCCTCACCCTACCCCTCACAATAGACCTAACCCTAAACCTAACCCTCAACCTAACCCTCACCCTAACCTTAACCCTTACCCTAACACTCACACTCACAATAACCCTGACCCTCACCCTAACCCTAACTCTAAACCTAACCCTAACCCACACACTAACCCTAACCCTCACCCTAATCCTAACCCTACCCCTCACCCTAAACCTCATCCTAAACCAAACACTAACACTAACCTTCACCCTAAACTCAAACCTAACCCTAAACCTCACGCAAACCCTAGCCCTCACCCTCACCCTCACCCTCAGCCTAACCATATCCCTAACCCTAATCCTAACCCTAACCCTCATCCTCACCCTCACCCTAACCCTCCCCCTAACCCTCAATCTAACCATAAACGTAACCTTGCACTCACCCTAACCCTCACCTACACCCCCACACTAAACCTAAAACTCACCCTAACATTAACCCTACCCCTCACCCTAACCCTCACCCTAACCCTACCCCTCACCGTCACCCTAACCCTCACCGTCATCCTAACCCTCACCTTAACCCTAACCCTCACGCAAACCCTAGCCCTCACCCTCACCCTCACCCTCAGCCTAACCCTATCCCTAACCCTAATCCTAACCCTAACCCTCACCCTCACCCTCACCCTCACCCTAACCCTAACCCTAACGCTAACCCACACCATAACCCTAAACCTAACCCTCACCCTAACCCTAACCCTCATCTTCACCCTCATCCTAATCCTAACCTTAACCCTAACCCTTACCTAACGGAAACCTTCACCCTCCCCTCATCCTTATCCTTACCCTCACCCTAACCCTAAACGTCACCCTCACCCTAACAATCACGCTAAACCTAACCCTCACTCTCACCCTAAACTTCACCCTAACCCTTACCCTCACCCTAATCCTAACACTAAAACTAACCCTAAGCCTTACACTAAACCTGACCCTCACCCTAACCCTAACCCTAACCCTAACCGTAACCCTCACCCTAACCATAAAGCTAACCCTAACCCTAACCCTAACCCTCACCGTCTCCCTAACCCTTACCCTAACAATCACGCTAACCCTAAACCTCATTGTCAATCTTACCTTCCCCCTAACCCTTACTCTCACCCTAATCCTAACCTAACCCAACCCTCAACCTAACAATAACCGTAACCCTAACCCTAACCCTAACCCTCACGCTCAGCCTAACCCTCACCCTAACATTCACGCTAACCGTAACCATCAATCTCAACCTAACCTTCCCCCTAAACCTTACCCTCACCCTAATCCTTACCCTAACCCTAACCCTCACCCTACCCCTACCCCTAACCCTAACCCTAACCCTCACCCTAATCCTCAACCTAACCCTAACCCTAACCCTAATCCTTAACCTAACCCTAACCCTCACCCTAACCCTTACACTCACCCTCTGCTTAGCCCTCACACTAACCCTAACCCTCACCATAACTCTAAACCTAACCCTCACCCTCAGCCTCACCCTCAGCCTAACACTTACAATCAACCTAACCCTCACCCTAACCTTAACCCTGACCCTAACACTCACTCTCACAATAACCCTTACCCTCAACCTAACCCTAACTCGAAACCTAACCCTAACCAACACACTAACCCTAACCCTCACCCTAACTCGAACCCTACCCCTCACCCTAAACCTCATCCTAAACCTAACCTTAACACTAACCTTCACCCTAAACTCAAACCTAACCCTAAAACTCACGCAAACCCTAACCCTCACACTCACCCTCACCCTCAGCCTAACCCTAACCCTAACCCACACCCTTACCCTAACCCTAAACCTAACCCTCACCCTCAACCTTACTCTAACCCTAAACTTAACCCTAACCCTCACACTAAACCTCACCTTAACCGAAATGCTAACCATAACCCTCACCCTCACCCTAACCCTCACCCTCACCCTAACCCTAACCCTAACTGTAACCCTAACACTAACCCTAACGCTCACCCTAACCATAACCCTAATGCTCACCCTAACCATAACCCTTACCCTAACCCTCACACTAACCCTCACCCTCACCCTAACCATAACCTAGCCCACACCCAAACCCTCACGCTAACCCTAACCCTCACCCTAACCCTAACACTCACCCTAAACCTAACACTCACCCTGACCCTAACACTCACCCTAACCCTAACCCTAAACCTAACACTCACTCTCACCCTAACCCTTACACTTAACCTTACCTTCACCCTAACCCTCACACTAACCCTAACCGTAATCCTAACCCTCACCCTAAACCTCACCATAACCCTAACCCTACACCTCACCCTAACCTTCACCCTAACCCTAACCCTCACCCTAACCCTCACCCTAACCCTAAACCTCACCCTAACCCTAACCCTCACCCTGACCCTAACGCAAACCCTAACCCTAACCCTAAACCTAACACTCGTCCTCACCCTAAGCCTCACTCTTACCCTTATCTTCACCCTAACCCTCAACCTAACCCTATCTCTAACCCAACCGTCACCCTAACACTCAACCTAATCCTAAACCTAACCCTAACCCTCACCCTAAACCTGACACTAACTCTATCCCTAACCCTCACCCTCACCCTAACGCTCACACTAAACCTTACCTAACCCTAACCCTCACCCTATCCGTAACCCTAACCCTAACCCTATCCCTAACACTAACCCTCATCCTCACCCCCACTCTAGCCCACATCCTAACCCTAACCCTAAACCTAAACCTAACCCTCACCCTAACCTTAACCCTCACCCTGACTCTAACCCTCAACCTAACCCGAAACCTAACCCTAACCCTCACCCTAATTCTTAGCGTACCCCACACCCTAACCCTCACACTACCCCGAATTCTAATCCTCACCCTAACCCTAAACCTAACCCTAAACCTCACCCTCATCGCAACCCTCACCTTCACCCTAACCCTCACCCTAACCCTAACCGTTACCCACACTCTAAACCTCACCCTCACCTGAACACTCACCCTACCCCTAATCCTAACCCTTACCCTAAACATCCCCCTAAACCTAACATAACCCTAACCCTAATCCTCACACTAACACTAAGCCTCACCCTAACGCTAACCCTAACCCTAACCCTCAATCTAACCTTTACCCTCACCATAACCCTAACCTTAACCCTAAAACTAAACCTCAGACTAAACCTAACCCTCACCCTAAACCTAACCCTACCCCTCAACCTAACCCTCACCCTAATCCTCACCCTAACACTCAGGCAAACCCTAACCCTCACCCTCAACCTAAACCTGATCCTAACCCTTAACCTCCCCCTAACCCTAGCAATAACCCTAACCCTAACCCTCACACTAATCCTATCCCTTACCCTAACCTTCACCCTCACTCTAAACCTCACCCTAACCCTAACCATTACCCTAACCCTAACCCTAACCCTCAACGTAACCCTCACCAACACCCTAACCCTCCCCCTCACCCTCACCGTAACCCTCACCCTAACACTAACCCTAATCCTAATCCTAACCCTAACCATCACTCTCACCCTCACCCTAAACCTAACCCTAACCCTAAACCTCACCCTCAACCTCACCCTCACCCTTACACTAACAATAACTCTAACCCTATCCCTAACCCTAACCTTCACCCTCACTCTAAATCTCACCCTAACCCTAACCATTACCCTAACCCTAACCCTAACCCTCAACGTAACCCTCACCAACACCCTAACCCTCCCCCTCACCCTCACCGTAACCCTCACCCTAACACTAACCCTAATCCTAATCCTAACCCTAACCATCACTCTCACCCTCACCCTAAACCTAACCCTAACCCTAAACCTCACCCTCAACCTCACCCTCACCCTTACACTAACAATAACTCTAACCCTATCCCTAACCCTAACCCTCCCCTTCACCCTCACCTTCAGCCTAACCCTAATCCTAATCCTAACCCTAACCCTCACTCTCACCCTCAGCCCAAACCTAACCCTAACCCTACCTCTCAGCATAACACTCACCCTAACCCTAACCCTAATCCTCACCTTATCCCTACCCCTAACCCTAACACTCACCCTCACCCTAGCTCTCACCCTAACCATAATCCTAAACCTAACCCTCACCATAAACCTAACACTTACCCTAACCTAACCCTAAACCCTAACCCTAACCCTCACCCTAGCAAGAATCCTAACCCTAACCCTCTAGTGATTAAATCTTTGACAGCTACACTCTATTCAACCTGAGGAGTAAGTTGAACCTCTACTTATGGTACTCTGTGAATGTTTGTAGAACTACACCTCAGTTGTTTCGAACGCGACAACTGTCCATCCAGGAATATGGATGGCACTAGCTATGTCAGGCTCTAATTAGTCCAACGTTGTGTTCAGCTGAATGACCTCTGCCAGAAACACTGAAAATGAGGTTCTGAGTTATTGCAAGATAGGTGCTTATCACTCCTTTTCAAGGCTTCTTAGGAAGAATTTCAGATTCTGGCTGCCGGCAGGCCTCCGGATGTTCCTGGTGAACATCTAATTGGAAAGCCTAACCCTAACCCTAACGCTCACCCTAACCCTAAACCTAATCCTAACGCTCACCGTAACCCTAACCCTCACCCTCACCCTAACCCTAAACCTAATCCTAACGCTCACCGTAACCCTAACCCTCACCCTCACCCTAAACCTAACCCTAAACCTAACACTAACCCTCACCCTAACCTTCACCCTAACACTCACGCTAAACCTAACCCTCACTCTCACCCTAACCCTCACCCTAAACCTTACCCTCACACTAAACCTAACCCTAACCCTCACCCTAACCCTAAACCTAACCCTAATCCTAACCCTCATCCTAACACTCACCCTAACAATCACGCTAACCCTAACCATCACTCTCACCCTAACCCTCACCCTAAACCTTACCCTCACCCTAACCCTATCAGTAACCCTAACCATCACACGATTGCTAACCCTCACCCTAAACCTAACCCTACCCCTCACCCTAACCCTAACACTAACCCTAACCCTAACGCTAAGCCTAATCCTAACGCTTACCCTCACCCTAGCCCTCACCCTAACATTAATCCTAACCCTAACCCTCACCCTAACCCCAAACCTCACCCTAACACTAAACCTCACCCTCATCCTAACCCTTACCCTAACCCTAACCCTAACATTTACCCTAACCTTCACCCTAAATCTAACCCTAACCTTAAACCTAAACCTAACCCTAACCCTAAACCTCACTCTCACCCTAACCCTCAACCTAACCCTTACCCTCACACTCACCCTAACCCTCACACTAACACTAACCATCACCCTAACGCTAACCCTAACCCTTACCCTCACCCTAAAGATCACCCTCAGCCTAATCCTAACCCTAACCCTAATCCTAACACTAACCCTCACCCTCATCCTCAACCTCACCCTAACCATAACCCTAACCCTAACCCTCACCCGCACACTCACCCTCACTCACACCTTAACCCTCAGCCTAACCCTCACCCTCATCCTAAAGCAAACCCTAACCCTACACCTCAACCTAACCATCAATGTAAATCTAAACCTAACCCTAACCCTCACCCTAACCTTAACCCTAACCCTCAGCCTCACCCTAACCTTCACCGTCACCCTAACCCTCACCCTCACCCTAACCGTAACCCTAACCCTAACCCTTACTCTAACCCTAACCTTCACCCTCACTTGCACCCTAACCCTCAGGCTAACCATAATTCTTACCCTAATCTTAAACCTAAACTTCACCCTAACGCTAACCCTCACCCTAAACTTCACCCACACTCTAATCCTCACCTTAACCCTAACCCTAATCTTCACCCTAACCCTAACCCTAACCCTTAGGCTAACCCTAACCCTCACCCTCAGCCTAACCTTAACCCAAAACTTAATCCTAAACCTAAGCGTCAACCTCACCCTCACCCTAACCCTAACCCCAACCATAACCCTCACTCTCACCCTCACCCTAACCCTAAACCTAACCCTAACCCTCACCCTAACCTAACCATAACCCTCACCCTAAACCTAAACCTAACCCTAACCCTAAACCTTACCCTAAACCTAACCCTCACAATAAACCTAACCCTCACCCTAAACCTAACACTAACCATCACCCTCAACCTCAAACTCACCCTCAGCCTAACCCTAACCCTAACCCTAATCCAAACACTAACACTCAACCTAACCCTAACCCGAAACCTCACCCTCACCCTCACACTCACCCTCACCCTCACTTTAAACCTCATCCTCAGCCTCAACCTCACCCTAACCCTAACCCTAACCCTCACCCTAAACGTAACCCTGACCCTAACACTAATCCTAACTCACACCCTAACCCTCACACTCACCCTAACCCTCATCCTCACCCTAGCCCTCACCCTAACCCTAACCCTCACTCTAACTCTAACCCTCACCCTAACCCTCACCCTCATCCTAACCCTCACCCTAACCCTTACCCTCACCCTAACCCTAATTCTAATCCTATTCCTCACACTCACCCTCACCCTAATTCGAACCCTAACAATAGCCCTAACCCTCACCCTCATCCGAACCCTAACTCTAACTCTCACCCTAACCCTAACCCTCACCCTAAACCTAACCCTAACCCTCACACTAACCCTAACTATACCCCTCACCCTAACCCTGACCCTAACACTAATACGAACCCTAACCATCACACTAACCCTCACCTTAACCCTCGCTCTCACTCTAACCCTCCCTGTCAACCTAACCCTCACCTTTACCCTAACCCTCACCCACAACCCATCCCTCACCCTCACCCAAACCGTCACCTTATCCCTAACTCTAACCCTAACCCTAACCCTCACCGGCAACCTCACCCTCAACATAACCCTAACCCTCATGCTAAACCTAAACCTACCCCTCATCTTAGCCCTCATCCTAACCCTAAGCATAACCCAAACACTCACCCTAACCTTAACCCTAACCCTAATACTCACCCTCACCCTCAGCCTAACCCAACCCTAAACCTAATCCTAACCCTATTCCTCACCCTCACCCTCACCCTAATTCTAACCCTAACACTAACCCTAACCTGCACTCTCACCCTAACCCTAACTCTAACTCTCACCCTAACCCTAACCCTCACCCTAAACCTAACCCTAACCCTCACCCTCACCCTAACTCAAAACCTCATCCTAACCCTCAACCTAACCCTAACTCTAACCCTAACTCTAAACCTCACCCTAAACCTCACCATAACCCTTATCCTCACTCTAACCCTAAACCTAACCCTAACCCTCACACTAACCCTAACTATACCCCTCACCCTAACCCTCACCATAACACTAATATGAACCCTAACCATTGACCTAACCATAACCTTATCCCTCGCCCTCACTCGAACCCTCCCTGTCAACCTAACCCTCACCTTTACCCTAACCCTCACCCACAACCCAACCCTCACCCTCACCCAAACCCTCACCCTATCCCTAACCCTAACCCTCACCCGCAACCTCACCCTCAACCTAACAATAACACTAACCCTCATCCTAACCCTCACCCTAACCCTCAACCTAACACTCATGCTAACCCTAACCCTCACCCTCACGGTCAACCTAACCCTAAACTGAACCCTAACCCTCACCCTCACACTCACCCTCACCCTCAACTTAAACCTCAGGCTCAGCCTCACCCTCAACCTAAACCTAACCCTTAGCCTAACCCTCACCCTAACCGTAACCCTGACCCTAACCCTAACCCTAACCCTAACACTCACCCAAACCCTAATCCTAACACTAATCCTAAACCTAACCCTACCCTCACCCTCACCCTAACACTCACCCTAACCCTTACCCTAAACCTAACCCTCAAGCTCACCATCACTCTAAAACTCACCCTAACCCTAACACTCACTCTCACCCTCACCCTCACCCTCAGCCTAATCCTAACACTAATCTTAGTCCTAAACCTAACCCTCACTCTCACCCTCACCCAAACCTAACCCTACCTCTAACCCTCACCCTCACCCTCACCCTAACACTAAAACTAACTCTAACCCTAACCCTCACAGTAAACCTAACCCTAACCCTAACAATAACCCTCACCCTCACCCTAGCCCTCAACCTAACCCTAATCCTAAGCCTGATCCTCACCCTAACCTTAACACCATCACCCTAACCCTCACCTTCACCCTAAATCTCACCCTAACACTAACCCTGAATCTCACGCTCACATTAACTTTCATCCTAACCCTTACACTCACCCTCACCCTAACCCTCACACTAACCCTAACCTACACCCTAACCCTAAACCTAACCCACACCATCACCCTCAGCCTCACCCTCAGCCTAACACTAACCCTAACTCTAATCATAACCCTAACCTTCACCCTCACCCTCACCCTAAACCTAAACCTAACCCTAAAACTCACTCTCACCCTCACCCTCACGCTCACCCTCACCCTAATCCTCAACCTCATCCTCATACTAACCCTAACCCTAACCCTAACACTCACCCAAACCCTAACCCTTAGCCTAACCCTAACCCTAACCCTCACCCTCTCTCTCAATCCAAATCTAAACGTCACTCTCAACCTAACCCTCACCCTGACCCTCACCCTAAAACTCACGCTAAACCTAACCCTCACTCTCACCCTCACGTGCACCCTAACCCTCACCCTCACCCTAACTCTCACCCTAACCCTTACATTAAACCTAATCCTCACTCTTAACCTAACCCTCACCCTCACCCTCACCCTAACCCTAACCCTCACCCTAACACTAACCCGACCCTAATGCAAACCCTAACCCTCAACCTCAACCTAAACCTCAGACTAACCCTTACCCTCACCTTCACCAACAATCCAAATCTAACCCTCACCCTCACCCTAACCCTCACCCTGACCCTCACCCTCAAACTCACGCTAACCCTAACCCTCACTCTCAACCTAATAGGCACATTGACCATTACCCTCACCCTAACTCTAACCCTAAACCTAACCCTCACACTAAACCTAACCCTCACCCTTAACCTAACCCTCACCCTCACCCTAAACCTAACCCTATCCCTCACCCTAACTCTAACCCGAACCCTAATGCTAACCCTAACCCTCAACCTAAACCTCACCCTAACCCTTACCCTCACCTAACACTAATCCTAACCCTATTCCTAACACTCACACTAACCCTCACCCTCACCCTAACGCTCACCCTCACACTAAACCTAACCCTCACCCTAACCGTTACGCTCACCCTAATCCTAACCCTAACATTCACCCTCACCCTAACCTTAACGCTAAACCTCACCCTAACCCTCACTCTAACCCTAACGCTCACCCTGAACCTCACCCTACCCCTCACCCTAAGCCTCATCCTAAACCTGAACCTAACCCTCACCCTAACCCTAACCCTCACCCTAACACTAACCCTAAACCTCACCCTCACCCTCACCCTCAGCCTAACAATAAACCTAACACTAAACATAACCCTCACCCTCACACTCACCCTAACCCTAAACCTAACCCTAACCCTAAAAATAACCATAACCCTAACCCTAACCCTAAACCTCACACTAAACCTAACCCTCACACTAACCCTAACCGGACCCGGCACCCTAACCCTCACCCTCACCCTAACCCTAACCCTCACCCTAAACCTAACACTAACCTTACCCCTAACACTCACCCTAACCTTAGCCCTCACCCTAACCCTAATCCTCACGCTAACCCTCACCCTCACCCTCACACTAACAATCACACTCACCCTAACCCTTACCCTAACACTAAAACTAACCCTAATGCTCACCTTCACCCTAACCCTCATACTAACCGTAACCTTCACCCTAAACCTCACCCTCACCCTCAACCTCAGACTAACCCTAACCCTAACCCTAATCCTTACCCTAAACCTCACCCTCAGCCTCTACCTCAACCTCACCCTAACCCTCACCCTAACCCTAACACTCACCCTAACCCTCACCATCACCCTAACCATCACCCTAACCCTAATCCTCACGCTAACCCTCACCATAACCCTAACCCTCACCCTAACCCTAACCCTCACCCTCACCCTAACCCTCACCCTCACCTTATCTCTCATCCTAACCCTTACACTCACCCTCAACCTAACCCTCACACTAACCCTAAACCTCATCTAACCCTAAACCTAAACCTCACCCTCACCCTAACCGTCTCCCTAAACCTAACACTAACCCTCACCCTCACCCTAACACTAATGCTCACCCTCACCCTAACCTTTACCCTCAGACTAAACCTAACCCTCACCCTCACCCTCACACTCACCTTAACCCTAAACCGCACCTTCACCCAAACCCTCACCGTCACCCTAACCCTCACCCTGACCCTAATCCTAAACCTAACCCTCACCCTCACCCTCACTCTAACCCTCACCCTAACCCTCACCCTCACCCTCAGCCTCATCCTCACCCTAACCCTAACCCTAAATCTCATCATAACACTAACCTTCGCCCTAACCCTAACCCTAAACCTCAATCTCACCTTAACCCTAACCCTCACCCTCAACCTCACCCTAACCCTAACCAAATCCTAACCAGAACACTCACCCCGACCCTCACCCAAACACTAATCCTCACCCTAACACTCACCCTCACCCTAATCCTCACCCTAACCCTAACCCTAACACTTTCCTAACTAAAACACTCACCCTTAACCTCACCCTCACCCTAAACCTCACCCTAACCTAACCCTAACTCTCACCGTCACACTCACCCTCAACCTAACCCAAACCCTAAAAATAACACTAACCCTAAACCTCACACTAAACCTAACCCTCACCCCAAACCGAACCCTACCCACACCCTAACACACAACGTCACATTAACCCTAACCCTCACTCTAACCCTAACCCTAACCCTTACCCTAACCCTCTCCCTAACCCTAACACTAAATCTCACACTCACCCTAACACTAATGCTCACCCTAACCCTAACCCTAACCCTAAACCTCACACTCACCCTTACGCTAATGCTCACCCTCACCCTAACCCTCACCCTAACTCTTACCCTCAATCTAACCCTAAACCTCACCCTCACACTAACACTCACCCTAACACTTAACCTCACCCTAACCCTCACCCAAACCCTCACCCTAACCATAATGCTCACCTTAACCCTCACCCTACACCTCACCCTAAGCTTCATCCTAACCCTAAACCTAACCCTCACCCTCACCCTCATACTCACCCTAACCCTAATACTCACCCTTACCCTAATCCTCACCGTCATCCTAACCCTCACCCTAACCCTAACCCTAACCCTAACCCTAAACCTCATCAACACCCTAACCCTAAACTCACCCTCACCCTAACCCTCACCCTAACCCTTACCCTCAAATTAACCCTAACCCTCACCCTCAACCTAACACTCACCTAACCCTTAACCTCACCCTAACGCTCACCCTAACCCTAACCCTAACCATAAAGCTTACCCTAACCCTGACCCTCAACCTAACCCTAACCATAACCCTAATCCTGACCCTACACCTAACCCTAAACCTCATCCTAACCCTCACCTTCACACTAACCCTCACCCTAACCCTCATCCTAACCCTACTCCTAACCCTAACCCTGACCCTCACCCTTACCCTCAACCTAATCCTTACCCTAACCCTAACGCTAACCCTAACCCTCACCCTCAACCTAACCCTACACATAACCCTAATCCTAACCCTCACACTAAACCTAACCCAAACCCTAAGTTTAACCCTATCCCTCACCCTCACCCTAAACCTCATCCTAACCCTAACCCTAAACCTCACCCTAACCCTCACCCTATCACTTATTCTCACCCTAATCCTAACCCTAAACGTCACCCTCACACTAACCCTAACCCTAAACCTAACCCTAAGCCTCACCCTCACCCTAAAACTAATGCTTAACCTAACAATAACCCTAACCCTAAACCTCACACTCACCCTAACCCTAATGCTCATCCTCACCCTAACTTTCAACCTAACTCTTACCCTCACACTAACCCTAACCCTCACCCTCACCCTAACACTCACCCTAACACTTAACCTCACCCTAACCCTCACCCTAACCCTAACGCTCACATTAACCGTCACCCTAAACCTCACCCTAAGCCTCATCCTCACCCTAAACCTAACCCTCACCCTCACACTCACACTCACCCTAACCCTAAATCTCACCCTCACCATAACCGTCTCCCTAACCCTAACCCTCACCCTCACCATAGCCTTCATGATAACCCTAACCCTAACCCTAGACCTCACTCTCACCCTAACCCTAATGCTCAAGCTCACCCTAACCCTCACTATAATCCTTACTGTCACACTAACCCTAACATTCCCCCTCACCCTAACACTCACCCTAACCCTTAACCTCACCCCAACGCTGACCCTAATCCTAACCCTAACCCTAACACTTACCCTAACCCTCACCCTCACCCTAACCCTAACTGTCACCCTCATCCTAACCCTAACCCTAACCCTAAACCTCATCCTAACCCTCACCTTCACCCTAACCCTCACCCTAACCCTACTCGAACCCTAACCCTCACCATCACCCTTACCCTCAACCTAACCCTTATCCTAACCCTAACGCTATCCCTAACCCTCAACTTCACCATAACCCTAACCTTAACCCTAATCCTAACCCTCACACTAACCCTAACCCCCACCCTAATCCTAACCCTATCCCTTACCCTCAACTTAAACCACATCCTAACCTTAATCCTAACCCTCACCCTAACCTTTACCCTCACCCTAATCCTAACCCTAAAAGTTACCCTCACACTACCCCTACCCCTAACCCTAACCCTAACCCTCACATTCAACCTAACCCTAACCCTACACCTCATCCTAACCCTCACCCTCACCCTAACCCACACCCTAACCCTTGACCTCACGCTCACCCTAACCTTAACCCTCACCCTCACCCTCACACTAAACCTATCGCTCACTCTAACCCTAACCCTCACCCTAACCCTCACCATAAACCTAACCCTAATACTAATCCTAACCCTCACCTAACCAAAATCCTTACCCTCACCCTCATCGTCACCCTCACCCTAACCCGAACCCTAACCTGAACCCTCACACTCAACCTCACCCTAACCCTCACGCTAAACATCACCCTAACCCTAACCCGCACTCTACCCCTAACTCTAACCCACAGCCTAAACCTAACCCTCACCTTAAACCTCATCCTCAACCAAATCCTCACACTAACCCTAACCCTAACACTTTCCTAACTAAAACACTCACCCTCACACTCACCCTCACCCTAGCTCTCACTCTAAACCTAACCCTAAACCTAACCCTCAACCTCACCCTCACCCTCAGCCTAACTCTAACCCTAATCTAAGTCCTAAACCTAACCCTCACCCTCACTCTCACCTTCACCCAAACCTCACCCTACCTCTAACCTTCACCCTCACCCTCACCCTAACACTAACACTAAAACTAACTCTAACCCTAACCCTCAGCCTAACCCTAACACTAACCCACACGCTAACACTCACCCTCAACCTAACCCTAGCCCTCACCCTAACCTTAACCCTAACCCTAACCCTCACCCTCACCCTAGCCCTCACCTTAACGCTAATCCTAAACCTGATCCTCACCCTAACCCTAACGCTCACCATCACCCTAATCCTCACCCTCACCCTAACCCTCACCCTAACACTCATCCTAAACCTCACGCTCACATTAACTCTCATCCTAACCCTTACACTCACCCTCACCCAAACCCTCACACTAACCCTAACCTAAACCCTAACCCTAAACCTAACCCTCACCTTCACCCTCAGCCTCACCCTCAGCCTAACACTAAACCTTACTCTAATCGTAACCCTAACCTTCAACCTCACCCTCACCCTAACCCTCAGCCTCACCCTCACACTAACCCTAAGCCTAACCCTAACACTCACCCAAACCCTAACCCTCACCCTAACACTAAATCTAACCTTCACCCTCACCCTCAATCCAAATCTAACCCTCACTCTCACCCTAACCCTCACCCTGACCCTCACCCTAAAACTCACACTAACCCTAACCCTCACTCTCACCCTAAAGTGCACCCTACCCCTTACCATCACCCTAACTCTAACCCTAACCCTAACCCTCACACTAAACCTAATCCTCTCCCTTAACCTAACCCTCACCCTCACCCTAACCCTAACCATAACGCTAACCCTCACCCTAACGCTAACCCGAACCCTAATGCTAACCCTAACCCTCACCATCAAACTAAACCTCACCCTAAACTTTACCCTCACCCTAACACTAACCCGAACCCTAATGCTAACCCTAACCCTCACCATCAAACTAAACCTCACCCTAACCCTTACCCTCACCCTAACACTAATCCTAACCCTATCCCTAACACTCACACTAACCCTCACCCTCACCCTAACCCTCACCCTCACCCTAACCCTACCCCTCACCCTAACCTTTACACTCACCCTAATCCTAACCCTAAACCTCACCCTCACCCTAACCTTTACCCTAAACCTCACCCTAAACCTCAGCCTAACCCTAACGCTCACCCTAACCCTCACCCTAAGCCTCATCCTAACCCTAAGCCTAACCCTCACCCTAACACTAACCCTAAACCTCACCCTCACCCTCAGCCTAACAATAACCCTAACACTGAACATAACCCTCACCCTCACCCTCACCCTCACCCTAAACCTAACCCTAACCCTAATCCTAAACCTCACACTAAACCTAACCATCACATTAACACTATCCGTACCCTTCACCATTAACCTCACCCTCACCCTAACCCTCACCGTCACCCTAAACCTAACACTAACCTTAACCCTAACCCTCACCCTCACCTTAGCCCTCACCCTAACCCTAATCCTCACCCTAAACCTAACTCTCACCCTCACACTAACAATCACACTCACCCTAATCCTTACCCTAACACTAAAACTAACCCTAACCCTCACTTTCACCCTAACGCTCATACTAACCGTAACCTTCACCCTAAACCTAACCCTAACCCTCACCCTCACCCTCAGCCTAACCCTAACCCTAACCCTAATCCTAACCCTAAACCTCACCCTCACCCTCAACCTAAATCTCACCCTAACCCTCACCCTAACCCTAACCCTAACCCTAAACCTCACCCTAAACCTAACCCTCACCCTCACCCTAATCCTCACCCTCACCTTAACTCTCACCCTAACCCTTACACTCAACTCACACTAACCTTAAACCTCATCTAACCCTAACCCTAAACCTCAACCTCACCCTAACCGTCTCCCTAACCCTCACCCTAACCCTAACGCTCTCCCTAACACTAACCCTAACCATCACCCTCACCCTCACCCTCAGCCTAACCTTAACCCCAACACGAAACATAACCCTCACCGTCACACGCCCCCTCACCCTAAACCTAAACCTAAACCTAAAAATAAACCTAAACCTAACCCTAACTCTCACACTAAACCTAACCCTCATACTAACCCTAACCATACCGCTCACACTAAAACTCACCTTCACCCTAACCCTTAATCTAACCCTAATCCTCACCCTAAACCTAACCCTCACAATCACAATAACCCTCTCTCTCACGCTAACCCATACCCTAACACTAAAACTAACCCTAACCCTCACCTTCAGCCTAACTCTCATACTAACCCTAACCTTCACCCTAACCCTAACCCTAACCCTCACACTCAGGGTAACCCTAACCCTAGCCCTAATCCTAACCCTAAACCTCACCCTCACCCTCACCCTCACCCCAAACTTAACCCTCACCCTCACACTCACCCTCACCCTCAACCTAACCCTCACCCTCACACTAACCCTAACCCTAAACCTCACCCTAACCCTAACCCTCACCCTAACCCTATATCTAACCCTAACACTAACCCGCACCGTAACCCTAACCCTCACCCTAACCTTCACCCTCACCTTAACCCTCACCCTAACCCTTACCCTCACCCTCACCCTAACACTCAACCTAACACTTAACCTCACCCTAACCCTCACCCTAACCCTAACCCTGACCTTAACCCTCACCCTACACCTCAACCTAAGCCTCATCCTAAACCTAAACCTAACCCTCACCCTCACCCTCACACTCACCCTAACCCTAAATTTCACACTCACCCCAACCATCAGCGTTATCCTAACCCTCACATTAACCCTAACCCTAACACTCACCCTCACCCTAACCGTCTCCCTAAACCTAACCCTAACCCTCACCATCACCCTAAACCTCACTTTAACCCTAAACCTAAAACTAAACCTCACCCTCACCCTAAATCTAAAGCTCAACCTCACCCTAACCCTCACCCTAATACTTACCCTCACACTAACCCTAAACCTCACCCTCACCCTAACACTCACCCTAACCCTTAACATCACCAAAACGCTCACCCTAACCCTAACCCTAAACCTAACCCTTACCCTACCCCTCACCATCACCCTAACCCTAAACATAAAACACATACTAACCTTAACCCTAACACTCATCCTAAACCTCAAATTCACCCTAACCCTGACCCTCACCCTAACCCTACTCGAACCCTAACCCTCACCCTAACCCTAACCCTAAACCTCACCCTCACCCTAAGCTTCTCCCTAAACCTAACCCTAATCTTCACCCAAACCCTAACCCTAATGCTCCCGCTTACCCTAACCCTCAGCCTAACACTTAATCTCTCACTAACCCTAACACTCACCCTTACCCTAACCTAACCCTTACCCTAACCCTAATGCTAACACTAACCCTCAACTTCACCCTAACCCTCACCCTAAACCTTATCCTCACCCTAACTGTAAACTTAACCCTAATCCTAACCCTCACTCTAACACTAACCCTCACCATAATCCTAACCCTGTCCCTCACCCTAACCCTCACCCTAACCCTCACCTTAACCCTAGCCCTCACCCTCACTCTAACCCTATCCCTCAACCAAACCCTAACCCTCACGCTAACCCTCACCCTAATCCTAAACCTAACCCTCACCCTCACCCTAACCCTCACCCTTACCTTAACCCTCACCCTAACCCTTACCCTCACCCTCAACCTAACCCTCACACTAACCCTAACCCTCACCCTAACCCTAACCCTAAACCTCAACCTCAACCTAACCGTCTTCCTAACCCTAACCCTAAACCTCACCCTCACCCTAACACTAATTCTCACCCTAACCCTAACCCTAAAAATAAACCTAACACTCACCCTAATCCTAATGGTCACCCTCACTCTAAACCTCCCCCTAACCTTTATCCTCACACTAACCCTAATCCTAAACCTCACCCTCACCCTAACACACAACCTAACACTTAACCTCACCCTAACCCTCACCCTAAACCTCACCCTAACCCTAACGCTCACCTTAACCCTCACCCTACCCCTCACCATAAGTCTCCTCCTAACCCTAAACCTAACCCTCAGCCTAACCCTAATCCTCACCCTATACCTAATCCTAACCCTAATCCTCACCCTCAACATAGCCCTACCGTAACCCTAACCCTAACCCTAACCCTACCCTTACCCACACACTAAGCCTAATGCTATCCCTAACCCTCACCAGCAGCCTAATCCTCACCCTAATCCTTACCCTCACCTAACCCTAAACCTCAACCTCAACCTAACCGTCTTCCTAACCCTAACCCTAAACCTCACCGTCACCCTAACACTAATTCTCACCCCAAACCTAACACTAACCCTAAACCTAACACTCATCCTAACCCTAATGGTCACCCTCACCCTAAACCTCCCCCTAACCTTTATCCTCACACTAACCCTAATCCTAACCCTCACCCTCACCCTAACACACAACCTAACACTTAACCTCACCCTAACCCTCACCCTAAACCTCACCCTAACCCTAACGCTCACCTTAACCCTCACCCTACCCCTCACCCTAAGTCTCATCCTAACCCTAAACCTAACCCTCAGCCTAACCCTAACCCTCACCTTAACACTAACCCTAACACTCACCCTCACGCTCACCCTCACCCTTAACCTAACCCTAACATTATACCTAGCCCTCACTCTCACCCTAAACCTAACCCTAACACTAAAAATAACCCTAACCCTAAACCTACCCCTAACTCTCACACTAAACCTAATCCTCACACTAAACCTAACCATACCCCTCACCCTAACCCTTACCCTCACCCTAACCCTAACCCTAACCCTCACCCTAAACTTAGCCCTCACTCAAACCCTAATCCCAACCCTAATCCTCACCCTAAACCTAACCCTCACCATCACACTAACCCTCACCATCGCCCTAACCCTCACCCTAACCCTAACCTTAACACTAACCCTCACCTTCAACCTAACCCTAACCCTCACCCTCAACCTCACCCTCAGCTTAACCCTAACCCTAACCCTAATCCTAACCCTAAAACTCACTCTCACTCTCACTCTCACCCTAACCCTAACCCTCAACCTCACCCTCACACTCACCCTCCCCTTTCCCTTAACCATCACCCTCACCATAACCCTAACCCTAACCCTCACCCTAACCCTAACGCTCACCCTCACCCTAATCCTCACCCTCACCTTAACTCTCACCCTAACCCTCACCCTAACCCTAACGCTCACCCTCACCCTAATCCTCACCCTCACCTTAACTCTCACCCTAACCCTTAACCTCACCCTCACCCTAACCCTCACACTAACCCTAACCCTCACCATAACCCTAACCCTAAACCTCACCCTCACCCTAAGCTTCTCCGTAACCCTAACACTAATCCTCACCCTCACCCTAACCCTAATGCTCCCGCTTACCCTAACCCTCACCCTAACACTTACCCTCTCACTAACCCCAACCCTCACCCTCACCCTAACACTCACCCTAACCCTTAACCTCACCCTAACCCTAACCCTAACCCTCACCCTCACCTTAGCCCTCACCCTTACTCTAATCCTAACCCTAATCTTCACCCTAAACCTAACCCTCACCCTCACTCTAACCCTCCCACTAACCTTAACTCTCACCCTAACCCTATCCCTAACCCTTACCCTCGCCCTCACCCTTTCATCAACCTAAACCTTAGCCTAACCCTAACGCTAACCCTAACCCTCACCCGCACCCTGACCCTCAACCTAAACCTTATCCTCACCCTAACCCTAATCTTAACCGAAACACTAACCCTCAAACTAACCCTAACCCTAACCTTAACACTAACCCTAACCCTAACCCTCTCAATAAACCAAACGGTGCACTTCACCATAACCCTTATCCTCACCCTAACCCTAACCCTCACCCTCACCCTAACCCTAACCCTAACCATAACCCTAACCCTCACACTAACCCTAACACTCACACTAAACTTAACCCTCACCCTCACCCTCACACTCACCCTAAACCTAACCCTCACACTAACCCTAACCCTCACTCTAAACCTAACCATAACCGTCACCCTCACCCTAACCGTCTCCCTAACCCTAACCCTAACCATTACCCTCACTCTAACCTTAATGCTCACCCTCACCCTAACACTCATCTTAACCCTTAAA
Source organism: Dipodomys spectabilis (assembly GCF_019054845.1). Taxonomy (NCBI): domain Eukaryota; kingdom Metazoa; phylum Chordata; class Mammalia; order Rodentia; family Heteromyidae; genus Dipodomys; species Dipodomys spectabilis. Next base: position 2,491,529 of record NW_024871021.1, on the reverse strand, counting down.
CTCACCCTCACCCTCTCCCTAAATCTAACCCCAACCCTAACCCTCACCCTAACCCTAGACCTAAACCTAACCCTCACCCACAACCTTACCCTCAACCTAACACTTACCCTAACCCTAATGCTAACACTAACCCTCAACCTCACCCTAACCCTCACCCTAAACCTTATCCTCACCCTAACTGTAAACTTAACCCTAATCCTAACCCCCACTCTAACACTAACCCTAACCATAACCCTAACCCTGTCCTTCACCCTAACCCTCACCCTAACCCTCATCTTCACCCTAGCCCTCACCCTCTCTCTAAACCTATCCCTCACCCTAAACCTAACCCTCACCCTAACCCTCACCCAAATCCTAAACCTAACCCTCACCCTCACCCTAACCCTCACCCTCACTTTAACCCTCACCCTAACCCTTACCCTCACCCTCAACCTAACCCTCACACTAACCCTAACCCTCACCCTAACCCTAACCCTAAACCTCAACCTCAACCTAACCGTCTTCCTAAACCTAACCCTAAACCTCACCCTCACCCTAACACTAATTCTCACCCTAACCCTAACCCTAACCCTAAACTTAACACTCACCCTAACCCTAATGGTCACCCTCATCCTAAACCTCCCCCTAACCTTTATCCTCACACTAACCCTAATCCTAACCCTCACCCTCACCCTAACACACAACCTAACACTTAAACTCACCCTAACCCTCACCCTAAACCTCACCCTAACCCTAACGCTCACCTTAAACCTCACCCTACTCCTCACCCTAAGTCTCATCCTAACCTTAAACCTAACCCTCAGCCTAACCCTAACCCTCACCCTAACACTAACCCTAACACTCACCCTCACCCTCACCCTCAGCCTAATCGTAAACCTAACCCTAAACTTAACCCTAACCCTCAATTTCACCCTCACCCTCACACTAACACTAACCCTCAGCCTCACCCTCACCCAACCCTACCTCTCAACTTAATCCTCACCCTCATCCTAATCCTGAACCTAAACCTAACCCTCACCCTGAACCTCAGCCTCACCCTAAACCTCACCCTAACCCTTACCCTCCCCCTAACCCTAACCCTAACCCTAACTCTAACCTTCACACTCCCACAGGCCCTCACCCTAATGCTAATCCTAAACCTAACCCTAAGACTAAACCTCACCCTAACACTCACCCAAAACTCACGCTAACCCTAACCCTCACTCTCACCCTAACCCTCACCCTAAACCTTAACCTCACCCTAAATCTAACCCTAACCCTAACCCTCACACTAAAGCTAACCCTCACCTTTAACCTAACCCTCACCCTCACTCTCACCCTAACCCTAACCCTAAACCTAACCCTCACCCTAACCCTAATGCTAACCCTAACCCTCACCCTCATCCTAACCCTCACCCTAACCCTTACCTTCATCCTAAATCTAACCCTAACCCTAACCCTCACACTAAACCTAACCCTCACCCTTAAACTAACCATCACCCTCACCGTCACCCTAACCCTAACCCTAAACCTAACCCTCACCCTAACTCTAACCCTAATGCTAACCCTAACCCTCACCCTAAAACTTACCCTCACCTCTAACCCTAACCCTAACCCTCACACTAAACCTAACCCTCACACTTACCCTAACCCTCACCCTAAACCTAACCCTAACCCTAACCCTCACATTAACCCTAATCCTAACCTTAACCCTGACCCTCACTGGAAACCTAATCCTCACCGTAACCCTTACTCTACCCTCAGTCTAACCCTCACCCTAAGCATAACCTTAATCCTCACCCTATACCTAATCCTAACCCTAAACCTCACCCTCAACATAGCCCTACCGTAACCCTAAACCTAACCCTACCCTCACCCACACACTAAGCCTAATGCTATCCCTAACCCTCACCAGCAGCCTAATCCTCACCCTAATCCTTACCCTCACCTAACCCTAAACCTCAACCTCAACCTAACCGTCTTCCTAACCCTAACCCTAAACCTCACCCTCACCCTAACACTAATTCTCACCCTAACCCTAACCCTAACCCTAAACTTAACACTCACCCTAACCCTAATGGTCACCCTCACCCTAAACCTCCCCCTAACCTTTATCCTCACACTAACCCTAATCCTAACCCTCACCCTCACCCTAACACACAACCTAACACTTAACCTCACCCTAACCCTCACCCTAAACCTCACCCTAACCCTAACGCTCACCTTAACCCTCACCCTACCCCTCACCCTAAGTCTCATCCTAACCCTAAACCTAACCCTCAGCCTAACCCTAACCCTCACCCTAACATTAACCCTAACACTCACCCTCACCCTCACCCTCAGCGTAATCGTAAACCTAACCCTAAACTTAACCCTAACCCTAACCCTCAATTTCACCCTCACCCTAACCCTAACCCTAACCCTCAGCCTCACCCTCACCCAACCCTACCTCTCAACTTAATCCTCACCCTCATCCTAATCCTGAACCTAAACCTAACCCTCAAGCTGAACCTCGGCCTCACCCTAAACCTCACCCTAACCCTTACCCTCCCCCTAACCCTAACCCTAACCCTAACTCTAAACTTCACACTCCAACTAGCCCTCACCCTAACTCTAAACCTAAACCTAACCCTTAGATTAAACCTCACCCTAACACTCACCCAAAACTCACGCTAACCCTAACCCTCACTCTCACCCTAACCCTCACCCTAAACCTTAACCTCACCCTAAATCTAACCCTAACCCTAACCCTCACACTAAACCTAACCCTCACCTTTAACCTAACCCTCACCCTCACTCTCACCCTAACCCTAACCCTAAACCTAACCCTCACCCTAACCCTAACCCTAATGCTAACCCTAACCCTCACCCTCACCCTAACCCTCACCCTAACCCTTACCCTCACTCTAAATCTAACCCTAACCCTAACCCTCACACTAAACCTAACCCTCACCCTTAAACTAACCATCACCCTCACCATCACCCTAACCCTAACCCTAACCCTAACCCTCACCCTAACTCTAAACCTAATGCTAACCCTAACCCTCACCCTAAACCTTACCCTCACCTCTAACCCTAACCCTAACCCTCACACTTACCCTAACCCTCACCCTAAACCTAACCCTAACCCTAACCCTCACATTATCCCTAATCCTAACCCTAACCCTGACCCTCACTGGAAACCTAATCCTCACCGTAACCCTTACTCTACCCCTCAGTCTAACCCTCACACTAACCATAACGCTAATCCTCACCCTATACCTAATCCTAAACCTAAACCTCACCCTCAAAATAGCCCTACCGTAACCCTAACCCTAACCCAACCCTCACCCACACACTAAGCCTAATGCTATCCCTAACCCTCACCAGCAGCCTAATCCTCACCCTAATCCTTACCCTCACCTAACCCTCAACCTCAAGCTCACCCTAACCCTCACGCTAACAATAATGCTATCCCTAACCCTCACCCTCAACCTAACCCTCACTGTAATCCTTATTCTCAACCTAACCCTAACCCTCACCCTAACCCTTACCCTCACCCTAACACTTATCCTAACCCTCATCCTCACCCTAACTCTAACCCTCACCCTAACCCTCATCCTAAAACTAACCCTCACCCTAACCCTAACCCTAACCCTAATGCTAACCCTAACCCTCACCCTCACCCTAACCCTTACCCTCACCCTAAATCTAACCCTAACCCTAACTCTCACACTAAACCTAACCCTCACCCTTAACCTAACCATCACCCTCACCGTCACCCTTACCCTAACCCTAACCCTAACCCTCACCCTAACTCTAACCCTAATGCTAACCCTAACCCTCACCCTAAACCTTACCCTCACCATAACTCTAACCCTAACCCTAACCCTCACACTAAACCTAACCCTCACACTTACCCTAACCCTCACCCTAAACCTAACCCTAACCCTCACATTAACCCTAATACTAACCTTAACCCTGACCCTCACTGGAAACCTAATCCTCACCGTAACCCTTACTCTATTCCTCAGTCTAACCCTCACCCTAACCATAACCCTAATCCTCACCCTATACCTAATCCTAACCCTAACCCTCACCCTCAACATAGCCCTACCATAACCCTAACCTTAACCCTACCCTCACCCCCACCCTAAGCCTAATGCTATCCCTAACCCTCACCCTCAACCTAACCCTCACTTTAACCCTTATTCTCACCCTAACCCTAACCCTCACCCTAACCCTTACCCTCACCCTAACACTAATCCTAACCCTCATCCTCACCCTAACTCTAACCCTCACCCTAACCCTAACGCTCTCCCTAACAATAACCCTACCCCTCACCCTAACCCTCATCCTAACCCTAAACATAACCCTAACCCTAACCCTCACCCTCACCCTGACCCTCAGCCTTACCCAAACCCTAACCATAAACCCAAACCGAACCCTCACCCTCACCCTCACTCTCAACCTAAACCTAACACTAACACTAAACCTAAACCTCATCCTCACACTCACCCTCATCCTAAACCTAACCCTAACACTAAACCTAAACCTCACCTCACAGTCACCCTCACACTAAGCCTAACTCTAACCATACAAATAACCCTAATGCTAACTCTAACCCTCACACTAAACCTAACCCTCACACTATCCCTAAACCTACCCCTCACCCTAACCCTCTTTCTTACCCTAAACCTAATCCCCACCCTAACCCTAACCCTAACCCTAACCCTCAAGCTCACCTTAGCCCTCACCCTAACCCTAATCCTAAAACGAATCCTCACACTAGCTGTCACCCTCACCCTCACCCTAACCCTCACCCACACCCTCACATTCACCATAACCCTAACCCTTACACTAACACTCACCTTCACGCTAACCCTCACACTAACCCTAACGTTCACCCTACACCTAACCCTCACCCTCACCCTCACCCTCAGCCTAACCCTAACCCTAACACTAATCCTAACACTAATCCTCACCCTCACCCTCACCCAAACCCTAGCCCTAACCCTAACCATCACCTTCACAATCACCCTCACCCTCAGCCTAACTCTCACCCTAAATCTCACCCTAACACTCACGCTAACCCTAACCCTCACTCTTAACCCTAACCCTCACTCTTAACCCTAACCCTCACCCTAACCCTTACCTTCACCTAACCCTAACCCTCACCCTAACCTAATGCTAACCCTAACCCTAATCCTCAACCAACCCCTCACCCTAAGCTTCACCCTTACCCTAACCCTAACTCTAATCCTAACACTATCCCTTACCTTACAAAAACCCTCACCTTCACCCTCACCTTCACCCTAACCCTCAGCCTCAACCTAGCCCTCACCCTAACTCTAACCCTAATCCTAACCCTAACTGTCTCCCTCATCATTACCCTAACCCTAACCCTCAACCTCACCTTAATTCTCACCCTAACCCTTACCCTCACCCTCACCCTAACCCACACACTAAACCTAACCATCACCCTAATCCTAACTCTAACCCTCACCCTCACCATCACTCTCAGCCTAACCCTAAACTTAACCCTAATCCTCACCCTCACCCTAAACCTCACCCTCACCCTAACCCTCACCCTAACCCTTAACCTCACCCTAAAACTAACCCTAACCCTCACCCTCACCCTCACCCTCACCCTAACCCTAACCCTAAGCCTAACCCTCACCCTAACTCTCACCCTCACCCTAATCCTCACCTTAACCCTAACCCTCACCCTCACCCTCAACCTAACACTAACCCTCACACTCACCCTAAACCTAACCCTAATCCTAACCCTAACTCTCACCCTAACCCTCACCATAACCCTAACGCGAACCCTAACGCTCACACTAAGCCTTATATTCACCCTTACCCTAAACTTAACCCTAATACTAACCCTTACCCTAACCCTCACCTCACCCTAACGCTCACCCTAACCCTTACCCTCACCCTAACATTAACCCTACCCCTCACCCTAACCTTAACCCCAAACCTATGCCTCATCCTCACACTCACCCTAACACTAAACCTAACACTATCCCTCACCATAACACTAACCCTGATCCTAAGCCTAACCGTAACCCTCACCCTCCCCTAAACCTAACCTTAACCCTAACACACCCTCACCCTCAAACTTACCCTAACCCTCACCCTAAGGCTTACCCTCACCCTAACACTAACCCTAACCCTAACTCTCACCCTACACCTCACTCTAACCCTAACCCTAACACTTACCCTCACACTAACTGTTACACTAACACTTACCCTCACCCTAACCCTCACCCTCACCCTAACCCTAACCCTAACACTCACCCTAACCCTCACAATAACCCTAACCCTCAACCTAACCCTCACTCTAATCTTAAACCTAACACTCAACCTCACCCAAACCCTCACCCTCACCCTCAGCCTAACCCTAACCCAAACCCTAATCCTAACCCTAAGCCTCATCCTCAAACTCACCCTAACCGTAACCCCAACCCTAACCCTCATCCTCACCCTGACCCTGACCCTACCCCTAACCCTAACTCTCACCCTAACCCTTACCAAAACCCTAAACCTCACCCTAAACCTAATCCTCACCATAACACTAACCCTCCTACTAAACTTAACCCTAACAGTCAACCTCACCCTCAAACTCACCCTCACCCTAACTCTCACACTCACCCGAACCCTAAAACTTACCCGAACCCTAAACCTCACCATAAATATTACCCTAACCCTAACCCTCACCCGAACCCTCACCCGAACCCTAACAATCACCCTCACCCTAACCTTCACCTTCACAATAAACATCACCCTAACCCTACCCCTCAGCCTAAACCTAACCCTCTACCTAACCCTAACCCTCACCCTGACCCTCACCCTCACCCTCACCCTCACAATACCCCTAACCCTAACCCTAATCCTAACACTAACCCTCACCCTCACCCTAACCCTCACCTTAACCCTCAAACTAACCCTAACGCTAACCCTAACCCTCACCTTCACCCTAAACCTCACCCTAACCCTTATCCTCAACATAACCCTAACCCTAATCCTCACCGTAAACCTAACCCTCGCACACACCCTAACCTTCATCATCACCCGAACCCTCATCCTCACCCTAACACTCACACTAACTCTAACCCTAACCCTTATCCTAAACCTAACCCTCACTCTCACCCTCACCCTCACCCTAAAACTAAACCTAACCCTAAACCTAAACCTAACCCTCACTGTCACCCTAAACCTAACCCTCAACCTAACGCTCACCCTATCCCTAATATTAACCCTACAGCTCACCCTCACCCTAACCCTCACCCTAACCCTTCTCCTCACACTAACCCTCAACCTAAGACTAACACTAACCCTCACACTAACCCTAATCCTCACCCTATCCCTCACCCTAACCCTAACCCTATCCCAAAACCTAATCCTCACCCTCACCCTAACACTCACCCTCACCATAAACATCACCCTATCGGTAACCCTCATCCTAAACCTAACCCTAACCCTCACCCTAAACCTAACCCTAACCCTCACCCTAACTTCACCCTATCCTTAACGCTAAAAAAAACACCTCACCCTCACCCTAACCCTCACCCTAACCCTTACCCTCACACTAACCCTAACCATAACCCTAAACCTAAACTTCACACTAAACCAAATCCTCAGCCTATCCCTTATGCTAAGCTAACTGTCACCCTATCCCTCACCCTCACCCTAACTCTAATGCTAACCCTAAATCTCACGCTCACCCTAACCCTCACCATAACCCTTACTCTCAACCTACCCCTAACCCTCACCCTCACCCTAAATCTCACCCTAAACATTACCCTCACCCTAACCCGCAAACTAACCCTAACCCTAATCCTAACGCTAACCCTAACCCTCACCCTCACCCTAACCCTAAAATTAACCCTAAACCTCACCATAACCCTAACCCTCACCCTCACCCTAACACTCGCCCTAACCCTTACCCTCACACTAAACTTATCCCTACTCGTAACCCTAACCCTAAATCTCACCCTGACCCTAACCCTCACCCTCATACTAAACAACACCCTAAACCTAAACCTCACCCTAAACCTAACCCTCACCCTAAACCTAACCCTAAACCTCACCCTAACCCTAAACCTCACCCTAACTCTAACCCTCACCGTAACCCTAACACTCACCCTAACCCTAACCCTAAACTTAGCCCACACCCTCACCCTAATCCTCACCCTAACCCTAACCCTAACCCTTACATAACCAAAAACCTCACCCTCAGCCTAACCCTCATCCTCACCCTAGCCCTCAGCCTAACACTAACCCTCAACCTAACCCTAACCCTAACGCTCACCCTCACTCTAACTCTAACCCTAAACCTAACCCTAACACTCATCCTAACCCGAACCCTAAACCTAATGCTAACCGTAAACCTCACACTCACCCTAACCCTCAACCTAACCCTTACTGTCACCCTAACCCTCACAATAAACCTAACCCTCACCTAACCCTAACCCTAACCCTCAGCTTAACCCTCACCCTTAACCTAAACCTAACCCAAATTATCACCCTATCCTTAACCTTAACTCAATCCCTCAACCTATCCCTCAACCTCACCCTAAACCTCATCCTTATTCTTACCCTCACTGGAAACCTAACGCTCATCCTCAACCTAACCCTCACCCTAACACTTACCCACACCCTAACACTCACCCTAACCCGAACCATAAACCTAAACTTCACCCTAACCCTAAACCTAACCCTAAACCTCACACTAACCCTAACCCTCACCCTAACCCTATCCCAACACCTCACCCTAACTCTCACACTAACCCTAACCCCTAACCCTAACCCTAACCCTAACCCTAACCGTAAACCTAACCCTCACCCTCACCCTAACCCTCACTGTCACCCTAACCCTCACTGTAACCCTCAACCACACCCTAAACCTCACACTCACCCTCACCCTCACACGAACAGTCACCCTCACCCTAACCCTCACCATCACAATAAACATCAACCTAAACCTAACTTTCACCCTAACATTAACCATAACCCTAAGCCTCAACCTAACCCTAACCCTCACCCTGACCCTCACCCTAACCCAACCCTAACCCTAACCCTCACCCTAACCCTTACCCTAATCCTAACACTCACCCTAAACCTAACCCTCACCCTAACACTAACCCTCACACTAAACCTAAACCTAACACTCATCCTCACCCTCTATCTAACCCTCCCCCTAACCCTAACCCTCACCCTAAACCTAACCCTCACACTAACCCTAACCCTAAACCTCACACTAAACCTAACTTTCACCCTAATCCTAACCCTACCCCTCAGACTAAACCTCACCCTAAACCTAACCCTAACCCTAATCCTCCCCCTATCCCTAAACCTTAAACCGAACCCGAACACTCACCCTAACCCTAATGCTAACCCAAACCCTCACTCTCACCCTAACCCTCACCCTAACACTTACCCACACCCTAAACCTCACCCTAACCCTAACCCTCACCCTCAACCTAAACCTCTCCCTCAATTTTACCCTTAACCTAACCCAAACCCTAACCCTAAACCTAATACTCACACTAACCCTAACCCTAACCTCACCGTAACCCTAACCCTCACACTAACCCTAACCCTAACCCTAACCCTAACACTAATCCACATCTCACCCTAATCCTCACCATAACCCTAACTGTAACCCATACTTAATCCAAAACCTCACCCTCACTCTCACCCTAACCCTCACCCTCACCCTAGCCCTCACCCTAACACTAACCTTCACCCTAACACTAATCCTAACCCTCACCCTCACCCTCACCCTAACCTTAAACCTAACCCTAACAATCATCCTAACACTAAACCTAACCCTAATTCTAACCCTACACCTTACACTCACCCTAACCCTCACCCTAACCCTTACTGTCACCTTAACCCTAACCCTAACCCTCACACTAAACCTAACCCAAACACTAACTCTAACCCTACCCCTCAGCCTAACCCTCACCTTAAACCAAACCCTAAACCTAACCCTCACCCTGTCCTTAACCTTAACCCAAACACTAACCATAACCCTCACCCTCAAACTAACCTTAATGCTAAACCTAACCCTTGCCCTCACCCTAATCTTCACCATAACCCTTACACTCAACCTTAACTAATGCTCACCTGCAACCTATCCCTCACCCTAACACTTACCCACATCCTAAACCTCACCCTAACCCTAACCCTAAACCTAAACTTCACCCTAATCCTAACCCCAACCCTAACCCTCACCCTCACCCTAACCTTCACCCTAACCTTTAAACTCACCCTAACCCTTAACCTAACCCTAAACCTAATCCTCACACTAACCCTAACCCTAACCCTCAGCCTAACCCTTATCCTAACCCTAAACCTAACCTTAACCCTGACCCTAACCCTAACCCTCACACCAATCCTAACCCTAACCGTCAGCCTAACCCTCATCCAAACCCTAACCCTAACACTAACACTTACCCTAACCCTAACCCTTTTACTAACCCTAACCCTCACTCTCACCCTCCCCATCACCCTCAGCTTAACCCTAACTCTATCACTAAACCTAAACCTAACACTCATCCTCACCCTCACCCTATCCCTAAACCTAACCCTTACCCTCACCCTAACCATAATCCTCACCCTATAGCTCACCCTCACCCTAACCCAAACCTTAACCCTAACCCTCACCCTAACCCTCACCCTAAACCTAACACTAAACCTAACCCACATCCTCACACTAAACCTCACCCTAACCCTTAACCTCACCATAACCTTAACGCTAACCCTAACCATAATCCTCACCCTAACCATAACGCTCACCCTCAACCTAACCCTCAGAATCACCCAAACACTCACCCTCGCCCTAACACTCTCCCTAACCCTAATCCTAACCCTAAACCTAACCTTCACCCTCACCCTGACCCTCACCTTCAGCCTAACCCTAACCCTAACCCTATTCCTAATCCTAACCCTCACCCTCACCCTCACCCTAAACCTAACCCGGACCCTCACCCTCAACCTCACCCTCACCCTATCCCTACCCTCACCCTCAACCTAAACCGCACACTAACCCTAACCCTCACCCTAACCCTAAACCTAAACCTAACAATAACCCTAACCCTAAACCTAAACCTAACCCTTACCCTAACCCTAAAACTCACCCTAACCCTAATCCTAACCCTAACCCTCATCCTCACCCTGACCCTCCCCATCACACGAACCCTCACACTAACCCTAACCCTCACCCTAACACTAACCCTAACCCTCACCCTTCACTTTCACCCTCACCCTCAGCCTAACCCTAACCCTAAGCCTAATCCTAACCTAACCCTCACTGTCACCTTCACCCTAACCCTAACTCTCAGCCTAACCCTCACCCTCACCCTGACCCTCACCCTCACCTTAAACCTCACCCTCACACTCACCCTCACACTAACACTCAACCTCACCCGAAACCTCACCCTAACCCTAACCCTGACCCTAACAATAACCCTAACACTCACCCTAACGCTAACCCTCACCCTAACCCGTACCCTAACCCTAACGCTAACCCTAAACCTCACACTCACCGTAAACTTCACCCTAATCCTTATCCTCACACTAATCCTAAACTTAACCCTAACCCTCACACTAACCCTAACCCTCATCCTAACCCTATCCCGAAACCTCACTCTAATTGTAACCCTAACGAGCACCCTAACCCTAACTCTAAACCTAACCCTAACCCTCACCCTAACCCTAACCCTCACCCTCACACGAACACTCACGCTCACACTAACCCTCACACTCACAATAAACATCACCTAACCCTAACTCTCACGCTAACTCTAACCCTAACGCTCACCCTAACACTAACCCTAACACTCACCCTAACGCTAAACCTCACCCTAAACCTTACCCTAACCCTAACGCTAATCCTAAACCTCACCCTCACCCTAACCCTCACCCTAAACCTTATCCTCACACTAACCCTAACCTTAACCCTAACCCTCACCCTAACCCTAACCCTCACTCTAACCCTATCCTGACATCTCACTCTAAATGTAACCCTAACGAGCACCCTAACCCTAACTCTAAACCTAACCCTAACCCTCACCCTAAACCTCACCGTCACCCTAACACTCACCCTAACCCTCACCCTCACAATAAACATCACCTAAACCTAACTCTCACGCTAACCCTAACCCTAACCCTAACCCTAACCCTCAACCTAAACCTAACCCTCAACCTGACCCTGACCCTAAACCTAACCCTAACCCAAACCCTTACCCTAACCCTTACCCTCACCCTCACCCTCACCCTAACCCTAACCCATACCTCACCCTCACCCAAACCCTAACCCTAACCCTAACCCTCACCCTAACGCTCACCCTAACCCTCACCCTAACCCTAACGCTCATCCTCACACTAAACCTCACCCAAACCCTTAACCTCAACATAACCCTTACACTAACCCTAACCCTAATGCTCACCCTAACCCTAACCCTCACCCAAACCCTAACCCTCACCCTCACCGAACCCTCACCCTCACCCAAAACACTCACCCTAACCCTAACCCTAATCCTAACCCTAAGCCTCATCCCCAAACTCACCTAACCCTAACCCTAACTCTAACCCTCACACTCACCCTCACACTAACCCTCTCCCTCACCCTAACCCTAACCCTAAACCTCACCCTAACCCTCACACTAACCCTCACCCTAATCCTAACCCTCAACCTAACCGTAACCCTACCCCTAACCCTCATCCTCACACTCACCTAACGGTAGCACTCAACCTAACCTAATCCTCACTTACACCCTAACCCTCACCCTTACTCGAACCCTCACCCTCACCCGAACCCTCATCCTCACCCTAACCCTCACCCTCACCCTAAACATCATCCAAACCCTAACCCTCACCCTAACCTTAACCCTAACCTTCTCCCTAACCCTAACCCTCAACCTAAACCTAATCCTCACCCTAATCCTCAACATAACCGTATCCCTTACATAAAAGAAACCCTCACTCTAACCCTCACCCTCACCTGGCACTCACCCTAATCCTAACCCTAACCCTAACGCTCACCCTCACCCTAAACCTCACCCTACCCCTTACCCTCAAACTAATCCTAAACCTAACCCTAAATATAACCCTCAGAGTAAACATAACCCTCACCCTAACCCTAACACTAACACTAACCCTCACACTCACCCTCACCCTCAGCCTAATCCTAACCCTAAACCTATTCCTAATCCTAACCCTCACTCTCAACCTCACACTAACCCTCACCCTCACCTCAGCCCTCACCCACACCATAACCCTAACCCTAACCCTCACCTCACCCTAACCCTAACCCTAACCCTAACCCTAACCCTCACCATCAGCATCACCCTAACCCTAACTATTACCCTCACCCTAAGCCTAACCCTAACCCTAACCCTAAACCTAAACATAGCCCTCACACTAACCCTAACCCTCACCCACACCCTAACACTCACCCTCACCTCAGCCTCACTCTAACCCTAACCCTAACCCTAAACCTAACCCTCACACTACACCTAACCCTCACCCAAACTCTAACCCTACCCCTCAGCCTAAACCTCACACTAACCATAACCCTAACCCTAATCCTCACCCTATCCCTAACCCTAACCCTAACCCTCACAGTCACACAAGCCCTCACCCTAACCCTAACCCAAAACCTAACCCTCACAATAAATCTAACTCTCACCCTAACCCTAATCATACCCCTCAGCCTAAGCCATACCCTAACCCTAACCCTAAATCTAATCCTCACCCTATCCCTAACCCTAACACTAACCCTCACACTCACCCTAGCCCTCACCCTAACCTCACCCTAACCCTATCCCTAACTCTTAACCTCACCCTCATCCTAACCCTCACCCTTAACCTTTGCCCTCACCTTAATCCTAACCCTGATCTAACGTAACCCTAAAGTTCACCCTAACCCTAACCCTCACCTTAACCCTCACCCTCACCCTAATAATCACCCTTGCCTAACCCTATCCGTTACCTAAACTAAACCCTCTCCCGCACCCTCACCCTAACCCTCACACTCACCATAGCCTTATCCCAAACCCTACCCCTAAACCTAACCCTCACACTAACCCTAACCCTAACCCTCAGCCTAACCCATATAATAAACCTGAACCTAAAACGAACTTTCACCCTAACCAAACCCTAACCCTCACCCTAACCCTAACCCTAACCCTTACACTAACCCTAACACTAACCCTCAGGCTAATGCTCATACTAAACCTAACACTCACCCTAACCCTCACCCTAACTCTAAACCTAACCCTAACTCTAACCCTAAACCAAACCCTGACCCTCACCCTCACCCTCACCCTCACCCTAACCCTATCCATAACCCTCACAATAACCCTAATCCTCACCATATATTTCACTCTCAACCTAACCCTAACCCTAACCCTAACACTCACCCTAACCCTTACACTAACCCTAACACTAAAACTAATCCTCATCCTCACACTGAACCTCACCCTAAACCTTAACCTCACCATAACCCTAACCCTAATCCTCACCCTAACCCTAACCCGAACCCTCACCCGAACCCTCATCCTCACCCTAACACTCACCCTAACCCTAACCCTAACCCTAAACTTCAACCTCCCACTCCCCCTCACCCTAACCCTCACCCTCACCCTAACGCTCACCCTAACTCTAACCCTACCCCTCACCCTAACCCTCACACTAACCCTTACCCTAATCCTAACCCTCACCCCAACCCTAACCCTACCCCAAACCCTCACCCTCACGATCACCCTAAACCTAACGCTAACCCTCACACTAACCCTAATCTTCACCCACACCCTAACACTCACCCTCACTCGAACCTTCACCCGAACCCGAACCCTAATCCTCACCCTAACCCTTAACCTCATCCTCACCCTAACCCTAACCCTAACCCTAATCCTAACTCTCACTCTAACCCAAACCTTCACCCTAAACCTAAGCCTAACCCAAACCCTCAGCCTAGCCTCACCCTAATCCTAACCCTTACCCTCTCTGTAAACCTAACCATAACCCTAACCCTCACATTAACCCTAACCCTCACCCAAACCCTAACCCACATCCTCACCCGAACCTTCAACATCACCATAACCCTCACCCTCACAATAACCCTCACCCTAACCCTAACCCTAACTGGAAAGCTAACCCTCACACTAAACCTAATCCACAACCTAACCCTAACCCTATCCCTCAGCCTAACCCTCACCCTAACCCTAACCCTAATCCTAATCTTCACCCTATCCCTAACCCTCACCCTAACCCTCACACACACCCTAGCCCTCACACTAACCTCACCCTAACCCTAAACCTAACTCTTACCCTAAACCTAACCCTAAACCTCACACTAAACATAACCCTCAACCTAACCCTTACCCTCACCCTAACCCTAACTCTTACCCTAACCCTAAACCTAAACCTCACACTAACCCTAACCCTCACCCTCCACCTCACCCTCAGCCGAATACTAACCCTAAACCTAACTCTAGTCCTAAACCTAACCCTCACCCTCACCCTCACCCCAACCCTAACCCTAACCCTAACACTCACGCTAACACTAACCCTAACCCTCCCGCTAACTAAGACCTTCACCCAAACCCTAAACATCACCCTAACCCAAACCTTCACCTTAACCCTCACCCTCACCCTAATCCACACCCTAACCTAACCCTAACACTTACCTAAACTAAACCCTCACCCTCACCCTAACCCTCATAGTAACCCTAACCCTAACACTAACACTAACCCTCACACTACACCTAATACTAACACTCAGCCTAACCCTCATCCTAACCCTAACCCTACCCCGAACCCTCACCCTAATCCTAACCCTAACCCTAACAAGAACCTGATCCCTCACCCTTAGCCTAACCCTAACCCAAACCCTAATCCTAAACCTAACCCTCACCCACACCCTCAGCCTAACTCTCACCTAACCCTAACCCTAATCCTCACAGTCCCCCTCACCCTCACCCGAACACTCACACTCAACCTAACGCTCACCCTCACTCTAACCCTAACCCTAACACTAACCCTCACACCCTCACCCACAACCTCAACCTCACCCTAAACTTCACCCTCACCCTCAACCAAAACCTAACCCTAACCCTCACGCTAACCCTAACCTTAACCCTCCCCCTCACTTGAACCTTCACCCAAAACCTAAACATCACCATAACCCAAACCCTCACCTTAACCCTAACCATAACCCTAATCCTCACCCTAGCCCTAACCCTCACCTTCACCTGAAACCTCACCCTCACCCTAACACTCACCCTAACCCTAACCCTAACCCTAACCTTCACTCTCTCCCTCAACCGCACCCTAACCCTCACCCTCACCATAATGCTCACGCTAACCCTAACCCTACCCCTCACCCTAACCCTTACACTAACACTTACCCTAATCCTAACCCTCACCCCAACCCTAACCCTACCTCTAACCCTCACCCTCACACTCACCTTAAACCTATCACTAACCCTCACACTAACCCTAATCCTCACCCACACCCTAACACTCACCCTCACTAGAACCCTCACCCTCAACCGAACCCTAATCCTCACCCTAACCGTAACCCTTACGTAAACATAATCCCCACCCTCAACCTCACACTAACCCTCACCCTCACCCTAGCCCTCACCCTAACCCTAAACCTAACCCTCACCCTCAACCTCACCCTCACTCTCTGCCTAACCCTAACCCTCAACCTCACCCTCACCATAACCCAATCACTAACTCTAATCTTCGCCCTAAACCTAACCCTCACCCTAACCCTAAACCTCAACTTCCCACTCACCCTAATCCTAACCCTTACACTAACCCTAACTTTCACCCTCACTGTAACCCTCACCCTAACCCTTACCCTCAGCCTCACCCTAACCCTAACCCTAACCCTCACCCTAACCCTCACACTAACCCTAACCCTCACCCACACCCTAACGCTCACCCTCAACCGAACCCTCACCTTAACCCTAACCCTGACCCTTAACCAAACCCTCACACTAAACCTAACACTCAGCCTAACCCTAACCATACTCCACAGCCTAAACCTCACCCTAACCCTAAACCTAATCCTCACTCTATCCCTAACCCTAACTCTATCCCTCACACTACCACTCAGCCTAACCCTCAACCTAACACTCACCCTCACCCTAACTTTCACCCTTCCCTTACCATCACCATAACCCTATAACTCACTCTCACCCTAACCCTCACCCTAAACCTTACACTCACCCTAAACCTAACCCTAACTCAAACCCTAAACCTAACGCTAAACTTCACCATAACCCTCACTCTAAACTTATCCCTAACCCTCAGCCTAACCCTCACCCTAACCCTCACTCTCACCCTTACCCTAACCCTAACCCTCATCCTAACTCTAACCCCAACTCTCACCCTAACCCTAACCTTCACACTAACCCTCACCCTCACCCTCAACCTCAATATCACCCTAAAACTTACCCTCAACCTAGTCATCACCCTAAACCTAACCCTAACCCTAATCCTAATTTTCAACCTCACCCTCAGTTGACCCTAACCCTAACCCTAATCCTAAACCTAAACCTCACCCTCACCCTCACCCTTACCTTAACCCTAACCCTAACCCTCACGCTAAACCAAAACCTCAATCTTACGCTAACCCTAACCCTAACCCTAACCCTAACAAAAACCCTAAACCTAACCCTAACCCTAATCCTAACACTAACCCTCACCCTAACCCTAAACCTAACCCTAATACTCACCCTAACCCTAATCCTGACCCTAAACCTCACTCTCACCGTCACCCTCACAATAACCCTGATCCTCAACCTCACCCTAACCCTAACACTCACACTAATCCTAACCCTCACCCTAACCCTAAACCTAAACTTAACCCTCACTCTAACTCTAACTCTTACCCTAACCCTAACCCTCACACTATCCCTCACCCTAAATCTTATCCGAACACTAACCCTAACCCTAACCCTCAACCTCACCGACACCCTAACCCTAACCCTCACACTAACCCTCACCCTAACCCTAAGCCAAACCCTAACCCTCACCCTCACCCACACCCTCACCCTAACCTTAACCCTAAACCTAACACTCAACCTAACCCTAACCCTTACCCTAAACCTAACATTCCCCCTCACCCTAACACTCGCCCTCACCATCAGACTAACCCTAAACCTAGCGCTAATCCTAACACAAATGCTCACCCTCACCCTCACTCTAATCATAACCCTAACCCTAACCCTCACCCTCACCCTCACCCTAACACTAACCCTAACCCTAACCCTCAACCTAATCCTAACCCTAACCCTAACCCTAAACTTCACCGTCACCCTAACCCTCACCCTAACCCTTACCCTCACACTAACGCTCACCCTAACACTAACCCTCAACCTAACCCTCACCATCACCCTAAACCTCACCCTAAGCCTAATCCTCACCCACACCCTAACCCTAACCCTCACACGAACCCTCAACCTCACCCTAATCCTCAACCTCACCCTAAACATCACCCTAACCATAACTCTCACCCTAACCCTGACCATCACCCTAACACTCAACCTCACCCTAATCCTCACCCTAAACCTAACCCTAACACTTACCTAACTGAAACCCTCTTCCTCACCGTCACCCTAACCCTCACCCTCACCATAACTCTAACCCTAACCCTAACTGTCATCCGCACCCTCACCCTAACCTAAACCTCACCCTAATCCTAAACCTAATCCTCACTCTCAGCCTAACCCTCATCGTCACTCTAACCCTCACCCTAAACCTAACATTAACCCACACCCTAACCCTCACCCTCACCTGAACCCTCACCCCCACCCTAACACTCAGCCTCACCCTAAACCTCAACCTAAACCTCACCCTAAACCTAAACCTCACCCTAAATCTAACCCTAACCCTTACCTAATGGTAAACCTCACTCTCACCCTCACACTCACCCTAACACTCACCATCACAGTAGCCCTCACCCTAAACCTAAACCTCACCCTAACCCTCACCCTCACCATCACCCTAACCCTCACCCTAACCCTCACCATAACCCTAATCCTAACCCTAACCCTCACCTTAACTCTAACCCTTACCTAACCCTAACCCTAAATCTCACCCTAACCCTAACCCTATCCCTAAGACTCACCCTCACCCTAACCCTAACCTTAACCCTAACTCTCACCCTAACCCTAACCCTTACCCTAACCCTAATCCTAAACCTCACACTAACCCTTACCTTAACCCTAACCCTAACACTAACAGTCACCTGAACCCTCAACCTCACCCTAACACACAGCCTCACCCTAACCCTCACCCTAACCCTTATCCTCACACGAACCCTAACCCTAACCCTCACACTTACCCTATCCCTAACCCTAACCCTCACCCTCACCCTAACCCTCATCCTAAACCTAAAC
This sequence comes from Dipodomys spectabilis, assembly GCF_019054845.1. Taxonomy (NCBI): domain Eukaryota; kingdom Metazoa; phylum Chordata; class Mammalia; order Rodentia; family Heteromyidae; genus Dipodomys; species Dipodomys spectabilis. Next base: position 2,472,138 of record NW_024871021.1, on the reverse strand, counting down.
CTAACCCTCAACCTAACCCTAACCAACACCCTAATCTTCACCCTAACCCTCACCCTCATCCTAACCCTCATCCTAAACTTTAACCTCACACTAACCCTAACCCTAACCCTCACACTAACCCTAACCCTCATCCTAACCCTAACCTTAACCTTCTAGCTCACCCTCACCAAAACCCTCACACTCACCCTAAGCCTAAACGTACCACTCAACCTAACCCTCACCCTAACAATCACCCTAACACTAACCCTAACCCTCACCCTCACCGTAACCCTCAATGTCACCCTAACCAGACCCTAACCCTAAACCTACACCACACCCTAACGCTCACCCTCACCTGAACCCTCACCCTCACCCGAAACCTCACACTCATCCTAACCCTCACCCTAAACATCACCCTAACCATAACCCTCCCTGTAAACCTAACCCCAACCCTACCTTAACCCTAACCCTCAACCAAACCCTCACCCTCACACTAACCCTCACCCTAAACTTTAACCTCACACTAATCCTAAACCTAACACTAACCCTAACCCTCACACTAACCCTAAGGCTCACCCTTACCCTAACCCTACCCCTCAACCTAACTCTCACCCCAACATTCACCCTAACACTAACCCAAACCCTCACCCTAACCCTAACCCTCACCGTCACCCTAACCTGACCCTAACCCTAACCCTAACCCACACCCAAACCCTCACCCTTACCTGAACCCTCACCAGAACCCGAACCATTACCCTAATCCTCACCCTAACCCTAACCCTAACCCTAAACCTTAACCTAACCCTAACCCTAACCCTAACCCTCACACTAAACCTAACACTCACCCTAAACCTAACACTACACCTCACCCTAACCCTCACCATCACCCTAAAACTAACCCTAACCCTCACCCAAAACCTAACCCTAACCCTCACCCAAAACCTAACCCTAACCCTCACACACAACCTAACCCTCACCGTCACACTAATCCTCACCGTAACCCTAAACCTCACCCACACCCTAACTCACACACTCACCCGAACCCTAACGCTCACCCTAAGCCTCACCCTCACCCTAAACATCAACCTAACCCTACCCCTCAACCTAACTATAAACCTAACCCTCACCCTAACCTTAAAACTCACACTAAAACTCACCCTCAATTTAAACCTCACCCTAATAATAATCCTAACCCTTACCTAACCGAAATCCTCAACTTCAACCTCACCCTCACTGTCACACTAAAACTTATGCTCTACCTAGCCCTCACCCTAACCCTAACCCTAACACTTACCCTCAACCCCACCCTCGCCCTCAGCCTAACCGTAACCCTAACCCTAACACTCACCCTCATCCTCACCCTCACCCAAACCCTAATGCTAAAACTCACCCTCACACTCACAATAATCCTAACCCTAGCCCTAACAATAACCCTAACCCTAACCCTAATCCTAACACTAGCCATCACCCTCACCCTAACCCTAACCCTAACCCTCACCCGCACCCTAATCCTCACCCTAACCTTTAACCTCACACTAATCCTAACTGTATCCCTAACCCTAATCCTCACCCTAAAACTAACCCTCACCCTAACCCTAACCTTAACCCTCACCCTAACCCTCACCCTCACCCTAACACTAAAGCTAACCCTAACCCTAACCCTAATCCTTTACCTCACCCTCACCCTCTCCCTCAGCCTAAACCTAACCCTAACCATAACCCTAATAGTCACCCTCACCCTCAACCTAACCCTAACCCTAACGCTAACCCTCACCCTCACACTCACCCTAACCCTAACCCTAGCCCTAACAATAACCCTAACCCTAACCCTAATCCTAACACTAACCCTCACCCTCAACCTAACCCTAACGTTAACCCTAACACTTACCCTCACCCTAACACTCACACTAACCCTTTCCCTCAACCTAACCCTAACCCTAACCCTAACACTAACCCTAACCCTCACACTAACCCTGACCCTCAACCTAACCCTAACCCTACCCCTCACCCTTACAGTCACTCTTACCTTAAACCTTACCCTAACACTAACCCTCACCCTAAAGCTATCCCTAACCCTCACAGTCACCCTAAGCTTCACCGTCACCCTAATCCTCAACCTAACCCTCAACCTCACCCACATTCTAAAGCTCAACCTCACCTGAACCCTAACCATCACTCTAACCCTAATTATAACCCTCACCCTCACCTTAACCCTATCCCTAACCCTAAAAATAATCCTAACCCTAAACCTAACCCTAATCCAAATCCTAATCCTAAACCTAACGCTAAAACTCACCCGAACACCAATCCTAACCCTAACCCTAACACTCACCCTAACCCTAACCCTCACCCTCACCCTAATCCTCAGCATAACCCTAACCCTTACCTAAACAAAACCCTCACCCACACCCTCAACCTCACGCTCACCCTCACCCTCTCCCTATCCCTTACCCTAACATTAAACCTCCCACTAACCCTAACCCTCCCCCTAACCCTCCCCCTAAACCTAACGCTAACCCTAACCCTCACCCTAACCTAAACCTCACCCTAACCCTAACCCTAATCCTCACCCTCACCCTAACCCTCATTGTCACTCTTACCCTCACCCTAAACCTAACATTAACCCACACCGTAACCCTCACCCTTAACCTCACCCTCACCCTAACACTCAGCCTCACCCTAACCCTCACCCTAACCTTCAACCTAACCCTCACCCTAACCCTAATCCTCACCCTAACCCTAACCATAAACCTTACCTAACGGTAAACCTCACTCTCACCCTCACACTCACCCTAACCCACACCATCACAGTAGCCCTCACCCTAAACCTAAACCTCACCCTAACCCTCACCCTCACCATCACCCTAACCCTCACCCTAGCCCTCAGCATAACCCTAACCCTAACCCTAACCCTCACCCTAACTCTAACCCTTACCTAACTATAAACCTAACCCTAAATCTCACCCAAACCCTAACCCTAACCCTAAGCCTCACCCTCACCCTAACCCTAACCTTAACCCTAACTCTCAACCTAACCGTAACCCTTACTCTAACCCTAATCCTAAGCCTCAAACTAACCCTCACCTTAACCCAAACCCTAACACTAACACTCACCAGAACCCTCAACCTCACCCTAACCCACAGCCTGACCCTAACCCTCACCTTAACCCTTATCCTCACACTAAACCTAACCCTAACCCTTACCCTCACCATCACCCTAACCCTAACCCTAACCCTAACCCTCACCCTAAACCTAACACTTACCCTAACTCTAACCCTAACCCTCACACTTACCCTAACCCTAACCCTAACCCTCACCCTCACCCTAACCCTAACCCTAAAGTGAACCCTCATCGTAATCCTTACTCTAACCCTAACGCTAACCCTAACCCTCACCCTCACCCTAACCCTCAACCTAACAATTACCCTCAACCTGTCCCTAACCCTAACCCTCACCCTAACCCTAACCCTAAACCTAACCCTCACCCTAACTCTAACCCTAACCCTAACCCTCACACTAACCCTCACACTAACCCTCACATTCAACCTAATCCTCACGCTAACAATAACCCTAAATCTTACCTAACCAAAACCCTCACCTTCACCCTTATTATCACCCTAACCCTCACCCTCACCCTGGCACTCACCTTAACCCTAACCCTAACCCTAAACCTTACCTTCACCCTCACCCTCACCGTCACCCTCAGCCTAATCCTAACCCTAACCCTAATAATAACCCTCTCAACCTCACCCACACCCTCACCTAAACCCTAACCGTAACCTTCACCCTCACCATCACCATCATCCTCAGCCTTACCATAACCCTAAACCAAATCGTAACCCTTACCCTCACCCTCAACCTCACACTCACCCTCAACCTCACCCTCACCGTAGCCCTCACCTTAAACTTTAACCTCACACTAAGCCTAACCCTAACACTAACCCTAACCCTCACACTAACCCTAAGGCTCACCCTAACCCTAACCCTCACCTTAACACTAACCCAAGCCTAAAACCCTCCCTAACCCTAATCCTAACCCTAACCCTCACCTTCACTGTCACAGTCACCCTAACCCTGACTCTCAACCTCACCCTCACCCTAACCCTAACCTTAACCCTAACTCTCACCCTAACCCTAACCCTTACTCTAACCCTAATCCTAAGCCTCAAACTAACCCTCACCTTAACCCAAACCCTAACACTAACACACACCTGAACCCTCAACCTCACCCTAACCCACAGCCTGACCCTAACGCTCACCTTAACCTTATCCTCACACTAACCCTAACCCTAACCCTAACTCTCTCCCTCACCATCACCCTAACCCTAACCCTAACCCTAACCCTCACCCTAACCCTAACACTTACCCTAACCCTAACCCTAACCCTCACACTTACCCTAACCCTAACCCTCACCCTCACCCTAACCCTAACCCTAACCCTAACCCTCACCCTAACCCAAACCCTTACCCTAATCCTAACCCTACCCCTCACCCTAACCCTCACCCTCACCCTAAACCTAACCCTAACCCTGACCCTCACCCTAATCCTTACCTTAACCCTCACCCTCACCCTAACCTTCACCCTAACCTTTACCCTCACCCTCACCCTCACCCTAACCCTAACTGTAACCCTCAACCTCACCCTAAACCTCACCCTAACACCAACGCTGACCCTTACCGTCACCCTAACCATAAACTTAACCCTCTCCCACACCCTAAACCTCACCCTAACCCTAAACCTAACCCTAACACTTACACTAAAACTAAACCTCACCTTAACCCTAACCCTACCCCTCACCCTCACTCTCACCCTCACCCTAATCCTAATCCTAACCCTAACCCTCACTCTAACTCTCTCCCTAACCCTAACCCTAACCCTTACCCTAACCTTAAGCCTAAGCCTAACCCTAACCATAAGCCTCACTCTATCACTAAACCTAACCCTAAACCTTACCCTCACCGGCACCCTAACCCTCACTCTCACCCTAACCCTCACCCTAACCCTAACTCTACCACGCAGCCTAACCCTCATCCTAAAACTAACCCTAACACTCACATTAACACAAACCCTAACCCTCAACCTCACCCTCACCCTAAACCTAGCCCTAACCCTAATCCACACCCTCACCCTCACCCTAACCCTAACCCTCACAATAAACCTAATGCTAACACTAACACTAACCCTAACCCATCTCTAAACCTCACCCTAACTCTAACCCTAACTGAAACCCTAACCCTATTCCTCGCCCTCACCCTAACTCTAAACCTCACCCTCACCCTCACCCTAACCCTAATCCTAACCCTCACCTTAACATTCACCCTAACACTCAAACTAACCATAAACCTCACTCTCACCATAATCCTAACCCCAAAACTTACCCTCAGCCTAACCCTAACTCTAAAGCCCACCCTAACCCTAACCTGCACCCTAACCCTCACCCTCAACCTAATCCTCACTCTAACCCTAACTAAACCCTTACCTAACCGAAACCCTCACCCTCACCCAAACCACACCCTAGCCTTCACCTTAAACCTAACCGAAACTCTAACTCTCACCCTCCCACTCTCTCTCGCCCTCACCTCAGCCTAACCCTAACACTAACCCTAATCCTAACCCTAAACCTCAACCTCACCCTCACCCTAACCCTAACCCTAACCGTAACACTCACCCTCACCCTCACCCTAACCCTCACCCTAACACTAACCCTCACCCTAAACATCACCCTCACCCTAAACTTAACCCTCTCCCACACCCTAAACCTCACCATAACCCTAACCCTAACACTTCCACTAAATCTAAACCCCACCCTAACTCTAACCCTACCCCTCACCCTCACACTCACCCTCACCCTAACCCTAACCCTAACACTCACTCTAACCCTCTCCCTAACCCTAACCTTAACCCTAAGCCTAAGCCTAACCCTAACCATAAGCCTCACGATAACGCTAACCCTAAGCCTAAACCTTACCCTCACCGGCACCCTAACCCTCACTCTCACCCTAACCTTCACCCTAACCCTTACCCTCACCCTCACCCTAAACCTAAGCCTAACACTTACACTAAACCTAAACCTCACCCTAACCCTAACCCTAACACTCACTCTAACCCTCTCCCTAAGCCTAACCCTAAACCTAACCCTAACCCTCATGCTAACCCTAGCCCTAACCCTAACCCTCACCCGAAACCTAACCCTCACCCTCAACCTAACCCTAACCCTAACCCTAACCCTCATCATCACCATCACTCGCAGCCTAACCCTCACCCTAACACTAATCCTAACCCTCACCCTAACCCTAACCCTAACCCTAAACCTCACCCTCACCCTAACCCTAATCCTAACCCTAACCACACTCTAACCCTAACCCTCTCAATCACTCTAAACCTCACCCTCACCATCACCCTCACGCTAACCCTAATCCTCAACCTGACTCTCAGCCTAACCTTAAACCTCACCCTAATTCTAACCCTAACTCTCACCCTTACCCTCACCCTCAGCCTAACCTTAACCCTAACCATAAACCTAACCCTCACCCTCCGCCTAACCCTAACCCTAACCGTACACCTAACCCTCATCATCACCATCACCCGCAGCCTAACACTCACCCTAACACTAAACCTAACCCTCACCCTAACCCTAACCCTAACCCTAAACCTAACCCTCACCCTCACCCTCACCCTTACTCTAACCCTAACCCTAAACCTTACACTAAACCTAACTCTAACCCTAACACTCACCCTAAAACTCACACTAACACTAACATTCACCCTCACTGTAAACCTTACCCTCATCCTAACCTTAACCCTAATACTCACGCTAACCCTAACCCTAACCCTCAAACTCACCCCCCACCTAACCCTAACCATAACATTAAACCTCACCCTAACGCTAACCATAACGCTAACGCTAACCCTCACCCTAACCCTCACCATCACCCTAAACCTCACCCTGACCCTAGCCCTCATCCACACCCTAAACCTCACCCTCACCCTCACCCTCACCCTCACCGTAAGCCTAACCCTAACCCTAACCATAATACTAAACCTTACACTCACCCTCACCCTCACTCTAACCGTAACCCTAAACCTAACCCTCACCCTATCCCTCACCCTCACCCTCACACTCACCCTAACCCTCACCCTCACCCTAAACATCACCCTAACAGTAACCCTAACACGAATCCTAAGCCTAACTCTCACCCTCACCCTCACATGCACCCTCACCCTCACATCCACCCTCAACCTAACCCTCCAACTCACCCTAGCCCTCACCCTAACCCTCACCCTCACCCTAAACGTAACCGTCATCCTCCGAATAACCCTAACCCTAACCCTCACCCACACCCTCACAATTACTCTCACCCTAACCCTAAACCTAACACTAAACCTCACCCTAACCCTAACCCTAAACCTAACCCTAACCCTCACACTAACCCTAACACTCACCCTCACCCTCATCCTCACCCTCAGCCTAATCCTAACAATAACCCTATCCCTACTACTAACCCTCACCCTAACCATAAACCTCACCCTAACCATAAACCTCACCCTCACCCTCACCCTCAACATCAGCCTAACAATAACAATAATCCTAATCCGAACCCTAAACCTCATCCTCATCCTCACATTAACTCTAATCTTAACCCTAACCCTAACCCTCACCCTCACCCTCACACTAACCCTAACACTATCCCTAAACCTCACCCTAACCCTAACCCTCACGCTAAATCTTACCCTAACCCTCAGCCTCACACTAACACTAACCCTAACCCTAACCCTTACCCTAAACCTTATCATAAACCTAACACTAACCCTAACTCTCACCCACACCCTAAACCTCACCATAAACCTAACCCTCACCCACACCCTAAACGTCACCCTAACAATAACAATAATCCTAATCCGAACCCTAAACCTCACCCTCATCCTCACATTAACTCTAATCTTAACCCTAACCCTAACCCTCACCCTCACCCTCACACTAACCCTAACACTATCCCTAAACCTCACCCTAACCCTAACCCTCACGCTAAATCTTACCCTAACCCTCAGCCTCACACTAACACTAACCCTAACCCTAACCCTTACCCTAAACCTTATCATAAACCTAACGCTAACCCTAACTCTCACCCACACCCTAAACCTCACCATAACCCTAACCCTCACCCACACCCTAAACGTCACCCTCACCCTCACACTAACTCTAACCCTAACCCTAACCCTAACCCTCAACCTCATCCTCACCCTAACCCTAAATCTCTCCCTAAACCTCACCCTAACCCTAACACTCACCATAACCCTAACCCTCACCATAACCCTAACCCTAACCCTCACCCTAACACTAACCCTAACTCTAACCCTCACCCTCATCCTAACCCTAACCCTCAACCTAACCCTAACCCTAATAAGAACCCTAAACCTAATCCTAACCCTAACCCTCACCCTCACCCTAAACCTAACCCTATCCCTAACCCTAAACCTCACCTTCACCCTAGCCCTCACCCTAACCCTAAACCTAACCCTAACCCTCACTCTAATCCTAACCCTCACACTCACCCTAACCCTCACCCTCAGCCTAAAACTCACCCTAACCCTAAATCTTATGTAACCGAAACCCGCACCCTCAACCTCACCCTCACCCTAACCCTAACCCTACCCCTCAGCGTAACCTTCATCCGAATCCTAACCCTCACCTGAACCCTCATCCTAATCCTAACCCTCACCCTAACACTAACACTAACCCTCACCCTAACCCTAACCTTCACACTAATCTTCACCCTAACACTCACCCTCTCATTAACCCTAACCCTAACACTAACCCTCACCTTAACACTCACCCTAAGCCTAGCGCTAACACTAAACCTCACTCTCAACCTAACCCTCACCCTAACCCTCACCTTCACGCAAACCCTTACCCTCACCCTCACCTGAACCCTCACACTCACCCTAACCCTCAACTTCACCATAAATATTATCCTAAACCTAACCCTCACCCTCACCCTAACCCTAACCCTAAACCTCACCCTAACCCTCACCCGCACCCTAAACATCACCCTAACCGCAACCCTCACCCTAACCCAAACCCGAACCGTCACCCTAATCCTCACCCTCACCCGAACCTTCACCCTCAGTCTAACCCTCACCCTCACCCTAGCCCTCACCCTAATCCTATCCTCACCCTAACCCTAACCCTCACCCTCAGCCTAACCCTATCCCTAACCTTCACCTTCAGACTAACCCTAACCCTCATCCTTACCCTCAACCTCACCCTAACCCTCACCCTAAACCTAACCCTTACCCTAACCCTCACCCTAAGCCTAACCCTAAACCTCACCCTAACCCTAAACCTAACCCTCACCCTAACCCTAACCCTAAACCTCACCCTCACCCTAAAACTATCCCTAACCCTAACCCTCACCCTAACACTAACGCTAATGCTAAACTTCACTCTCACCCTAACCCTCACGCAAACCCTTACTCTCACCCTCACCTGAACCCTCATACTCACCCTAACCCTCAACTTCACCATAAATATCATCCTAACCCTAACCCTCAAACGAACCCTAACCCTAACCCTAACTCTCACACTAAACCTCACCCACACCCTAACCCTCACCCTCACCCCAAACCTCACACTCACCCTAACCCTAACCGTCACCTTAAACATCACCCTAACCGTAACCCTCACCCTCACCCTAACCCTAACCGTCACCCTAATCCTCACACTCACCCTCACCTTCACCCTCAGTCTAACCCTCACCCTCTCCCTAGCCCTATCCTCACCCTAACGCTAACTCTCACCCTCAGCCTAACACTAACCCTAACCCTCACCCTCAGCCTAACCCTAAACCTAACCCTAACCCTCACCCTCACCCTAACCCTAACTCTAACTATAACCCTAACCTAACTATAACCCTAACCCTAACTCTAACCCTATCTCTCACTCTCACCCTAAACCTAAACCTCACCCTAACCCTAACCCTAAACCTCACACTCTCCCTAAACCTAACCCTAAACCTAAGCCTAACCCTCACCCTCACCTTAACCCTCAACCTAACCCTTACCCTCACCCTAACTCTAGCCCTAACCCTCACACTAAACCTAACCCTCAACCTAACCCTAAACCTACCCCTCAAACTTACCCTCACCCTAAACTTAATCCTAACACTCATCCTAACCCTAACCCTAACACAAAACTTCACCTTCACCCCAGCCCTCACCCTAACCCTAATACTAACCCTAACCACACCCTAACCTTAAACCTCTCAATCACTCTAAACCTCACCCTCACCATCACCCTCACGCTAACCCTAACCCTCAACCTCACTCTCATCCTAACGGTAAACCCCACCCTAATCCTAACCCTAACTCTCACCCTCACCCTCACCCTCAGCCTAACCCTAACCCTAACCGTAAACCTAACCCTCATCATCACCATCAACCACAGCCTAACCCTCACCCTAACAATAACCCTAACCCTCACCTTAACCATAACCCTAAACCTCACCCTCACCCTAACCCTCACCCTTACCCTCACCCTTACTCTAACCCGAACCCTAACCCTAACCATTACACTAAAATTAACTCTAACCCTAACACTCACCCTAAAACTCACACAACACTAACATTCACCTTACCCTAAACCTCACCCTCACCCTAACCCTAACCCTAACCCTAATACTCACCCTAACCCTAACCTTAACCCTCAACCTCACCCCACACCTAACCCTAACCCTAACATTAAACCTCACCCTAACGCTAACCCTAACCCTAAACCTCACCCTCACCCTAACCCTCACAGTCACCCTAAACCTCACCCTGACCCTAGCCCTCACAAACACCCTAAACCTCAACCGAACCCTCACCCTCACCCTCACCGTAAGCCTAACCATAACCCTAACCATAATACTAAACCTGACACTCACCCTCACCCTCACCCTCACCCTAACCATAACCCTAAAACTAACCCTCACCCTATCCCTCACCCTCACCCTCACACTCACCTTAACCCTCACCCTCACCCTAAACATCAACCTAACTGTAACCCTCACATGAATCCTAAACCTAACTCTCACCCGTACCCTCACACTCGCCCTCTCCTTCACGTTCACCCTCAATCTAACCCTCCACCTCACCCTAGCCCTCACCCTAACCCTAACCCTCACCCTAAACATAACCGTCATCCTCAGAATAACCCTAAACCTAACCCTCACCCACACCCTAACCCTCACCCTAACCATAACCGTAACCATAACCCTAACCCTAACTATAAAAATAAACCTAACCCTAACCCTAACCTTCACAATAACTCTAAACCTAACCGTAACCGTCACCCTCAACCTCACCCTAACCCTAACCCTCACCCTAGCCCTAACCCTAAACCTCACCCTAACCCTAACCCTCAACTTAACCCTCACCCTAACACTAACGCAAACCCTAAATTCACTCTCACCCTAACCCTCGCCCTAACCTTAACCCTCACACTAACTCTAACAGTAACACCCTCACCCGCACCCGAACCCTAACCCTCGCCCTCACCCTCTCTCTCATCCTAACCCTAAACCTAACCCTAACCCTAAACCTAACTCTCAACCGCCCCCTCAGCTTAACACTCACCCTCACAATAAACACACCCTAACCCTAACCCTCACTCTAACCCTCACCCTGACCCTAACCCTAATGATAACCCTAACTCTCAACCTAACCCTAACCCTCACCCTAATTCTTACACTCACCCAAACCCTAACCCTAACCCTCACCCTCACCCTAACCCTAACCCTAACCCTCACACTAACCCTCACCCTTACCCTAACCCTACCCTCACCCTAAACCTCACCCTAATACTTACCCTCACCATAACCCTAACCCTCACCCTAACCCTAACCCTAACCCTAACACTAACCTCACCCTAAATTTAACCCTCACCCTTACCCTAACCCTAAGCCTAACCCTCACCCTGAACCTCACCCTCACCCTAACCCTAACCCTCACCTCACCCTCACTCTCACTCTAAAACTAAACCTAACCCTAACCCTAACCCTAACCGTCATCCTCACCCTCACCCTAACACTCACCCTCACTATAAACATCACACTAAACCTAATCCTCAACCTAACCCTAAAGCTAACCCTCACACTGACACTAATCCTCACCCTCACCCATACCCTAACCCTTACCTAACTGAAACCCTCACCCTCACCCTAACTCTCACCCTCACCTTAGCCCTCACCCTAACCTTAACCCTCACACAAACCATAAAACTAACCCTCACACTCACCCTAACCCTAACCCAAACCCTAACCCTGACCCTCACCTTAAACGTAACCCTCACTCTTACCCTAACACTAAGCCTGACCCTCACCCTAGCCCTCACCCTGAACCTCACCCTCACCCGAACCCTAACCCTCACCTCACCCTCACTCTCACCCTAAACCTAACCCTAACCCTAACCCTAAACCTAACACTCATGCTCACCCTCACCCTAACACTCACCCTCACCATAAACATCACACTAAACCTAATCCTCAACCTAACCCTAAACCTAACCCTCACACTAACACTAATCCTCACCCTGTCCCGAATTCTAACCCTAATCCTTTTCCTCACCATAACCTAAACCCTAACCCTAATCCTCCCCCTAAACCGAACCCTCACCCACACCCTAAAATTCACCCTCACCAAACCCTTTCCCTCACCCTACCATTCACCCTAATCCTAAACCTAACCCTCACCATCACCCTCACCCTAACCCTAACACTAACCCTAGCCCTCACTCTCACCTTAACCCTCACACTCACCCTAAACATAACTCTCACCTTAAGCCTAACCCTAACCCTCACCCTAAACCTAACCCTCAATCTAACCCTCACCCTCAACCTATTACTCACCCTAACCTAATCATAACCCTTACATAACCGAAGCCCTCCTCACCCTCACCCTCACCCTAACCCAAACCCTAACCCTAACCCTCAACCTAAACCTAACTCTAATCCTCACCCTCACCCTGACCCTAACCCAAACCCTAATCCTAACCCTGACCCTAACACTAACCTTAATGCTAAACCTAACACTCACCCTCACCCTAAACCACACCCTAATCTTTACGCTCACACTAACCCTAAGCCTACTCCTAACCCTCACACTTAACCTAAACCTCACCATCACCCTCACCCTCTCCCTCAGCCAAACCCTAAACCTAAACATAATCCAAACCCTAACCCTCAACCTCACCCTCACACTAACAGTAACCATAACCCTAACCCTAACCCTCATCCTTACCCACACCCTCACCCTATCCCTAACCCTAAAACTCACCCTAAACCAAAACCAAACCCTCACCCTAACCCTAATCCTTACCCTAACCCTATCCTTAACAATAACCCTCACCCTAACCCTAACCCTCACCCTCACTCTCACCCTATCTCTAACCCTTACCCTTACCCTAACCCTAACCCTAACCCTAAACCTTACCCTTACACTAACCCTAACCTTTACCCTTACCCTAACACTAACCCTAACCCTAACACTCACCCTAACCCTCACCCTAACACTAACGCTTACCCTAACCCTCACCCTAACCGTCACCTTAACCCTTATCCTCACACTAACCCTAACACTAACCCCAACCCTAACCCCCACACTAACTCTAACCCTCAACCTAACACTAACCCTACCCCTCACCCTAAACCTCACCCTCACTCTAACCCTAACCCTAAACCTCACCCGAAACCTAACCCTAACCCTCACACTCACCCTAACCCTCACTGTCACCCTAACCCTCACCCTCACCCTAACCCTCACACACACACTAACCCTCACCCTCATCCGAACCCTAACCCTCACCCTAACACTAACCCTCACACTAACCCTCACCGTCAACTTAATCTTCACCCTAACAATAACCCTAACCTTTACCTAACCGAAACCCTCACCCTCACCCTCACTCTCACACTAACACTCACCCCCACCCTAGACCTCACCCTAACCCTAACTCTAACCCTAACCCTCACCCTTACCCTAAACTTTAACCTCACACTAACCCTAACCCTAACCCTCACACTAACCCTAACCTTGACTCTAAACCTAACCCTACCCCTCAACCTAACCCTCACCCTAACCCTAACTCTAACCCTAACCCTCACCGTAACACTAACCCTAACCCTCACCCTCACCCTAACACTCACCATCACAATAACCATCACCCTAAACCTAACCCAAACCCAAAACTTAACCCTCACTTTCACCCGAAACCTCAACCTCACCCTCACCCTCACCCTAACCCTCAGCATCACACTAAACCTCACCCTAACGCTAACCCTCACTCTAACCCTAACCCTAAACCTCACCCTAACCCTAACCCTCAACCTAACCCTCACCCTCACCCTAATCCTAACGCTAACCCTAACACTAACTCTCACCCTCACCCTCAACTAAGCCTAACCCTAAACCTCACCCTAACCCTATCCCTAACCCTAATCCGAACCCACACCCTAACACTCAACCTACACCTAATGTTAACCCTAAACCTTATCCTCCCCCTAAACCTCACCCTAGTCCTTACCTTCAAACTAACCCTAAACCTAACTCTAACAATCACACTAAGCCTAACACTCACTCTAACCCTAACCCTACCCCTCATCGTAACCCTCACCCTAACTCTAAACCTCACCCTAAACCTAACCTTAATCCTCACAGTCACCCTAACCCTCACCGTCACCCTAACTCTCACCCTAAACCTTACCCTCACTCACACCCTAACGCTCAAACTCACCCAAACCCTAACCCTCACCCTCAGCCTCTCCCTCACGCTAAACCTCACCCTAACCCTAACCGTCACCAAAAACCCTAACCCGAACCCTCACCCAAACCCTAACCCTCACACTAACCCTCACTCTCAACCTAATCCTCACCCTAACAATAACGCTAACCCTTAAGTAACCGAAACCCTCACCCTCACCCTAACACTCACCCTAACCCTCACCCCCAACCTAGACCTCACCGAAACCATAAACCTAACACTAAACCTAAACCTCACCATCACACTCCCCTCCCCCTCAGCCTAACCCTAACCCTAACCCTAAACTCACCATATACTTAACCCTAACCCTAACCTTAACCCTCACCCAAACACTAACCATCACCCTCACCCTTCAACCTCACCATCACCCTCACCCCAACCCTCACCCTCACCCTCACCCTAACCCTAATGATAACACTAACCCCCACCCTAAACCTAACCCTCACCCTCACCCTAACACTCACCATCACCCTCAACCTAACCCTCCACCTCCCCTTCCCCCTAATCCTAACATTAACCCTAACCCTCTCCTGAATCCTAACTCTGAACCTGACCCTCACCCTCACCCTAAGCCGAACCCTACACCTAAGCCTAATCCTAAACCTAACCCTCACGCTCACCCTCACCCTAAACCAAAACCTCACCCTAAGCCTAACCACAACCCTAACCCTCAGCTTCACCCTAACCCTCACCATCACCCTAACACTCACCCTAAACCTTACCCTCAACCTAATACTCACCCTAACAATATCCCTAACCCTTACCTAACCGAAACCCTCATCCTCACCCTAAACCTCAACCTCACCCTCACCCTCACCCTAACCCTTACCCTATCCCTAACCCTAAACCTCACCCTCACTCTCACCCTCCACATCAGCCCAACCCTAAACCTAACACTAATCCTAAACCTACCGCTCACCTCCATCCTCATACTAAACCTAACAATAACCTTATCGCTAACCCTCACCCTCACTCTCACCCTAACCCTAACCCTAACAATAACCCTAACCCTAACCCTAACCATAAGCCTAACCCTAACCCGCACCCTAACCCTAACCCTCACCTTAACCCTAAACCTAACCCTCACCCTAAACGCTAATGCTAAACCTAACCCTAACCCTCAACCTCAACCTAATCTTCACCCTAACCCTTATCCTCACACTAACCCTAACCCTAACCCTAACTCTGACCCTCAAACTTACCCTACCCCTCACCCTAATCCTAACCATACCCCTCACACTACCCCTCACCCTAACCCTAACCCTAATCCTAACCCTCATCCTAAACCTCACTGTAACCCTAACCCTCACCCTCACCCTCACCCATATCCTAAAGCTCACCCTCACACTAAATATCACCCAAACCCTAACCCTCACCCTATCCCTAACCATACCCCTCACACTAACCCTCACCCTAAACCTAACCCTAATCCTAACCCTCATCCTAAACCTAACCGTAACCCTAACCCTCAACCTCACACTCACCCATATCCTAATGCTCACCCACACCCTAAACATCAACCAAACCCTAACCCTCACCCTAAACCTAATCCTAACCCTCACCCTAACCCTAACCCTCAATCTATCCCTAACCTTTATCCTTACCCTCACCATAACCCTAACTCTAACCCTTACCTAACAGGAAACCTCACCCTCACCCTAGCCCTCACCCTAACCTTAACCCTCACACAAACCCTAACACTAACGCTCACCCTCACCCTAAACCTAACCCCAACCCTAACCCTCACCTTAACCCTCACCCTCACCCAAACCCTAACCCTAACCCTCACCCTAACATCACCCTAACCCTAACCCTCAACCTAACCCTAACCCTCACCCTCACACTAAAACTCACCCTAACCCTAACCCTCACCAAAACGCTAACCCTATCACTCACCCTAACCCTAACCCTCACACGAACCCTCACCCTCAACCTAATCCTCACCCTGACAATAACCATAACCCTTACCTAACCGAAACCCTCACCCTCACCATAACCCTCACCCTCACCCTAGCCCTCACCTAACCCTAACCCTAGCCCTAACCCTAAACCTCCCCCTCATCCTTCCCTTCCCCCTCAGACTAACCTTAACCCTAACCCTAATCCTAAATCTACCCTTCACCCCCACCCTCACACTAACCCTAACCCTAACCCTAACCCTCACACTCACCCTGACCCTAACCCTAACCCTAACCCTTACAATAACCCTAACCCTAACCCTAAAACTCACCCTCACCCTCAACCTCACCCTATCCCTCACCATCACCCTAGCCCTCATCCTAAACTTAAACGTCACCCTAACCCTAACACTAACCCTCACCCTCACCCTAATCCTAAACTTAACCCTAACCCTCACCGTAATACTCACACTCAGCCTCACGCGAACCTGACCCTAACCCTCACCCTCACTCCCACTCTCACCCTAAACCTAACACTAACCCTAACCCTAACCCTTACCCTCATCCTCACCCTCACCCTAAACCTCACCATCAACATAAACATCACCCTAAACCTAACCCTCAACCTAACCCTAACCCTAACTATCACCCTAAACCTAACCCTCACCCTAACGCTCACCATAACCCTAACCCTAACCCTAACCCTCACCCTCACCATTACCCTCACCCTAATCCTTATCCTCACACTAACCCTAACCCTCACCCTCGCCCTAACCCTCACACCAACCCTTATGCTCACACAAACCATAACCCTATCCCTCACCCTGACCCTAACAATCACCCTAACTCTAACCGTAAACCTGACCCTCACCCTAACCCTGACCCTGTCCCTGACCCTCACCCTCACCCGAACCCTAACCCTCACGCTCACACTCACTCTCACCCTAACCCTAACCCTAACCCTAACCCTAACCCTCATCCACACCCTCACCCTTACACCGACCCTCACCATAAACATCATCCTAAACCTAACCCTCAACCTAACCCTAACCCTAACCCTCACCCTAACCCTCACTGTCAGCCTAACCCTCCCCCTAACCCTAATCCTCACCAACTACCTAGCGCTCAACCTCACCTGAACCCTAACCCTCACCCTAAACCTCACCTTCACCCTAACCCTAAACCTAACCCTCACACTAATCCTAACGCTAACCCTAACCCTCACCCTCAACCTAACCCTCACCATAACCCTTATCCTCACAATAACCCTAAACCTAACCCTAACGCTAACCCTCACACTAACCCTAACCCTCAGCCTAACCCTAAAACTAAACCTAACCCTAAACCAAACCCTCACCCTCACCCTAAAACTAACCTTAAACCTAACCCTCACCCTAACCCTCAACTTAACCCTCACCCTAACCCTAACCCTAACCCTAACCCTAACCCTCACCCTAACCCTAACCCTCAACCTAACCCTCAGCCTCACCCTAATCCTCACTATAAACTTAACCCTAACGCTTACCTAACCGAAAACCTCACACTCAACCCCACCCTAACCCTCACCCTCACCTTAGCCCTCACCCTAACCTTAACCATCACCCTAACTTTAACCCTCACCCTAACCCTATCACTAACACTCACCCTCTCCTTAACCCTAACCATAACCATACCCCTCACCAGAAACCTAACCCTCACCTTAAGCCTCACCCTCACCCTAAAACTCACCCTAACCCAAACCGTCACCAAAACCCTAACCGGAAACCTCACCCAAACCCTAATCCTCACACTCAACCTAATCCTCACCTTATCAATAACCTTAACCCTTACCTAACCGAAACCCTAACCCTCACCCTCACCCTGACCCTAACCCTCAACATCAACCTAGCCCTCACCGTAACCCTAACCCTAACCCTAACCCTAAACCTCACCCTCACTCTCCCCCTCCCCTTCAGCCTAACCCTAACCCTAATCCTAAACCTATCCCTCAACCCCACCATCACCAACACCCAAACCATAACCCTAACAATAACCCTAACCCTAACCCTTACCCTAATCCGAACCCTAACACTCAACCAAACCCTAACCCTCACACTAACCCTAAACCTAACCCTAACCCGCACCCTAACCCTAATCCTAACCCTAACCCTATCCCTCAACCTAAACCTAACCCTAACCCTCACTCTCAACCTAACCCTCACCCTAACCCTTATCCTCACACTAACACTAAACCTAACCAAAACCCTAACCCTCACACTAACCCTAACCCTCACTCTAACCCTAACCCTACCCCTCACACTAACCCTCACCCTAAACCTAACCCTATTCCTAACCCTCACCTAACCCTAACCTGAAACCTAACACTGACCCTCACCCTCACCTTCACCCTCACCCTCACACTCATCCTCACCCTAACCCTCAGCCTCACCCTAGCCCTCACCGTAACCCTGAAACTAACCTAAACCCTAAACCTCAACCTCACACTCTCCCTCCCCCTCAGCCTAACCCTAATCCTAATCCTAAACCTACCCCTCACCCCCACCATCACCCTAATAATAACTCTAACCCTAAGGCCAACCCTCACCCTCACCCTCACCCAAACCCTAAACCTAACCATAACCATAACCCTAAAGCTAAACCTAACCCTAAACCTAATCCGGATGCTAACCCTAAAACTCACCGTAATTCTAATCCTAACCCTAACCCTCACCCTAACCCTAATCCTAATCCTTATCCTCACCCTCACCCTAACGCTAACCCTAACCCTCACCCTAACCCTTATCCTCACAATAACCCTAAACCAAACCCTAACGCTAACCCTCACACTAACCCTAACCCTCACCCTAACCCTAAAACTAAACCTAACCCTAAACCAAACCCTCACCCTCACCCTAAAACTAACCCTAACCCTAAACCTCACCCTAATTCTCACCTTAACCCTCACCCTAACGCTAACCCTAAACCTAAACCTTACCCTAACCCTCACCTTAACCTTAACCCTCACCCTAACATTAACCCTCAACCTAACCCTATCACTAACACTCACCCTCTCTCTAAACCTAACCATAACCATAACCCTCACCCGAACCCTAACCCTCACCCTAAGCCTCACCCTCACCCTAAAACTCACCCTAACCCAAATCGTCACCAAAAACCTAACCCGGAAACCTCACCCAAACCCTAACCCTCACACTCAACCTAATCCTCACCCTATCAATAACCTTAACCCTTACCTAACCGAAACCCTCACCCTCACCCTCACCCTCACCCTATCCCTCACCATCAATCTAGCCCTCACCGTAACCCTAACCCTAAACCTAAACCGCAACCTCACTCTCCCCCTCCCCTTCAGCCTAACCCTAACCCTAATTCTAAACCTATCCCTCACCCCCACCATCACCAACACCCAAGCCCTAACCCTAACAATAACCCTAACCCTAACCCTTACCCTAATCTGAACCCTAAACCTCACGGAAAAACTAACCCTCACTCTAACCCTAAACCTAACCCTAACCTTCACCTTAACCCTCACCCTAACCCTAACCCTAACCCTATCCCTCAACCTAAACCTAACCCTAACCCTCACTCTCAACCTAACCCTCACCCTAACCCTTATCCTCACACTCACACTAAACCTAACCCTTACCCTACCCCTCACACTAACCCAGACCCTAACCCTAAACCTAATCCTAACCCTCACCCTAACCCTAACATGAAACCTAACACTGACCCTCACCCTTACCTTCACCCTCACCCTCACACTCATCCTCACCCTAACAATCAGCCTCACCCTAGCCCTCACCGTAACCCTGACACTAACCTAAACCCTAAACCTGCCCCTCACACTCTCGCTCCCCCTCATCCTAACCCTAACCCTAATCCTAAACCTACACCTCACCCCCACCATCACCTAATCCTGACCCTAACCCTCATGCCAACCCTCACCCTCACCCTAACCCTAATCCTAATACTAATCCTCACCCTCACCCTAACCCTAACCCTAACCCTCACCCTAACCCTCAAACTAAATCCTAACGCTAACCCTAACCCTCACCCTCAACCTAACCCTCACCCTAACCCTTATCCTCACAATAACCCTAAACCTAACCCTAGCGCTAACCCTGACACTAACCCTCACCCTCACCCTAACCCTAAAACTAAACCTAACCCTAAACCAAACCCTCACCCTCACCCTAAAACTAACCCTAACCCTAAACCTCACCCTAATTCTCACCTTAACCCTCACCCTAACACTAAACCTAACCTTAACCCTTACACTAACCCTCACCTTAACCTTAACCCTCACCCTAACATTAACCCTCACCCTAACCCTATCACTAACATTCACCCTCTCCCTAACCCTAAACATAACCATACCCCTCACCCGAACCCTAACCCTCACCCTAAGCCTCACCCTCACCCTAAACCTCACCCTAACCCATACCATCACCAAAACCCTAACCGGAAACCTCACCCAAACCCAAACTCTCACACTCAACCTAATCCATACCCTATCAATAACCTTAACCCTTACCTAACCGAAACCCTCACTCTCACCCTCACCCTCACCCTCACCCTAACCCTCACCATCAACCTAGCCCTCACCGTAACCCTAACGCTAAACCGCACCCTTACACTCCCCCTCCCCTTCAGCCTAACCTTAACCCTAATCCTAAACCTATCCCTCACCCCCATCATCACCAACACCCAAACCCTAACCCTAACAATAACCCTAACCGTAACCCTTACCCTAATCCGAACCCTAACCCTCACCCAAACCTTAACCCTCACCCTAACCCTAAACCCTACCCTAACCCGCACATTAACCCTCACCCTAACCCTAACCCTAACCCTATCCCTCAACCTAAACCTAACCCTAACCCTCACTCTAAACCTAACCCTCACCCTAACCCTTATCCTCACACTAACACTAAACCTAACCCCAACCCTACCCCTCACACTAACCCACACCCTAACCCTAACCCTAATCCTAACCCTCACCCTAACCCTAACCTGAAACCTAACACTGACCCTCACCCTCACCTTCACCCTCACCCTCACCCTCATCCTCACCCTAAACCTCAGCCTCAACCTAGCCCTCACCGTAACCCTGACACTAACCTAAACCCTAAACCTCACCCTCACACTTTCCCTCCCTCTCAGCCTAAACCTAACCCTAATCCTAAACATACCCCTCACCCCACCATCACCCTAATCCTAACCCTAACCCTAACGCCAACCCTCACCCTCACCCTCACCCAAACCTTAACCCTAATCCTAACCACACCCTAACCCTAACCCTCATCATAACCCCTCTAAACCTAACCCTTACCCTAACCTTCACCCTCACCCTCACCCTAACCCTAACCGTAACCCTAATTATAACCCTAACCCTAACCCTAACCCTCACCCTAACCCTAACCCTAACCCTAATCCTAACCCTAACCCTAACCCTCAACCTAACCCTCACCCACACCCTAACCTTCACCCTCACCCGAGCCCTCTTCTCACCCTAACCCTCACCCTCACCCTAAACATCACTCTAACCGTAACCCTCACCCTAACCCTAACGGTAACAATCACTCTAAACCACACTCACCCTCACCCTCAACTTCACCCTCACCCTCACCCTAACCCTCACAATCACAATACCCCTCACCCTAACCCTAACCCTCACCCTAACCCTAACCCTCACCCTCAGCCTAACCCTAAACCTAACCCTAACCCTCAACCTCACAAGAACCCTTACCCTAACCCTACCCCTAAACCTAACCCTAACTATGACCCTAACCCTAAACCTAACCCTAACCCTCACCCTAAGCCTAAATCTTACCCTCACCCTCACCCTAACCCTAACCCTCAACCTAACTCTAACCCTAATAAGAACGCTAAACCTAATCCTAACCCTAACCCTCACACTCACCCTAAACCTAACCCTAACCCTAACCGTAAATCTCACCTTCACCCTAGCCCTCACGCTAACCCTAAACCTAACCCTAACCCTCATTCTAATCCTAACCCTAACACTAACCCTAACCCTCACCCTCAGTCTAACACTCACCCTAACCCTAACCCTAACCCTTAGCCTAACCCTAACCATACCCCTCAGCTTAACATTCATCCTAACCCTAACTCTAACCCGAACCCTCATCCTAATCCTAACCCTCAGCCTAAGCCTCAACCTAAACATCACCCAAAACTAAAACCTCACCCTCACCCTCAACCTCAGCCTCACCCGAACCCTATCCCTAACCCTAATGAAACCGAAACCCTCACCCTCAACCTCACCCTCACCCTAACCCTAACCCTCACCATAACCCTAACCCTAACCCTGACCCTCAACGGAACCCACACCCTCACCCTCACCCTCACTCTCACCCTAAACCACACCCTCAACCTAGACCTCGCCATAACCCTGACACTAACCTTAAACCTAAACCTCAACCTCACCCACTTCCTCCACCTCAGCCTAACCGTAACCCTAATCCTAAACCTACCCCTCACCCCCACCATCACCCTAACCCTAACCCTAACCCTAACCCTAACGACAACCCTCACCCAAACCCTCACCCATACCCGAACTCTAACAATAAACCTAATCCTAAACCTATACCTAATCCTCACCCTAACCCTAACCCTCACCCTAACCCTAAACCTAACCCTCATCCTAACCCTCACCCTAACCCTAACCCTAACCTTCAAACTAAACCTAAACCTAACCCTCACACTCAACCTAACCCTCACCGTAATCCTAACCCTCACCCTAAACCTCACATTAATCCTAACGCTAACCCTAACCCTCACCCTCAACCTAACCCTCACCCTAACACTAACCCTAACCCTCACACTAACCCTAACCCTCAGCCTAACCCTCACCCTCAACCTAACCCTCACCCTAACACAAACCCTAACCCTCACACTAACCCTAACCCTCACCCTAACCCTAACCCTAATCCTAACCCTCACCCTCACCATAAACCTAACCCTTAACCAAAGCCTCACCCTAACCCTCACCCTCACCCTAACCCTAACCCTAACTCTCACCCTAACCCTCATCCTAAACCTAACCCTCAACCTAACCCTCACCCTTACCCTAATCCTAACCATGAACTTAACCCTAAAACTTACCAAACCAAAACCCTCACACCCACCCTCACCCTAACCCTCAACTTCACCCTAGCCCTCACCCGAAACTTAACCCTCATCCTAACCTTAAACCTCACCCTAACACTATCACTAACACTCACCCTAACCCTGACCCTAAACCGCACCCTAACCCTAACCCTAAACCTCACCTAACCCTAACCCTCACCCTAACCCTATCCATAACCCTTACCTAACCAAAAGTTCACCATCACCCAAACCATAACCCTAACCATACCCCTCAGCATAACCTTCATCCTAACCCTAATATTAACTGTCTTCTGAACCCTAGCCCTCACCCTAACCCTAACTCTAACCCTAAACCTCACCCTAAATCTAACCCTAACCCTAACCCTCACATTAACCCTAACCCTAATACTAACCCTCACCCTAACACTCACGCTTAGCCTAACGCTATCACTAACCCTCACCCTCAACCTAAACCTCACCCTAACCTAACCCTCACGCAAACACTAACCCTCACCCTCACGTGTACCCTCACACTCACCCTAACCCTCACCCTCACCCTAAACATCATCCTCACCCTCACCCTCACACTAACCCTAAACCTAACCCTAACCATCACCCTAAACCTCACCCACACCCTAAACCTCACCCTCAGCCCACCACTCACACTCACCCTAAACCTCACCCTCACCCTAAATATCACCCTAACAGTAACCCTCAATCTAACCCTAACCTTAAAGCTCACCCTAATCCTCACCCGCACCCTCACCATCACCTTCACCCTCAGCCTAACCCTCAACCTCACACTTGCCGACACCCTAACCCTAACCCTCACACTAACCCCTAAACCTAACCCTACCCCTAAACTTCACTCTCACCCTCAACCTCACCCTCAACCTAACCCTAACTGGAACCCTAAATATAACCCTAACCCTAATCCTAAAGCTCACCCTGACCCTAACCCTAACCCTCACCCTAAACCTAATCCTAACCCTAACCATCACCCTCAAACTAAACCTAACCCTAACCCTCACGATAACCCTCAACCTAACACAAACGCTAACCCTAAACTTCCCTCTCATCCTAACACTCACCTTAACCCTTACCCTCAACCTCACCCTAACCCTAACCCTAATTCTAATACTCACACTAACCCTAACCCTAACCCTCAACCTCACCCTCACCCTAACCCTAACCCTAACCCTAAACCTCACCCTAAGGCTAACCCTAACCCTAACCCTCACCCTCACCCTAACACTCACCAATACCCAAACCCTCACCCTAACCCTAGCCTCACCTACACCCTAACCCTCACCCTCTTCATAAACATCATCCTAAACCTCACCCTCACCCTAACCCTAACCCTAACCCTCACCCTACCCCTAAGCCTCACCAATGCCCTCAACCTCACCCTCACCCTAAGCTTAATCCTAATCCTAACCCTAATACTAAACCTAACACTCACCCTCACCCTCACCCTAACAGTAACCCTAAACCCTATCCCTCACACTCACCCACACCCTCACCCTAACTCTAAACATTACCCTAACCGTAACCCTCATCCTAACCCTAAACCTAACCCTCACCCTAACCCTCCCCCTCCCCCTCACCCTTACCTTCACCCTCAACCTAACCCTCAACCTCACCCTAGCTGTCACCATAATCCTAACACTCATCCTAAACCTAACCGTCACTCTCAGCATAACCCTAACCCTAAACCTCACCCACACCCTCACCCTCAGCCTAACCCTAACAGTAACCCTAAACCTATCCCTAACTATAAACCTAACCCTAACCCTAACCTTCACCCTAACCCTATTACTAAACCTAACCCTAACCCTCACACTAACACTAACCCTAACCCTAAACCTAACCCTAACCCTCACACTAATCCTAAACCTATCCCTAACCCTCACCCTCAACCTCATCCTCACCCTCAGCCTAACCCTAACCATAACCCTAACCCTACCTCCAAAACTCACCCTAAACATAAACTTCACCCTCACCCTCACCCTCACCATCAGCCTAACAATAACCCTAAACCTAACCCTAACCCTAACCCTCACCCTTACCCTCACATTAACTCTAACCATAACCCTAACCCTAACCCTCACCCTCACCCTAACTCTATCCCTAAACCTCACACTAACAAAAACCCTCACCCTAACCCATACCCTAACCCTCACCCTCACACTAACACTAACTCTAACCCTAACCCTCACCCTAACCCTTACCCTCAACCTAATGCTAACCCTAATTCTCACCCACACCCTAAACCTCACTGTAAACCTAACCGTCACCCACACCCTAACCGTCACCCTCACCTTCTCATTAACTCTAACACTAATCCTAAACCTAACCTTCAACCTCTTCCTCACCCTAACCCTAACTCTATCCCGAAACTTCAAGCTAACCCTAACCCTCATCATAACCCTAACCCTAACCCTCACACTCAAAATAACCCTAACCCTCATCCTAACCCTCACCCTAACCCTAACCCTAACCCTAACCTTCAAACTAAACCTAACCCTAACCCTCACACTCAACCAAACCCTCACCCTAACACTAACCCTAACCCTCACACTAACCCTAACCCTCACACTAACTCTAACCCTAATCCTAACCCTCACCCTCACCATAAACCTAAACCTTAACATAAGCCTCACCCTAACCCTCACCCTCACCCTATCCCTAACCCTAACTCTCACCCTAACCTTCATCCCAAACCTAACCCTCAACCTAACCCTCACCCTCACCCTAATCCTAACCATAAACTTAACCCTAACACTTACCTAACCAAAACCTTCAGACCCACCCTCACCCTAACCCTCAACTTCACCCTAGCCCTCACCCTAAACTTAACCCTCATCGTAACCTTAAACCTCACCCTAACACTATCACTAACCCTCACCCTAACCCTAACCCTAAACCTCACCTAAACCTAACCCTCACCCTAACCCTATCCATAACCCTTACCTAACCAAAACGTTCACCATCACCCAAACCCTAACCCTAACCATACCCCT
The DNA here is from genome assembly GCF_019054845.1 of Dipodomys spectabilis. NCBI lineage: Eukaryota > Metazoa > Chordata > Mammalia > Rodentia > Heteromyidae > Dipodomys > Dipodomys spectabilis. Next base: position 2,445,329 of record NW_024871021.1, on the reverse strand, counting down.
CAGCATAACCTTCATCCTAACCATAATATTAACCCTCATCTGAACCCTAGCCCTCACCCTAACCCTAACTCTAACCCTAAACCTGACCCTAAATCTAACCCTAACCCTAGCCCTCACATTAACCCTAACCCTAACACTAACCATCACCCTAACACTCACGCTTAGCCTAACGCTATCACTAACCCTCAACCTCAACCTAAACCTCACTCTAACCTAACCCTCATGCAAACCCTAACCCTCACCCTCACGTGTACCCTCACACTCACCCTAACCCTCACCCTCACCCTAAACATCATCCTAACCCTAACCCTCACCCTAACCCTAAACCTAACCCTAAACATCACCCTAAACCTCACCCACACCCTAAACCTCATCCTCACCCCACCACTCACACTCACCCTAATCCTCACCCTCACCTTAAATATCACACTAACATTAACCCTCACTCTAACCCTAACCCTAAACCTCACCCTATCCACACGCGCACCCTCGCCGTCACCTTCACCCTCAGCCTAACCCTCAACCTCACCCTAGCCGACACCCTACCCCTAACCCTCACACTAACCCCACTAAACTTAACCCTACCCCTAACCTTCACCCTCACCCTCACCCTCACCCTCACCCTAACCCTAACTGTAACCCTAACTATAACCCTAACCCTAACCCTAACCCTCACCCTAACCCTAACCCTAACCCTCAACCTAAACCTAGCCCTAAGCCTAACCATCACCCTCAACCTAAACCTAACCCTAACCCTCACGCTAACCCTCACCCTAACGCTAACACTAACCCTAAACTTCACTCTCACCCTAACACTCACCCTAACCCTTACCCTCACCCTACCCCTAACTCTAACCCTAACCATCACCCTAAACCTTACCCTTAACCTAACTGTAACCCTAACATTCAGCCTAGCCCTCACACTAACCCTAACCTATACCCTCACCCTAAACCACACCCTAAACCTTACCCTCAAACTCACCCTAACCCTAACCCTAATTCTAATACTCACACTAACCCTAACCCTAACCCTCAACCTCACCCTCACCCTAACCCTAACCCTAACCCTAACCCTCACCCTAACCCTTTACCCTAACCCTCACCCTCACACTAACACTAAGCCTAACCCTAACCCTCACCCTAACCCTTACCCTCAACCTAACGCTAATCCTAATCCTTACCCACACCCTAAACTTCACTGTAACCCTAACCCTCACCCACACCCTAACCATCACCCTCACCCTCACACTAACTCTAACACTAACCCTAACCCTATCCTTCAACCTCTTCCTCACCCTAACCCTAACTCTATCCCTAAACCTCACCCTAACCCTAACCCTCATCATATCCCTAACCCTAACCCTCACACTCACAATAACCCTAACTCTAACCCTAACACTCAACCTAAACCTCACCATAATCCGAATGCTAAACCTCACCCTCACCCTCAACTTAAATCTCACCTTAACTCTAACCCTCACCCTAACCCTAAACCTAACCCAAACCCTCAACCTAACCCTCACCCACACCATAACCTTCACCCTCACCCTCACCCTCACACTCACCCTAACCCTCACCCTCACCCTAAACATCACTCTAACCGTAACCCTCACCCTAACCCTAACGGTAACAATCACTCTAACCCTCACACTCACCCTCACCCTCAACTTCACCCTCACCCTCACCCTAACCGTCACAATCACCATAGCCCTCACCCTAACCCTAACCCTCACCCTAACCCTAACCCTTACCCTAAACCTAACGCTAACCCTAATTCTCACCCACACCCTAAACCTCACTGTAACCCTAACACTCACCCACACCCTAACCGTCACCCTCACCCTCTCACTAAATCTAACCCTATCCCTAACCCTAACCCTCAACCTCTTCCTCACTCTAACCCTAAATCTATCCCTAAACCTCACCTTAACCCTAACCCTCATCATAACCCTATCCCTAACCCTCACCCTCACACTAACCCTAACTCTAACCCTAATACTCAACCTAAACCTCACCATAATCCTAACGCTAAACCTAACCCACAACCTCAACTTAAATCTCACCTTAACTCTAACCCTCACCCTAACCCTAACCCTAACCCTAACCCTCAACCTAACCCTCACCCACACCCTAACCTTCACCGAAGCCCGAGCCCTCACACTCACCCTAACCCTCACCCTCACCATCACTCTAACCGTAACCCTCACCCTAACCCTAACGGTAAAGGTAACAATCACTCTAACCCTCACACTCACCCTCACTCTCAACTTCACCCTCACCCTCACCCTAACCCTCACAATCACAATAGCCCTCACACTAACCCTAACACTCACCCTCACACTCACCCTCACCCTAACCCTATCCCTAACCCTAACCCTAAATATAACCCTAAACCTAACCCTAACCATCAACCTAACCCTAACCCTTACCCTCACCCTCACCCTAACCCTAACCCTCAACCTAACTCTAACCCTAATAAGAACCCTAAAGCTAATCCTAACCCTAACCCTCACCCTCACCCTAAACCTAACCCTAACCCTAACCCTAAACCTCACCTTCATCCTAGCCCGCACCCTAACCCTAAACCTAACCCTAACCCTCACTCTAATCCTAACCCTCACACTCACCCTAACCCTCACTCTCAGCCTAACACTCATCCTAACCCTAACCCTAACCCTAACCCTTAGCCTAACCCTAACCATACCCCTCAGCTTAACCTTCATCCTAACCCTAAACCTAACCCTAACCCTAAACCTCACCTTCACCCTAGCCCGCACCCTAACCCTAAACCTAACCCTAACCCTCACTCTAATCCTAACCCTCACACTCACCCTAACCCTCACTCTCAGCCTAACACTCACCCTAACCCTAACCCTAACCCTTAGCCTAACCCTAACCATACCCCTCAGCTTAACCTTCATCCTAACCCTAAACCTAACCCGAACCCTCATCCTAACCCTAACCCTCAGCCTAAGCCTAAACCTAACCGTCACCCAAACCCTAACCCTCACCTTCACACTCACACTCACGCTAACCCTATCCCTAACACTTATGTGACCGAAACCCTCACCCTCAACCTCACCCTCACCCCAACCCTAACCATACCCCTCAGCCTAACCTTCATCCTAAACCTAACCCTCACCCGAACCCTCATCCTAAAACTAACCCTCACCCTAACACTAACTCTAACCCTAAACCTCACCCTAACCCTAATCCTCACCCTAATCCTAACCCTAATCCACACCCTCTCACTAACCCTAAACCTAACACTAACCCTCACCCTAACCCCCAAACTAAGCCTAACGCTAACACTAAAACTCACTCTCAACCTAAACCTCACACTAACCCTACCCCTCACCCTCACCTGAACCCTCACAATCAGCCTAACCCTCAACTTCACCCTAAATATCATCCTAAACCTAACCCTCACCCTAACCCTAACCCTAAACCTAATCCTCACCGTAACCCTCACCCACACCCTAACCCTCACCCTCACCCCAAACCTCACCCTAACCCTAACCCTCACCCTCACCCTCAGCCTAGACCTAAACTTAACCCTCATCCTCACCCTCAATCTCACCCTCACCCTCACCCTCACCCTAACAGTAACCCTCACACTAACGCTAACCCTCACTCTAAACCTAACCCTAACCCAAAACACTCACCCTAACACTAAACCTAAACCTAACCTGCAGGGTAACAATAACGCTAATCATAATGCTAACCCTAACCTTCACCCTCAACCTAACCCTCACCCTAACACTTACCCTCACCATAACCCTAACCCTAACACTAACACTAACCCTCACAGTAATCCTAACCCTCACCCTAACCCTAACCGTACCCCTCAGCCAATCCTCACCATAACCCTAAACCTAACCCTAAATTTCACCCTATCCCGAACCCTAACCCTAAACCTAACCCTCACCCTAGCCCTCAACCTAACCCTAACCCTAACTTTAACCCTCACCCTAACCCTAACCCTAACCCTAAACCTCACCCTAACATTAACCCTCACACTAACGCTAACCCTCACCCTCACCCTCACCCTCAGCCTAACCATAACCCTAACCATAATGCTAACCCTAACTCTGACCCTGACCCTCACCCTAACCCTAACCCTAACCCTCATCCTCACCCTCACTCTCACCCTCACTCTCACTCTCACCCTCACCCTCACCCTCACCCTAACCCTAACCCTCAACCTAACCCTAACCGTAAACCTAAACCTAATCCTCACACTAACTGAAACCTAACCCTATGCCTCAACCTGACCCTCACCCTAACCCTAACCCTAAACTTCACCCTAATGCTAACACAAACCCTAACCCTAACACTCACCCTAAACCTAACCCTCACCCACACGCTAACCCTAACGCTAAGCCTATCCCTAACCCTAACACTAAACCTCACCCTATCCCTAACCCTCATGCTAACCCTCACCCTCACCCTAATCCTCACCCTAAACCTAACCCTAACTCGTACCTAACTGAAACCCTCACCCTCACCCTCACCATAGCCTTCAACCTCACCCTCACCCTAACCGTAACCCTCACCCTCAAACTCTCACTAAACCTCATCCTAACCAAAATCCTAACCCTAATCCTAACCCTAACACTCACCCTCTCCCTCTCAATAATCCTAACCCTCAACGTCACCGTCACCCTCACTCTAACCCTAACGCTAACCTAACCCTCAACCTTACCCTAACCTTCACCCTAACCCTAAACTTCACCCTCATTCTCACCCTAATCCTTACCCTAACCCTAACCCTTAACCTCACCCTCACCCTCACCCTCAAACTTACCCAAACCCTCACCCTTACCCTCGCCCTAATCCTAAACCTAACCCTAACCATCACATTAACCCTAACCTTCACCCTAACCCTAACGATAACCTTAACCCTCACCCTCACACTCACCCTCAGCCTAACTCTAACCCTAACCCTAAACCTAACCTTAACCCTAATACTCACCCTCATCCTAAACCTAACAATAAGCCTAACTCTAACGCTAAACCTAAAACTAACTCTAACCCTCACCTTAACCCTAACCGTAACTGAAACCCTAACCCTAACCCTCACCCTAATCCTAACCCTAAACCTCACCCTCACCTTAACCCTAACCCTAACCCTCACCCTAACCCTCACCCCATCACTCACGCTAAACCTAAACCACACTCTCAACCTAATCCTCACCCTAACCCTTACCCTCACCCTAACCCTACCACTAGCCCTACCACTCACCCTCACCCTCACCCTCACCCTAATCCTAACCCTAGCCTTCACCCTGAACCTAACCCTAACCGTAACTCTCAACCTCAACTTCACCTCACCCTCATCCTAACCCAAACCCTAACCCTAATCCTAACCCTAACACTCACCCTCACCCTCACTCTAACCCTAACCCTAATCCTAATCTCACCATCACCCTCACCCTCACCCTAATCGTTACCCTAACCCTAACCCTAACTCTAAACCTAATCCCAATCCTACCATTCACCCTCACCCTCACCATCATCCTGACCGTAATCCTAACACTAACACTCACCCTAACCCTCACACTAACCCTAACTCAAACCCTAACACTCACCCTCACCCTGACCTTAACCCTAACCCCCACCCTAACCCTAATGCTAACCCTAAGTCTCACCCTCACCATAAATATCACCCGAAAACTTAACCTCACCCTAAACCTAACTGTAACTTTCACCGTCACTCTCACCCTAACCCTAACTCTATCCCTAAACCTCACCCTAACCCTAACCCTCACCCTAACCCTAACCCTTACCCTCACTCTCACACTAACCCTAACCCTAAACCTAACGCTCACCCTAACCCTCACCTTAACCCTATCCCTAACACTTACCTAACCGAAAGCCTCACCCTCACCCTCAACCTCACACTAACCCTAACCATAACCCTCAGCCTAACATTCATCCTAATCCTAAACCTAAACTGAACCCTCATCCTAACCCGAACCCTCAAACTAACCCTAAAACTAACCCTGACCCTCACCCTAAACCTAACCCTCACCCTATCCCTAAACCTAACCCTCACCCTATCCCTAAACCTAACCCTCACCCTCACACTAACCCTAATGCTCACCCTAACCCTCACCCTAAGCTTAACGCTAACACTGACGCTCACCTTCACCCTAAACCTCACCCTAACCCTAACACTCACGCACACCCTAACACTCACCCTCACCTGAAACCTCACACTCACCCGAACCCTCACCCTCATCTTAAACATCACCCTACCCTAACCCTAACCCTAACCCTAACCTTACCCTAACCCTAACCCTAAACCTAACCCTAACCCTAACCCTCACCCTCTCCCTAAACATCACCCTAAACATAACCCTCATCCTAACCCTAACCCTAACCCTCACCCTAATCCTCACCCTCACCCTCACCTTCACCCTCAGCCTAATACTCACCCTCACCCTAGCCCTCACCTTAAAACTAACCCTCACCCTAACCCTAACCCTCACCCTCAGCCTAACCCTAAACCTAACCTTAACTCTAAACCTCACACTCAGCCTCACCCTAACCCTAACCCAAACCCTAACTATAACCCTAACCCTAACTCTAACCCTAACCCTCACCCTAACCCTCACCCTAACCCTTACCCTAACCGTAACCCTAACATTTACCCTCACCCTAAACCTAACAATAAACCTAACACTCACCCTAACCCTCGCCATAACACTCACGCTAACCCTAATATTCACTCTCACCCTAACCCTCATCCTAAACCTGACCTTCACCCTAATCCTAAACCTAACCCTAAATCCTCACACTAAACTTAACCCTCACCCTAACCCTAACCCTAACACAAAACCTCACCTTCACCCTATCCCTCACCCTAACCCTAATTCTAATCCTAACCCTAACCCCACCCTAACCCTAAACCTCTCCCTCACTCTAAACCTAAGGCTCAACATAACCTTCATCCTAAACCTGACACTCAACCTCAGCCTAACCCTAAACCTAACCCTAACCCTCACACTCACCCTCACTCTAACCCTAATCCTAACCCTAACTATAACCCTAACCCTAACTCTAACACTAACCCTCACCCTAGCCGTCAACCTAACCCTCAACCTAACACTTACCCTAACCCTCACACTCACCCTAAACCTAACCTTAACCCAAACCCTCACCCTAACCCTAACCCTCACTCTCACACTAACCCTAACCCCAACCCTAATGCTCACCCTAACCCTAATGCTAACCCTAACTCTGACCCTCACCCTAAACCTCACCATAACCCTAACCCTCACCCACACCCTAACCCTCACCCTCACCCTCACACTAACTCTATCCCTAACCCTAAACCTAAACCTCACCCTCACCCTCACTCTAAACCTAACTCTTTCCCTAAACCTCACCCTAACATTAAACCTCACCCTAACCCTAACCCTCACCCTCACACTAACCTTAACCCTAATCATAACACTCACCCTAAATCTCATCCTAACCCTAAGGCTTACCCTAACACTCACCCTCACATTAAGTATCACCGTAACCCTAACACTCACCCTAACCCTAACCTTAACCCTAACCCTCAAAATAACCCTCACCCACACCCTAAACCTCACCCTCACTCGAACCCTCACACTCACCCTAAATCTCGCCCTCACCCTAAACATCACCCTAACCGTAACCCTCACCCTAACGCTAACCCTAACCCTCACCCTAAACCTCACACTCACCCACACCCTCACCATAACCCTCTTCCTCACCGTAACACTCAAAATCACATTAGCCCTAACCCTAACCCTAACCCTCACCTAACCCTAATGCTCACTCTCAGCCTAACCCTAAATAGAACCCTAACCCTCATCCTCACATGCACCCTCACCCTAACCCTGACCCTAACCCTAAATATAACCCTAACCCTAAACCTAGCCGTCAAACTAAACCTAAACATAACCCTCACCCTAAACCTAACCCTAACCTTCACCCTCACCCTCACCCTAACACTCACCCTCATACTAAACATCACCCTAACCATTACCCTCAGCCTAACCCTATCCCTAACCCTTACCTAACCGAAACCTCACCCTCACCCTTACCCTCACACTAACCCTAACCATGCCCCTCAACCTAACCTTCATCCTAACCCTAACCCTAACCCTCATCCTAACCCTAACCCTCACCCTAACCTTAACACTAACCCTAACCCTTACCCCAACCCTAACCCTCCCCCTAAACCTAACCCTAACCCTCACCCTAAGCTTAACGCTAACACTAAACCTCACCCTCACTCTAAAACTCACCCTAACCCTAACCATCACGCACACCCTAACCCTCACATTCACCTGAAACCTCACACTCACCCAAAGCCTCACCCTCACCCTAAACATCACCTTAACCCTAACCCTCACCCTAACCCTAACCCTAACCCTCACCCTCACCCTCACCCCAACCCTCACACTCAACCTAACCCTCACCCTTACCCTAAACATCACCCTAACCATAACCCTCAGCCTAACCCTAACCCTCACCCTCAGCCTAACCCTAAACCTAACCCTAACCCTCACCTTCACCCTAACCCTAACCCTATCCCTAACTATAACCCTAAACCTAACTCTAAACCTAACTCTCACCCTAACCCTAACCCTAACCCTAATCCTCACCCTAACCTTAAACCTAACCCTCACCCTATCACTCATGCTAACCCTAAACTTCACTCTCACCCTAACCCTCACCCTAACCCTTACCCTCACCCTAACCCTAAACCTAACCCTAAACTTCACACTAAAATTAACTCTCACCCTAACCCTAACCCTACCCCTCAAACTAACCCTCACCCTACCCCTAACACTTACCTTAACACTAACCCTAACCCTCACCCTAACCCTCACCCTTACCTTCACCCTCACCCTCAACTTCAACCTCACCCTCACCTTCACCCTCACCCTATAACTCACCCTCACCCTAGACCTCACCCTAAACCTAACCCTCACACTAACCATAACCCTCACCCTCAGCCCAACCCTAACAGTAACCCAAATCCTAACCCTTACTGTCACCCTCACCCTAAACCTCACCCTCAACATAACCCTAACCCTAACTCTCACCCTCACCCTAAGCCTAACACTAACCCTAACCCTCACCCTCACCCTCACCCTAACCATCACCCTCACCCTCACGCTAACCATAACCCTAAACCTCACCCTAACGCTAACCCTCGCCCTAAACCTAACCCTAACTCTCACCCTCACACTAACACTAACCCTAACCCTTAACCTCACCCTTATATTAACCCTTACCCTAACACTAACACTCACAGTAATCCTAACCCTCAACCTAACCCTAAACCTAACCCTCAGCCTAAACCTCACCATAGCCATAACCCTAACCCTAATCCTCACACAATCCCTAACCCTAACCCTAATCCTAATCCTCAGCCTAGCCCTCAACCTAACCCTAACCCTAACCTTAACCCTTACCCTAACCCTAACTTTAACCCAAACCCTCACCCTAACCCTAACCCTCACCCTAAACTTAACCCTCACCTTCAGCCTCACCCTCAGCCTAACACTCACTCTAACACTAACCCTAACCCTCACCCTAAACCTACCCCTCACCCACACCCTAACCCTAACTCTAACCCTCATCCTAACCCTCACCCTAACCCTAATACTAAACCTCACCCAAAACCTAAACCTCAGGATAGCCCTAACCCTCAACCTAATCCTCACCCTAACCCTAACCCTAACATTTACTTAAAAGAAACCCTCACTCTCACTCTCTACCTCACCCTCAACCTAACCCTAACCGTAAACCTCACCCTCACCCGCACCCTCACCCTAACCCTACCCGAACCCTAACCCTAACTATAACCCTAACCCTCAACCTCACCCTAACCCTCACTCCCACCCTAACACTCACCCTAACCCTAACCCTAACCCTCAGACTAAACCTAACCATACCCCTCAGCCAAAACTTCATCTTAACCCTAACCCTCACCCGAACCCTCATCCTTACCCTAACGCTCACACTCACCCTAACCCTCAACCTCACCCTCGCCCTCACGCCAAACATCACCCTAACCATAATCCTCGCCCTAACCCTATCCCTAACACTTACCTAACCGAAACCCTCACCCTCACACTCACCCTCATCCTAACCCTAACCATAACCCTCAACCTAACCTTCATCCTAAACCTAACCCTAACAAGAACGCTCATCCTAACAGTAACCCTCACCCTAACACTAAATCTAACCCTAACCCTCACCCTAAACCTAACCCTCACCCTATCCCTATCCCTAAACCTCACCCTCAAACTAACCCTAACCCTAAACCTAACCCTCACCCTACCCCTCACCCTAAGCTTAACGCTAACACTAACCCTCACCCTCAAACTAAACCTCACCCTAACCCTAACCCTCACGGACACCCTAACCCTCACCCTCACCTGAACCCTCACACTCACCCTCACCCTCACCCTCACAATAAAAATCAACCTAACCCTAACCCTCACCCAAACCCTAAACCTAACCCTCACACTAACCCTCACTCACACCCTAACCCTCACCCTAACCCTCACCCACACCCTAACCCTCACCCTCACCCAAAACCTCACACTCACCCTAAACCTCACCATCACCCTAAACAGCACCCTAACCATAACCTTCACACCCTAATCCTAACCCTCACCCTAATCCTCACCCTCACCCTCAACCTCACCTTCACCCTCAGCCTCACACTCACCCTCACCCTAGCCCTCACCCTAAACCTAACCCTCACCCTAACCCTAAACATCACCCTCAGCCTAACCCTAACCCTAACTCTAACCCTCACCCTCACCCTCACCCTAACGTGTACCCTAACCTTAACTATAACCCTAACTCTAACTCTAAACCTAACCCTCAGCCTAACCCTAACCCTAACTTTCACCCTTAACCCTCACCCTCACCCTAACCTCACCTTCACACTCCCACCTCAACTTCACCCTCACCCTCACCTTAGACCTCACCGTAAACCAAACCCTCATGCTAACCCTAACACTCACCCTCACCTTAACCATAACAGTAACCCTAAACCTAACCCATACCCTCACACTCACCCTAATCCTAACCCTAACTATAACCATAACTCTAACCCTAAGCCTAACCCTCACCCTAACCCTAACCATAACCCTAACCATAACCCTAACCCTAACCCTAACTCTCAACCTAACCCTCACACTAAAACTCACGCTAACCCTAAACTTCAATCTCACCCTAACCCTCAGCCTAATCCTGAAGCTCACCCTAACACTAACCCTAACCATCACACTAAACCTACACCTCACCCTCACTCTAAACTTAACCCTAACCCGAAACTTCACCTTCACCCGAGCCCTCACCCTAATCCTAATCCTAACCCTAATTCTCACCCTAACCCTAACCATCACCCTCACCCTAAACCTCACCCTCACCATAATCCTTACCCTAACCCTCACCCTCACCCTCACGCTAACACTAAACCTAACCCTCACCCTCACTCTCACCCTCACCCTAACCCTTACCCTCACCCTCACCCTAACCCTCACCCTAACCCTTTCTCTCACCCTAACCCTAATCCTAACACTAACCCTAACCCTCACCCTAAAACTAATGCTAATCCTAAACTTCACCATAACACTAACCCTCGGACTAAACCTAACCCTAACCTTCAAACTGCAGCGTAAAAATAACCCTTACCCTAATGCTAACCCTAAACCTGACCTCACCCTAAAGCTTACTTGAACCCTTAACCTCCCCCTAACATTAACCCTAGCCCTATCCCTAACCCTCACAGTAATCCTAACCCTCACCCTAACCCTAACCCTGCCCCTCAGCCTAATCCTCACCATAACCATAACCCTAACCCTAATCCTCACACAATCCCTAATCTTAACCCTAACCCTAACACTCACCCTAGCCCTCAAACTAACCCTAACCCTAAGCTAAACACTCATCCTAACCCTAACTCTCAACCTAAGTCTCACCCTAACCCTAACCCTCACCCTAATCATAACCCTCACCCTAACTCAAACCCTAACCCTATCCCGAACCCTTACCCTAAAACAAACTCTAACCCTAACCCTCACGCAAACCCTCACCCTAACCCTAACCTTCACCCTCACCCTAAACCTCACCCTACCACTTACCCTCACCCTAACCCTAACCCTAAACCTAAACCTAATCCTCAAACTAACTGAAACCTAACACTAACCCTCAACCTGACCCTAACCCTAACCTTAACGCTAACCCTCACCCTAACCCTCACCCTAAACCTAACACTAAACCTCACCCTAAACCTAACCCTCACGCTAACCCTCACCCTCACCCTAATCCTCACCTTAACCCTAACCCTAAAATTTACCTAACCGAAACCCTCACACTTAACCCCACCCTCACACTCACCCTAACCCTAAACCTAACCCTAACCCTCACCCTCACCTTAACACTAACCATCACCCTAACCCTAACCCTCACCTTCAGCCTAATCCTAAACCTAACCCTCACCCTCACCCGCACCCTCACCCTAATCCTAACTATAACCCTAACCCTAACCCTAACCCTCAAATTCACCCTAGCCCTCACACTTACCCTAACCCTAAAACTAACCCTCACTCTAATCCTAATCCTCACCCTCACCCTAACGCTAACCCCCACTCTAACATTCACCCTAACCCTAACCCTAACCCTCAGACTAACCCTAACCATACCCCTCAGCCTAAACTTCATCCTAACCCTAACCCTCACACGAACCCTCATCCTAACCCTAACCCTCAACCTCACCCTAACCCTCAACCTCACCCTCACCTTAAACCTAACCCTAACACTAACCCTCACCCTAACACTCAGGCTAACTGCAACCCTCACACTAACAATAAACCCTAAACATAGCACTCACCCTCACCCTAACCCTAACCATAACCCTAACCTTCACACTAACCCACACCCAAACGCTAATGCTAACCCTAAGTCTCACCCTCACCTTAACCCTCGCCGTAAAACTTACCCTCACCCTCACCCTAACCCTTTACCTAACCCTCGCCCTCACCCTAACCCACACCCTAATCCTAATCCTAACCCTCACCCTAATCCTCATCTTAACCCTAACCCTAACCCTAAACCTAGCCTTCACTCTACCCCTCACTCTCACACCAACCCTAACCCTAATCCTCACCCTACCCTCACCCTAACCCTAACCCTAACCCTAATCCTCACACTCACCCTAACCCTCACCCGAAACCCAACTCTCACCCTCAACCTAACCCTCACCCTCTCCCTAACCCTCACCGTAAACCTAACCCTAACCCTCACCCTAGCCCTCATCTTAACCCTCACCCTAACCCTAAACCTCACCCTCACCCTAACACTAACGCTAACCCTCACACTAAACCTAACCCTCACCCTAACCCTAAACATATCCCTCACATTGACCCTCACCCTAACCCTAAACCTAACCCTAACCATTACCCTCAGCAAAACACTCACAGTCACCCTATCCCTCACCCTAAACCTAACCCTCACCCACACCCTAACCCTCACCTCAACCGAACCCTCACCCTCACCCTAATTCTCACCCTCAACTTAAACTTCACCCAAACCCTATCCCTAAGCCTAAACCTCACCCTAACCCTAACCTGCTCCGTAACCCTCAACCTCAAATTAGTCCTCAAACTAACTCCTACCCTAACCCTTACCTAAACTTAACACTCATCCTCATCCTAACCCTAACACTAAATCTAACCGTAACCCTAACCCTCACACTAACCCTCACCCTAACACTCAAACTAACCCTAACCCTCACTCTCACCCTAAACTTCACACTAAACCTTACCCTCAGCCTAAACCTAACACCAACCTTAACACTTATAGTAAACCTAAACCACACCCTGACGTAACCCTACCCCTCACCCTCACCCTCACCCTCAACCTAACCCTAATCCTAACTCTAACACGCACCCTAACCCTAACTCTCACCTTAACCTTAACCGTAAACCTAAACCTAAACCTCACCTTAACCCTAAACCTAACCCTAACACTCATCCTAAGCCTAAACCTAAACCTAACCCTCACCCTCACCCTCACCCTAAACCTAACCCTAACCTAATCCTCACCCTCACCCTCACCCTAACACTAAACCGAATCCTAACAATAATCCTAACGTTAACCCTAACCCTAACCCTAAACCTAACGCTCACCCTAACCCTAACCCTAACCGAAACCTAACCCTAACCCTCACCCTAACCCTAACGCTAAACCCTAACACTCACTCTAACCCTAACCCTAACCCTAACCCTCAACTTAACCCTCACCCTAACACTCACGCTAACCCTAATCCTAAAGCTTACCTAACTGTAACCCTAACCCTTATCCTAAACCTTACCCTCAACCAGCCCTCACCCTAACCCTAACCCTAAGCCTAAAACTAACCCTCAACCTTCCCCTCCCCCTCCCCCTCTGCCTAACACTAAACCTAACCCTAATACTACCCCTAACCCTCACCCTCACCCTCACCCTAACCCTAACGCTAACACTAACCCTCACCCTAACACTAACCCTAACCCTGAACTTCACACTAACCCTAACCCAAACACTAAACCTAACCCTCAACCTCACCCTAACCTTAACCCTCACCCTCACCCTCAGCCTAACCCTAATCCTAACCCTGACCCTCAACTTATCCCTAACCCTCACCCTCACCTTCAATCTCACTTTCAGCCTAACCCCAACCCTAACCCTAATCCTAATTCTAACCCTCACCCTAACCCTAACCCTAACCGAAACCCTAAACCTAACCCTCAACCTAACCCTAACCCTTAACCTAACCCTCACACTAATCCTAAACCTAACCCTAACCCTAACTCTAACCCTCACCCTAACCCTAACCCTAAGAGAAACCCTAACCCTAACCCTCACCCTATCCCTAAAACTCACCCTAACACTCACGCTAACCCTAACCCTAACCCTAAACCTAACCCTCACCCTGACGCGCACCCTCACCCTCACCCTAACCCTAACGCTAAACCTAACTCTAACACTCATCATAACCCTAACCCTAACCTCACCCTCACAGTAATCCTAACCCTCACCCTAACCCTAACCTCACCCCTCAGCCTAACCCTCACCATTACGATAACCCTAACCCTAATCCTCACACAATCCCTAACACTAACCCTAACCCTAACCCTCACCCTAGCCCTCAACCTAACCCTAACCCTAACCTTAACCCTCACCCTAACCCTAACTCTCACCCAAACCCTCACCATAACCCTAACCCTCACCCTAATCTTAACCCTCACCCTCACCCTCATCCTAACCCTCACCCTATAACTAACACTAACCCTCACCCTATCCCTAACCCTAACCCTCACCCTCACCCTAAACCTCCCCCTCCCCCTCCCCCTAACTGAAACCCTAACCCTATCCCTAAACCTTACCCTAAACCTAACTCTAAACCTAACACTCATGCAAACCCTCACCCTAACCCTAACCTTCACCCTCACCCTAAACCTCACCCTAACACTTACCCTCACCCTAACCCTAAACCTAAACCAATCTTCGAACTAACTGAAACCTAACACTAACCCTCAACCTCACCCTAACCCTAACCCTAACGCTCACCCTCAACTTAACCCTCACCCTAACCCTAACACTAAACCTCACCCTAAAACTAACCCTCACGCTAACCCTCACCCTCACCCTAATCCTCACCCTAACCCTAAACCTAACCCTAAACCTCACCCTAACCCTAACCCTAACCATCACCCTAACCCTAACCCTCACCCTCAGCCTAATCCTAAACCTAACCCTCACCCTCACCCGCACCCTCACCCTAACCCTAACCCTAAACCTAACTATAACCCTCACCCTTACCCTAACCCTAACCCTCACCCTAACCCTAACCCTAACTCTCACACTAACCCAAACCCTAACCCTCACCCTCACCCTAACCCTAACCCTAACCCTAACCCTCAACTTCACCCTAGCCCTCATACTTACCCTAACCCTAAAACTAACCCTCACTCTAATCCTAACCCTCACCCTCACCCTAACACTCACCCCCACCCTAACATTCACCCTAACCCTAACCCTCAGACTAACCCTAACCATACCCCTCAGCCTAAACTTCATCCTAACCCTAACCCTCACCCGAACCCTCATCCTAACCCTAACCCTCAACCTCACCCTAACCCTCAACCTCACACTCACCCTCACCCTAACCCTCACCCTCACACTAAACATCATTCTAAACATGACCCTCACCATAACCCTATCCCTAACAATTACCTAACTGAAACCCTCACCCTCACCCTCACCCTCACCCTAAACATACCCCTCAGCCTAAACTTCATCCTAACCCTAACCCGAACCCGAACCCTCATCCTAACCCTAACCAGAACCCTAACCCTAACACTAACCCTATCCCTCACCCTCACCCTAACCCTAACCCTAATCCTCACAGTAACACTAACCCTAACAATAACCCTCAACCTAACACTCACCCTAACCCTAATCCTAACCCTAAACTCCACCCTAACGCTAACCCTAACCCTAACCCTCACCCTCACTCTAACTGTCATCGTCACTGATACCCTCACCCTGACTCTACAACTCACCCTCACCTTAACCCTAACCTAAAGCTAACCCTGACCCTCACCCTAGCCCTCACACTAACCCTAACCCTAACCCTAACCCTCAAGGTCTCCCTAACCTTAATGCTAACCCTAACCCACACCCTCACCCTAACCCTCACCCTCATCCTAACCCTTACCCTCAACCTAACCCTAAAACTCACCCTCACCCTAAACCTTACCCTCACCCTTAAACTCACCCTAACCCTAAACATAAACTTAACCCTAACCCTAACACAACTCTTTATCCTAAACCTAACCCTAACACCTACCCTAACCCTAATCCTTACCATAACCTTAACCCTCACCCTCACCCTCACCCTAACCCTAACCCTCAACCTAACCCTAACCCTAACCCTCACCCTCAACCTCACTCTCAGTGTAACCCTAAACCTAGCCGTAACTCTATACCTCATCCTAACCCTCACCCTAACCCTCACCCTAAACCTCACCCTCACCCTAAACCTAAACCTAACCCTAACCCTCACCCTAACACTCAGGCTAACCTCAACCCTCACCCTAAAGCTCACACTAAACCTAACCCTAAACATAGCCCTCACCCTCACCCTAACCCTAACCCTAACCCTAACCCTCACCCTAACCCACACCCAAACTCTAATGCTAACCCTAAGTCTCACCCTCACCCTAACCCTCACCCTAAAACTTACCCTCACCCTAACCCTAAACCTTACCCTAAACCTCACCCTCACCCTAAACCTCACCCTAACCCCAACTCTCACCCTCAACCTTACCCTCACCCTCTCCCTAACCCTCACTGTAAACCTAATCCTAACCCTCATCCTAGCCCATATCTTAACCCTCACCCTAAACCTAACCCTCAACCTCACCCTAACCCTAACCCTCACCCTCACACTAACCTTAACCCTCACCTAACCCTAAACATGCCCCTCACCTACACCCTCACCCTAACCCTCAACCTAACCCTAACCATAACCCTCAGCCAAACACTCACAGTCATCCTATCCCTCCCTCTAAACCTAACCCTCACCCACACACTAACCCTCACCTCAACCGAACCCTCACCCTCACCCTAATTCTCACCCTCAACTTAAACATCACCCAAACCCTATCCTTAAGCCTAAAACTCACCCTAACCCTAAACCCGCTCCCTAACCCTCACCCTCAACCTAGTCCTCACCCTAACTCTAACCCTAACCCTTACCTAAACTTAACACTCATCCTCATCCTAACCCTAACACTAAACCTAACCGTAACCCTAACCCTCACACTAACCCTCACCCTAACACTCACGCTAACCCTAACCCTCACTCTCACACTATACTTCACCCTAAACCTTACAATCACCCTAAACCTAACACTAGCCCTAACACTTACAGTAAACCTAAACCACACCCTGACCCTAACCCTACCCCTCACCCTCACCGTCACCCTCAACCTAACCCTAATCTTAACCCTAACACTCACCCTAACCCTAACTCTAACCCTAACCTTAACCGTAAACCTAAACCTAACCCTCACCTTAACCCTAAACCTAACCCTAACACTCACCCTAAACCTAAACCTAACCCTAACCCTCACCCTCACCCTCACCCTCACCCTAAACCTAACCCTAACACTAACCCTCACCCTAAGCCTCAACCTAACCATAACCCTCACCGTAAAACTCACACTCACCCTAATCCTCATCCTAACTCTTAACCTCACCCTAACCCAAATCCTAACCCTATCACTAACCCTAACCCTCGCCCTAACCTTACTCCTCAGACTAAACCTCATCCCTAACCTAACCCTAATCTTCACACTTACCCTAACCTGAAACCTAACCCTAAACCTCATCCTAACCTTAACACTCACCCTCAACCTCACCCTCACCTTCAGCCTAACACTAAACCTAACCCTAATACTAACCCTAACCCTCACCCTCACCCTCACCCGACCTTTAACCCTAACCCTAACCCAAATTATCAACCTCACCCTCACCCTAACCCTAACCCTATCCCTAACCCTAACCCTAACCCTAACCCTAACCCTATCCCTAAACCTCACTCTAACCCTAACCAAAACGGAATTCCTAAACCTAACCCTTACCGTCAACCTAACCCTAACCCAAATCCTAATCCTCACAATAACTGTAACCCTAACCCTAACCCCCACGCTAACCCTAACCTAAACCTACCTCTCACCCTATTTCTAACCCTAACCCTAACCCTCACCCTCACCCTAAGCCTCACCCACACCCTAACCCTCACCCACACCCTAACCCGAACCCTCACCCGAACCCTCATACTCACCCTAACTCTCACCCTCACCCTTAACATCACACTAACCCTAACCCTCACCCTAACGCTTACCATAACACTTACCCTCACTCCCCTCGCTAACCCTAAACCTAACCCTAACCCTCACGCTCACCCTAACACTCACCCTAACCCTAACCCTAACGCTAACCCTCACTGTAACCCTAACCCTCACCCTAACACTAACTCTACCCCTCAGCCCAACCCTCATACTAACACTAAACCTAAACCTAACCCTCACCTTTACCCTAACCCTAACCCTCACCCTCACCCTCACCCTAACCCTAACCCTAACGCTAATCCTCACACTCATCCTCAACCTAACACTAAACCGAACCCTAACAATAATCCTAACGCTAACCCTAACCCTAACCCTAACTCTAACGCTCACCCTAACCCTAACCCTAACCGAAACCTAACCCTAACCCTCACCCTAACCCTAACCCTCACCCTCACTCTAACCCTAACCCTAACCCTAACCTCAACTTAACCCTCACTCTAACACTAACGCTAACCCTAATCCTAACCCTTAACTAACTGAAACCCTAACCCTCACCCTAAACCTCACCCTCAAACATCCCTCACCCTAACCCTAACCCTAAGCCTAAAACTAACCCTCTACCTCCCCCTCCCCCTCAACCTCAGCCTAACCCTAAACCTAACCCTAATACTACCCCTAACCCTCATCCTCACCCTCACCCTAACCCTAACGCTAACACTAACCCTCACCCTAACCCTAAACTTCACACTAACCCTAACCCAAACACTAAACCTAACCCTCAACCTCACCCTAACCTTAACCCTCACCCTCACCCTCAGCCTAACCCTAATCCTAACCCTGACCCTCAACCTATCCCTAACCCTCACCCTCACCTTCAACCTCACTTTCAGCCTAACCCTAACCCTAACCCTAATCCTAACTCTAACCCTCACCCTAACACTAACCCTAACCGAAACCCTAACCCTAACTCTCACCCTAACACTAACCTTAACCTCACCCTCACACTAATCCTAAACCTAACCCTAACTCTAACCTTCACCCTAAACCTAACCCTAAGTGAAACCCTAACCCTAACCCTCACCCTAACCCTAACCCTCACCCTAACATTCACGCTAACCCTAACCCTAACACTAAACCTAACCCTCACCCTGACCCGCACCCTCACCTTATCCCTAACCCTAACGCTAACCCTAAATCTAACCCTCATCATAACCCTAACCCTAACCTCACACTCACCCTAACCCTCAACCTAACACTCAAGCTAAACCTAACCCTAACCCTAAACCTAACCCTCACCCTGACCCGCACCCTCACCCTACCCCTAACCCTAACGCTAACCCTTACTCTAACCCTCATCATAACCCTAACCCTAACCTCACCCTCACCCTAACCCTCACCCTAACACTCACCCTAACCGTAACCCTCGCCATAAGCCTCAAACTAACCCTAACCCTAAGCCTAAAACTCACCCCTACCATAACCCTAACCCTAACCATAACCCTCACCCCAACCCTCACCCTAAACCTAGTGCTAACCCTAAGTCTCACCCTCACCCTAACCCTCACCCTAAAACTTACCCACACCCTCACCCTAACCCTTACCCTAACCCTCACCCTCAACCTAAGCCTCACCCTAACCCTAACCCTAACCCTCACTCTAACCCTCATCATTACCCTAACCCTAAACCTAAACCTAACCTTCACCCTACCCCTCACCCTCAGCCTAACCCTAACCCTAACCCTCACCCTACCCTCACCCTAAACCTAACCCTTACCATAACCCTTACACTCACCCTAACCCTCACCCTAACCGCAACTCTCACCCTAAAACTAACGCTCCCCCTCACCCTAACCCTCACCCTAAACCTAAACCGAACCTCACCCTAGCCCTCATCGTAACCCTCACCCTAACCCTAAACCTAACCCAAATGCTCACACTAACCCTAACTCTAACCATCACCCTAACCTAATCCTACCACTCACCCTTTTGCTAACCCTAACCCTCACCGTCACCCTCACGCTAAACCTGTCACCCTAATCCCAATGCTCACACTAACCCTAACCCTAACCCTCACCCTAACACTAACCTAACCCTACCACTCACCCTATTGCTAACCCTAAACCTAATCCTCACTCTCACCCTCACCCTAACACTAAACCTAACCCTAACAATAACCCTAACGCTCACCCTAACCCTAACCCTATCCGAACCGTAAACTTCACCCTCACGCTAACCCTAACCCTAACCCTCACCCTCACTCTAACGCTAACCCTAACCCTAACCCTCACCTTAACCCTCACCCTAACTCTCACGCTAACCCTAACCTTAACCCGTACCTAACTGAAACCCTCACCCTCACCCTAAACCTCACCCTCATCTACACCTCACCCTAAACCTAACCCTAATCCTAACCCTAACCCTCAAACTCGCCCTCCCGCTCACCCTCAGCCTAACCCTAAACGTAACCCTAATACTAACCATCACCCTCACCCTCACCCTCACCCTAATCCTATCAGGAACGCTAACACTCACCCTAACCCTAAACCTAACCCTAAACTTCAAACTAACCCTAACACAAACCCTAACGCTAACCCTCAAGCTCACCCTAACCTTAACCCTCACCCTCACCCTCACCCTCAGCCTAACCCTAACCCTAACCCTCAACCTAAAACTAACCCTCACCCTCACCCTCAACCTCACTCTCAGCCTAAACCTAACCCTAACCCTAATCCTAACTCTAACCCTCACACTAACCCTAGCCCTAACGGAAACCCTAAGCCTAAACCTCACCCTAACCCTAACCCTTAACCTCACCCTCACCCTCACCCTAACCCTAACACTAACCCTAACTCTAACCCTCACCCTAACCCTAACACTAACAGAAACCCTAACCCTAACCCTCACCCTAACCCTAACCCTCACCCTAACACTCACCGTAACACTCACGTTAACCCTAACGCTCAACCTTACCCTAACCCTCAGCCTAAAACTTGCCCTCACCCTCACCCTAACCCTTCCCCTAACTCTCACCCTCAACCTAAGCCTCACCCTAACCCTAACCCTAACCCTCACCCTAACCCTCATCATAACCCTAACCCTAAACCTAAACCTAACATTCACCCTCACTGTAACCCTAACCCTCACCCTACCCTCACCCTAACCCTATCCATAACCCTAACCCTCACACACACCCTAACCCTCACCCTAACCTCACCATAACCGTAACCCTAACCCTCACCCTAACTTCACCCTAACCCTAAACATAACCCTAACCCTCACACTCACCCTAACCCTCACCCTAACCCCAACTCTCACCCTAAAACTAACCCTCACCTTCACCCTAACCCTCACCCTAAACCTAAACCTAACCCACACCCTAGCGCTCATTGTAACCCTCACCCTAACCCTAATCCTAAACCTCACCCTAACCCTAACCCTCACAGTAACCCTAACCCTTACCTTAACCCTAACGATACCCCTCACCCTAACCCTCACCGTAACCCTAACCCTATCCCTAACCCTCAGCCTCAACCTAATACTCACAGTCACCCTAACACTCACCCTAAACCTAACCCTCAACCACACCCAAACTCTCACACTCACCTGAACCCGAACCCGAACCCTAACCCTCACCCTCACCTTAAACATCGCCCTAACACTAACCTGAACCCTAACCCTCACACTCAACCTAATCCTCACCCTAACCTTAACCCTAACCCTTACCTAAACTTAACCCTCACCCTCATCCTAACCCTAAAACTAAAGCTAACCCTTACCCTAACCCTGACACTAACCCTCAACCTAACACTCACGCTAAACCTAACCCTCACTCTCACCCTAACCCTCACCCTAAACATTACCCTCACCTTATCCCTAAAACTAAACCTAACACTTACATTATAGCTTAACCTCACCTTGACCCTAACCCTACCCCTCACCCTCACCCGCACCCTCACCCTCACCTTAACCCTAATCCTAACCCTGATACTCACCCTAAGCCTAACTCTAACCCTAACCCTAAACTTAAACCTGACCCTAACACTCACCCAAACCCTAAACCTAACCCTAAACCTCACCGTAAATCTAACCCAAACCCTAACCCAAACCCTAACTTCCAACCTCACCCTCAACCTAACTCTAACGCTAACCTTAACCTTAACCCTCACCCTCACCCTAACCCTAAACCTGACCCTAAACCTCACCCTAACACTCACCCTAAACCTAATGCTCACCCTAAACCTAACCCTACCCGTTCACCTAAACCTCACGCTAGCCCTAACCCTAACGCTCACCCTAAACCTAACCCTACCCGTCCACCTAACCCTCACGCTAGCCCTAACCCAAACGCTCATCCTAACCCTTGCCCTCACTTTAACCCTAACCCTAAACTTCACATTCACCCTAACCCTAACCCTAACCCTATCCCTCACCCTAAACCTCACACTAAACATAACTTTCCCCCTCCCCCTCCCCCTCCCCCTCACCCTCACCCGCACCCTAACCCTAACAATACACCTAATCTTAATCCTAAACCTTAGGCTCACGCTCACCCTCTCCCTAACCCTAACCCTAACCCTAACCCTCTCCCTGACCCACACCCTCACCCTAAGCCTCACTCTCACCATCACCCTAACCCTAACCCTAACCTTCACTCTAACACTAACCCTAACCTAACCCTAAATCTCACCCTTACCCTAAACCTATCCCTAAGCCTAACCCTCACCCTAACCCTAACCATAAACCTAATGCTAACCCTAACCCACACCCTCACCCTAACCCTCACCCTCACACTCATCCTTACCCTAAGCATAACGTTAAAATTAACCCTAATCCTAAACCTAACCCTCACCCTCACCCTAACCCTCACCCTCACCCTAACCCTTTTCCTCACCTTAACCCTAACCCTAACACTAGTCCTCACAGATATCCTAACCCTCACCCTAAATCTAACCCTACCCCTCACCCTAACCCTAACCTAAACCCTAACCCTCACCCTAACCCTAACCCTGACCCTAAACCTCACCCTCACCCTAATGCTCATCCTAAATCTTACCCTTACCTAATCGAAACCATCACCCAAACCTGCACCCACACCCCACCCTAACCCTAACCCTCAACCTCAGCCTCACCCTCAACCTCACGCGAACTCTAACCTTAACCCTAACCCTAACCCCAACCCTAACCTTAAATCTAACCCTCACCCTAACCCTAACTCTAACTGTAACCCTAACCCTAAACCTAACCCTAACCCTAACCCAAACCCTAACCCTCACCCTAAACCTAACCCTGACCCTAAACCTCACCCTCACCCTAATCCTCATCCTAAATCATACCCTTACCTAATCGAAACCATCACCCAAACCTGCACCCTAACCCTCACCTTCACCCTAGCCCGAAACCTAACTCTAAACCTAACCCTCAGCCTCACCCTCACCCTCAGCCTAACACTAACCCGAAACCTAATCCTAACCCTATCACTCAGGCTCACCTACACCCACACCCACATCCTAACCCTAACCCTCAACCTCAGCCTCACCCTCAACCTCACCCACACTCTAAACCTAACCCTAACCCTAACCTTAAATCTAACCCTCGCCCTAACCCTAACTCTAACTGTAACCCTAACCCTATACCTAAACCTAACCCTAAACCTAACCCTCAAACTCAACCTAACACTCACCTAAACCTAATGCAAACCCTAACCCTCATCCTCACCGTAAACCTCACACTAACCCTTACCCTCAACCTAAATCTAACCCGAACCCAAACACTAATCCTCACCCTTATCCTAACCCTAACCCTAACCCTAACCCTCATCCTAACCCTCAACCTACCCCTCACCCGAATCCTCACCTAAACCCTCACCCTAACCCTAACTTTAACCCTAACCCTGCCCCTCACCCTCACGCTAAACATAACCCTAACCCTCACCCTCACCCAAACCTCACCGTCACCCTAACCCTAACCCTCAACCACACCCTAACACTCGCCCTCACCCGAACCCTCACACTCACCCTAACTCATACCCTCACCCTAACTTCACACTAACCCTAACACTCACAGTAACCCTCACCCTAATCCTCACCCTAACCCTCACTCTCAACCTCACCTAAACCTAAACCTAACCCTAACCCTAATCGAAAACCTAACCCTCACCCTCACCCTATCCCTCACACTCACCCTAACCCTTACCCTCACACTTACCCTCACTCTCACCCTAACCGTCACCCTAACCCTAACCCTAAATCTAACCCTTACCCTCACTCTAACCCTAACCCTACCGTAATCCACACCCTCACCCTAGCCCTCACCCTAACCCTCACCCTAACCCTTATCCTTACCCTGACCCTAACCTTAACCCTTAACCTAACCCTAACCCTCACACAAACCCTAACCCTAACCCCAACACTAGCCCTCACCCTATCCCTAATCCTAACCCTCCCCCTAACCCTAACCCTAACCCTAATCCTCACCCTCACCCTAAACCTAAACCTAACATTCACCCTAACCCTCAAACTAACCCTAACATTAACGCTCAACCTAAACCTATCCCTTACCCTAACCCTAACCCTACCCCTCACCCTAAACTTCATCCTCACCCTAACCCACTCCCTAAACCTTACCCTCTACCTAACACTAACCCTCACCCTAATTCTCAAACTAACCCTAACCCTAACCCTAACCCTAATCCTCACCCTAAACCTCAACCTCACCCTAACCCTAAAACTAACCCCAAACCTCAGCCTAACCCTCAACCTAACGCTCACACTAACCCTAACCCACACCCTAACCCTAACACTACCTCTCATCCTAAGCCTCACCCTCACCCTTACCATCACCATAAATCTTACCATCACCCTAACCCTAACCCTCACCCTAATCCTCACCCTAACGCTAACCCTCACCCTCAACCTAAACCTCACCGTCAACGTAATCCTCACCCTAACACTCACAATTACCCTAACCCTAACCCTCACCCTCACCCTCACCTTCACCCTAATCCTAACCCTAACCCTCATGCTAACACTAACTCTCAGCCTCATCCTCACCCTCACCCTAAACCTAACCCTAACCCTTACCCACAAGGTCAACCTAATCCTCACCCTAAACCTTTCCTAACCGAAAACCTCACCCTCAAGCTCACCCTCACCCTAACATTCACCCTCACCCAAGCCCTCACCCTAACACTAATCCTCACCCTAACCCTTACCCTAAAACTCACCCTCAACCTCAACCTAATCATAAACCTAACCCTATCCCTCATCCTAATACTAACCCTAAACCTAATGCTAACCCTAAAACTCACTCACCCTAACCCTCACCCTAAACCTTACCGTCACCCAAACCCTAACCATAACCCTCACACTAAACATAACCATCAAACTAACTCTAACCCTACCCCTCAGTCTATACCTCACCCTAAACCTAACCTAACCCTAATCCTCAACCTATCCTTAACCTTAACCCAAACCCTCACCCTAACCCTCACCCTAACCCTAATGTTAATCCTAACCCTCACACTCACCCTAACCCTCAAACCTTACCCTCACCCTAAACCTAACCCTCACCCTCAATCTAACTCTCACCCTAACCCTAACCCGCACACTAACCCTAAACCTAACCCTCATCCTAACCCTAACCCTAAACCTAATCCTCACCCTAAACCTAAACCTAAACCTAATCCTCACCGTAAACCTAACCCTCACCCTCACTCTCCACATCACCCTCAGCCTAACACTAATCCTAACACTCACCCTCACTCTCACCCTAACTCTAACCATAAACCTAACCCTAACACTCACCCTCACCCTCACCCTAACCCTCACCCTCACCCTCACACTAACCCTCAACCTCACCCTAAACATCACCCTAACCCTAACCCTCACGCTAACCATAACCCTAAACCTCACCCTAACGCTAACCCTCACCCTAACCCTAATGCTAACCCTAACCCTCACCCTCACCATAACACTCACTTTAACCCTTATTCTCACAATAACCCTAACCCTAACCCTAACCTTCACTCTAACCCTAACCCTTACCCTAATCCTATCCCGACACTTCAACCTAACTCTCACCATAACCCTAACCCTCACTTTAAACCTACCCCTCACCCTAAGCCTAACACTAACCCTCACTTTAAACCTAACCCTCACCCTCACCCTAACACTCACGGTCATCCTAAACCTCACCGTAAATCTAACCCATAACCACACCCAAACCCTCACCCTCACCCGAACCCTAAACCTCACACGAACACTCATCCTCACCCTAACACTCAACCTAACCCTAACCGACACCCTAACCCTAATCCTCACCCACACCCTAACCTCAAACTCACAATCACCCGAACCCGAACCCGAACCCTCATCCTCACCCTAACCCTCACCCTGACCATTATCCTCACCCTAATCCTTATCCTAAACATAAAACTAACCCTCACACTAACCCTAACCCTAACCCTCCTCCTAACACTTATCCTAACCCTAAACCTAACCCTAACCCTCACCTTAAACCTAAACCTAACCCTAACCCTAAACCTCACACTAACCCTAAATCTAACCCTCAACCTAACCCTCATCCTAACCCTAATCCTAACCTTAACTCTCATACTCACCCTGCCCTAACCCTAACAAACGAACAGTAAACCGACACCCTCACCCTCCCCATCACCCTCAGCCTAACCCTAATCCTAACCCTAAACCTAACCCTCACCCTCACCCTCAGCCTAACTCTAATGCTAAACCTAACACTAACACTCACCCACACCCTCACCCTAACCCTAACCCTATCCCTATCCCTCACCCTAACCCTATCCCTATCCCTCACCCTAACCCTAAACCTCACCCTATACCTCACCCTCACCCTAACCCTACACAGAACCCTAACCCTCACCCTAACCCTCACCCTAACCCTCACCCTAACCTTAGCCCTCATCCTGAACTAAACCTCACCCTAACCCTTACTCTTACCATAACCATAACCTTAACCCTAACCCTAATCCTCACCCTAACTCTAGCCCTCTCCCACACCCTAACTCTCAACCTCACCCTCACCCTCACCCTCACCGTAACACTCTACCTAACCCTAAACCTAACCCTAATCCTAATCCTAAACTTAACCATCACCCTCAAACTCACCCTAAACCTAAACCTAACCCTAACCATAACCCTCACCCTCACCATCACCCTAACCCTCACACTCAACCTAAAACTAACCCTAACCCTAAACCTACCCCTTTCCCTAATCCTAACCCTAAACATAACTCTCAACCTAACCCTAACCCTAGCCCTAACCCTCACCCTCACAATAATCCTAAACTTAATGCTAACCCTCACCCTAACCCTAATCCTCACACACACCGTAACCCTCACCCTCTCCCTCACCTGAACCCGAACCCTCAACCTCACCCTAACCCTCACCCTAAATCTCCTACTCACACTAACAAAAACCATCACCCTAACCCTATCCCGGCACATGACCCTAACTCTCACCCTAACCCTAACCCTAACACTAACACTAACCATAACCCTCACCCTAACCCTCACCCTAAACCTAACCCTCACCCTAACACTAACGCTCACAATAAACTTAACCCTAACACTCACCCTCACCCTCAAACTCACCCTCACCCTAACCCTAAACCTCATCCTAACCCTAACACTAAAACAAATGCTAACCCTAAACCTCACCCTCACCCTAACCTTTACCCTAAACCTTAACCTTACCCTAACCCTAACCCTAACCCTCACACTAAACCTAACCCTAACCCTCACCCTCACCCTCACCCTAAACCTGACACTAACACATACCCTCACCCTAATCCTCACCCTAACCCTAACCCTAACCCTTCCCTAACCGAAAACCTCACCCTCACCCTCACACTCACCCTAACCCTCACCCTCACACTAGCCCTCACCCTAACTCTAACCCTCACTCCAGCCCTAACCGTAACCCTCAACTTCACCCTGACCCTAAAACTAATCCTAACCCTAACCCTCATCCTAACACTAACCCTAAACCTAATGCTAACCCTAAAACTCACACTCAACCTAATCCTCACCCTAACCTTTACCGTCACCCTAACCCTCACACTAAACCTAACCTTCAAACTAACTCTAAACCTACCCCTCAACCTAACCCTCACCCTAAACCTAACCCTAACCCTAATCCTCAACCTATCCTTAACCATAACCAAAACCCTCACCCTAACCCTCACCCTCAACCTAACCCTAATGCTAACCCTAACAATCAACCTCACCCTAACCCTCACCCTAAACCTTACCCCCACCCTAACCCTAACCCTCCCCCTCAACCTAACCCTCACCCTAACACGTACCCACACCCTAACCCTCACCCTAACCTTAACCCTAACCCTAAACCTCACCCTCACCCTCACCGTGCCCTTTCCCATCACCCTAACCCTTATCCTAACCCTAAAGCTAACCCTCACACTAACCCTAAACCTAACACTCAGCCTAAACCATATCCTAACCCTAAACCTAACCCTAACGCTCACCCTAAACCTAACCCTAATCCTAATCCTCATCCTCACCCTGCCCTAACCCTAACCCTAAACCAAACCCTAACCGTCACCCTAACCCTCATCCTAACCCTAACACTAACCTTAGCCCTCATCCTCACACTAAACCTCACCCTAACCCTTACTCTCACCATAACCCTAACCCTTACCCTAATCCTTACCCTAAATCTAACAGTCTCCCACACCCTAACTCTCAACCTCACCCTCACCCTCACCCTAACACTCTCCCTAACCCTAACCCTAACCCTAATCCTAAACCTAACGGTCATCCTAAAACTCACCATAAGCCTAAGCCTAACCCTAACCCTAACCCTCACCCTCACCATCACCCTAACCGTCACACTCACCCTAAAATTCACCCTAACCCTAACCCTACCCCTCTACCTAACCCTAACCCTCAACATAACCCTATCCCTCCCCCTAACCCTCGCCCTCACAAGAAACCTAAACCTAACGCTAATCCTCACCCTAACCCTAATCCTCATCCACACCCTCACTCTCACCCTCACCCGAACCATCATCCTCTCCCTACCCCTCAACCTCACCCTAAACATCACCCAAACCCTTACCTTAACCCTAACCCTAACCCTAACCCTAACCCTCACCCTAATCCTAACCCTAACACTAACCCTCACCGTAACCCTCACCCTAACTCTGACCCTCACCCTATCCCTAATCGTAAGCCTAACCATAACCTTAACACTAACGGTAACCCTCACTCTAACCCTAATCCTAACCCTAACCCTAACCCTAACCCTAACCCTAACCCTCACTCTAACCCTAATCCTAACCCTCACCCTAACCCTCACCCTCACCCTGACCCTCACCCTAACCCTCACCCTCACCCTCACATTAACCATCAACCTCACCCTAAACATCACCCTAACCCTAACCCTCACCCTAACCCTAACCCTAACCATCACCCTAATGCTAACCCTCACCCTAACCCTTACTCTAACCCTAACGCTAACCCTAACCCTCAACCTCACCCTAACCCTAACCCTAATGCTATCCCTAACCCTCACCCTCACCCTAAACCTAACCCTAAACCTTACCCTAACACTAACCCTCAACCTAACACTAACCCTCACCCTGACCCTCACCCTAACCCTAACCCTAACCCTCACCCTAACCCTTACACTAACCCTAACCCTCACCCTAAACCTAACCCTCACCTTAACACTAACCCTCACACTAACCCTAACACTAACCCTCACCCTCACCCTAAACCTAACCCTCATCCTAACCCTAACGGTAAACCTAATGCTAAACCTAAACCTCATCCTCACCCTAACCCTCGCCCTAACCCTTACCCTCAACCTCAGCCTAAGACTAACCCTCACCCTCACACAACCCTCAAACTAAACCTAAAACTCACCATAACCCTAAACCTAACCCTCACACTAAACCTAACCCTCACCCTAAACCTAACCCTACCCCTCAGCCTAACCCTCACCCTAAACCTAATCGTAACCCTAATCCTCGCCCTAACCCTAACTTTTACCATTACCCTCACCCAACCGCTCAACCTAACCCTTATGCTAACCCTAACCCTCACCCTCACACTAACCCTCACCATAACGCTTACCCTCACCCTAACCCTTAAACCTCACCCTCATCCTAACCCTCACCCTAACACTTACCTACACCCAAACCTTCACCCTAAGCCTAACCCTAAACCTAACCCTCACCCTAACCCTCACCCTAACCCTAAACATAACACTCACTCTAACCCTAACCCTTATCCTAACCCTAAAACTAACCCTAAATCTCACCCGGACACAAACCCTAACCCTAACCCTCACACTAACCCTAACCCTAAACCTCAGCCTAACCCTCATCCTAACCCTAACCCTAACACTAAACCTGACCCTCACCCTCATCCTAACCGTAACCCTAAACCTAACCCTCACCCTAACCCTAACCCTCACCCTTACCATCACCCTCACCCTCAGCCTAACCCTAATCCTAACCCTAAACCTAACACTCACCCTCACCATCACCCTAACCCTATCCCTAACCCTCACCTTAACGCTAACCCTCACCCTATACCTCAACTTCACCCTAACCCTAAACCTAAATCTAACCCTCACCCTAAGCCTCACCCTTACATTAACCCTAACCCTTACCCTCATCCTCACACTATACCTCACCCTAACCCTTACCTTCACCATAACCCTAACCCTAACCCTACCCCTAATTCTCACCCTAACCCTAACACTCACCCACACCCTAACTCTCACTCTCACCCGAACCCTAACCCTCAACCTAATACTCAACCTAATCCTAACCCTAACCCTAATCCTAAACCTAACCATCACCCTCAAACTCACCCTAACCCTAACCCTCACACTCAACTTCACAATATCCCTCACTCTCACACTAACCCTCACCCTAACCCTAAAGCTAACCGTAATAGTAACCCTAACCCTCATACTAAACATCACGCTAACGCTAACCCTCACCCGAACCCTAACCCTAACCCTCACCCTAACCGTAACCCTCAACCTAATCCTCACCCTCCCCTAATCCTCACCCTAACCCTAACCCTAACCCTTACCTAAACGAAACCCTCACCGTCACCCTCACCCTCAACCAAACCCTTAACCTAACCCTTACCTTCAACCTAAACCTAACCCTAACACTCACGCTAAACCTAACCCTCACCCTAACGCTAACCCTTACCCTAAACCTAACCCTAACCCTCACCCTCACCCTAACCGTCACCGTCACTCTAACACTCAACCTAACCTTAACCCTCACCCACACCCTAACCCTCACCCTCACCTGAACTCTAACCCTAACCCTAACCCTAAACCTCACCCTAAACATCACCCTAAACATCACGCTAACGCTAACCCTCACCCAAATCCTAACCCTAACCCTAAAGATCACACTGACCCTCAATCTCAACATAATTCTCACCCTAAAAATAACCCTAACCCTTACGTAACCGAAACCCTCACCCTCACCCTCACCCTAGCCCTCACCCTCACCCTAGCCATCACCCTAACACTAACCCTAACCCTATCCCTAACGCTAAACTTATATCTTACCCTCACCTTAACCCTCACCCTCACCCTAACCCTAACCCTCACCCTAACAGTCACCCTATCCCTAACTCTAACCCTAAACCTCACCCTTATCCTAAACCTCACCCTAACCCTATCCCTACACCTCACCCTAACTCTCACCCTAAACCTAACCCTAACCCTCACCCTAACCCTAACCCTAAAACTAACACTCACCCTCACCCTAACAATCACCATCTTCCTAACCCTCACCCTAACCCTAACCCTCAAGCACACCCTAACCCTCACCCTCAGCCGAACCTTCACCCTCACCGTAACACTCTCTCTTACCCTATCCCTCACCCTCACAATAAACATCACCATAACCCTACTCCTCAGCCTAACCCTAACCCTCTACCTAACCCTAACCCTCACCCTGACTCTCACCCTAACCCTAACCCTAACACTAACCCTCACACCAACCCTTAGCCTAACCATAAGCCTCACCCTAAACCCAACCCTCACCCTAACCCTAACCCTAACCCTAATCCTAAACCTAACCCTCAACCTCACCCTCACCCTAAGCCTAAACCTAGCCCTAACCCTAAACCTAACACTCAACCTCACCCTAAAACTAACCCTCACGGTAACGCTCACCCTATCCCTACGCTAACCCTACACCTCACCCTCAACCTAATCCTCACCCTAACCCTTATCCTCACACTAACCCTAATCCTAATCCTAATGCTAAACCTCACACTAACCCTAATCCTCCCCCTATCCCTGACTCTAACCCTAACCCCAATACTAACCCTAAACCTGACCCTCACCCTCACCCTCACCCTAACACTCACCCTCACCATAAACGTCACTCTAACCCTAATCCTCACCCTAAACCTAACCCTAACCCTCAACCTAAATTTAATTCTCACCCTAACACCCTAACCCTAACTCTAACCCTACACCTCACACTCAAACTAACCCTCACGCTAACCCTTATCCTCACACTAACCAAAACACTAACCCTAACCCTAACCCTCACACTAACTGTAATCCTCCCACTATCGCTAACCCTAACCCCAACCCTCACCATCACCCTAAGTCTAATGCTAACCCTAACTCTCACCCTCACCCTAACCCTCACTCTAAACCTTACCCTCATCCTAGCCCTAACCCGCACCCTCACCCTAAATCTCACCCTAACCTGCAAACTTACCTTAACCCTAAACCTAACACTCACCCTAACCCTCTCCCTAACCCTAACCCTAACCTTAACCCTCACCCTAACCCTAACCCTCACCCTCACCCTAACCCTCACCCTAACCCTTACCCTCACACTAACCCTATCCCGGTGCCTAACTCTAACCCTAACTCTCACCAGAACACTCACCCTCACTGTAACACTCACTCTCACTCTAAATATCACCCTAAACCTAATCCTCACCCTAAGCCTAAGCCTAAACCTAACCCTAACCTTAACCCTCAATGTAAACCTACCCCTCACACTAACCCTAACCCTCACCCTCACCCTCACCCACACCATCACCCTAAACCTAACCCTCATCCTAGCACTCACCTTCACCCACACCCTCACCCTAACCCTAACCCTAACCCACAAAATCAGCCTAATTCTCACCCTAACCCTCACCGTAACCCTCACCCTAACCCTTATCCTAACACTAACGCTAACCCTAACCCTCACCTTAACCCTAAACCTCACCCTAACCCTTACCCTCACCATAACCCTAACCCTAACCCTAACCCTAATCCTCACCCTAACCCTTACCCTCAACCACATCCAAAACCTCACCATTACCCTAACTCTCATCCTCACCCTAACACTCACACTAACCCTAACCCTAACCCTAATCCTAAACCTAACCCTCAACCTCACCCTCACCCTAAGCCTAAACCTAGCCCTAACACTAAACCTAACCCTCACCCTCACCCTAAACCTAACCCTCACCCTAATGCTCACCCTATCCCTAACGCTAACCCTACACCTCACCCTCAGCCTAACCCTCACCCTAACCCTTATCCTCACACTAACCCTCACCCCAATCCTAACGCTAAACCTCACACTAACCCTAATTCTCACTCACCCTATCCCTCACTCTAACCCTAACACTAATATTAACCCTAAACCTAACCCTCACCCTCACCCTAACCCTAACACTCACCCTAACCATAAATATCACCCTAACAATAATCCTCACCCTA
This sequence comes from Dipodomys spectabilis, assembly GCF_019054845.1. NCBI lineage: Eukaryota > Metazoa > Chordata > Mammalia > Rodentia > Heteromyidae > Dipodomys > Dipodomys spectabilis. The sequence goes on along the minus strand of NW_024871021.1, from coordinate 2,410,647 downwards.
AACCTAACACTAACCCTCACCCTAACACTCACCCTATCCCTAACGCTAACCCTACACCTCACCCTCACACTAACCCACATGGTAACTCTTATCCTCACACTAACCCAAACACTATCCCTAACCCTAACCCTCACACTAACTCTAATCCTCACCCTATCCCCAACCATAACCCGAACCCTCACCCTAACCCTCAACCTCACCCTAAGCCTAATGCTAACCCTAACTCTCAATCTCACCCTAACCCTCACCCTATACCTTAGCTTCATCCTAACCCTAACCCTCACCCTCACCCTAAATATCACCCTAAACCTTACTCTCACCCTAACCTGCAAACTGACCCTAATCCTAAACCTAACGCTCACCCTAACCCTCACCTTAACCCTAACCCTAACGGTAACCCTAACCCTAACCCTCACCCTAACCCTAACCCTCACCCTCACCCTAAACCTCACCCTAACCCTTACCCTCTCTCTAACCCTATCCCAGTCCCTAACCCTGACCCTAACTCTCACCAGAACACTCACCCTCACCCTAACCCTCACTCTCACTCTAAACATCACCTTAAACCTAAGCCTCACCCTACGCCTAACCCTAACCCTCATCCTAACCATAATTCTCACCGTAACCCTACCCCTCACACTAAATCTAAACCCCACCCTCACCCTCACACACACATTCACCCTAACCCTAACCCTCATCCTAACACTCACCCTCACCCACACCCTCACACTAATTCTCACCCTGAACATGACCCTAAAACTTACCTAACCAAAAACCTCACCCTCACCCTCACCATAACCCTAAAACTCACCCTCACACTAGCCCTCACCCTAACACGAAACCTCACCCTAAACCTAACCCTACCCCTCACCCTAACCCTAACCCTAAACATAACCATAACACTCATCCTAAAACTAAACGTAAACCTAATGATAACCCTAAACCTCACACTCACCCTAACCCTCACCCTATACCTAACGCTAAACCTAACCCTCACCCTCACTCTAACCCTCACCCCAACCCTATCCCTACACCTCACCGTAACTCTCACCCTAACCCTAACGCTAACCGTAAACCTCACCATAACCGTAACCCTAAATCTAACCCTCACCCTCACCCTAACCCTCACCGTCAGCCTAACCCTCACCCTAAACCTAACCCTCAACCACACCCTAACCCTCACACTCACCCGGACCCTCACCCTCACCCTAACACTCACCCTCACCCTAACCCTCACCCTCACAATATACATCACCCTAACCCTAACCTTCAGCCTAACCCTAATCCTCACCCTAACCCTAACCCTAATCTTAACACTAAACCTCACCCTCACCCTCACCCTCACCCTAACCCTAACCCTAACCCTCACCCGAACCCTCATCCTAACCCTCACCCTCACCCTAACTCTAATGCTAACCCTACCTCTCACCCTCACCCTAACCCTGACTCTAAACCTCACCCTAACCCTTACCCTCACCATAACCCTAATGCTAACTCTAATCCTAATCCTCACCCAAACCCTAACCCTCACCATAAGCTGAACCCTCATCCTCAACCTAACACTCACACTAACCCTAACCCTAACCCTCATCCGAAACCTAACCCTCTCCCTCACCCTCACCCTCAACCTAACTCTAACCCTAACCCTAACCCTAAACCTAAACCTCAACCTCAACCTCACACTCACCCTAACACTCACATTCACCATAAACATCACCCTAACACTAACCCTCACCCTAAAAATAACACTAACCCTCACCCTAAACTTAACACTCACCCTAACGCTCACCCTATCCCTAACGCTAACCCTACACCTCACCCTCAACCTAACCCTCACTCTAACCCTTATCCTCACACTAACCCTAACCCTAACCCAAACACTAACCCGAATCCTCCCCCTATTCCTAACCCTCACACTAACCCTCACCCTCACCCTAACACTCATGCTAAACCTAACTCTCACCCTCACCTTAACCCTCACCCTAAACCTCACCCTAAACCTTACCCTCACCCTAACCCTTAAAATAACCCTAATCCTAACCCTAACGCTCACCCTATCCCTCACCATAACCCTAACCCTAACCCTCACCCTCACCCTAATCCTAACCATAAACTGAACCCTAACACTCATCCTAACCCTAACCCTAAACCCAATTCTAACCCTAAACCTCACACTCACCCTAACCCTCACCCTAACACTTATCGTAACCCTAACCCTAACCCTCACACTTAACCTAACCCTACCCCTCATCCTAACACTCACCCTAAACCTAACCCTAACCCAAATCCTCACCCTATCCTTAACCTTAACCAAAACCCTCACCCTATCCCTCACTCTCACCCTAACCCTCACCCTTACCCTTACCCTCACCCGAACCTTAACACTCACCCTCACCCTAACCCTCACCCTAACACTTACCCACACCCTAACACTCACCCTAAACCTAACCATAAACCTAACTTTCACCTTACCCTCAATCTAACCCTAAGCCTCACCCTCACCCTAACCCTCACCCTAACCTTTACCCTCACCCTAACAATTACCCTAACCCTAACCCTAAACCTAACCCTTACCCTCATCCTAACCCTAACCCTCACCCTCACCCTCCCCATCACCCTCAGCCTAACCCTAATCCTAACAATAATCCTAACCCTCACCCTCACCCTCACCCTAACTCTAACCCTAAACCTAATCCTAACAGTCACCCTCACTCTCACCCTAACCCTAAACATATCCCTAACCCTGACCCTAACTCTAACCCTCACCCTATACCTCACCTTCACCCTAATCTTAACCCTAACCCTAACCCTCACACTAACCCTCACCCTAAAACTAACACTAAACCTAACCCTCATCCTCACACTAAACCTCGCACTAACCCTTACCCTCACCATAACCCTAAACCTAACCCTAACCCTAATCCTCACCCTAACCCTAATCTTCACCCACACCCTAACTCGAACCCTCACCCGAACCTGAACCCTAACACTAACACTCACCCTAACCCTAAACCAAACCCTAATCCTAAACCTAACCCTAACCCTCAAACTCACCCTAACCCTAACCCTCACCCTCACTCTCACCCTCACACTCACACTCACCCTAAACCTCATCCTAAACCTACCCCGACCTCTCTCCCTACCCCTCTCCCAAACCCCAACCCTAACCCTAACCCTCAACCTAACCTTAACCCTACCCCTGACCCTCACCTTCATACTAACCCTAAACCTAAAGCTAACCCTCACCCTAACCCTAATCCTCACCCACACCCTAACCCTCACCGTCACCCGAACCCTCACCCTCACCTGAACCCTCATCCTCACACTGACCCTCACCCTCAGCCTAAACATCACCCACACCGTAACCATCAGCCTAACCCTAATCCTCACCCTAACCCTAACCCTAACCCTAACCCTAACCCAAACCCTAACCATAACCATAACGCTCACACTAACCATAACCCTCAACATAACCCTAACCCTAACCATAGCCTAACCCTAACCTTCACCCTCACCCTGACCCTCACCCTCAGCCTTACCCTAACCTTAACTCTATTCCAAATCCTAACCCTCACCCTCAGCCTAAACCTAACCATAACCCTAACCCTCAACCTCACCCTCACCCTGGCACTAACCCTAATCCTCACCCACACACTAACCCTCACCATCACCCTAACCCTAACCTTAACCCTCATCCTAACCATAACCCTAACCCTAACCCTCACACTCACCCTAATCCTCACCCTAACACTAACCCTTACCTAACCGAAACCCTCATCCTCACCCTCACCCTCACCCTCACCATGACCCTAGCCCTCATCCTAACCATAATCCTAACCCTCACCCTCAACCTCCTCTTCCCCCTCAGCCTTACCCTAACCCTAAACCTAATCATAACGCTAACCCACAACCCCACCCTCATCCTAACACTAACACTAACCCTAAAGCTAACCCTCACCCTCACCCTCACCCTCACCCTAACCCTAACAATAACCCTAACACTAACCCTAACCCTAACCCTAAAACTCACCCTAACATTAATCCTAACCCTAACCCTCACCCTCACCCTCACCCTCATTCTAATCCTCACTCTCATCCTGATCCTCAAAATCACACTTACCCTCACACTAAACCTAACCGGCACCCTAACCCTAACATTAACCCTCACCGTCACTTTCACCCTCAACTTCAGCCTAACCCTAAACCTAATCCTAACCCTCACCCTCACCCTCATCCTCACACTAACCCTCACCCTAAACCTAACCCTCACCCTAACCCTAAAGCTAACCCTAACTCTCACGCTCAACCTAACCCTCACCCTAAACCTCACACTAACCCTTACCCTCACCATATCCCTAACTCTAACTCTAACCCTAATCCTCACCATAACCCTAACCCTCGCCCACAGACTAACCCTCACCATCACCCGAACCCTCATCCTCACCCTAACACTCACACTAACCCTAACCCTAACCCTAATCCTAAAACTAACCCTCACCCTCAACCTCACCCTCATCCTAAACCTTTCCCTAACCCTAACCCTAAACCTAAGCCTCACCCTCACCCTCACCCTCACACTAACACTCACCCTCACCATAAACATCACCATAACCCTAACCCTTACCCTAAACCTCACCCTAACCCTAACCCTAACCCTAACCCTCACCCTAACTCTCAAACTAACGCTAACACTAACCCTTACCCTCACACTCAACCTAAACCTCACCCTAACCTTAAACCTAACCCTCTCCCTAACCCTCACCCTAACCCTAACCCTAAGCCTAACCCACAACCTAACCCTAACCCTTCCCCTAAAACTCACACTCACACTAACCCTAAACCTAGCACTACCCCTCAACCTAACCCTAATCCTCACCCACACACTAACCCTCACCCTCACCTGAACCTTCACCCTCACCTGAACCCTCATCCTCACACTAAACCTCACCCTAAACATCACCCAAACCCTAACACTCACCCTAACCCTTACCCTAACCCTAAACCCCACCCTCACCCTAACCCTCACCCTAACCCTTACCCTCACCCTAACCATAACCCTAACCATAACCATAACCCTCACACTCACCCTAAACCTCACCCTAACACTACCCCTACCCCTCTCCCTAACCATCACCCTAACCCTACCCCTAAACCTAACCATAACCCTACCAGTAACCCTCACCCTCACACTAACCCTAAAACTAACGCTAACCCTCACCCTGAACATCACCCAAACTCTAACCCTCACCCTAACCCTCACGCTAACACTTATCCTCACCCTAACCCTAACCCTAACCTTCACCGTCACCCTGACCCTCACCCTCAGACTAACCCTAACCCTAACCCTATTCCTAACCGTAATCCTCACCCTCATCCTAACCCTAACCCTAACTCTAACCCTCAACCTCACCCACACCCACTCCCTCACCCTAACCCATACCCTCACCCTCACCCTCACACTAACCCTCAACCTCACCCTAAACATCACCATAAACTTAACCCTCACTCTAACCCTAACCCTCACCCTCACCCAAACCTACACCCTAACCCATATCCTCACACTAACCTTAACCCTAAACCTAACCCTAACCCTCACACTAACCCTAAACCTCACCCTAACCCTATCCCGACACCTCACCCTAACTCTCACCCTTAACAAAACCTAACCCTCAACCTAAACCTCAGCCTCACCGTCACGCTAACCCTCAACCTAACCCTAACCCTCAACCACACCCTAACGCTCACCCTCACCGAAACCCTCACCCTCATCTGAGGACTCGCCCTCACCCTAACCCTCACACTCACAATAAACATCACCCTAACCCTAACACTCACCCTAACACTATCCCTAACCCTCACCATAAAACTAAACCTCAACCTAACGGTAACCCTCACTCTGACCCTCACCCTAACCAAAACCTAACCCTAACCCTCACCCTAACACTCACCCTAACCCTAACCCTAAACATTATCCTCACCTTAACCCTCACCCTAACCCTTACCCTCATCCTTTCCCTAACCCTAACCCTCACCCTCACCCTAACCCTTACCCAAACAATAACCCTAACGATCACCCTAACCCTAACCCTCACCATCACCCAAACCCAAACCTTAACCGTAACCCTCACCCTCACCCTCACCCTCAACCTAAACTTCAACCTCACCTTCACCCTAACCCTCACCCTCACCCTAAACATCAACCTAACCCTAACCCTCACACTAAACCAAACCCTAAACATAACGATAAACCTAACCCTCACACTCAACCTAACCCTCACCCTAACAATTATCCTCACACTAACCCTAACTCTAATACTAAAACTTACCCTCACACTAACCCTAACCCTCACCCTAACCCTAAACCTACCTCTCACCCTAACCCTCACCCTAACTCTAACCCTAACAGTTTCCCTAACGCTAACCCTAACATTAACCCTCACCCTCATACTAAACATCACTCTAACGCTAACCCTCACCCTAACCCTAACCCTAACCCTCACCCTAACCCTACCCCTCACCCTACCCCTCACCCTCCCCTAATGCTCACCCTAACTCTAACCCTAACACTTACCTAAACGAAACCCTCACCCTCACCCACACCCTTAACTTAACCCTCACCATAACCCTTACCCTCACCCTAAACCTAACTCTAACCCTAAGCCTAAACCTAACGCTCACCCTAACTCTAAAACTACCCCTCACCCTAACCCTCACCCTAACCCTAACCCCCCACCATAACACTAACCCTAACCCTCAACCTCACCCTAACCCTCAGCATCACCCTAACACTCAACCTAACCCAAACCTTCACGCACACCCTAAACATCACACTCACCCGAACCCTAAACTTTACCCTAACCCTAAACCTCACCCTAAACATCACCCTAACCCTAACCTTCACCCTCACCCTCACAATAAACATCGCCCTAACCCTACACCTCAGCCTAACCATAACCCTCTACCTAACCCTAAACCTCAACCTGACCCTCACCCTAACCCTAACCCTAACCCTAACCCTCACCCTAACCCTTACCCTAAACCTAACCCTCAACCTAAACCTAACCCTCACCCTAACCCTAACCCTCACACTAACCCTAACCCTAACCCTCACACTCACCCTCACCCTCTCAATACCCCTAACCCTAACCCTAATCCTAACACTGACCTTCACCCTACCCCTCACCCTACCCCTAACCCTAACCCTAGCCCTTACCCTCACTCTCACACTAACCCTCACACTCACCATAAACCTCACCCTAACCCTACCCCTACCCCTCTCCCTAACCCTCACCCTAAAAATAACCCTAACCCTAACCCCAACCCTAACCCTAACCCTAACCCTCACCCTCACAGTAACCCTAAACCTAAACTTAACCCTCACCCTAACCCTAATCCTCACCCACACCCTAACCCTCAACCTCACCTGAAGCCTCACCCTCACCCGAACCCTTATCCTCACCCTAAACCTCACCCTAAACATCACCCAAACCCTAACCCTCACCCTAACCCTAACCCTAACCCTCCCCCTCCCCCTAAACCTCACCCTAACCCTTATCCTCACAATAACCCTAACCCTAACACTAACCATAACCCTCACACTAGCCGGAACCCTTAACCTAACATTAACCCTAACCATAAATTTCACCCTCACCCTCACCCTAAAGCTAACCCTAACCCTAACCCTCACCCTCAACCTCGCCCTCACCCTCACCGTAACCTTCACCCTCACCCTAAATATCACCCTAACCCTAACCCTCACCCTAATCCTACACCTCAACCTAATCCTCACCCTCCCCTAAAACTCACACTAACCCTAATCCTCACCCTAACCCTAACCCTCACCCTAACCCTAACCCTCACCCTCACTTTCACCCTCACTCTCAGCCTAACCCTAACCTTAACCCTAATCCTAACCCTAAACCTCACCCTAACCCTAACCCAAACCATCACTCTCAACCTAACCCTCACCGTCACACTCACCCTCACACTAACCCTCACCCTAAACCTAACCCTAACCCTAACGCCAAACCTAAACCTCACCCTCACCCTAACCTTAACCCTTATCCTCACACTAACACTAACCCTAACCCTAACCTTCACCCTAACCCTATCCTGACACCTCAACCTAACTCTCAACCTAACCCTAACCCTAACCCTAACCCTCACCCTAACCTTAACCTTAAACCTAACCCTCACCTCACCCTAACCCTCACCGTCACCCTAACACTCACCCTAACCCTAACACTCAACCACACCCTAACCTTCACCCTCACCCGAACCCTCACACTCACGTGAACACTAACCCTTACCCTAAACCTCACCCTCACAATAAACATCAACCTAACCCTAACTCTCACCCTAACACGAACCCTAACCCTCACCCTAACCCTAACCCCCAACCTAACCCTAACCCTCATCCTGACCCTCATCCTACCCCTAACCCTAACCTTCACCCTAAACCTACCTTAACACTAAACCTCACCTTAAACCTAACCCTCACCCTAACACTAACCCTCACACTAAACCTAACTCTAACACTCACCCTCACCCTCAACCTCACCCTTACCTTAACCCTAACTCTCATCCTATCCCTAACCCTAATCCTAGTGCTAACGCTAAACCTCAACATCACACTAACCCTAACCCTGACCCTGACCCTCACCATAACCCTAACCCTCACCCTCACCCAAACCCTCCCCCTCCCCCTAACCCTCACCCTCACACTAACCCTAAACCTAACCCTAACCCTCACCCTCACCCAAACCCTCCCCCTCCCCCTAACCCTCACCCTCACACTAACCCTAAACCTAACCCTCACCCTCACTTTCTCCCTCACCCTAACCCTCACCCTAAACCTAACCCCCCACCATAACCCTAACCCTAAACCTCAACCTCACCCTAACCCTAACTCTAACCCTAACCCTCACACTAACACTTACGCAAATCCTAACCCTCTGTCTCACCTTAACCTTCACCCTAATATTTACCCTCACCCTAACCTTAATCCTATCCCTTACACTAAACCTAACCCTTTGTTTAGGTAAGGGTTAGGGTTAGGGTTAGTGTGAGGATTAGGGTTAAGTTTAGGGTTAGGATGAGGGTTAGGGTTAGGTTTAGGTAGAAGGTGAGTGTTAGGGTGATGTTTAGGCTGAAGGTGAGTGTTAGTGTGAAGGTGAGGTTTCGGGTGAGGGTTAGGTTTACGGTTAGAGTTAGGGTGAGGGCTAGTATGAGGGTGAGAATTTGGGTTATGTTTAGCGTGAGGGTTAGGGTGAGGGTTAGGGTTAGCATCAGGGTTAGGGTGAGGGTTAGGATGAGGGTTAGGCTTAGGGTTAGGGTTAGATTGAGGGTTAGGTTTAGGGTGAGAGTTAGGGTTAGGGTTAGGGTTAGGGTGAAGGTGAAGTTTAGGGTTAGGGTTAGAGTGAGGGTGAGGGTGAAGGTGAGGGTGAGGGTGAGGTTGAAGTTGAGGTTTCGGATTAGTGTTAGTTTTATGGTGAGGATGAGAGTGAGGTTATGGTTAGGATTAGGATTAGGATTAGGGTTAGGCTAAGGGTGAGGGTGAGGGTGAGGGGGATGGTTAGGGTTAAGGTTAGTGTTTGGGTTAGGGTGAGGGTTAGGGTTAGGTTTAGAATTTGGGTGAGGGTGTGGGTGAGGGTGAGGGTTAGGGTTAGGGTTAGGTTTTGGGTGAGGGTGAGGTTTAGGGTTATGATTAGGGGTAGGGTTAGGGTTAGGGTTAGGGTTAGGCTAAGGGTGAGGGTGAGGTTCAGGTTTAGGGTTAGGTTGAGGTTTAAGTTTAGGGTGAGGGCTAGTGTGAGGGTGAGGGTGAGGGTTAGGGTCAGGGTGAGTGTTAGGTTTTGACTAGCGTGATGGTTGGATTAGAGTGATGTTTAGGGTGAGGGTGAGGGTTAGGTTGAGGGTGAGGGTTCGGGTGAGTGTTAGGGTTAGGGTTAGAGTTAGGGGAAGGGATAAGTTGAAGGTGAGGGTTAGGGTTAGTGTTAAGGTGAGGGTTATAGTTAGTGTGAGGGTTAGGGTGAGGGTGAAGATAAGGTTTAGGTTGAGGGTTAGTGTGAGGGGTAAGTTTGGGGTGATGGTGAGGGCTAGGGTTAGAGTGATGTTTAGGATAAGGTTGAGGGTTAGGGTGAGGGTTCGTGTTCGGGTGCTGGTTAGGGTTACAGTTAGAGTTAGGTTTAGGGCTAGGGTGAGGGTGAGGGTTAGTGTTAGGGTTAGGATTAGGGTTAAGGTTAGGGTTAGGCTTAGGGTGAGGGTGAGGGTGAGGATTAGGGTGAGGGTTCAGGTAAGGGTTCGGGTGAGGGTTAGGGTTACGGTTAGGGTGAGGAGTAGGGTGAGGGTTAGGTTTAGGGTGAGTGTGAGCGTTAAGTTGAGGTTTAGGGTTAGGTTTAGGGTTAGTGTGTGGGTTAGGTCTCAGGGTGAGTGTTAGGGTTAGGCTTAGGTTGAGTTTTAGGTTCAGGGTGAGTGCTAGGGTTAGGGTGAGTGTTAGGGTTAGGGTGAGGGTTAGGTTTAGGATTAAGGTTAGGGTGAGAGCTAGGGTGAATGTGAGGGTTAGTGTGAGGGTTAGGGATAGATTGAGGATTAGGGTGAGGGTTAGGTTTAGGGTGAGTTTTAGGTTGAGGGCTAGGGGTAGGGTTAGTTTTAGGCTGAGGGTGAGAATGAGGATTAGGTTTAGGATAAGTATTAGGTTTAGGGTTAGGCTGAGGTGGAGGGAGAGGGGGAGTATTAGGGTTAGGGTTAGTGTGAGGATTAGGGTTAGGTTTAGGGTTAGGGTTAGGGTTATTTTTAGGGTTAGGGTGAGGGTGAGCTGGGATGTTTAGGGTTAGGGTTAGTTTTAGGGTGAGGTTGAGAGTGAGGGTTAGTGTTAGAATTAGGATTAGGGTTAGTGTTAGGCCTAGGGTGAGGGGAAGGGGGAGGGGGAAGGTTAGGGTGACGTTGAGGGTTAGGGTGAGGGTGAGGGTTAGGGTTAGTGTTAGGGTTAGTGTAAGGCTTAGGGTTAGGGTTAGAGTTAGTGTTAGGGTGAGGTTTAGGGTTAGGTTTAGTGTTAGGGTTAGAGTTAGAGTTAGGGTTAGTGTGAGGGTTAGTGTTAGGCTTAGGGTTAGGGGTAGGGTGAGGGTAAGGGTTAGGGTGAGATTTAGGGTGAGGGTGGGGTTTAGGGTTAACCTTAGGGTTAGGGTGAGTGTTAGGGTGAGGGTTAGGTTTAGGGTTACGGTTAGGGTAAGAGTGAAGTTTAGGATTAGGGTTAGGGTGAGGGTTAGGGTTAGGGTGAGCATTAGCGTTAGGGTTAGGGTTAGTGTTATGGTGAGGGTGAGGGTGAGGGTTAGGGTTGGTTGAGGGTTAGAGTTAGGGTGAGGATTAGGGTTGGGTTATGGTTAGTGTTAGGGTGAGGTGAGGGTGAGGGTTAGGGTTAAGTTTAGGGTTAGGGTTAGGTTTAGACTTAGGGTGAGGATGAGGGTTAGGGTGTGGGTTTGGGTTAGGGTGAGGGTTAGGGTTAGAGTTACGGTTAGGGTGAATGTAAGGGAGAGGGTTAGGTTTGGGTGAGGGTTAGAGTTAGGGTGAGAGTTAAGGTTGCGTACTGGTTAGAGTTAGGGTGAGGGTGAGGGTGAGGGTTTGGTTTAGGATTAGGGTTAGGGTTAGGTTTAGACTGAAGGTGAGGTTGAGGGTTCAGGTGAGAGTTACGTTTAGGGTTAGGGTTAGAGTTAGGGTGAGGGTTAGAGTTAGGGTTAGGGTTAGGGTTAAAATTAGGGTGAGAATGAGGGTGAAGGTTAGGGTTAGGATTAGGTTTAGGGTTAGGTTTAGGCTGAGGGTGAGGGTGAGGGTGAGGGTTAGGGTTAGTGTTCCGGTGAGGTGTTCGTGTGAGGATTAGATTTAGAGTTAGTTTGAGGGTTATGGTGAGGGTTATGGTTAGTGTTAGGGTTAGGGTGAGGGTAGGGGCGAGTTTAAGTATTAACATGAGGTTAAGGTTGAAGGTGAGGTTTAGCGTTAAGTTTAGGGTGAGGAGTAGGGTGAGGGTTAGTGTTAGGGTGAGGGTCAGCGTTAAGTTGAGGTTTAGGGTTAGGGTTAGGGTTAGGGTGATGTTTAGGGTCAGGGTGAGGGTTAGGGTTAGGGTGAGGGTTAGGGTTAGGGGAGAGTTAGGCTTAGGGGTACGGTTAGGGTGAGGGCTAGTGTGAGGGTGAGGTTTGGGTTAGGGTTACTGTTAGGGATAGGGTGAGGATTAGGATTAGGGATATGGTTAGGATGAGAGTTAGGCTGGAGGGTAGGGTTAGGGTTAGGGTGAGGGTTCGGTTTAGTGTGAGAGTTAGGATAAGGGTTAGTGTTAGCCTGAGGGTTAAGGTTAGGGTTAGGGTTAGGGTTAGGGTGAGGGTGAAGGTGAGTATGAGGGTGAGAGTGAGGGTGACGTTGAGGTTTAGGGTTAGGTTTAGGTTTAGGGTGAAGGTGAGAGTGAGGGTTAGGGTTAGTATTAGGATTAGGAAGAGGGTTAGGTCGAGGATGAGAGTGAGGGGGAGGGGGAGGTTTAGGGTTAGGGTGAGGGTTAGGGTTAGGGTTAGGGTTTTTGTTAGGGTTAGGGTGAGGGGATGGGGAGGGGTAGGAGGAGAGGGAGGGGGAGGTTTAGGTTTAGGGTTAAGTTTAGGGTGATAGTGACAGTACGGGTTAGGTTTAGGATTAGGATTAGGGTTAGGGTTAGGCTGAGGGTGAGGGAGAGGGTCAGGGTTAGGTTTAGTGTTAAGGTAAGGGTGAGGGTTAGGGTTAGTGTGAGGTTTAGGGTTAGGGTTAGGTTTAGGGTGAGGGAAAAATTTAGGGGGAGGTTTATGGTGAGTTTGAATGTTAGGCTTAGGGTTAGGATTAGGATTATTGTGTGGGTGAGGGTGAGGTTTAGATTTAGGGTGAGATTTAGGTTTAGGATTAAGGTTTGGGTTAAGGTTGGTCTGAGGGTTAGGGTGAGGTTGAGGGTTAGGGTTAGGTTTAAGAATAGGCTGAGGTCTAGGGTGAGGATGAGGGTTAGGGTGAGGGTGAGGGTGAGGGTTCGGGATAGGGTGAGGGTTAGGGTTAGGGTTTCGTTTAGGGTTAGGGTTAGGATGAGGGTTAGGGTTAGTGTGAGGGTTAGGTTTAGGGTGAGGTTTGGGGTGAGGGTAAGGGTTAGGCTGAGGCTTAGGTTTAGGGTTAGAGTTAGGGTGAGGGTGTGGGTGAGGGTGAGGGTTAATGTTAGAGTGAGGGTGAGGGTGAGGATTAGGGTAACGATTAGGGTTAGGTTTAATGTTAGGCTGAGGGTGAGGCTGAGGGTTAGGGTGAGGGTGAGGGTGAGGGTTTTGGTTAGGTTAGGGTTAGGGTTAGTGTGAGGATTCGGATGAGGGTGAGGGTTAGAGTTAGGGTGAGGTTTAGGGATAGGTTTAGGGTGAAAGCTAGGGTTAGGGTGATGTTTAGGGTGAGGTGAGTGTTAGGGTGAAGGTGAGGGTTTGGGTGAGGGTTAGGGTTAGGGTTAGAGTTAGGGTGAGGGCTAGGGAGAGGGTGAGGTTTAGGGTAAGGGTTAGGGATAGGGTGAGAATTAGGGTTAGATTTAGGGTTAGGCTGAGGATAATGGTTAGGGTGAGGGTTAGGGTGAGGGTGAGTATTAGGGTTAGCATTAGGTGTAGGGTGATGTTTAGGATGAGGGTTAGTGTTAGGGTGAGGGTTAGGGTGAGGGTGAGGGTGAAGTTTAGGGTTAGGGTTGGGTTGAGGATTAGGGTTAGGGTGAGGGTTAGGCTGAGGGTTAGGGTTGGGGTTAGGGTGTAGGAGAGGGTGAGGCTGAGGGTTAGGGTGAGTTTGAGGGTGAGACAGTGGATTAGGGTTAGGGTTAGGATGAGGGTGAGGGTGAGGGTTATGGTTAGGATTATGGTTAGGTTTAGGTTTATTCTGAGGGTAAGCCTGAGGGTGTGGGTGAGGGTTAGGGTTAGGGTGAGTGTTAGGGTTAGTGTGATGGTTAGGGTGAGGGTGAGGGTAAGGCTTATGTTGAGGGTTCGGTTGAGGATTAGGGTGAGGGGTAGGGTTAGGGTTAGCTTGAGGGTTAAGTTTAGTATGAGAGTTAGGGGTAGGTTTAATGTCAGTGTTAGGGTGAGGGTTATGGTTATGGTTAGGGTTATTCCTGTTGTTAGGGTTAGGTTGCTAGGGAAGGTGAGGGTGAGGGTTATGTTTAGGGTTAGGGTTAGGTTTAGGGCGAGGGTAGTGAGGGTGATGGGGAGGGTTAGGTATAGGGTTAGCGTTAGGATGAGGGTTAGGGTTAGGGTTATTTTTAGTGTTGGGGTGTAGCGGAAGGGGAAGGGGAGCGGGAAAGGGAGGGGAAGATTTAGGTTTAGGGTTAGGATTAGTTTGAGGGTGAGTGTGAGTGTTAGGTTTAGGATTAGGATTAGGGTTAGGGTTAGGCTGAGGTTGAGGGGGAGGGGGAGGGGGAGGGGGAGGGGGAGGGGGAGGGTTAGGTTTAGGGTTAGGGTTAGGGTGAGGGTGTGGGTTCGGGTTAGTGTGAGTGTTAAGGTTAGGGTTAGGGTGACGGAAAAGTTTAGGGTGAGGGTTAGGGTGAGGGTGTGGGTTCGGGTTAGTGTGAGTGTTAGTTTTAGGGTTATGGTGAGGGAAAAGTTTAGGGTGAGGTTAGGGTGAGCGTGAGTGTTAGGTTTAAGGTTACGGTTAGGATTCGTGTGTTGTTGAGGGTGAGGGTTAGGGTTATTTTGAGGTTTAGGGTTAGGGTGAGGTTTAGTGTTACGGTTAGAGTTAGGGTGAGGGTGTGGGTGAGTGTGAGTGTTAGGGTTAGGTTTAGCGTTAGGGTGAGGCTGAGGGTGAGGTTTAATGTTAGGATTAGTGTTAGGGTTAGTGTTAGGGTGAGGGTGAGAGTGAGGGTTAGGGTTAGGATTAGGATTAGGTTGAGGGTTAGGCTGAGGATGAGAGTAAGGTCGAGGGGGAGGTTTAGTGTTAGGGTGAGGTTTAGGGTTAGGGTTAGGGTTATTTTTAGTGTTAGGGTTAGGGAGATGGGGAGGGGTAGAGGGAGAGGGAGGGGGAGGTTTAGGTTTAGGGTTAAGTTTAGGGTGAGAGTGACAGTGAGGGTTAGGTTTAGGATTAGGATTAGGGTTAGGGTTAGGCTGAGGGGGAGGGAGAGGGTTAGGGTTAGGTTTAGTGTTAAGGTGAGGGTGAGGGTTAGGGTTAGTGTGAGGTTTAGGGTTAGGGTTAGGTTTAGGGTGAGGGAAAAATTTAGGGGGAGGTTTATGGTGAGTTTGAATGTTAGGCTTAGGGTTAGGATAAGGATTATTGTGTGGGTGAGGGTGAGGTTTAGATTTAGGGTGAGATTTAGGTTTAGGATTAAGGTTTGGGTTAAGGTTGGTCTGAGGGTTAGGGTGAGGTTGAGGGTTAGGGTTAGGTTTAAGATTAGGTTGAGTTCTAGGGTGAGGGTGTGGGTTAGGGTGAGGGTGAGTGTGAGGGTTAGGGATAGGGTGAGGGTTAGGGTTAGGGTTTCGTTTAGGGTTAGGGTTAGGGTGAGGGTTAGGGTTAGTGTGAGGGTTAGGTTTAGGGTGAGGTTTGGGGTGAGGGTAAGGGTTAGGCTGAGGCTTAGGTTTAGGGTTAGAGTTAGGGTGAGGGTGTGGGTGAGGGTGAGGTTTAATGTTAGGGTGAGGGTGAGGGTGAGGATTAGGGTTATGATTAGGGTTAGGTTTAAGGTTAGGCTGAGGGTGAGGCTGAGGGTTAGGGTGAGGGTGAGGGTGAGGGTTTCGATTAGGTTAGGGTTAGGGTTAGTGTGAGGATTAGGATGAGGGTGAGGGTTAGGGTTAGGGTGAGGTTTAGGGATAGGTTTAGGGTGAAAGCTAGGATCTGGGTGATGTTTAGGATGAGGGTGAGTGTTAGGGTGAAGGTGAGGGTTCGGGTGAGGGTTAGTGTTAGGATTAGAGTTAGGGTGAGGGCTAGGGAGAGGGTGAGGTTTAGGGTAAGGTTTAGGGATAGGGTGAGAATTAGGGTTAGATTTAGGGTTAGGCTGAGGATAATGGTTAGGGTGAGGGTTAGGGTGAGGGTGAGTGTTAGGGTTAGCATTAGGTTTAGGGTGATGTTTAGGGAGAGGGTTAGTGTTAGGGTTAGGGTGAGGGTGAGGGTGAGGGTGAAGTTTAGGGTTAGGGTTGGGTTGAGGATTAGGGTTAGGGTGAGGGTTAGGCTTAGGGTTAGGGTTGGGTTTAGTCTGAGGGTGAGCGTGAGGGTGTGGTTGAGGGTTAGGGTTAGGGTGAGGGTTAGGGTTAGTGTGATGGTTAGGGTGAGGGTGAGAGTAAGGCTTATGTTGAGGGTTAGGTGGAGGGTTAGGCTGAAGGGTAGGGTTAGGGTTAGGTTGAGGGTTAAGTTTAGTGAAAGAGTTAGGGTTAGGTTTAAAGTTAGTGTTAGGGTGAGGGTTAGGGTTAGGGTTAGGGTTATTCCTATTGTTAGGGTTAGGTTGCGGGTGAAGGTGAGGGTGAGGGTGAGGGTGAGGGTCAGGTTTAGGGTTAGGGTTAGGGTGAGGGTAGTGAGGGTGATGGGGAGGGTTAGGGTTAGGGTTAGAGTTAGGCTGAGGTTGAGGGGGAGGGGGAGGGGGAGGGTTAGGTTTAGGGTTAGGGTTAGGGTGAGGGTGTGGGTTCGGGTTAGTGTGAGTGTTAAGGTTAGGGTTAGGGTAAGGGAAAAGTTCAGGGTGAGGGTTAGAGTGAGGGTGTGGGTTCGGGTTAGTGTGAGTGTTAGGGTTAGGGTTATGGTGAGGGAAAAGTTTAGGGTGAGTTTAGGGTGAGCGTGAGTGTTAGGTTTAAGGTTAGGGTTAGGATTCGTGTGTTGTTGAGGGTGAGGGTTAGGGTTATTTTGAGGTTTAGGGTTAGGGTTAGGGTTAGAGTTAGGGTGAGGGTGTGGGTGAGTGTGAGTGTTAGGGTTAGGTTTAGCGTTAGGGTGAGGCTGAGGGTGAGGTTTAGTGTTAGGATTAGTGTTAGGGTTAGTGTTAGGGTGAGGGTGAAGGTGAGTGTGAGGGTGAGGTTGAGGTTTAGGTTTAGGTTTAGGTTTAGGGTGAGGGTGAGAGTGAGGGTTAGGGTTAGGATTAGGATTAGGTTGAGGGTGAGGATGAGGATGAGAGTGAGGGGGAGGGGGAGGTTTAGTGTTAGGGTGAGGGTTAAGGTTAGGGTTATTTTTAGTGTTAGGGTCAGGGGGATGGGGAGGGGTAGGGGGAGATTGAGGGGGAGGTTTAGTTTTAGGGTTAAGTTTAGGGTGAGAGTGACAGTGAGGGTTAGGTTTAGGATTAGGATTAGTGTTAGGGTTAGGTTGAGGGGGAGGGAGAGGGTTACTGTTAGGTTTAGTGTTAAGGTGAGGGTGAGGGTTAGGGTTAGTGTGAGGTTTAGGGTTAGGGTTAGGTTTAGGGTGAGGGAAAAATTTAGGGGGAGGTTTAGGGTGAGTTTAAATGTTAGGCTTAGGGTTAGGATTAGGATTATTGTGTGGGTGAGGGTGAGGTTTAGATTTAGGGTGAGCTTTAGGTTTAGGATTAAGGTTTGGGTAAAGGTTGGACAGAGGGTGAGGGTGAGGTTGAGGGTTAGGGTTAGGTTTAAGATTAGGTTGAGGTCTAGAGTGAGGGTGTGGGTTAGAGTGAGGGGGAGTGTGAGGGTTAGGGATAGGGTGAGGGTTAGGGTTAGGGTTTCGTTTAGGGTTAGGGTTAGGGTGAGGATTAGGGTTAGTGTGAGGTTTAGGTTTAGGGTTAGGTTTGGGGTGAGGGTAAGGGCTAGGCTGAGGCTTAGGTTTAGGGTTAGAGTTAGGGTGAGGGTGTGGGTGAGGGTGAGGGTTAATGTGAGGGTGAGGGTGAGGGTGAGGATTAGGGTTAGGTTTAAGGTTAGGCTGAGGGTGAGGGTGAGGGTTAGGGTGAGGGTGAGGGTGAGGGTGAGGGTTTCGGTTAGGTTAGGGTTAGGGTTAGTGTGAGGATTAGGATGAGGGTGAGGGTTAGGGTTAGGGTGAGGTTTAGGGATAGGTTTAGGTTGAAAGCTAGGATCTGGGTGATGTTTAGGGTGAGGGTGAGTGTTAGGGTGAAGGTGAGAGTTCGGGTGAGGGTTAGGGTTAGGGTTAGAGTTAGGGTGAGGGCTAGGGAGAGGGTGAGGTTTAGGGTAAGGGTTAGGGATAGGGTGAGAATTAGGGTTAGATTTAGGGTTAGGCTGAGGATAATGGTTAGGGTGAGGGTTAGGGTGAGGGTGAGTGTTAGGGTTAGCATTAGGTTTAGGGTGATGTTTAGGGAGCGGGTTAGTGTTAGGGTTAGGGTTAGGGTGAGGGTGAGGGTGAAGTTTAGGGTTAGGGTTGGGTTGAGGATTAGGGTTAGGGTGAGGGTTAGGCTTAGGGTTAGGGTTGGGGTTAGGGTGAGGGTGAGGCTGAGGGTTAGGGTGAGTTTGAGGGTGAGGCAGTGGATTAGGGTTAGGGTTAGGGTGAGGGTGAGGGTGAGGGTTACGGTTAGGATTATGGTTAGGGTTAGGTTTAGTCTGAGGGTGAGCGTGAGGGTGTGGGTGAGGGTTAGGGTTAGGGTGAGGGTTCGGGTTACTGTGATGGTTAGGGTGAGGGTGAGGGTAAGGCTTATGTTGAGGGTTAGGTTGAGGGTTAGGCTGAAAGGTAGGGTTAGGGTTAGGTTGAGGGTTAAGTTTAGTGGGAGAGTTAGGGTTAGGTATAATGTTAGTGTTAGGGTGAGGGTTAGGGTTAGGGTTAGGGTTATTCCTATTGTTAGGGTTAGGTTGCGGGTGAATGTGAGGGTGAGGGTGAGGGTGAGGGTTAGGTTTAAGGTTAGGGTTAGGTTTAGAGTGAGGGTAGTGAGGGTGATGGGGAGGGTTAGGGTTAGGGTTAGACTGAGGTTGAGGGGGAGGGGGAGGGGGAGGGTTAGGTTTAGGGTTAGAGTTAGGGTGAGGGTGTGGGTTCGGGTTAGTGTGAGTGTTAAGTTTAGGGTTAGGGTGAGGGAACAGTTTAGGGTGAAGGTTAGAGTGAGGGTGTGGGTTCGGGTTAGTGTGAGTGTTAGGGTTAGGGTTATGGTGAGGGAAAAGTTTAGGTTGAGTTTAGGGTGAGCGTGAGTGTTAGGCTTTAGGTTAGGGTTAGGATTCGTGTGTTGTTGAGGGTGAGGGTTAGGGTTATTTTGAGGTTTAGGGTTAGGGTGAGGTTTAGTGTTACGGTTAGAGTTAGGGTGAGGGTGTGGGTGAGTGTGAGTGTTAGGGTTAGGTTTAGCGTTGGGGTGAGGCTGAGGGTGAGGTTTAGTGTTAGGATTAGTGTTAAGGTTAGTGTTAGGGTGAGGCTGAAGGTGAGTGTGAGGATGAGAGTGAGGGTGAGGTTGAGGTTTAGGTTTAGGGTGAGGGTGAGAGTGAGGGTTAGGGTTAGGATTAGGATTAGGTTGAGGGTTAGGCTGAGGATGAGAGTGATGGTGAGGTGGAGGTTTAGGGTTAGGGTGAGGGTTAGGGTTAGGGTTAGGGTTATTGTTAGTGTTAGGATGAGGGGGATGGGGAGGGGTAGGGGAGAGGGAGGGGGAGGTTTAGGTTTAGGGTTAAGTTTAGGGTGAGAGTGACAGTGCGGGTTAGGTTTAGGATTAGGATTAGGGTTAGGGTTAGGCTGAGGGGGAGGGAGAGGGTTAGGGTTAGGTTTAGTGTTAAGGTGAGGGTGAGGGTTAGGGTTAGTGTGAGGTTTAGGGTTAGGGTTAGGTTTAGGGTGAGGGAAAAATTTAGGGGAAGGTTTATGGTGAGTTTGAATGTTAGGCTTAGGTTTAGGATTAGGATTATTGTGTGGGTGAGAGTGAGGTTTAGATTTAGGGTAAGCTTTATGTTTAGGATTAAGGTTTGGGTTAAGGTTGGTCTGAGGGTGAGGGTGAGGTTGAGGGTCAGGGTTAGGTTTAAGATTAGGTTGAGGTCTAGTGTGAGGGTGTGGGTTAGGGTGAGGGTGAGTGTGAGGGTTAGGGATAGGGTGAGGGTTAGGGTTAGGGTTTCGTTTAGGGTTAGGGTTAGGGTGAGGGTTAGGGTTAGTGTGAGGGTTAGGTTTAGGGTTAGGTTTGGGGTGAGGGTAAGGGTTAGGCTGAGGCTTAGGTTTAGGGTTAGTGTTAGGGTGAGGGTGTGGGCTAGGTTGAGGGTTAATGTTAGGGTGAGGGTGAGGGTGAGGATTAGGGTTAGGTTTAAGGTTAGGCTGAGGGTGAGGCTGAGGGTTAGGGTGAGGGTGAGGGTGAGGGTGAGGGTTTCGGTTAGGTTAGGGTTAGGGTTAGTGTGAGAATTAGGATGAGGGTGAGGGTTAGGGTTAGGGTGAGTTTTAGGGATAGGTTTAGGGTGAAAGCTAGGGTCAGGGTGATATTTAGGGTGAGGGTAAGTGTTAGGGTGAGGGTGAGGGTGAGGGTTAGGGTTCGGGTTAGAGTTAGGGTGAGGGCTAGGGAGAGGGTGAGGTTTAGGGTAAGGGTTAGGGATAGGGTGAGAATTAGGGTTAGATTTAGGGTTAGGCTGAGGATAATGGTTAGGGTGAGGGTTAGGGTGAGGGTGAGTGTTAGGGTTAGCATTAGGTTTAGGGTGATGTTTAGGGTGAGGGTTAGTATTAGTGTTAGGGTTAGGGTGAGGGTTAGGGTGAGGGTTAGGCTTAGGGTTAGGGTTGGGGTTAGGGTGAGGGTGAGGTTGAGGCTGAGGGTTAGGGTGAGTTTGAGGGTGAGGCAGTGGATTAGGGTTAGGGTTAGGGTTAGGGTGAGGGTGAGGCAGTGGATTAGGGTTAGGGTTAGGATTATGGTTAGGTTTAGGTTTAGTCTGAGGGTGAGCGTGAGGGTGTGGGTGAGGGTTAGGGTTAGGGTGAGGGTTAGGGTTTGTGTGATGGTTAGGGTGAGGGTGAGGTTAAGGCTTATGTTGAGGGTTAGGTTGAGGGTTAGGCTGAGGGGTAGGGTTAGGGTTAGGTTGAGGGTTAAGTTTAGTGTGAGAGTTAGGGTTAGGTTTAATGTTAGTGTTAGGGTGAGGTTTAGGGTTAGGGTTAGGGTTATTCCTATTGTTAGGGTTAGGTTGCGGGTGAAGGTGAGGGTGAGTGTGAGGGTGAAGGTGAGGTTTAGGGTTAGGGTTAGGTTTAGGGTGAGGGTAGTGAGGGTGATGGGGAAGGTTAGGGTTAGGGTTAGGGTTAGGGTTTAGGATGAGGGTTAGGGTTAGGGTTATTTTTAGTGTTAGGGTGTAGCGGAGGGGAAGGGGGAGCGGAAGAGGGAGGGGCAGATTTAGGTTTAGTTTGAGGGTGAGAGTGAGTCTTAGGTTTATTATTAGGGTTAGGGTTAGGCTGAGGTTAAGGGGGAGGGGAGGGCGAGGGTTAAGTTTCGGGTTAGGGTGATGGTTAGTGTTCGTATTAGTGTTAGGGTGAGGGTTAGGTCAAGGGGTATAGTTAGGCTTAGGGTGATGCTTAGGATTAGTGCGATGGTTAGGGTTAGGATTAGGGTTGGTGTTAAGGTAAGGGTTAGGGTGAGATTTAGGGTGAGGTTTAGGGTTAAGGTTAGAGTTAGCATTAGGTTGAGGGTTAGGGTGAGGTTTAGAGTTAGGATGAGAGAGAGGGTTAGCGTTAGGGTTAGGGTGAGGGTTAGGGTTAGGGTGAGAGTTAGAGTTAGGTTTAGGGAGAGGGGGAGGGTTAGGGTTAGGTTTAGGATTAGAATTATTGTGAGGGTGAGGGTGAGGAATAGGGTTAGGATTAGGGTTATGGTTAGTGTTAAGCTGAGGGTGAGTGTGAATGTTAGGGTTAGGGTTAGGGGTAGTGTATGGGTTAGGCTTAGGGTTAGGATGAGGGTTATGGTGAAGGGTACGTTTAGGGTCACGATGAGTGTTAGGTTTAGAGTGAGGGTGAGGGTTAGGGTGAGGTTTAGGTTTAAGTTTAGAGTAAGTTTTAGGGTGAGGGTTAGGGTTAATGTTAGGGTTAGTTTTAGGGTAAGGGTTATGGTTAGGGTTAGGGTGAGGGTTATGGTTATGTTTAGGGTGAGGGTTAGGGTGAGGGGAAGGTTTAGGGTTAGGGTCAGGGTGAGGGTGAGGCTTAGAGTTAGGATTAGGGTTTGGGTTAGGTTAGGCTGAGGGTGAGGGTGAGGGTTAGGGTTAGCGAGAGGGTTAGGGTTAGGATTAGGTTTAGGTTGAGAGTTAAGGTGAGGGGTAGGTTTAGGGTTAGGGTGAGGGAGAGGCTGAGGGTGAGGTTTACTGTTAGGTTTAGGCTTAGGGTGAGTGTGAGTGTTAGGTTTAGGATTAGTGTTAGGGTTAGGGTTAGGGTTAGTGTTAAAGTTAGGTTTTGGGAGAGTGTTAGGGTTAGGGTTAGGGTAGGGTGAGGGTAAGGTTTACGGTGAGGGTTAGCGTTAGGCTGAGGGTGAGGATCAGGGTGATGGTTAGGGTTTGGTTTAGGGTTAGGGTGAGGTTATGGTGAGGGGTATAGTTAGGGTTAGGGTTAGGGTTAGGCTGAGGGTCACGGTGATTGTTAGTGTTAGGGTTATGTTTAGGGTGAGTGTTAGGGTTATGCTTAGGGTTAGGATGAGGGTTAAGTTGAGGGTTAGGGTTAGGGTTAGTGTGAGGGTTAGGGTTAGGGTGAGGTTAAGGGTTTGCGTAAGGGTTAGGAGGAGGGTGAGTGTTATGGTGAGGGTTACAGTTAGGGTGAGGGTTAGGGTTAGACATAGGATTAGGGTGACGGCTAGGGTGAGTGTGAGGGTTAGCGTGAGGGTGAGGGTGAGGGTGAGGGTGAGGATTAGGGTGTGGGTTAGGTTTAGGGTTAGGGTCAGGGTTATGTTTATGGTGAGGGTAAGGGTTAGGGTTAAGGTTAGAATCAGGGTGAGGGTGAGGGTGAGGAATAGGGTTAGGATTAGAGTTAGGGTTAGGATTATGCTGATGGTGATAGTGAGTGTTAGGGTTAGGGTTAGGGTGAGTGTTAGTGTTAGGCTTAGGGTTGGGATGAGGGTTAAGGTGAGGGGTAGGGTTAGGGTTAGGGTGAGGGTTATGGTTAGGGTGAGGGTTAGGTTTAGGGTGAGGGTAAGGGTTAGGGTCAGGGTTAAGATGAGGCTGAGGATCAAGGTGAGTGTTAGAGTTCGGGTGAGGGTTAGCGTTAGGCTTAGGGTTAGGGTGAGGGCTAGGGTGAGGGTGAGGCTTCGGGTGTGGATGAGGGTGAGGGTGAGTGTTAGGGTGTGGGCTAGGGTTAGGGTCAGGGTTACATTTAGGGTGAGGGTTAGGGTTAGTTTTAGGGTGAGGTTGAGGCTGAGGTTGAGTTTTAAAGTGAGGGTGAGGGTGAGTGTGAGGGTGAGGGTTAGGGTTCGGATTAGGTTTAGGTTGAGGTTTAGTGTGAGGTTTAGAGTTAGTCTGAGTGTGAGGGTTAGGTTTAGTTTTAGGGTGAGGGTTAGGCTTAGTGTGAGAGTTAGAGTTGGGGTTAGGGTGAGAGTGAGGGTTAGTGTTAGATTTAGGGTGAGGTTTAGGGTGATAATGAGGGTAAGTTTTAGGTTGAGGGTTATAGTGAGGGGGAGGGTTAGGGTTAGGGTTACGGTTAGAGTGAGGGTTAGGTTGAGGGTTAGGGTTAGGCTGAGGGTGAGCGTGAGGGTGAGGGTGAGGGTTAGTGTTAGGGTTAGGGTGAGGTTTAGGTTTATTATGAGGGTTAGGGTGAGGATGACGGTAAGGATTACGTTGAGGGTTAGGGTTAGGGGAGGTTTAGGGTTAGGGTTAGATTTAGGGTGAGGGTTAGGGTTAGGGTTAAGTTTAGGGTTAGTTATAGGGTGAGGGTTAGGTTTAATGTTAGGGTTAGGTTTAGGGTAATGGTTAGTGTTAGGTTTCGGTTTAGCGTTAGGGAGAGGGGTAGGATTAGGATTAGTGTGAGCCTTATTGTTACTGTGAGGGTTAGGGTTAGGGTTAGTGTTACCATGAGGGTAAGGGTAAGGGTGAGGGTTAGGATGAGGGTGAGGGTTAGGGATATTGTTAGGGCTAGGGTCAGTGTTAGGGTGAGGATGAGGTTTAGGGTTAGGGTTAGGGTGAGGGTTAGGGTTAGGTTGAAGGTTAGGGTTAGATTTTGGTTAGGTTAAGTGTTAGGGTGAGGGGTAGGGGTAGGGTTAGGGTTAGGGTTTTGGTTAGGGTAGGGTGAGGGTGAGGGTTATGTTATGCTTAGGGTGAGTGTGTGGGTGTTTTAGGGATAGGTTTAGGGTTAGGGTGAGGGTGTTAGGTTTAGGATTGGTGTTAGGGTTAGGCTTAGGCTTAGCGTTAGGGTGAGTGTTAGGATTAGGGTTAGCCTGAAGGTTAGGGTTAGGGTTAGGGTGCTGGTTAGGGTTAGGGTGATGTTTAGTGTGATGGTGAGTTTTAGCGTGAAGGGGCGTGTTCGGGTGAGGGTGATGTTTAGGGTTTGGGTGAGGGTCAGGGTGAGTGTTAGGGTGAGGGAGAGGGTTAGGGTTAGGTTTAGGGTTGTTGTTAGGGTTAGGGTTTGGGTGAGTGTTAGGGTTAGGTTTATGGTTAGGGTTAGAGTAGGGTGAGGGTAAGGTTTAGGGTGAGGGTTAGGATTAGGCTGAGGGTGAGGATGAGGATGAGGGTTTAAGGTTAGGGTGAGTGTAAGGGTTAGGGTTAGGTTTAAGATGAGGGTTAAGGTGAGGTGTAGGATTAGGGTTAGGTTGAGGGTGAGGGTGAGGGTTAGGGCTAGGGTGAGGGTTAGGCTTAGGGTTAGGGTTACCGTGAGGATAAGTGTAATTGTGAGGGTTAGGATGACGGTGAGGGTTAGGGTTAGGATTAGGGTTAGGGTGAGGGGTAGGTTGAGGGTTAGGTTTATGGTTATGGTTAGGGTAGGGTGAGGGTTAGTGTTAGGCTTAAGGTTAGTGTTAGGGTGAGGGTTAGCGTTAGTGTTAGGGTTTGGGTTTGGCTGAGTGTTAGGGTGAGGGTTTGGTTTAGGGTTAGGCTTAGGG
Source organism: Dipodomys spectabilis (assembly GCF_019054845.1). NCBI lineage: Eukaryota > Metazoa > Chordata > Mammalia > Rodentia > Heteromyidae > Dipodomys > Dipodomys spectabilis. The sequence continues at coordinate 2,385,791 of NW_024871021.1, read as the reverse complement.
TGAGGGTGAGGGTTAGCGTGAGGGTTAGGGTTATAGTTAGATTTAGGGTATTGGTTAGGCTGAGGGCTAGGGTGAGGGTTAGTATTAGGCTCAGGGTGAGGGTGAGGGTGAGGTTTAGGGTTAGGTTTAAAATTAGTATGAGTGTTAGGGTTAGGGTTAAGTTTAGGATGAGGTTTAGGGTGAGGGGTAGGATTAGGGTTGGGTTTAGGGTGAGGGTGAGGGTGAGGTTTTGGGTTAGGGTGCGGGTTAGGGTTAGGGTGAGGGTAAGGGTTAGGGTGAGGTTTAGGGAGAGGTTTAGGGTTAGGGTTCGAGTTAGGGTTAGGTTGAGTGTTCGGGTGAGGTTTAGAGTTAGGGTGAGGTTGAAGGTTAGGTATAGGGTTAGGGTGAGGGTTAGGGTTAGGGTGAGAGTTAGAGTTAGGGATAGGGTGAGGGTGAGGGTGAGTGTGAGGGTTAGTGTTAGGGTTTGGTTGAGGGTTAGGGTGAGGATGAAATTAAGGTTTAGGTTGAAGGTTAGATTGAGTGGAAGGTCTAGGGTTAGGGCTAGAGTTAGGGTGAGGGTTAGGGTGACGGTTAGGATTAGGCTGATGGTGAGCGTGAGGGTGAGGATGAGGGTTAGTGTTAGGGTTAGGGTGAGGTTTAGGTTTCTTGTGAAGGTTAGGGTCAGGATGAGGGTAAGGATTCGGTTAGGGTTAGGGTTAAGTTAAGGATTAGATTTAGGGTGAGGTTTAGGTTTAATATTAGGGTTAGGTTTAGGGTAAGGGTTAGGTTTATGGTAAGGGTTAGGTTACAGTGAGGGTTACGATTAGGTTTAGGGTGAGGGTTCGGTTTAGGGTGAGGGTTAGGGTTAGGTTTAAGGTTAGGGTGAGGGTGAGGGTGAGGCTTAGGGTTAGGATTAGGGTTAGAGTTAGGGTGAGGTTGAGGGTGAGGCTTAGAGTTAGGATTAGGGTTTGAGTTAGGGTTAGGCTGAGGGTGAGGGTGAGGGTTAGGGTTAGCGTGAGGGTTAGGGTTAGGGTTAGGTTTAGGTTGAGGGTTAGGGTGAGGGCTAGGTTTGGGGTTAGGGTGAGGGTGAGGCTGAGGGTGAGGGTGAGGGTTTGGTTGAGTGTTAGGGTTAGGCTGAGGGTTAGGGTTAGGGTTAGGTTTAGGTTGAGGATTAGGGTGAGGGTAAGGGTTAAGGTGAGGGTGAGGTTTAGGGTTAGGTTTAGGTTTAGGTTATGGTTAAGGTGAGGGTGAAGGTGAGGGTTAGTTTTAGGGGGAGGTTTAGGGTTAGGTTTAGGGTTAGTGTGAGGGTCAGGATTAGGGTTAGGTTAAGGTTTATGGTGAGGGGTAGGGTGAGGGTTACGGTTAGGGTTTTGGTTAGGGTAGGGTGAAGGAGAGGGTTAGGGTTAGGGTTAGGGTGAGTGTGAGGTTGTTTTAGGGATAGGTTTATGGTTAGGGTGAGGGTTAAGGTTAGGGTTAGGGTTAGGCTGAGGGCTAGGATGAGGGTGAGGGTTAGGGTGACTGTGAGGGTGAGGGTGATGGTTAGGGTGTCGGTGAGGGTTAGGGTAGAGTGAGGTTAAGGGCAAAGGTGAGGTTTAGGGTTAGGGTGAGGGTTAGGGTTATGGTTACAGTTAGGGTTAGGGTCAGGTTGAGGATTAGGGTTACGGTTAGGGTTAGGATGAGCGTTAGGGTTAGGGGTAGGTTTAGGGTTAGGGTTAGGGTTAGGGTTAGGGTGAGGGTAAGGTTTAGGGTGAAGGTGAGGGTTAGGGTTACATTTAGGGTTAGGATGAGGGTAATTGTTAGGGTGAGGGTTAGGAAGAGGGTGAGGGTTAGGAAGAGGGTGAGGGTTAGGTTTAGGGTGAAGTTTAAGGTTATGGTTAGCGTTAGGGTGAGGGTGAGGGTTAGGGTGAGGTTAAGGGTTAAGTTGAGAGTGCGGATTAGGGTTACAGTTAGGGTTAGTGTGAGGGGTAGGTTTAGGCTTAGGTTGAGGGTTAGGTTTAGTGTGAGGGTTAGGGTTAGCGATAGGGTTTGGATGAGGGTAGGGTGAGAGTAAGGTTTAGGGTTAGCATGAGTGTTAGGGTGAGGGTTAGGGTTAGGTTTAGGGATAGGTTGAGGGTTGGATGATGGTGAGGTTTGGGTTGTGGGTTACGGTTAGGGTAAAGGTGAGGGTTAGGTTGGCGGGACGGGTTAGAGTGAGGGCGAGGGTTAAGGTACGTGTTAGGGTGATGGTTAGGGTTTGTATTAGTGTTAGGGTGAGGGTGAGGGGTATAGTTAGGATTAGGGTGAAGGTTAGGATTAGTGTGAGGGTTAGGGTTAGGGTTAGAGTGAGGGTAAGGTATAGGGTGAGGTTTAGGGTGAGGTTTAGGGTTAGGGTTAGAGTAAGGATTAGGTTGAGGGTTAGGGTGAGGTTTAGCGATAGGGTGAGGGTGAGGGTGAGGGTTAGGGTAAGGGTGAGGGTTAGGGTTAGGGTGAGAGTTAGAGTTAGGGATAGGGTGAGGGTGAGGGTTAGTGTTAGGGTTAGAGTGAGGGTTAGGGTGAGGATGAGGGTAAGGTTTAGGTTGAGGGTGAGGGTGAGGGTGAGGGTTAGGGTTAGGGTTAGGGTTAGGGTGAGGGTTAGGGTTAGGCTGAGGGTGAGGGTGAGGGTTAGTGTTGAGGTTAGGGTGATGGTTAGGTTTATTGTGAGGATTAGGGTTTTGATGAGGGTAAGGATTAGGTGAGGGTTAGGGTTAAGTTTAGGGTTATATTTAGGGTGAGGTTTAGGGTTAATATTAGCGTTAGGTTTAGGGTAAGGTTTAGGTTTAGGGTAAGGGTTATGGTTAGGGTGAGGGTTACGGTTAGGTTTAGGGTGAGGGTTAGGTTTAGGGTGAGGGTGAGGGTGAGGCTTAGGGTTAGGATTAGAGTTTGAGTTAGGGTGTGGGTGAGGGTGAGGCTTAGAGTTAAGATTAGGGTTTGAGTTAGGATTAGGTTTAGGTTGAGGGTTAGGGTGAGGGCTAGGTTTAGAGTTAGGGTGAGGGTGAGGGCGAGGGTTAGGGTGAGGGATAGGGTTAGGGTGAGGGTTAGGCTTAGGGTTAGGTTTAGGTTGAGGGTTAGGGTGAGGGGTAGGGTTAGGGTTAGTGTGAGCCTTAGTGTTAGTGTGAGGGTTAGGGTTAGGGTTAGGGTTACCGTGAGGCTAAGGGTAAGGCTGAGGGTTAGGATGAGGGTGAGGGTTAGGGATAGGTTTAGGGTGAGGATGAGTGTTAGGGTGAGGGTGAGGGTTAGGGTTAGTGTGTGGGTTAGGGTTAGGTTTAGGGTTAGGGTGAGGGTGAGGGTTAGGGTGAGTGTGAGGGTGTTTTAGGGATAGGTTTAGGGTTAGGGTGAGGTTGAGTGTTAGGTTTAGGATTAGTGTTAGGTTTAGGCTTAGGCTTAGGGTTAGGGTGCGGGTTAGGGTTATGGTGATGTTTAGTGTGAGGGTGAGGTTTAGGGTGAGTGTGAGGGTTCAGGTGAGGGTGAGGGTTAGGGTGTGTGTGAGGGTGAGGGTTAGGGTGAGTGTTATGGTGAGGGTGAGGGTTATGTTTAGGTTTAGGGTTAGTATTAGGGTTATGGTTTGTTTGAGTGTTATTGTTAGGGTTAGGGTTAGGGTGGGGTGAGGGTAAAGTTTAGGGTTAGGGTTAGGGTTAGGCTGAGGGTGAGGTTGAGGGTGAGGGTTAGGGTTATGTTTAGGGTTAGGGTGAGTGTAAGGGTTAGGGTTAGGATGAGGGTTAGGGTGAGGTGTAGGATTAGGGTGTTAGGGTAAGGGTGAGGGTGAGTGTGAGGGTGAGGGTGAGGTTTAGGCTTAGGTTTAGGATTAGTGTGAGTGTTAGGGTTAGGTTTAGGATTAGGATGAGGTTTAGGGTGAGGGGTAGGGTTAGGTTTAGGGTGAGGCTCAGGGTTAGGGTGAGGTGTAGGGTTATTGTGAGTGTTAGAGTTAGGGTTAGGGTTAGGGTGAGGTTTAGGGTTAGGGTTAGGGATAGGCTGAGGGTAGGGTGAGGGCGAGGGTTAGGGTGAGGGTGAGGGTGAAGGTTAGGGTGTCGGTGAGGGTTAGTGTACAGTAAGGGTTAGGGTTAGGGTTAGCGTGAGAGTTAGGTTTTGGGTTACGTTGAGGGTGAGGGTTAGGTTTAGGATTAGTGTTAGGGATAGAGTTAGGCTTAGGGTGAGGGTGAGGGGAAGGGTGAGGGTTTGGGTTAGGGTTAGGTTTAGGGTGAGGGTGAGGGTTAGGGTGAGGGGTAGGGTTAGGGTGTGGGGTAGGGTGAGGTTTAGGATTATGTTTATGATTAGGGTAGTGTGAAGGTTAGGGTGAGGTTTAAGGTTAGTGTTAGGGTTAGGTTTAGGTTGAGTGTTAGGGTTAGTGTGAGGTTTAGGGTTAGGGTTAGGTTTAGGGTTAGGGTGAGGGTAAGGGTTAGGGTGAGGGTTAGAGTGAGGGTGAGGGTTAGGGTAAGGTTTAGGTTTAGGATTCGGGTCAGGGTGAGGGTGAGGTTTAGGGTTAGTGTGAGGGTTAGTCTGAAGGGTAGGGTTAGGGTTAGGTGAGGGTGAGGGTGAGAGTTTCAGTTATGTAAGGGTTAGGTTTAGTGTTTGGGAGAGGATTAGGGTGTGGGTGAGGGTTAGGGTGAGGGTAAATGTTAGGGTTTGGGTGAGGGTTAGGGTTAGGGTTATGGTTAAGGTTAGGTTTAGGGATAGGATGAGGGTTAGCGTGAGGGGTAGGTTTAGGGTTAGAGTGAGGCTTAGGGTTAGTGTGAGCGTTACCGTGAAGGTGAGAGTTAGGATGAGGGTGAGGGTTAGGGTTAGTGTTAGGGTTAGGGTGAGGATTAGGTTTAGGGTTATGATTAGGATTAGGGTTAGGTTGAGTGGTAGGGTTAGGGTTAGGGTGAGGGTTAGGTTTAGCGTTAGAATTAGGGTGAAGTTAAGGGTTAGAATGAGGGTTAGGATGAGGGTGAGGGTTAGGGTTAGGGTGATGGTTAGGGTGATGTTTAAGGTTAGGGTTAGTGTTAGGGTTAGGGTGAGGTTTAGGTTTAGGGATAGGGTGAGTGTGAGATTTAGGTTTAGGATTAGTGTTAGGGTTAGGGTTAGGCTTAGGGTGAGGGTTAAGGGTAGTGTGAGGGTTTGGGTTAGGGTTAGGGTTAGGGTTAAGCTGAGGGCTAGGGTGAGGGTGAGGATTAGGGTGAGTGTGAGGGTGAGGGTGAGGGTTAAGGTGTCGGTGAGGTTTAGGGTAGGGTGAGGGTAAGGGCGACAGTGAGGGTTAGGGTGAGGGTGAGGTTTAGGGGTAAGTTTAGGGTTAGGGTTAGCGTTAGGTTGAGGGTGTTAGGGTGAAGGTGAGCGTTAGGGTTACGGTTAGGGTTAGAGTGAGGGCAATTTTTAGGGTGAGGGTTAGGATGAGTGTGAGGGTTGGGGTTAGGGTGATGTTTAAGGTTAAGTTTAGAGTTAGGGTTAGGGTGAGGGTGAGGGTTAGGGTGAGGGTATGGGTTAGTTTGAGGGTGTGGATTAGGGTTACGGTTAGGATTAGTGTGACGGATAGGTTTAGGGTTAGGGTGAGGGTTAGGTTTAGTGTGGGTTATGGTTAGCGATAGGGTTAGGGTGAGGGTAAGGGTTTGGATGAGGGTAGGGTGAGATTAAGTTTTAGGGTTATCATGTGCGTTAGGGTGAGTGTTAGGGTTAGGTTTAGGGATAGGGTGAGGTTTGGGTGAGGGTGAGGGTTGGGTTGTGGGTGAGGGTTAGGGTAAAGGTGAGGGTTAGGTTGACAGGGAGGGTTAGAGTGAGGGCGAGGGTTTAGGTAAGGGTTATGGTGATGGTTAGGGTTCGTATTAGTGTTAGGGTGAGGGTGAGGGTGAGGGTTATAGTGAGGGTTAGGGTGAGGGTTAGGATTAGTGTAATGGTTAGCCTTAGGGTTAGGGTTAGAGTGAGGTTATGGTTTAGGGTGAGGTTTATGGTGAGGTTTAGGGTTTATGTTAGAGTTAGGGTTAGGCTGAGGGTTAGGGTGAGGTTTAGAGTTAGGGTGAGGGTGAGGGTTAGGGTTAGGATTAGGGTGAGGGTTAGGGCTAGGGTGAGAGTTAGATTTAGGGTTAGGTTGAGGGTGAGGGTTAGTGTTAGGGTTAGGGTGAGGGTTCGGTTGAGGATGAGGGTAAGGTTTACGTTGAGGGTTAGGGTGAGGGTAAGTGTTAGGGTTAGGGTTAGGGTGAGGTTTAGGATTAGGCTGAGGGTGAGCGTGAGGGTGAGGGTGAGGGTTAGTGTTAGGGTTAGGGTGAGGGTTAGGTTTATTGTGAGTGCTAGAGTGAGGATGAGGGTAAAGATTAGGTTGAGGGTTAGGGTGAGGGGGAGGTTTAGGGTTGGGTTAGGGTTAGGGTGAGGGTTAGGGTTAAGTTTAGCCTTAGGTTTAGGGTGAGGGTTAGGGTTAATGTTAGGTTTAGGGTTAAGGTTAGGATTAGGGTAAGTATTAGGGTTAGGGTGAGGGTGAGGGTGAGGGTTAGTGTTAGGGTTAGGGTGAGAGTTAGGTTTATTGTGAGTGCTAGAGTGAGGATGAGGGTAAAGATTAGGTTGAGGGTTAGGGTGAGGGGCAGGTTTAGGGTTGGGTTAGGGTTAGGGTGAGGGTTAGGGTTAAGTTTAGCCTTAGGTTTAGGGTGAGATTTAGGGTTAATGTTAGGTTTAGGGTTAGGGTTAGGATTAGGGTAAGGATTAGGGTTAGGGTGAGGGTTAAGATTAGGTTTAGGGTGAGGGTTAGGTTTAACGTGAGGGTTAGGGTTAGTTTTAGGGTTAGGGTGATGGTGAGGGTGAGGCTTAGGTTTAGGATTAGGGTTTGGGTTAGGGTTTGGGTTAGGGTGAGTCTTAGGTTAGGATTAGTGTTTGAGTTAGGGTTAGGCTGAGGGTGAGTGTGAGCGTTAGGGTTAGCATGAGGGTTAGGCTTAGGGTTAGGTTTAGGTTGAGGGTTAGAGTAAGGGCTAGGTTTAGGTTGTGGGTGAGGGTGAGGGTGAGGGTTAGGGTGAGGGTTATGGTTAGGGTGAGGGTTAGGGTTAGGGTTAGCTTTAGGTTGAGGGTTAGGGTGAGGGGTAAGGTTAGGGTTAGTGTGAGCCTTAGTGTTAGTGTGAGGGTAAGGGTTAAGGTTAGATTTAGGTTTACCGTGAGGCTAAGGGTAAGGGTGAGGGCTAGGATGAGTATGAGGTTTAGGGTGAGGGTTAGGGTTAGGGTTAGGGAAGGGTGAAGGTAAGGGTTAGGGTGAGGGTTAGTGTTAGGCTGAGAGTGAGGGTGAGGGTGAGGTTTAGGGTTAGGTTTATGTTTAGTGTGAGTTTTAAGGTTACGGTTAGGGTTATGATGAAGGGTAGGTTTAGGGTTAGGTTGAGGGTGAGGGTGAGGGTGAGGTTTAGGTTAAGTGTGAGGGTTAGATTTAGGGTTAGGGTGGGGTGAAGGTTAGGGTTAGGTTTAGGATGAGCGTTAGGGTGAGGGTTAGGGTTAGGGATAGTGTGAGGGTTAGGGTTAGTGTGAGGGTTAGGGTTAGGTTTAGGGGTACTGTGAGGGTAAGGGTAAGGGTGAGTGTTAGGATGAGGGTGAGGGTTAGGCTTAGGGTGAGGGTTAGGTTTAGGGTGAGGGTGAGGGTGAGGGTTAGGGTTAGGGTGAGCGTTAGGCTTAGGGTTAGGGTTACCGTGAGGGTAAGTGTAACGGTGAGGGTTAGGATGAGGGTGAGGGTTAGGTTTAGGGTTAGTGTTAGGGTGAAGGATACTGTGAGGGTTAGGGTTAGGGTTATGTTTAGGGTAGGGTGAGGGTTAGGGTTAGGCTTAAGGTTAGTGTTAGGGTGAGGGTTAGGGTTAGTGTTAGGGTTAGGGTTTGGTTGAGTGTTAGTGTAAGGGTTTGGGTTCAGGTTATGTTTAGGGTGAGGGTGAGTGTTAGGGTGAGTGTTAGGGTTAGTGTTAGGGTTAGGGTTTGGGTTAGGTTGAGGGCTAGGGTGAGGGTGAGGTTTAGGGTGAGGGTGAGTGTGAAGGTGAGGGTTAGGCTGTCTGTGAAGGTTAGGGTAGGGTGAGTGTTAGGATGAGGGTAAGTGTTAACCTGAGGGTGAGAGTGATGGTGAGGTTTAGGGTTAGGTTTAGGATTAGTGTGAAATTTACGGTTAGGGTTAGGGTTAGGATGAGGTGTAGAGTGAGGGGTAGGGTTAGGGTTAGTTTGAGGGTGAGGGTGAGGGTGAGGTTTAGGGTTAGGGTGAGTGTTAGGCTTAGGGTCATAATCAGGGTTAAGGTTAGGGTTAGGGTTAGGATGTGGGCTGGTGTGAGGGGTAGGATTAGGGTTAGTGTGAGGGTTAGGGTTAGTGTGTGGGTTAGGGTTATTCTTAGGGTTAGGGTGAGGGTTAGGTTTAGGTTTAGGGTTAGGCTGAGGGTAGTGTGAGGATGAGGGTTAGGGTGAGGGTTAGGCTGCCGGTGAGGGTTCGGGTAGGGTAAGGGTTAGGGTGACGGTTAGGGTTAGGGTAAGAGTGAGGGTTAGGGTTAGTGTTTGGGTGAAGGTTAGGTTTAGGTTTAGGGTGAGGGTGAGGGTTAGGTTTAGGATTAGTGTTAGTGTTAGGATTAGGGTTAGGGTGAGGGTGAGGGGAAGGGTGAGGTTTTGGGTTAAGTTTAGGATTAGGGTGTGGGTAAGGGTTACTGTGAGGTTTAGGTTTAGGGTGAAGCGTAGGGTGAGGGTTAGGGGTAGGGTTATGGTTAGGTTAGGGTGAAGGTTAGGGTGAGGTTTAAAGTTAGTGGTAGGGTTAGGGTAAGATTGAGTGTTAGGGTTAGTGTGAAGCTTAGGGTTAGCTTAGGTTTAGGGTTAGGGTGAGGGTAAGAGTTAGGGTGCGGGTTAGAGTGAGAGTGAGGGTTAGGGTAAGGTTTAGGTTTAGGATTAGGGTGAGGGTGAGGGTGAGGGTTAGGGTTAGTGTGAGGGTTAGGCTGAGTTGTAGGGTTAGGGTTAGGATGATGGTGAGGTTGAGGGTTTCGGTTACGTAAGGGTTAGGTTTAGGGTTAAGGAGAGGATTAGGGTTTCGGTGAGGGTTAGGGAGATGGTAAGTTTTAGGGTTTGGGTGAGGGTTAGGGTTAGGGTGAATCTCAGCGTGAGGGTTTTGTTTAGGTAAGGGTTAAGGTTAGGGTTAGGGTTATGGTTTGGTTTAGCATTAGGTTGTAGCTAAGCGTGAGGGGTAGGGTTAGGGTTTGGGTGAGGGTTGGGGTTAGTGTGAGGGTTAGGTTTAGGGATAGGATTAGGTATACGGTGAGGGTAAGGGTTAGGGTGAGGGTTAGGATGAGGGTGAGGTTTACGGTTAGCGTTATGGTTAGGGTGAAGGTTAGGGTGAGGGTTAGGGTTAGGTTTAGGTTGAGGGTGAGGGTGACGGTTAGGGTTAGTGTGAGGGTGAGGGTTAGTTTTAGGGTTAGGGTGAGGGTGAGGGTTAGGTTTAGGAGTAGTGTTAGGGTTAGGCTTAGGGGGAGGGTGAGGGGAAGGGTGAGGGTTTGGGTTAGGGTAAGGATTAGGGTTAGGGTGAGGGTGAAGGTTAGGGTTAGGTTTAGGATGAGGGTTAGGGTATGGTTTAGGGTTAGGTATAGTGTGAGGGTTAGGGTTAGTGTGAGGGTTAGGATTAGGGTTAGGGTTAGGGTTACCGTGAAGGTAAGGGTAATGGTGAGGGTTAGGATGAGGGTGAGGGTTAAGGGTAGGTTGAGGGTTAGGGTTAGGGTGAGGGTTAGGGTGAGGATGAGGGTTAGGTTTAGGGTTAGGTTTAGGGTGAGAGTTAGGCTGAGGGTTAGGGTTAGGGTTAGGGTGAGGGTGAAGTTTAGGGTGAGGGTAAGGGTTAATGTGAGAATTAGTTTTAGGATTATGTTTAGGTTGAGGGTAAGGGTTAGGGTGAGGGTTAGGATGAGGGTTCGGGTTCGGGTGAGGGTTAGAGTTATGGTGAGAGATAGGTTTAGGGTTTGGGTTAGGCTGAGGGCTTGGGTGAGGGTGAGGGTGAGGTTGAGGGTGAGGGTTAGAGTGTCGGTATGGTTAGGGTTGATTGAGGGTTAGGGTGATGTTTAAGGTTAGGGTTAAGGTTAGGGTTAGGGTGAGGGTGAAGGTGAGGGTTATGGTTAGGGTGAGGGTGAGAGTTAGGTTTAGGGATAGGGTGCGGGTGAGCGTTAGGTTTAGGATTAGTGATAGGGTTAGGGTTAGGGTTGGGCTTAAGGAAGTGTGAGGGTAAGAGTTACGGTGAGGTTTAGTGTTAGGCTGAGGGTGAGGGTGAGGGTGAGTTTTAGCGTTAGGTTTAGGATTAGTGTGAGTGTTAGGGCTAGGGTTAGGATTAGGATGAGGGTTAGGGTGAGGGGTAGGGTTAGGGTTAGGTAGAGTGTGAGAGTGAGGGTTAGGGTTAGTGTGAGGGTTAGGATTAGGGTTATTGTTAGGCTGAGGGCTAGGGTGAGGGTGATGGTTAGGGTGAGAGTGAGGGTGAGGTTTAGGGTGTCGGTGAGTGTTAGGGTAGAGTGAGGTTTAGGGGGACAGTGAGGGTTAGGGTGAGGGTGAGGGTTAGGGTTATGGTTATGGTTAGGGTTAGGGTCAGGTTGAGGATTAGGGTTATGATTAGGGTTAGATTGAGGGTTAGGGTGACGGGTAGGTTTAGGGTTAGGTTTAGGGTGAGCGTGAGGGTAAGGATTAGGGTGAGGGTCAGGGTTTGGTTTAGGGTTAGGGTGAGGGTAATTGTGAGGGTGAGGGTTAGGGTGAGGGTAAAGATTAGGTTGAGGGTACAGATTAGGGTTATGCTTAGGGTTAGTGTGAGGGGTAGGTTTAGTGTGAGGGTTAGGTTTAGTGTGAGGATTATGGTTAAGGATAGGGTTAGGGCGAGGGTAAGGGTTAGGATAAGAGTAGGGTGAGATTAAGGTTTACGGTTATCATGAGTGTTAGGGTGAGGTTAAGGGTTAGGTTAAGGGATAGGTTGAGGGTTGGGTGAGGGTGAGTGTTGGGTTGTGGTTGAGGGTTAGGGTAAAAGTGAGAGTTAGTTGACGGGGAGGGTTAGAGTGAGGGCGAGGGTTAAGTTTAGGTTTAGGGTGATGGTTAGGGTTTGTATTAGTGTTAGGGTGAGGGTTAGGGTGAGGGGTATAGTTAGGGTTAGTGTAAGGGTTAGGATTAGTGTGAGGGTTAGGGTTAGGGTTAGGGTTAGAGTGAGGGTAAAGTTTAGGGTGAGGTTTGGGGTGAGGTTTAGGGTTAGGATTAGAGTTAGATTTAGTTTGAGGGTTAGGGTGAGTTTTAGAGTTAGGGTGAGGGTGAGGGTTAGGGTTAGGTTTTGGGTGAGGGTTAGGGTTAGGGTGAGAGTTAGAGTTAGGGTTAGGGTGAGGGTGAGGGTTAGGGTTAGGTTAGGGTTAGAATTAGGGTGAGGGTTCGGGTGAGGAATAGGGTTAGGATTAGGGTTAGGTTTAGGGTTAGGCTGAGGGTGAGGGTGAGTGTTAAGGTTAGGGTTAGGGTTAGTGTGAGTGTTAGGTTTAGGATGAGGGTTAAGGTGAGTGGTAGGGTTAGGGTTAGGGTGAGGGTTAGGCTTAGGGTGAGGGTAAGGGTTAGGATGAGGGGTAGGATGAGGCTGAGCATTAGGGTGAGGGTTAGAGTTAGGGTGAGTGTTAGGGTTAGGATTGGGTTAGGGTTTGGGCTAGGGTGAAGATGAGGGTTAGGGTGAGGGTGAGGATGAGGGTAAGGGTGAGTGTTAGGGTGAGTATGAGGTTTAGGGTTAGGGTTAGAGTTAGGGTGAGGGTTAGGGTTAGAGTTAGGGTGAGGGTAAGGTTTAAGGTGAGGGTTATGATGAGGGTGAGGGTTAGGGTTAGGGTGATGTTTCAGGTTAGTGTTAGGGTTAGGCTTAATGTGAGGGTGAGGGGTAGGGTGAGGATTTGGGTTAGCGTTAGGGTTAAGGTGAGGGTGAGGGTTAGGCTGAGGGTTAGGGTTGTGTTAGGGTTAGGGTTTGGGTGAGTGTTAGGGTGAGGGTGAGGGTTATGATGAGGGTTAGGGTGAGGGGTAGGTTTAGGGTTAGGTTGAGGTTGAGGGTGAGGGTGAGGTTTAGGGTAAGTGTGAGGGTTAAGTTTAGAGTTAGAGTGAGATTTAGAGTTAGGGTTAGGGTGATGGTGAGGGTTAGGGTTAGGTTAGGGTTAGAATTAGGGTGAGGGTGCGGGTGAGGAATAGGGTTAGGGTTAGGGTTAGGCTGAGGGTTAGGGTAAGTGTTAAGGTTAGGGTTAGGGTTAGTGTGAGTGTTAGGTTTAGTCTTCGGTTTAGGATGAGTGTTAAGGTGAGGGATAGGGTTAGGGTTAGGGTGAGGGTTAGGGTTAGGGTGAGGGTTAGGGTTAGGGTGAGGGTAAGGGTTAGGGTGAGGGTTAGGATGAGGCTGAGGGTTAGGGTAAGGTTTAGAGTTAGGGTGAGTGTTAGGGTTAGGGTTAGGGCTTGTGCTAGGGTGAGGGTGAGGGTTAGGGTGAGGGTAAGGGTGAGGGTTAGGGTGAGGGTAAGGGTTAGGGTGGGGGTTAGGGTTAGGGTTAGATTTACGTTGAGGGTTAGGGTGAGGGGTATGGTTAGGGTTAGTTTGAGCCTTAGCATTAGTGTGAGGGTTAGGGTTAGGTTTACCGTGAGGGTAAGGGTAAGAGTGAGGGTTAGGATGAGGGTGAGGGTTAGGGATAGGGTTAGGGTGAGGGTGAGTTTTAGGGTGAGGATAAGGGTTAGGGTTAGGGTTAGGGTTAGTGTTAGGGTTAGGGTTGGGTCAGCGTTAGGGTTAGAGTAAGGGTGAGGGTAAGGTTTAAGGTGAGGTTTACGATGAGGGTGAGGGTTAGGGTTAGGGTGAGGGTTAGGGTGATGTTTCAGGTTAGTGTTAGGGTTAGGCTTATGGTGAGGGTGAGGGGTAGGTTGAGGGTTTGGGTTAGGTTTAGGGTTAAGGTGAGGGTGAGGGTTAGGCTGAGGGTTGGGTTAGTGTTAGGGTTAGGTTTTGGATGAGTGTTAGGGTGAGGGTGAGGGTTATGATGCGGGTTAGGGTGAGGGGTAGGTTTAGGGTTAGGTTGAGGTTGAGGGTGAGGGTGAGGTTTAGGGTAAGTGTGAGGGTTAGGATCAGGGTTAGGATGAGGTTGAAGGTTAGGGTTAGGTTTAGGATGAGCGTTAGGGTGAGGGCTAGGATTAGGGATAGTGTGAGGGTTAAGGTTAGTATGAGGGTTTGGGTTAGGGTTAGGGTTAGTGTTACCGTGATGGTAAGGGTAAGCGTGACGGTTAGGATGAGGGTTAGGGTTACCGTGAGGGTATGGGTAAGCGTGACGGTTAGGATGAGGGTTAGGGTTCGGGTTCGGGTTAGGGTTAGGGTGAGGATTAGGTTTAGGGTTATGGTTAGGATGAGGGTTATGTTGAGTGGTAGGGTTAGGGTTAGGGTTAGGTTTAGGCTGAGGGTTAAGTTGAGGGCTAGGTTGAGGGTTAGGGTGAGGGTGAGTGTAAGGGTTAGGGTTAGGGTTAGGATGAGGGTTAGGGTGAGATGTAGGATTAGGGTTAGGGTGAGGGTGAGGGTGAGATTTAGGTTTAGGGTGAGGGGTAGGGTGAGGGGTAGGGTTAGGGATAGTGTGAGGGGTAGGGTTAGTGTGAGTGATAGGGGTAGGGTTAGGGTTACCGTGAGGGTAAGTGTTACCATGAGGGTTAGGATGAGGGTGAGGGTTAGGGTTAGGGTTAGGGTTAGGGTGAGGGACAGGGTAAGGGTTAGGTTTAGGGTTATTGTAAGGGTAGGATGAGTGTTAGGGTTAGGCTTAAGTTTAGTTATGGTGCGTGTTAGGGTTAGTGTTAGGGTTAGGGTTTGTTTGAGTGTTAGGGTGAGGGTTTGGGTTAGGGGTAGTGTTAGGTGAGGGTGAGGGTTAGGGTGAGGCTTAGTGTTAGGTTAGGGTTAGAGTTTGGGTTAGGCTGAGGTTTAGGGTGAGGGTGAGGGTTAGGATGAGGGTGAGGGTGAGGGAGATGTTTAGGGTGTCGGTGAGGGTTAGGGTAGGGTGAGGGTTAGGGTGAGGGTTAGTGTTAGGCTGAGGGTGAGGGTGAGATTTAGAGTTAGGTTTAGGATTACTGTGAGCGTTAGGGTTAGGGTTAGGGTTAGGATGAGGTTTAGGGTGAGGGGTAGGGTTAGGGTTAGGTTGAGGGTGAGGGTGAGGGTGAGGTTTAGGGTTATGCTGAGGGTTAGGGTTAGCGTTAGGTTGAGGGTGAGGGTTAGGATTAGATTTAGGATGAGGGTTAGTGTGAGTGGTAGGGTTAGGGTTAGTGTGAGGGTTAGGATTAGTGTGAGGGTTAGGGTTAAACTTAGGGTTAAGGTGAGGGTTAGGGTTAGGGTTAGACTGGGGGTAGGGTGAGGGTGACGGTTAGGGTGAGGGTGAGTGTGAGGGTGAGGGTTAGGGTGATGGTGAGGGTTAGGGTGATGGTGAGGATTAGAGTTAGGGTTGGGGTGAGGGTTAGGTTTAGGGTTATTATGAAGGTGAGCGTTAGGTTTAGGATTAGTGTTACGGTTAGGGTTAGGCTTAGGGTGAGGGTGACGGTTTGGGTTAGGGTTAGTGTTATGGTGAGGGTTAGGGTTAGGGTGAGGTTTAGGGTGAGGATTAGGGTTAAGGTTATAAGTTAGGGTTAGGTTGAGGTTTAGGGTGAGGTTTAGAATTATGGTGAGGGTGAAGGTTAGGGTTAGGGTGAGGGTTAGGGTTAGGGTGAGAGTTAGAGTTAGGGATAGGGTGAGGGTGAGTGTTAGTGTTAGGGTTAGGGTTAAGGTGAGGGTTAGGGTGAAGGTGAGGTTTAGGGTGAGGGTTAGTGTTAGGGTGAGGGCTAGGGTGAGGGTGAGGGTTAGGGTGTGGGTTAGGTTTAGGGTTATTGTCAGGGTTACGGTTAGGGTGAGGGTTAGGGTTAGGTTTAGGGTGAGGTTGAGCCTGAGGCTGAGTTTTGAGGTGAGGGTGAGTGTGAGGGTGAGGGTTAGGGTTAGGGTTAGGGTGAGGGTGAGCGTGAGGGTGAGGATGAGGTTTAGTGTTTGGTTTAGGGTGAGGGTTAGGTTTATTGTGAGTGTTAGGGTGAGGATGAGGGTAAGGGTTAGGTTGAGGGTTAGGGTGATGGAGAGAGTTAGGGTTAGGATTAGGGATAGGGTGAGGGTTAGGGTGAGGATTAGGGTTAAGTTTAGGGTTACTTTTAGGGTGAGCGTTAGGGTTAATGTTAGGGTTAGGTTTAGGGTAAGGGTTAGGGTTAGGGTTAGGGTTAGGGTGAGGGTTACCGTTAGGTTTAGGGTTACGGTTAGGTTTAGGGTGAGGGTTAGGTTTAGGTTTAGGGTTAGGGTGAAGGTGAGGGTTAGTGTTGGGGTTAGGGTTAGGGTGATGGTGAGGTTAGGGTTAGGATTAGGGTTTGGGTTAGGGTTAGGCTGAGGGTGAGGGTGAGGGTTAGGGTTAGCGTGAGGGTTAAGTTTATGCTTAGGTTTAGGTTGAAGGTTAGGGTGAGGTGTAGGTTTAGTGTTAGGGTGAGGTTGAGGGTGATGGTGAGGGTGAGGGCTAGGGGGTGGTTAAGGCTTACGGTGGGAGTGCGGGTTAGTGTTAAGTTTAGGTTGAGGGTTAGGGTGATGGGTATGGTTAGGGTTAGTGTGAGCCTTAGTGTTAGTGTGAGGGTTAGGGTTAGGTTTAGGTTTAGGGTTACCGTGATGATAAGGGTAAGGGTGAGGGTTAGAATGAGGGTGAGGATTAGGTATAGATTTAGGGTGAGGGTTAGGGTTAGGGTGAGGATGAGGGTTAGGGTTAGGGTTAGGACAAGGGTTAGAGTTAGGGTGAGGGTTAGGGTTAGGTTAAGGATTAGGGTGAGGGGTAGGGTGAGGGGTAGGGTTAGTGTTTTGAAAAGGGTTAGGGTGAGGGTGAGGGTTAGGGTTAGGGTTAGGGTGAGTGCGAGGGTGAGGTTTACTGATAAGTTTAGGGTTAGGGTGAAGGTGAGTGTTAGGTTTAGGCTTAGGGTTAGTATGAGGGTTAAGGTGAGAGTTAGGGTTAGGGTTAGGTTGAGGATTAGGTTTAGGGTGACGGTTAGGGTGAGGTTTAGAGTTAGGGTTAGGGTTAGGGTTAGGGTTAGGGTTAGGGTTAGGGTTAGGGTGAGAGTTAGGGTGAGGGTGAGGGTTAGGCTGAGGGTGAGGGTGAGGGTTAGGTTGTGGATTAGGGTTAGGTTTAGCGTCAGGGTTACGGTTAGTGTGCAGGTTAGTGTTAGGGTTAGGATGAGCTTGAGGCTGAGGGTGAGTTTTAAGGTAAGGGTGAGGGTGAGTGTGAGGGTGAGGGTTAGGTTTCGGGTTAGGGTTAGGTTGAGGGTGAGAGTGAGGTTTAGTGTTTGGATTAGTGTTAGGGTTAGGATTAGGCTGAGGGTGAGCGTGAGGGTTAGTGTTAGGGTTAGGGTGAGGGTTAGGTTTCTTGTGAGGGTTAGAGTGAGGATGAGGGTAAGGCTTAGGTTGAGGGTTAAGGTGAGGGTGAGGGTTAGGGTTAGGGTTTGTGTTAGGGTGAGGATTAGGGTTAAGTTTAGGGTTACTTTTAGGGTGAGGGTTAGGGTTAATGTTAGGGTTAGGTTTAGGGTAATGGTTAGGGTTAGGGTTAGGATTAGGGTTTTCTTGAGGGTTACCGTTAGGTTGAGGGTGAGTGTGGGAGTGAGGGTTAGGCTTAGGGTTAGGATTATAGTTTGGGTTAGGTTTAGGCTGAGGGTGAGGGTGAGGGTTAGGGTTAGGTTTAGGTTTAGGTTGAGGATTAGGGTGAGGGGTAGGTTTAGGGTTAGGGTGAGGGTGAGGGTGAGGGTTTGGGTAAGGGTTAGGGTTAGGGTGAGTGTTAGGGATTTTGTTAGTTTTAGGTTGAGGGTTAGGGTGAGAGGTAGGGTTAGGATAAGTGTGAGCTTTAGTGTTCGTGTGAGGGTTAGGGTTAGGGTTAGGGTTAGGGTTACCGTGAGGATAAGGGTAAGGGTGAGGGTTAGGATGAAGGTGAGGGTTAGGGATAGGTTTATGGTGAGGGTGAGTGTTAGGGTGAGGATGAGGGTTAAGCTTAGGTTTAGGGTGAGGGTTAGGTTTAGGGTGAGGTTAGGGTTAGGGTTTTGTTTAGAATTAGTTTGAGGGTAAGGGTTATTGTTAGGGTGAGTATGAGAGTGAGTTTTAGGGATAGGTTTAGGGTTAGGGTGAGGGTGAGTGTTAGGTTTAGGGTGAGGGTTAGGTTTAGGGTTAGGGTGCGGGTTAGGGTTAGGGTGATGTTTAGTGTGAGGGTGAGGGTTAGGGTGAGGGTGAGGGTTAGGGTGAGGGTTAGCGTGCGGGTGAGGGTTAGGTTTAGTGTGAGTGTTAGGGTGACGGTGAGTTTGAGGGTTAGGTTTAGGGTAAGGTTTAGGGTGAGTGTTAGGGTGAGGGTGAGGTTTAGGGTTAGTTTTAGGGTTAGTGTTAGGGTTAGGATTTGGGTGAGTGTTAGGGTTAGGGTTAGGAAAGGGTGTGGGTAAGGTTTAGGGTGAGGGTTAAGTTTAGGCTGAGGGTGAGGGTGAGGGTTAGGGTTAGGTTTATGTTTAGGGTGAGGGTGAGGGTTAAGTTTAGGCTGAGGGTGAGGGTGAGGGTTAGGGTTAGGTTTATGTTTAGGGTGAGTGTAAGGGTTAGCGTTAGGGTTAGGATGATGGTTAGGGTGAGGGGTAGGATTTGGGTTAGGGTGAGGATGAGGGTGAGCGTTAGGATGAGGGTTAGTCTTAGGGTTAGGGTGAGGGTTAGGGTTAGTGTTAGGTTTAGGATGAGGGTTAGGGTGAGGGGTAGGGTTAGGGTTAGTGTGAGGGGTAGGGTTAGTGTGAGGGTTAGGGTTCGGGTCAGGGTTACCTTGAGGGTAAGTGTAATGGTGAGGGTTAGGATGAGTGTGAGGGTTAGGGTTAGGGTGAGGTGTAGGGTTAGGGTAAGTTTTAGGGTTATGGTTAGTGTAGGGTGAGGGTTAGGGTGAGGTTAAAGGTTAGTGTCAGGGTGAGGGTTAGGGTGAGTGTTATGGTTAGTGTGAGGGTTAGGGTTAGGATTAGGCTTAGGGTTAGGGTGAGGGTAAGGGTTAGATTGAGGTTCAGAGGGAGGGTGAGGCTTAGTGTTAGTGTGAGAGTTAGAATGAGGAGTAGGGTTAGGGTTAGAGTGAGGTTGAGGGTGATGGTTTCGGTTACATAAGGGTTATGTTTAAGGTTAGGGAGAGTATTAGGTTTTGGTTGAGGGTGTTAGAGTTTGGGTGAGTGTTAGGGTGAGGGTGAGGGTTAGGGTTAGGGTTAGGGAATGCTGAGGGTAAGGGTTAGGGTGAGGTTTAGGGTTAGGCTGAGGGTCTGGGTGAGGGTGAGGTTTAGGGTTTGGTTTAGGTTTAGTGTGAGTGTTAGGGTTAGGGTTAAGGTTATGATGAGGTTAGGGTGAGGGGTAGGTTTAGAGTTAGGTTGAAGGTGAGGGTGAGGGTGAGGTTTAGGGTAAGTGTGAGGGTCAGGTTTAGGGTTAGGGTGAGGTTGAATGTTAGGGTTAGGTTTAGGATGAAGTTTACGGTGAGGGGTAGGTTTAGGGATAGTGGGAGGGTTAGGGTTAGTGTGAGGGTTAGGGTTAGGTTTAGGGTTACCCTGAAGGTAAGGGTAAGGGTGAGGGTTAGGATGAGGGTGAGGCTTATGGTTAGGATGAGGGTTAGTGTTAGATGAGGGTTAGGGTGAGGATGAGGGTGAGGGTTAGGGTGAGGGTAAGGGTTAGGGTTAGGGTGAGGGTGAGGATTAGGGTGAGGTTAAGGGTTAGTGTGAGGCTTAGGTTTAGGATTAGGGTTAGGTTGAGGGTAAGGGTTAGGGTGAGGGTTGGGATGAGGGTGAGGGTTAGGGTGAGAGTTAGGGTTAGGGTGAGGGTTAGGGTTAGGTTTTGGGTTAGGTTGAAGGCTAGGTTGAGGGTGAGGGTGAGGTTGAGAGTGAGGGTGAGGGTTAGGGTGTCGGTGAGGGTTAGGGTAAGGTGAGGTTGAGGGTTAGGGTTAGGGTTAGGGTTTGGGACAGGGTGAGGATTAGGGTTACGGTTAGCGTTAGGATGAGGGTTAGGGTGAGGGATAGGGTTCGGGTTAGTGTTAGGGTTTCGGTGAGGGTAATGGTTAGGATTATGGTGAGGGTGATGGTTAGGGTTAGGGTTAGGGTGAGGGTAATTGTTAAGTTGAGGGTTAGGATGAGGGTGAAAGTTAGGTTTAGGGTGAGGGTTAGGGTGATGTTTAAGGTTAAGGTTAGGGGTTGGGTTAGGTTAAGGGTTAGTGTGAGGGTTAGGGTGAGGCTAAGGGATAGGTTGTGGCTGAGGATCAGGGTGAGGTTTAGGGTTAGGGTTAGATTTAGGTTTAGCGTGAGGACTATTGTGAGGGTGAGGGTTAGGGTGAGGGTGAGGGTGAGGCTTATGTTTAAGGGTATGGTTGAGCGTTAGGGTTAGGGTGAGGGTTACTGGGAAGGTGAGGATTAGGATGAGGGTGAGGGTTAGGGTGTAAGGGTTAGGGTGAGGATTAGGGTTAAGGTTATGGTTAGGATGAGAGTTAGGTTGAGTGGTAGGGTTAGGATTAGGGTGAGTGTTGGGGTTAGTGTGAGGATTAGGTTAAGGGTTAGAGTTAGGTGAGGGTAAGGGTTAGGATGAGGGTGAGGGTTAGGGTTAGGGTGAGGGTTAGGGTGATGTTTAAGGTTAGGTTAGGGTTAGGGTTAGGGTGAGGGTGAGGGTGACGGTTAGGTTTAGGTTTAGGGTTACGGTGAGTGTTAGGTTTAGGGTAAGGGTGAGGGTGAGTTTCAGGTTTAGGATTAGGGTTAGGGTTAATGTTAGGCTTAGGGTGAGGGTGAGGGGTAGGGTGAGGGTTTGGGTTAGGGTTAGGGTTTGGGTGAGTGTTAGGTTGAGGGTTAGGGTTAGGGTTAGGGTTATGGTTAGGGAAGGGTGAGGGTAAGGGTTAGGGTGAGGATTAGTGTTAGGCTGAGGGTGAGGGTGAGGGTGAGGCTTATGGTTAGGTTTAGGATTAGTTTGAGTGTTAGGGTTAGGGTTAGGGTTAGCGTGAGGGGTAGGTTTAGGGTTAGGTTGAGGGTGAGGGTGAGAGTGAGTTTTAGGGTTAGGTTGAGGGTTAGGGTTAGTATTAGAGTGAGGGTGAGGGTTAGGGTTAGGTTTAGGATGAGGGTTACGGTGAGGGATAGGGTTAGTGTGAGGGTTAGCGTTAGGGTTAGTGTTAGGGTTAGGTTGAGGGCTAGGGTTAGGGTGAGGCTTAGGCTGAGGATGAGGGTGATGTTGAGGGTTAGGCTGTCGGTGAGGGTTAGCGTAGGGTGAGGTTTCGGGGGACGCTAGGGTTAGGGTGATGGTGAGGGTTATGGCTATGTTTATGATTAGGGTTAGGGTCAGGTTGAGGATTAGGGTTACGGTTAGGGTTAGGATGAGGGTTAGGGTGAGGTGTAGGTTTAAGGTTAGGGTTAGGGTTAGGGTGAGGGTAAGCGTTAGGGTGAGGTTGAGGGTTAGGGTTAGGGTTAGGGTGAGGGTAATTTTTAGGGTGAAGGTTAGGATGAGGGTGAGGGTTAGGGTTAGGGTAATGTTTAAAGTTAATGTTAGGGTTAGGGTTAGGGTTAGGGTGATTGTGAGGTTTAGGGTGAGGTTAAGGGTTAAGTTGAGGGTGCGGATTAGGGTTATGGTTAGGGTTAGTGTGAGGGGTAGGGTTAGGGTTAGGGTGAGGGTTAGGTTTAGTGTGAGGGTTATTTAGGGATAGGGTTAGGGTGAGGGTAAGGGTTAGGATAATTGTAGGGTGAGCTTGAATTTTAAGGTTAGCATGAGAGTTAGTTTGAGGGTTAGGTTTAGGTTTAGGGATATGGTGAGGGTTGGGTGAGGGTCAGGGTTGGGTTGTGGGTGAGGGTTGGGTTAAGGTGAGGGTTAGGTTGAGCGGGAGGGTTAGATTGAGGGCAAGGTTTAAGGCTAGGGTTAGGCTGATGTCTAGGGTTCGTATTAGTGTTAGAGTGAGGGTTAGGTTGATAGGTATTTTTAGGGTTCAGGTGAGGGTTAGGATTAGTGTGAGGGATAGGGTTAGGGTTAGGGTTAGAGTGAGGGTAAGGGTTAGGGTGAGGTTTATGGTGAGGTTTAGCGTTAGGGTTAGAGTTAGGTTTAGTTTGAGGGTTAGGGTGAGGTTTAGAGTTAGGGTGAGGGTGAGGGTTAGGGTTAGGGTGAGGGTGAGTGTTTGGGTTAGGGTGAGAGTTAGACTTAGGTTTAGGATGAGGGTGAGGGTTAGGGTTAGGGTTAGTATTACGGTGAAGGAGAGGGTGAGGAATAGGGATAGGATTAGGGTTAGGGTTAGGGTTAGGCTGAGGGTGAAGGTGAGTGTTAGGGTTAGGTTAAGAGTTAGGGTGAGTGTTAAGGTTAGGCTTAGGGTTAGGGTAAGGGTAAAGGTGAGGGGTAGAGTTAGGGTTAGGGTGAGGGTTAGGGTTAGGGTGAGTGTTAGGGTTAGGGTGAGCGTAAGGGTTAGGGTGAGGGTTAGGATGAGGTTGACGTTTAGTGTGAGGGTTGGGGTTAGGGTGATGTTTAGGGTTAGGTTTAGCGTTAGGGTGAGGGTGAAGATGAGGGTTAGGGTTGGGGTTAGGGTTAGGGTGAGGGTGACGCTGAGGGTTAAGATTAGGGCTTGGGTTAGGGTTAGGCTGAGGGAGAGGGTGAGGTTGAGGGTTAGCATGAGGGATAGGGTTAGATTTAGGTTTAGGTTAAGGGTTAGATAGAAAGGTAGGTTTCAGATTAGGGTGAGGGTGAGTGTGAGTGTGAGGGTGAGGGTTAGGGTGAGTGTAAGGGTTAGGGTTAGGTTTAGGGTGAGGGTTAGGGTTCGGGTTGGGATGCGGATTAGGGGTAAGGTGATGTTTAGTGTGAGAGTGAGGGTTAGGGTAAGGGTTCGGGTTCGGGTGAGGGTGAGGGTGAGCGTTAGGGTGTGTGTGAGGGTTAGGGTGAGGGTGAGGGTTAGGGTTAGGGTTAGGGTTAGGTTTAGGGTTAGGTTTAGGGTAAGGGTTAGGATTAGGGTTAATGTTAGGGTTAGGTTTAGGTTTAGGGTTAGGGTTAGGGTGAGGGTTAGGTTTAGGTTTAGGGTTAGGGTGAGGGTGATGGTGAGGCTTAGGGTTAGGATCAGGTTTTGGGTTAGGGTGAGAGTTAGGATGAGGCTGAGGTTTAGATTTAGGGTTAGGGTTAGCGTGAGTGTTAGGGTAAGGGTTAGGTTTAGGTTGTGGGTTAGGTTGATGGCTAGGTTTCAGGTTAGGGTGAGGGTGAGGGTGAGGGTTAGGCTTAGGGTTAGGTTTATGTTGAGGGTAAGTTGAGCGGTAGGGTTAGGGTAAGTGTGAGCCTTGGTGTTAGTGTGACGGTTTGGGTTAGGGTTAGGGTTAGGGTTACCGTGTCGGTAAGGGTAAGGGTGAGGGTTAGGATGAGGGTGAGGGTTAGGGTTAGGGTTAGGGTGAAGGTCAGTGTTACGGTGAGGATGAGGGTTACGGTTTGGGTCAGGGTGAGGGTTAGGTATAGGGTGAGGGTTAGGGTTAGGTTTAGGTTTAGGGTGAGGGTGAGGGTTAGGGTTAGGTTAAAGGGGTAGGGTGAGGGATAGGGTGAGGTTTAGGGTTAGGGTTTTGGTTGGGTAGGGTGAGGGTGAGTGTTAGGTTTATGGTTAGGGTGAGTGTGAGGGTGTGTTTTTGGGATAGGTTTAGGGTTAGGGTGAGGGTGAGTATTAGGTTTAGGATTAGTGTTAGGGTTAGGCTTAGGGTTAGCGTGAGGGTGAGGTTTAGGGTTAGGATGAGGGTTAGGGTTAGGATTAGGGTGCGGGTTAGGCTTATAGTGATGTTTAGTGTGAGGGTGAGGTTTAGGGTGAGGGTGAGTGTTTGGGTGAGGGTCAGGGTTAGGGTGCATGTGAGGGTTAGGGTTAGGGTGAGTGTTAGGGTGAGGGTGAGGTTTAGTGTTAGGTTTAGGGTTAGTGTTAGGGTTAGGGTTAGAGTTAGGGTTACCGTGAGGGTAAGTGTAATGGTGAGGGTTAGGGTGCGGGGGAGGTATAGGGTTAGGGTTAGGGTTAGGGTGAGGGGCAGGGTGAGGGTTAGAGTTAGGGTTATGATTAGGGTAGGGTGAGGGTTAGGGTTAGCCTTAAGGTTAGTGTTAGGGTGAGGGTTAGGGTTAGTGTAAGGGTTAAGGTTTGGTTGAATGTTAGGATGAGGGTTTGCGTTAGAGTTAGGGTTAAGGTGAGTGTGAGGGTAAGGGTGAGGGTAGGGTTAGTGTTAGGATTAGGGTTTGGGTTAGGCTGAGGGCTAGGGTGAGGGTGAGGGTTAGGGTGAGGGTGAGGGTTAGGGTGTCGGTGAGGGTTAGGGTAGATTGAGGGTTAGGGTGACCGTGAGGGTTAGTGTGAGGGTGAGTGTTAGGGGTTAGGGTTAGAGTTAGGGTGAGTATTAGGGTTAGGGTTAGGCTGACGGAGAGGGTGAGGGTGAGGGTTAGGGTGAGGGTGAGGGTGAGGGTGAGGGTTAGGGTGTCAGTGAGGTTAGGTTAGGGTGAGGGTTTGGGTGATGGTGAGGGTAGTGTGAGGGTGAGGGTTAGGTTTAGGGTTAGCCTGAGGATTATGTTTAGGGTTAGGGGGAGGGGGAGTGTTTGGTTTAGGATTAGTGTTAGGGTTAGGCTTAGGGTGAGGGTGAGGGCTAGGGTGAGGGTTAGAGTGAGGGTGAGGGTTAGAGTTAGTGTGAGGGTTAGGCTGAGGGGTAGGGTTAGGGTTCTGGTGAGGGTGAGGGTTAGGGTGAGGGTTAGGTTTAGGGTTAGGGTGAGGGTGAGGGTTAGGGTGAGAGTTAGAGTTAGGGTTAGGGTGAGGGTTAGGCTTAGTGTTAGGGTTAGGGTGAGGGTTCGGGTAAGGATGATGGTAAGGTTTAGGTTGAGGGTTTGGGTGAGGGGGAGGGTTAGGGTTAGGGTTAGGTTTAGGGTGAAGGTTAGGCTGAGTGTTAGGGTTAAGCTGAGGGTGAGCCTGAGGGTGAGGGTAAGGGTTAGTGTTAGGTTTATGGTGAGGGTTAGGTTTATTGTGAGGGTTAGGGTGAGGATGAGGATAAGGATTAGGTTGAGGGTTAGTGTGAGGGGAAGGGTAGGATTAGGGTTAAATTTAGGGTTAGGTTTAGGTTGAGGGTTAGGGTTAATGTTAGGGTTATGTTTAGGGTAAGGGTTAGGGTTAGGGTTAGCGTGAGGGTGAGATTGAGACTTAGGGTTAGGATTAGTGTTTGGGTTAGGGTTAGGGTGAGTGTTATGTTGAGGGTGAGTGTTAGGGTTAGGGCTCGGGTTACGGAAGGGTGAGGATAAGTGTTAGGGTGAGGATTGGTGTTAGGCTGAGGGTGAGGGTGAGTTTTAGGGTTAGGTTTAGGTTTAGTGAGTGTGAGTGTTAGGGTTAGGGTTATGATGAGGGTTAGGGTGAGGGGTAGGTTTAGCGTTAGATTGAGGGAGAGGGTGAGGGTGAGGTTTAGGGTAAGTGTGAGGGTTAGGTTTAGGGTTAGGGTGAGGATGAAGGTTAGGGTTAGGTTTAGGATGAGGGTTAGGGTTACAGTTACGGTTAGGGATATTTTGAGGGTTAGGGTTAATGTGACCGTTAGGGTTAGGGTTAGGGTTACCGTGAGGTTAAGGGTAAGCGTGAGGGTTAGGATGAGGTTGAGGGTTAGGGTTCTGTTGAGGGTTAGGGTTAGGGTGAGGGTTAAGGTGAAGATTAGGGTTAGGGTTAGGGTAAGGGTTAGGGTGAGTTTTAGGGTGAGAGTTAGGATTAGGGTGAGGGTGAGGGTGCGGGTTAAGGAGAGGGTAAGGGTTAGTGTGAGGGTTAGGTTTAAGATTAGGGTTAGGTTGAGGGAAAGGGTTAGGGTGAGGGTTAGGATCAGGGTGAGGGTTAGGGTGAGTGTTAGGATGAGGGTGAGGGTTTGGGTGAGGGTTAGGGTTAGGGTGAGCGTTAGCGTTAGGGTTTGGGTTAGGGTGAGGGCTAGGGTGAGGGTGAAGGTGAGGGTGAGGGTGAGGGTTAGGGTGTCTTTGAGGGTTAGGGTAGGGTGTGGGTTAGGATGACCTTGAGAATTAGGTTTAGGGTTAGGGTTAGGGACAGGGTCAGGGTAAGGTTTAGGGTTACGGCTAGTGTTAGGATGAGGGTTAGGTTGAGGGGTAGGCTTAGGGTTAGGGTTAGGCTTAGGGTGAGGATAAGGATTAGGGTGAGGGTTAGGGTGAGGGTTAGGATGAGGGTGAGTGTTACGGTTAGGGTGAGGGTTAGGGTGATGTTTAAGGTTAAGGTTAGGTGTTGGGTTAGGTTTAGGGTCAGTGTGAGGGTTAGGGTGAGGGTAAGGGTTAGGTTGAGGGTGAGTATTAGGGTGAGGTTTTGAGTTAGGGTTAGGTTTAGGGTGAGGACTAGGGTGAGGGTGAGGGTTAGGGTGAGAGTGAGGGTGAGGCTTAGATTTAGTGTATGGGTGAGGGTTAGGTTTAGGGTGAGGGTTACCGTGAAGGTGAGCGTTAGGATGAGGTTGAGGGTTAGGATGAGTATTAGGGTTAGGGTTAGGGTTAGGATGAGGGTGAGGTTGAGTGGTAGGATTAGGGTTAGGGTGAGGGTAAAGTTTAGGGTGAGGGTTAGGATGAGGGTGAGGCTTAGGGTTAGGGTGAGGTTTAAGGTGATGTTTAAGGTTCAGGTTAGGGTTAGGTTGAGGGTGAGGGTGAGGGTGAGGGTTAGGGATATGGTTAGGGTTAGGGTGAGGTTTAGGGTTAGGGATAGGGTGATGGTGAGCGTTAGCTTTAGGATTAGTGTTAGGGTTAGGGTTAGGCTTTGGGTGAGAGTGAGGTGTAGGGTGAGGGTTTGGGTTAGGGTTAGGATTAGGGTGAGGTGAGGGTGAGGGTTATGGTTAGGGTTAGGGTTAGGTTAAGGTTGAGGCAGAGGCTGAGGTTTAAGGTGAAGGTGAGGGTGAGGGTGAGGGTGAGAGTTAGGGTTAGGATTAGCGTTAGGGTGAGTGTTAGGGTTAGTGTTAGGTTTAGGATGAGGGTTAGGGTGAGGGGTAGGGTTAGGGTTAGTGTGAGGGGTAGGGTTAGTGTGAGGGTTAGAGTTAGGGTTAGGGTTACCGTGAGGGTAAGTGTAATGTTGAGGGTTAGTGTTAGGCTGATAGTGAGGGTGAGGGTGAGGTTTAGGGTTAGGTTTAGGATTAGTGTGAGTTTAGGGTTAGGGTTAGGGTTAGGATTAGGTTTAGGGTGAGGGGTAGGGTTAGGGTTAGGTTGAGGATGAGGATTAGGGTTAGGGTTAGGGTTAGTGTGAGGGGCATGGTTAGGGTCAGAGTGAGGGTAACGGTTAGTGTGAGGGTGAGGGTTAGGGTTAGGGTTAGGGTTAGGATGACGGTAATTTTTAGGGTGAGTGTTAGGATGAGGATGAGGGTTAGGGTTAGGGTAAGGGTTAGGGTGATATTTAAGGTTAAGGTTTGGGTTAGGGTTAGGGTGAGGGATAGGGTGAGAGTAAGGTTTAGGTTGAGGTTGTGGATTAGGATTAGGTTTAGGCTTAGTGTGAGGGGTAGGGTTAGGATCAGAGTGAGGGTTAGGTTTAGTGTGAGGGTTATGGTTAGGGATAGGGTTAGGGTGACGGTAACGGTTAGGATGAGGATAGAGTGAGATTGAGGTTTAGGGTTAGCATGAGTGTTAATGTGAGGGTTAGGGTGAGTGTTAGGTTTAGGGTTAGGGTGAGGGTGAGGGTGAGGGTTAGGGTTATGCTTAGGGTCTGAGTTAGGGTTAGTGTGAGGGTTAGGGTTAGTGTTAGGGTGAGGGTGAGGGTTTGGGTGAGGGTGAGGTTTGGGTTGTGGGTGAGGGTTAGGTAAAGGTGAGGGTTAGGTTGGCGGGGAGGGTTAGAGTGAGGGCGAGGTTAAGGGTAAGGTTAGGGTGATGTATAGTTTTCATATTAGTGTTAGGGTGAGGGGTATAGTTAGGGTTAAGGTGAGAGTTGGGATTAGTGTGATGGTTAGGGTTAGGGTTAGAGTGAGGGTAAGGGTTAGGGTGAGGTTTAGGGTGAGGTTTAGGGTTAAGGTTAGAGTTACATTTACATTGAGGGTTAGGGTGAGGTTTAGAGTTAGGTTGTGGGTGAGGGTTAGGGTTAGGGTTAGGGTGAGCGTTAGGGTTAGGGTAAGAGTTAGAGTTAGCATTAGAGTGAGGGTGAGGGTGAGGGATAGGGTTTGGTTTAGGGTTAGGGTGAGGGTTAGGTTGAGGGGTATAGTTAGGATTAGGGTTAGGGTTAGAATTAGGGTGAGTGTGAGGGTGAGGAACAGGGTTCGGATTAGGGTTATGGTTAGGGTTAGGCTGAGGGTCAGGGTGAGTGTTAAGGTTAGGTTTAGGGTCAGGGCGAGTGTTAGGGTTAGGCTTAGGGTTAGGATGAGGGTTAAGGTGAGGGGTAAGGTTAGGGTTTGGATGAGGTTAAGGGTTAGGTTGAGGGTTAGGATGAGGGTGAGGGTTAGGGTGAGGTTTGGGTTAGGGTGAGGGTTAGGGTTAGAATTAGGATTAGGGTGAGGGCTAGGATGAGGGTGATGATTAGGGGGTGGGTTAGGTTTATGATTAGGGTCAGGGTTACGGTGTATGTGAGGGTTAGGTTATGGTTAGGGTTAGGGTGAGGTTGAGGCTGAGGATGAGGTTTAAGGTGAGAGTGAGGTTGGGTGTGAGGGTGAGGGTTAGGGTTCGGGTTCGGTTTAGGTTGAGTTTGAAGGTGAGGGTTATTGTTTGGATTAGTGTTAGGCTTAGGGTTAGGCTGAGGATGAGCGTGAGGGTGAGTGTGAGGGTTAGTGTTAGGGTTAGGGTGAGGGTTAGGTTTATTGTGAGTGTTAGGTTGAAGATGAGGGTAAGGGTTAGGTTCAGGGTTAGGGTGAGGGGGAGGGTTAGGTTTAGGGTTAGTGTTAGGGTGAGGATTAGGATGAGGATTAGTGTTAAGTTAAGGGTTAGGTTTAGGGTGAGGGTTGGGGTTAATGTTAGGGTTATGTTTAGGGTTAGGGTTAGGGTGAGGGTGAGGGTTAGGGTTAGGGTGAGGTTGAGTGTGAGGGTCAGGGTTAGAGTTAGGATTATGGTTAGGGTGAGGGCTAGGATGAGGGTGAGGGTTAGGATTAGGTTTAGGGTTAGGGTTAGGTTTATGGTTAGGGTGAGGGTGAGGGTGAGGTTTAGGTTTAGGGTCTGGGTTAGGGTGAGGGTTAGGGTGAGGGTGAGGTTGAGGGTGAGGGTTAGGTTTAGGGTTAGAGTTAGGGATAGGGGGAGGGTTTGGGTGAGGGTGAGGATTGGGTTGTGGGTGAGGGTTAGGGTAAAGGTGAGGGTTAGTTTGACGGGGAGGGTTACACTGATGGCGAGGGTTAAGGTTAGGGTTAGGGTGATAGTTAGGGTTCATATTAGTGTTAGGTTGGGGGTCAGGTTGAGTGTTAGCGTTAGGGTTAGGGTTCGGGTGAGTGTTAGATTTAGGCTTAAGGTTAGGATGAGGGTTAAGGTGAGGGGTAGGGTTAGGGTTAGGTTGAGGGTTATGGTGAGGGTGAGGGTTAGGGTTAGGGTTAGGGTGAGTGTGAGGGTGAGGTTTACTGATAGGTTTAGGTTTAGGGTGAGGGCGAGTGTTAGGTTTAGGATTAGTGTTAGGCTTAGGGTTGGGCTTAGGATAAGGGTGAGGGTGAGGATAAGGGTTAGGGTGAGGGTTAGGGTTAGGGTTAGGGTGCGGGTTAGGGTAAGGGTTATGGTGTGGGTGAGGGTTAGGGTTAGGGTGAGTGCTAGGGTGACGGTGAGCTTGAGGATTCAGATTAGGGTGAGGGTTAAGGGTTGAGTTAGGATTAGGGTTACGATTAGGGTGAGGGTTAGGGTTAGGGTTAGGGTTAGGGTGAGGTTGAGGCTGAGGCTGAGGTTTAAGGTGAGGGTGAGGGTGAGTATGAGGGTGAGGGTTAGGGTTGGGATTAGGGTTAGGGTTAGGGTCAGGTTTAGGTTTAGTGTTAGGGTGAGGGTGAGGGTTAGGGTTAGTTTTAAGGTCTGGGATAGGTTTAGGATGAGGTTTTGGGTAAGGTTTAGGGTGAGGGTGAGGTTAAGGATGAGGGTTACGATTAGGGTTAGGGTGAGGGTTAGGGTTAGGGTGAGGGTTAGGGTTCGATTTAGGGTTAGGGTGAGGGTGAGGGTTAGCGTTAAGTAAAGGGTTAGGCTGTGGCGTAGGGTGAGGGTTAGTGTTAGGGTTTTGGTTAGGGCAGGGTGAGGGTGAGGGTTAGTGTTAGGGTTAGGGTGAGTGTGAGGGTGAGTTTTAGGGATAGGTTTAGGGTTAGGGTGAGCGTGAGTGTTAGGTTTAGGATTAGTTTTAGGGTTAGGGTTATGCTGACCTTTAGGGTGAGGGTGAGGGTTAGAGTTTGTGTGAGGGTTAGTGTTAGGTTTAGGGTGCGGTTTAGGGTAAGGTGATGTTTAGTGTGAAGGTGAGGTTTAGGGTGAGGGTTCAGGTTCGGGCGAGGGTGAGGGTAAGGGTGTGGGTGAGGGTTAGGGTTAGAGTGAGTGTTAGGGTGACAGTGATTTTGAGGGTTAGGTTTACGGTAAGGGTTAGGGTGACTGTTAGGGTGAGTGTGAGGGTTAGGGTTAGGTATAAGGTTAGTGTTAGGGTTAGGGTTTGGGTGAGTGTTAGTGTTAGGGTTAGGGTTAGAGTAGGGGTGAGGGTAAGGTTTAGGGTTAGGGTTAGGTTTAGGCTGAGGGTGAGGGTTAGGGTTAGGTTTAGGGTTAATGTGAGTGTAAGGGTTAGGGTGAGGTGTAGGATTAGGGTTAGAGTGAGGGGGAGGGGGAGGGTTAGGGTTAGGGTGAGGGTCAGGCTTAGGTTTAGGGTGAGTGTTAGGGTTAGTGTTAGGTTTAGGATGAGGGTTAGGGTGAGGGATAGGGTTAGGGTTAGTGTGAGGGGTAGGGTTAGTGTGAGGGTTAGGGTTAGAATTAGAGTTACCGTGAGGGTAAGTGTAACGGTGAGGGTTAGGATGAGAGTGAGGGTTAGGGTAGGGTTACGTTTAAGGTGAAGCTAGGGTGAGGGTTAGGTTTAGGGTTATGGTTAGGGTAGGTAGGGTAAGGGTTAGGGTTAGGCTTAAGGTTAGTGTTAGGTTGAGGGTTAGGATTAGTGTTAGGGTTATGGTTTGGTTGAGTGTTAGTGTGAGGGTTTGGGTTAGGGTTAGGGTTAGGGTGAGGCTGAGTGTTAGTGTGCGGGTTAGGGTTAGTGTGAGGGTTAGGGTTAGGGTTAGAGTGACGGTTAGGTTTAGTGTGAGGGTTATGTTTAGGGATACGGTTTGGGTGACGGTAAGGGTTAGGATGAGGGTAGACTGAGGTTGAGGTTTAGGGTTAGCATGAGTGTTAATGTGAGGGTTAGGTTGAGTGTTAGGTTTAGGGTTAGGGTGAGGGTGAGGGTGAGGGTTAGGGTTAGGCTTAGGGTCTGGGTTAGGGTTAGTGTGAGGGTTAGGGTTAGGGTTAGGGTGAGGGTGAGGTTTGGGTTGTGGGCGAGGGTTAGGGTAAATGTGAGGGTTAGGTTGACGGGGAGGGTTAGAGTGAGGGCGAGGTTAAGGGTAGGGTTAGGGTGATGGATAGTTTTCGTATTAGTGTTAGGGTGAGGGTTAGGGTGAGGGGTACAGTCAGGGTTAAGGTGAGGGTTAAGATTAGTGTGATGGTTAGGGGTAGGGTTAGAGTGAGGGTAAGGGTTAGGGTGAGGTTTAGGGTGAGGTTTAGGGTTAGGGTTAGAGTTACGTTTACGTTGAGGTTTAGGGTGAGGTTTAGAGTTAGGTTGTGGGTGAGGGTTAGGGTTAGGGTTAGGGTTAGGGTTAGGGTTAGGGTGAGAGTTAGAGTTAGGATTAGGGTGAGGGTGAGGGTGAGGGATAGGGTTTGGTTTAGGGTTAGGGTGAGGGTTAGGGTGAGGGGTATAGTTAGGGTTAGGGTTAGAATTAGGGTGATTGTGAGGGTGAGGAATAGGGTTCGGATTAGGGTTACGGTTAGGCTTAGGCTGAGGGTCATGGTGAGTGTTAGGGTTAGGTTTAGGTTTAGGGTGAGTGTTAGATTTAGGCTTAGGGTTAGGATGAGGATTAAGGTTAGGGGTAAGGTTAGGGTTAGGTTGAGCGTTAGGGTTAGGATGAGGTTAAGGGTTAGGGTGAGGGTTAGGATGAGGGTGAGGGTTAGGGTGAGGGTTGGGGTTAGGGTGAGGGTTAGGGTTAGAATTAGGATAAGGGTGAGGGCTAGGATGAGGGTGAGGATTAGGGAGTGGGTTAGGGTTATGGTTAGGGTCAGGGTTACGGTGAGGATGAGGGTTAGGTTATGGTTAGGGTTAGGGTGAGGTTGAGGCTGAGGATGAGGTTTAAGGTGAGAGTGAGGTTGGGTGTGAGGGTGAGGTTAGGGTTCGGGTTAGTGTTAGGTTGAGTTTGAGGGTGAGGGTTATTGTTTGGATTAGTGTTAGGCTTAGGGTTAGGCTGCGGATGAGCGTGAGGGTGAGTGTGAGGGTTAGTGTTAGGGTTAGGGTGAGGGTTAGGTTTCTTGTGAGGGTTAGGTTGAGGATGAGGGTAAGGGTTAGGTTCAGGGTTAGGGTGAGGGGGATGGTTAGGTTTAGGGTTAGTGTTAGGGTGAGGATTAGGATGAGGATTAGTGTTAAGTTAAGGGTTAGGTTTAGGGTGAGGATTAGGCTTAATGTTAGGGTTATGTTTAGGGTTATGGTTAGGGTGAGGGTTAGGGTTAGGGTGAGGTTGAGTGTGAGGTTCAGGGTTAGGGTTAGGATTAGGGTTAGTGTGAGGGCTAGGATGAGGGTGAGGGTTACGATTAGGTTTAGGGTTAGGGTTAGGTTTATGGTTAGGGTGAGGGTGAGGGTGAGTTTTAGGTTTAGGGTTAGGGTCCGGGGTAGGGTGAGGGTTAGGGTGAGGGTGAGGTTGAGGATGAGGGTTAGGTTTAGGGTTAGAGTGATAGAGTGATAGGGTGAGGGTTTGGGTGAGGATGGGGATTGGGTTGTGGGTGAGGGTTAGGGTAAAGGTGAGGGTTAGGTTGACTGGGAGGGTTACACTGATGGCGAGGGTTAAGGTTAGGGTTAGGGTGATGGTTAGGGTTCATATTAATGTTAGGCTGAGGGTCAGGTTGAGTGTTAGCGTTAGGGTTAGGGTTAGGATGAGCGTTAAGGTGAGGGGTAGGGTTAGGGTTAGGTTGAAGGTTATGGTGAGGGTGAGAGTTAGGGTTACGGTTAGGGTGAGTGTGAGGGTGAGGTTTACTGATAGGTTTAGGTTTAGGGTGAGGGCGAGTGTTAGGTTTAGGATTAGTGTTAGGCTTAGGGTTAGGCTTAGGATAAGGGTGAGGGTGAGGATTAGGGTTAGGGTGAGGGTTAAGTTTAGGGTTAGGATGTGGGTTAGGGTTAGGGTGATGTTTAGTGTGAGGGTGAGGTTTAGGGTGAGAGTTCGGGTGAGGGTGAGGGTAAGGGTTAGGGTGTGGGTGAGGCTTAGGGTTAGGGTGAGTGTTAGGGTGACGGTGAGTTTGAGGATTAGGATTAGGGTGAGTGTTAAGGGTTGAGTTAGGATTAGGGTTACGATTAGTTTGAGGGTTAGGGTTAGGGTTAGGGTGAGGTTGAGGCTGAGGCTGAGGTTTAAGGTGAGGGTGAGGGTGAGTATGAGGGTGAGGGTTAGGGTTAGGATTAGGGTTAGGGTGAGGCCTAGGGTGAGGGTGAGGGTTAGGATTAGGTTTAGGGTTAGGGTTAGATTTAGGTTTAGTGTTAGGGTGAGGGTGAGGGTTAGGGTTAGTTTTAAGGTCTGGGTTAGGGTTAGGATGAGGGTTTGTGTAAGGGTTAGGGTGAGGGTGAGGTTGAGGATGAGGGTTAGGATTAGGGTTAGGGTGAGGATTAGGGTTAGGGTGAGGGTTAGGGTTAGGTTTAGGGTTAGGGTGAGGGTGAGGGTTAGGGTTAGGTAAAGGGTTAGGCTGTGGCGTAGGGTGAGTGTTAGGGTTAGGGTTTTGGTTAGGGCAGGTTGAGGGTCAGGGTTTGTGTTAGGTTTAGGGTGAGTGTGAGGGTGAGTTTTAGGGATAGGTTTAGGGTTAGGGTGAGGGTGAGTGTTAGGTTTAGGATTAGTTTTAGGGTTAGGCATATGCTGAAGTTTAGGGTGAGGGTGAGGGTTAGGGTTTGCATGAGGGTTAGTGTTAGGTTTAGGGTGCGGTTTAGGGTAAGGTGATGTTTAGTGTGAGGGTGAGGTTTAGGGTGAGGTTTCAGGTTCGGGCGAGGGTGAGGGTAAGGGTGTGGGTGAGGGTTAGGGTTAGGGTGAGTGTTAGGGTGACGGTGAGTTTGAGGGTTAGGTTTACGGTAAGGGTTAGGGTGACTGTTAGGGTGAGTGTGAGGGTTAGGGTTAGGTATAAGGTTAGTGTTAGGGTTAGTGTTTGGGTGAGTGTTAGGGTTAGGGTTAGGGTTAGAGTAGGGGTGAGGGTAATATTTAGGGTTAGGGTTAGGTTTAGGCTGAGGGTGAGGGTTAGGTTTAGGTTTAGGGTTAATGTGAGTGTAAGGGTTAGGGTGAGGTGTAGGATTAGGGTTAGGGTGAGGGTGAGAGTGAGGGTTAGGGTTAGGGTGAGGGTTAAGTTTAGGGTTAGGATGTGGGTTAGGGTTAGGGTGATGTTTAGTGTGAGGGTGAGGTTTAGGGTGAGAGTTCGGGTGAGGGTGAGGGTAAGGGTTAGGGTGTGGGTGAGGCTTAGGTTTAGGGTGAGTGTTAGGGTGATGGTGAGTTTGAGGATTAGGATTAGGGTGAGTGTTAAGGGTTGAGTTAGGATTAGGGTTACGATTAGTTTGAGGGTTAGGGTTAGGGTTAGGGTGAGGTTGAGGCAGAGGCTGAGGTTTAAGATGAGGGTGAGGGTGAGTATGAGGGTGAGGGTTAGGGTTAGGATTAGGGTTAGAGTGAGGCCTAGGGTGAGGCCTAGGGTGAGGGTGAGGGTTAGGATTAGGTTTAGGGTTAGGGTTAGGTTTAGGTTTAGTGTTAGGGTGAGAGTGAGGGTTAGGGTTAGTTTTAAGGTCTGGGTTAGGGTTAGGATGAGGGTTTGTGTAAGGGTTAGGGTGAGGGTGAGGTTGAGGATGAGGGTTAGGATTAGGATTAGGGTGAGGGTTAGGGTTAGGGTGAGGGTTAGGTTTAGGTTTAGGGTTAGGGTGAGGGTGAGGGTTAGGGTTAGGTAAAGGGTTAGGCTGTGGCGTAGGGTGAGGGTTAGGGTTAGGGTTAGGGTTAGGGCAGGGTGAGGGTCAGGGTTTGTGTTAGGGTTAGGGTGAGTGTGAGGGTGAGTTTTAGGGATAGGTTTAGGGTTAGGGTGAGGGTGAGTGTTAGGTTTAGGATTAGTTTTAGGGTTAGGCATATGCTGAAGTTTAGGGTGAGGGTGAGGGTTAGGGTTTGCGTGAGGGTTAGTGTTAGGTTTAGGGTGCGGTTTAGGGTAAGGTGATGTTTAGTGTGAGGGTGAGGTTTAGGGTGAGGTTTCAGGTTCGGGCGAGGGTGAGGGTAAGGGTGTGGGTGAGGGTTAGGGTTAGGGTGAGTGTTAGGGTGACGGTGAGTTTGAGGGTTAGGTTTACGGTAAGGGTTAGGGTGACTGTTAGGGTGAGTGTGAGGGTTAGGGTTAGGTATAAGGTTAGTGTTAGGGTTAGTGTTTGGGTGAGTGTTAGGGTTAGGGTTAGGGTTAGAGTAGGGGTGAGGGTAATATTTAGGGTTAGGGTTAGGTTTAGGCTGAGGGTGAGGGTTAGGTTTAGGTTTAGGGTTAATGTGAGTGTAAGGGTTAGGGTGAGGTGTAGGATTAGGGTTAGGGTGAGGGTGAGAGTGAGGGTTAGGGTTAGGGTGAGGGTTAAGTTTAGGGTTAGGATGTGGGTTAGGGTTAGGGTGATGTTTAGTGTGAGGGTGAGGTTTAGGGTGAGAGTTCGGGTGAGGGTGAGGGTAAGGGTTAGGGTGTGGGTGAGGCTTAGGTTTAGGGTGAGTGTTAGGGTGATGGTGAGTTTGAGGATTAGGATTAGGGTGAGTGTTAAGGGTTGAGTTAGGATTAGGGTTACGATTAGTTTGAGGGTTAGGGTTAGGGTTAGGGTGAGGTTGAGGCAGAGGCTGAGGTTTAAGATGAGGGTGAGGGTGAGTATGAGGGTGAGGGTTAGGGTTAGGATTAGGGTTAGAGTGAGGCCTAGGGTGAGGCCTAGGGTGAGGGTGAGGGTTAGGATTAGGTTTAGGGTTAGGGTTAGGTTTAGGTTTAGTGTTAGGGTGAGAGTGAGGGTTAGGGTTAGTTTTAAGGTCTGAGTTAGGTTTAGGATGAGGGTTTGTGTAAGGGTTAGGGTGAGGGTGAGGTTGAGGATGAGGGTTAGGATTAGGATTAGGGTGAGGGTTAGGGTTAGGGTGAGGGTTAGGTTTAGGTTTAGGGTTAGGGTGAGGGTGAGGGTTAGGGTTAGGTAAAGGGTTAGGCTGTGGCGTAGGGTGAGGGTTAGGGTTAGGGTTTTGGTTAGGGCAGGGTGAGGGTCAGGGTTTGTGTTAGGGTTAGGGTGAGTGTGAGGGTGAGTTTTAGGGATAGGTTTAGGGTTAGGGTGAGGGTGAGTGTTAGGTTTAGGATTAGTTTTAGGGTTAGGCATATGCTGAAGTTTAGGGTGAGGGTGAGGGTTAGGGTTTGCATGAGGGTTAGTGTTAGGTTTAGGGTGCGGTTTAGGGTAAGGTGATGTTTAGTGTGAGGGTGAGGTTTAGGGTGAGGTTTCAGGTTCGGGCGAGGGTGAGGGTAAGGGTGTGGGTGAAGGTTAGGGTTAGGGTGAGTGTTAGGGTGACGGAGAGTTTGAGGGTTAGGTTTACGGTAAGGGTTAGGGTGACTGTTAGGGTGAGTGTGAGGGTTAGGGTTAGGTATAAGGTTAGTGTTAGGGTTAGTGTTTGGGTGAGTGTTAGGGTTAGGGTTAGGGTTAGAGTAGGGGTGAGGGTAAGGTTTAGGGTTAGGGTTAGGTTTAGGCTGAGGGTGAGGGTTAGGGTTAGGTTTAGGGTTAATGTGAGTGTAAGGGTTAGGGTGAGGTGTAGGATTAGGGTTAGGGTGAGGGTGAGAGTGAGGGTTAGGGTTAGGGTGAGGGTTAGGCTTAGGTTTAGGGTGAGTGTTAGGGTTAGTGTTAGGTTTAGGATGAGGGTTAGGGTGAGGGATAGGGTTAGGGTTAGTGTGAGGGGTAGGGTTAGTGTGAAGGTTAGGGTTAGAATTAGAGTTGCCGTGAGGGTAAGTGTAATGGTGAGGGTTAGGATGAGGGTGAGGGTTAGGGTAGGGTTTTGGTTAGGGTAGGGTAAGGGTTAGGATTAGGCTTAAGGTTTGTGTTAGGGTGAGGGTTAGGGTTAGGGTTTGGTTGAGTGTTAGTGTGAGGGTTTGTGTTAGGGTTGGGGTTAGGGTGAGGGTGAGGGTGAGGGTTAGGGTGAGGGTTAGGGTTAGTGTTAGTGTTAAGGTTAGGGTTTGGGTTAGGCTGAGTGCTAGGATCTAGGGTGAGGGTTAGGGTGAGGATGAGGCTGAGGCTGAGGGTTAGGGTTTCGGTGAGGGTTAGGGTAGGGTGCCGGTTAGGGTGAGGGTTAGTTTTAGGCTGAGGGAGAGGGTTAGGGTGAGGTTTAGCGTTAGGTTTAGGATTAGTGTGAGTGTTAGGGTTAGGGTTAGGGTTAGGATGAGGTTTATGGTGAGGGGTAGGGTTAGGAAGAGGGTGAGGGTGAGGCTGAGGTTTAGGGTTAGGGTGAGGGTTAGGTTTAGGGTTAGGTTGAGGGTGAGGTTTAGGGGTAGGTTTATGATGAGGTTTAGGTTGAGGGGTAGGGTTAGGGTTAGTGTGAGGTTTAGGGTTACTGTGAGGCTTAGGTTTAGGGTTACGTTTAGGGAGAGGGTTAGGGTTAGGGTTAGTCTGCGTGCTAGGGTGAGTTTGATAATTAGGGTGATGGTGAGGTTGAGGGTGAGGGCTACGCTGTTGGTGAGATTTAGGTTAGGGTGAGGGTTTGGGTGACGGTGAGGGTTAGAGTGAGGGTGAGGCTTAGGGTTAGGGTTAGGGTTAGGATCAGGTGAGGATTAGGGTTACGGTTAGGGTTAGGATGAGGGTTAGGGTGAGGGGTAGGTTTAGGGTTAAGTTAGGGTTAAGGTGGGGGTTAGGGTTAGGGTGAGGATGAGAGTTCGGGTTAGGGTTAGTGTTAGGATGATTGTAAATATTTGCGTGAGCATTAGGATGTGGGTGAGGGTTAGGGTTAGGGTTATGTTTAAGGTTAGTGTTAGGGTTAGGGTTAAGGTTAGTTTGAGGGTTAGGGTGAGGGTAAGGGTTAGGATGAGGGTGCGGATTAGGGTTAGGTTTAGGGTTAGTGTGTGGGGTATGGTTAGGTTTAGGGTGACCGTTAGGTTTAGTGTGAGGGTTATGATTAGGGACAGGGTTAGGGTGAGGGTAAGGGTTAAGATGAGGGTAGGGTTAGATTGAGGTTTAGGGTTAGCATGAGTGTTAGTGTGAGGGTTAGGGTGAGGGTTAGTGTTAGGGTTAGGGTCAGGGTGAGGGTGAGGATTAGGGTTAGGCTTTGGGTCTGGGTTAGGGTTAGTGTGAGGGTTAGGGTTAGGGTTAGGGATAGGGTGAGGGTTTGGGTGAGGGTGAGGTTTGGGTTGTGGGTGAGGGTTAGGGTAAAGTTGAGGGTTTGGTTCACAGGGAGGGTTAGAGTGAGGGAGAGGTTTAAGATTAAGGATAGGGTGATGGTTAGGGTTCGTATTAGTGTTAGGGTGAGGGTTAGGGTGAGGGGTATAGTTAGGGTTAGGGTGAAGGTTAGAATTGGTGTGAGGGTTAGGGTTAGATTTAGGGTTAGAATGAGGGTAAGGATTAGGGTGAGGTTTAGGGTGAGGCTTAGGGTTTGTGTTAGAGTTAGGATTAGGTTGAGGGTTAGAGTGAGGTTTAGAGTTAGGGTGAGGGTGAGGGTTAGGGTTAGGGTGAGGGTTAGGGTTAGGGTGAGAGTTAGAGTTAGGGTTAGGTTGAGGATTAGGGTTAAGGTTAGGGTTAGATTTAGGGTAAGGGTTAGGGTTAGGGTTAGGGTGAGTGTCACGGTTAGGTTTAGGGTGAAGGTTATGGTTAGGCTGAGGTTTAGATTTAGGTTTAGGGTTAGGGTGAGGCTGAGGGTGAGGCTTAGGGTTAGGATTAGTGTTTTGGTTAGGGTGAGGGTGAGGGTGAGGCTTAGGGTTCCGTTTTGGGTTCGAGTTATGGTTAGGGTAGGGTGAGGGTTAGGGTTAGGCTAAAGGTTAGTGTTAGGGTGAGGATTAGGGTTAGTGTAAGGGTTATGGTTTGGTTGAGTGTTAGGGTGAGTGTTTGGTTTAGGCTTAGGGTTAGGGTGAGGGTTAGGGTTAGGTTGAGGGTTAAGGTTAGTGTTAGGGTTAGGGTTTGGGTTAGGCTGAGGGCTAGGGTTAGGGTGAGGTTTAGGGTGAGGGTGAGGGTGAGGGTTAGGGTTAGGATTAGGGCTAGGGTTAGGGTTAGGCTGAGGGTGAGGTTCAGGGCTAGGTTGAGGGTGAGGTTTAGGGTGAGGGTGAGGTTGAAGGTGAGGGTGAGTGTGTCGCTGAGGGTTAGGGTAGGGTTAGAGTTTGGGTGACTGTGAGGGTTAGGGTCAGGGTGAGGGTTAGTTTTAGGGTTAAGGTTAGGGTCAGGGTGAGGATTAGCCTACCGGTTAGGGTTAGGATGAGGGTTAGGGTAAGGGGTAGTTTTAGGGTTAGGGTTAGAGTGAGGGTAACGGTTAGGGTGAGGGTAGGGTGAGGGTTAGGGTTAGGGTTAGGATGACGGTAATTGTTAGGGTGAGGGTTAGGATGAGGGTGAGGGCTAGGGTTAGGTTAAGGGTTAGGGTGATGTTTAAGGTTAAGGTTGGGGTTAAGGTTAAATTTAAGATTAGGGTGAGGGTTTGGGTGAGGGTAAGTGTTAGGTTGAGGATGCGGATTAGGGTTAGGGTTAGGGTTACTGTGAGGGGTAGGGTTAGGGTTTGAGTGAGGGTTAGGTTTAGTGTGAGGATTATGGTTAGGGATAGGGTTAGGTTGACGGGAACCGTTAGGATGAGGGTAGAATGAGATTGAGGTTTAGGGTTAGCATGAGTGTTAATGTGAGGGTTAGGGTGAGTGTTAGGGTTAGTGTTAGGGTGAGGGTGAGGTTGAGGGTTAAAGTTAGGCTTAGTGTCTGGGTTAGGGTTAGTGTGAGGGTTAGGGTTAGGGTGAATTTGACGGGGAGGGTTAGAGTGAGGGTGAGGGCTAAGCGTAGGGTTAGGTTGATGGATACTTTTCATATTAGTGTTAGGGTGAGGGTTAGGTTGAGGGGTATAGTTAGGGT
The DNA here is from genome assembly GCF_019054845.1 of Dipodomys spectabilis. Lineage (NCBI taxonomy): Eukaryota > Metazoa > Chordata > Mammalia > Rodentia > Heteromyidae > Dipodomys > Dipodomys spectabilis. The sequence goes on along the minus strand of NW_024871021.1, from coordinate 2,346,669 downwards.
TAAGGTGAGGGTTAGGATTAGTGTGATGGTTAGGGTTAGGGTTAGAGTGAGGGTAAGGGTTAGGGTGAGGTTTAGGGTGAGGTTTAGGGTTAGGGTTAGAGTTACGGTTAGGTTGAGGGTTAGGGTAAGGTTTAGAGTTAGGTTGTGGCTGATGGTTAGGGTTAGGGTTAGGGTGAGGGATAGGGTTATGGTGAGCGTTAGAGTTAGGGTTAGGGTGAGGGTGAGGGTGAGGGATAGGGTTTGGTTTAGGGTTAGGGTGAGAGTTAGGGTGAGGGGTATAGTTAGGGTTAGGGTTAATGTGAGAATTAGGGTGAGTGTGAGGGTGAGGAATAGGGTTCGGATTAGGGTTAGGGTTAGGTTTAGGCTGAGGGTCAGGGTGAGTGTTAGGGTTAGGGTTAGGGTTAGGGTGAGTGTTAGGTTTAGGCTTAGGGTTAGGATAAGTGTTAAGGTGAGGGATAGGGTTAGGGTTAGCTTGAGGTTTAAGGTTAGGATGAGGTTAAGGTTTAGGGTGAGGGTTAGGATAAGGGTGAGGTTTAGCGTGAGGGTTAGGGTTAGGGTGAGGGTTAGGGTTAGAATTAGGATTAGGGTGAGGGCTAGGATGAGGCTGAGGGTTAGGGTGATGGTGAGGGTGAGGGTGAGGGTTATGGGGTGGGTTAGGGATAGGGTTAGGGTCAAGGTTACGGTGAGGGTGATAGTTAGGTTCGTTAGGTTTTGGGTGAGGTTGAGGCTGAGGATCAGGTTTAAGGTGAGGGTGAGTGTGGGTGTGAGTGTGAGGGTTAGGGTTCGGTTTAGGGTTAGGTTGAGCATGAGGGTGACGGTGTGGGTTAGTGCTATTGTTAGGGTGAGGGTTAGGTTTATTGTGAGGGTTAGGGTGAGGATTAGGGTAAAGGTTAGGTTCAGGGTTAGGTTGAGGGGGAGGGTTAGGTTCAGGGTTAGCGTTAGGGTGAGGGTTAGGGTGAGGATTAGGGTTAAGGGTTAGGTTTAGGGTGAGATTTAGGGTTAATGTTAGGTTTATGTTTAGGGTTAGCGTTAGGGTGAGGGTGAGGGTTAGGGTTAGGCTGAGGTTTATGGTTAGGGTGAGGGTTAGGGTTAGGATTCGTGTTAGGGTGAGGGCTAGGGGGAGGGTGAGGGTTAGTATTAGGCTTAGGGTTAGGGTTAGGGTGAGGATGAGGGTGCAGTTGAGGTTGAGGGTTAGGTTTAGGGTTAGAGTTAAGGATAGGGTGAGGGTTTGGGTGAGGGTGAGGTTTGGGTTGTGGGTGAGGGTTAGGGTAAAGGTGAGGGTTATGTTCACAGGGAGGGTTACAGTGATGGCAAGGGTTGAGGTTTGGGTTAGGGTGATGGTTAGGGTTCATCTTGGTGTTAGGCTGTGGGTCAGGTTGAGTGTTAGGTTTAGGGTTAGGGTTAGGGTGAGTATTAGGTTTAGGCTTAGGGTTAGGATGAGGATTAAGGTGAGGGGTAGGGTTAGGGTTACGGTGAGGGTTAAGGTGGGGGTGAGGGTTAGGGTTACGGTTAGGGTGAGTGTGAGGGTGAGGTTTACTGGTAGGTTTAGGTTTAGGGTGAGGGCGAGTGTTAGGCTTAGGGTTAGGCTTAGGGTAAGGGTGAGGGTGAGGATTAGGGTTAGGGTGAGGGTTAGGGTTAGGGTTAGGGTGATGTTTAGTGTGAGGGTGAGGTTTAGGGTGAGGGTGAGGGTTCCGGTGAGGTTAAGTGTTAGGGTGTGGGTGAGGGTTAGGGTTAGGGTGAGTGTTAGGATGACTTTGAGGGATAGGGTTAGGTTTAGGGTTAGGGTGAGGGTTAGGGTGAGGGGTATAGTTAGTGTTAGGGTTAGGGTTAGAATTAGGGTGAGTGTGAGGGTGAGGAATAGGGTTCAGATTTGGGATAGGGTTAGGGTTAGGCTGAGGGTCAGGGTGAGTGTTAGGGTTAGGGTTAGGGTGAGTGTTAGGGTTTGTCTTAGGGTTAGGATGAGGGTTAAGGTGAGGGGTAGGCTTAGGTTTAAAGTGAAGGTTAGGGTTAGGGTATGGGTAAGGGTTAGGGTGAGAGTTAGGATGAGGGTGAGGGTTAAGGTGAGGATTAGGGTTAGGGTGAGGGTTATGGTTAGAGTTAGGATTAGGGTGAGGGCTAGGTTGAGGGTGAGGGTTAGGGTAAGGGTGATGGTGAGGGTGAGGGTTAGGGTGTGTGTTAGGGTTAGGGTTAGGGTGAGGGTGAGTGTGAGGGTGAGTGTTAGGGTTAGGATTAGGGTTAGGCTGAGGACTAGGATGAGGGTGAGGTTTAGGGTTAGGTTGAGGTTGAGTGTGAGGGTGAGGGTTAGAGTTAAGATTAGGGTTAGGGTGAGGGCTAGGATGAGGGTGAGGGTGAGGTTGAGGATTAGGATTTTGTGAGGGTTAGGGGTAGAGTTAGGATTAGGGTTGCACTTAGGGTGAGGGTGAGCTTTAGGTGTGTGGGTTAAGGTTAGGGTGAGGTTGATGCTGAGGTTTAAGGTGAGGGTGAGGGTGAGTATGAGGGTGACGGTTAGGGTTAGGATTAGGGTTAGGGTGAGGGCTAGGTTGAGGGTGAGAGTTAGGATTAGGTTTAGGGTTAGGGTTAGGTTTAGGTTTAGTGTTAGGGTGAGTGTGAGTGTGAGGGTTAGGGTTAGGGTTAGGGTAAGGGTTTGGGTGAGGGTGAGGGTTGGGTTGTGGGTGAGGGTTATAGTAAAGGTGAGGGTTAGACTGACGGGGAGGGTTAGAGTGATGGCGAGGGTTAAGGTTAGAGTTAGGGAGATGGTTAGGGTTCGTATTAGTGTTTGGTTGAGGGTTAGGGTGAGAGTTAGAGTTAGGGTTAGGGTGAGGGTGAGACTAAGTGTTAGGGTTAGGGTGAGAATGAGGGTTAGAGTGAGGATGAGGGTTAGAGTGAGGGTAAGGGTTAGGTTGAGGTTTAGGGTGAGGTTTAGAATTAGTGTTAGATTTAGGGTTAGGTTGAGGGTTAGGGTGAGAGTTAGAATTAGGGTTAGGTTGAGGGTGAGGCTAAGTGTTAGGGTTAGGGTGAGGGTGAGGGTTAGGTTTAGGTGGAGGGTTAGTGTGAGCGGGAGGGTTAGGTTTAGAGTTAGGCTTAGGGTGAGGGTTAGGTTTAGGCTGAGCGTGAGCGTGAGGTTGAGGGTGAGGGTTAGTGTTAGGGTTAGGTTTATTGTGAGGGTTAGGTTGAGGATAAGGGTAAGGATTTGGTTGAGGTTTAGGTTGAGGGGGAGTGTTAGGATTAGGGTTAGGATTAGGGTGAGGGTTAGCTTGAGGGTTAGGGTTAAGTTTAGGGTGTGGGTTAGGGTTAATGTAAGGGTTAGGTTTAGGGTAAGGGTTAGGGTTAGGGTTAGGGTGAAGGTTACGGTTAGGTTTTTGGTGAGGGTTAGGGTTAGGGTGAAGTTTAGGGTTAGGTTTTGGGTTAGGGTGAGGGTGAGGGTGAGGCTTAGGGTTAGGATTAGGGTTTGGGTTAGAGTGAAGGTGAGGGTGGGGCTTAGGGTTGGGATTAGGGTTTGGGTTAGGCTTAGGATGAGGGTGAGGGTTAGGGTTAACATGAGGGTTAGGGTTATTGTGAGCCTTAGTGTAAGTGTGAGGGTTAGGATTAAGTTTAGGGTTAGGGTGAGGGTAAGGGTGAGGTTGAGGGTTGGGGTGAGGGGTAGCGTTGGGGTGTGGGTTCGGGTTAGGGTTAGGTTTAGGTTGAGGTTTAGGGTGAGTGGTAGGGTTAGGGTTAGTGTGAGCCTTAGTATTATGGTGAGGCTTAGGGTTAGGGTTAGGTTTAGGGCTACCGTGAGGGTAAGGGTAAGGGTGAGGTTTAGGATGAGGGTGAGGTTTAGGGATAGGGTTAGGGTGAGGGTGAGTGTTAGGGTGAGGATGAGGGTTAGGGTTAGGGTTAGGGTGAGGGTGAGGGTTAGGGTGAGGGTTAGCGTTAGGTTTAGGGTTAGGGTGAGGGTGAGGATTAGGGTTAGTTTAAGGTTTAGGGCGTTGGGAAGGGTGAGGGTTAGGCTTAGGGTTTTGATTAGGGCAGGGCGAGGGTGAGGGTTAGTGTTAGGGTTAGGGTGAGTGTGAGGGTGAGTTTTAGGGATAGGTTAAGGGTTAGGGTGAGGGTGAGTGTTAGGTTTAGGATTAGTTTTAGGGTTAGGCTTATGCTGAGGTTTAGGGTGAGGGTGAGGGTTAGGGTTAGCGTGAGGTTTAGTGTTAGGTTTAGGGTGCGGTTTAGGGTTAGGTGATGTTTAGTGTGAGGGTGAGGTTTAGGTTGAGGGTTCGGGTTCGCGTGAGGGTGAGGGTTGGTGTGTGGGTGAGGGTTAGGGTTAGGGTGAGTGTTAGGGTGACAGAGAGTTTGAGGGTTAGGTTTACACTAAGGGTTAGTGTGACTGTTAGGGTGAGTGTGAGGATTAGGGTTAGGTATAAGGTTAGTGTTAGGGTTAGAGTTTGGGTGAGTCTTAGGGTTAGGTTTAGGGCTAGGGTAGGGTGAGGGTAAGGTTTAGGGTTAGGGTTAGGGTGAGGCTGAGGGTGAGAGTGAGGTTTAGGGTTAGGTTTAGGGTTAATGTGAGTGTAAGGGTTAAGGTTAGGGGTAGGATGAGGGTTAGGGTGAGGTGTAGGATTAGGATTAGGGTGAGGGTTAGTGTGAGGGTTAAGGTTAGGGTGAGGGTTAGGCTAAGGGTTAGGGTGAGTGTTAGGGTTAGTGTTAGGTTTAGGATGAGGGTTAGGGTGAGGGATAGGGTTAGGGTTACTGTGATGGGTAGGGTTAGTGTGAGGGTTAGGGTTAGGATTAGGGTTACCGTGAGGGTAAGTGTAATGGTGAGGTTTAGGATGAGGGTGAGGATTAGGGTTAGGGTTACGTTTAGAGTGAAGCTAGGGTGAGGGTTAGGGTTAGGGTGAGTGTTAGAGTGAAGGTGAGTTTGAGTGTTAGGTTTAGGGTAAGGGTTAGGGTGAGTGTTAGGGTTTGGGTTAGGGTTAGGGTTAGGGTAGGGTGAGGGTAAGCTTTAGGGTGAGAGTTAGGGTTAGGCTGAGGGTGAGGGTGAGGATGAGGGTTAGGGTTAGGTTTAGGGTTAGGGTGAGGTTTAGGGTGAGGGGTATAGTTAGGCTTAGAGTTAGGGTTAGAATTAGGGTGAGTGTGAGGGTGAGGAATATGGTTAGCATTAGGGTTAGAGTTAGGGTTAGGCTGAAGGTCAGAATGAGTGTTAGGGTTAGGGTTAGGATTATGATGAGTGTTAGGGTTAGGCTTAGGGTTAGCATGAGTTTCAAGGTGAGGTGTAGGGTTAGGGTTAGGGTGAGGGTTAGGGTTAGTGTGAAGTTTATGGTGAGGGTGAGGATAAGGTTTAGGGTGATGGTTAGAATGAGTGTGAGGGTTAGGGTTAGGGTGAGGTTTAGGATTAGAGTTAGGATTAGGGTGAGGGCTAGGGTGAGGTTGAGGTTTAGGATGAGGGTGAGCGTGAGGGTGAGGGTTAGGGTGTGGGTCAGGGTTAGGGTCACGTTTACCGTTAGTGTGAGTGTTAGGGTTAAGGTTAGGGTTAGGTTGAGGGTGAGGCTGAGGCTGAGGTTTAAGCTGACTGTGAGGGTGAGTGTGAGGGGAGGGTTAGGGTTCGGGTTAGGGTTAGGGTGAGGGTGAGTGTGAGGGTTAGTGTTTGGATTAGGGTTAGGATTAGGGTTAGGCTGAGGGTTAGTTTGAGGGTGAGGGTGATGGTTAGTGTTAGGGTTAGAATGAGGGATAGGTTTATTGTGAGGGTTAGAGTGAGGATGAGGGTAAGGGTTAGATTTAGAGTTAGGGTGAGTGGGAGGGTTAGGGTTAGGGTTAGGGTGAGGGTGAGGGTTTGGGTTAAGTTAAGGCTTAGGGTTAGGGTGAGAGTTAGGGTTAATGTTAGGGTTAGGTTTAGGGTAAGGTTTAGGGTGAGGGTGAGGGTTAGGAGTAGGGTGAGGTTTAGGGTTAGGGTGAGGGTTGGGGTTAGGATTAGGGTTAGCGTGAGGTCTAGGGTGAGGGTGAGGGTTAGGATTAGGCTTAGGGTTAGGGTGAGGTTTAGGGTTAGGGTTAGGTTTAGGATTAGTGTGAGGGGTAGGGTTAGGGTTAGTTTGAGGGTTAGGTTTAGTGTGTTATGGTTAGGGATAGGGTTAGGGTGAGGGTAAGGGTTAGGATGAGGGTAGGGTGAGAGTGAGGTTTAGGTTTAGCATGAGTGTTAGGGTGAGGGTTAGTGTGAGGGTTAGGGTAAGGGTTAGGTTGAGGGTGAGGTTGAGGGTGAGGGTTAGGGTTAGGGTTAGGGTTAGGGATAGGGTGAGGGATAGGGTGAGGGTTTGGGTGAGGGTGAGGCTTGGGTTGTGGGTGAGGGTTAGGGTAAAGGTGAGGGTTAGGTTGACAGGGAGGGTTAGAGTGAGGGCGAGGGTTAAGGTTAGGGTTAGGGTGAAGGTTAGGGTTCGTATTAATCTTTGGGTGAGTGTTAGGGTGATGGGTATAGTTAGGGTTAAGGTGAGGGTTAGGATTAGTGTGAGGGTTAGGGTTAAGGTTATGGTTAGAGTGAGGGTAAGGGTTAGGGTGAGGTTTAGGGTGACGTTTAGGGTTAGGATTAGAGTTAGGTTTAGGTTGAGGGTTAGGGTGAGGTTTAGATTTAGGGTGAGGGTGACGGTTAGGGTTAGGGTTCGGGTGAAGGTTAGGGTTAGGGTGAAAGTTAGAGTTAGAGTTAGGGTGAAGTTGAGGGTTAAGGTTAGGGTTAGGTTTAGAATTTTGGTGAGGGTGAGGTTGAAATATAGGGTTAGGATTAGAGTTAGGGTTAGGGTTAGGCTCAGGGTGAGGGTGAGTGTTAGGGTTAGGGTTACGGTTAGCGTGAGTGTTAGGGTTAGGCTTAGGGTTAGGATAAGGTTTAAGGTGAGGGGTAGGGGTAGGGTTAGGTTGAGGGTTAGGGTTAAGGTGAGGAATAGCTTGTGGGTTATGGTTAATGTTAGGGTCAGGGTTACGGTTAGGGTGAGGGTTAGGGTTATGGTTAGAGTGAGGTTGAGGCTGAGCATGAGGTTTAAAGAGAGGGTAAGGGTGAGTGTGAGAGTGAGGCTTAGGGTTTGGGTGAGGGTTAGGTTCAGGGTGAGGGTGAGGGTGAGGGTTAGTGTTTGGATTAGTGTTAGGGTTAGGGTTAGGCTGAGGGTGAGCGTGAGTGTGAGGGTGAGGGTTAGTGGTAGGGTTAGGGTGAGGGTTATGTTTATTGTGAGGGTTTGAGTGAGGATGAGGGTAAGGGTTAGGTTGAGGGTTAGGGGGAGGGGGAGGGTTAGGGTTAGGGTTAAGCTTAGGGTTAGGTTTAGCTCGAGGTTTAGGGTTAAAGTAAGGGTTAGGTTTAGGGTAAGGGTTAGGGTTAGGGTTAGGGTTAGGATTAGGGTGAGGGTAATGGTTAGGTTATGGTGATGGTTAGGGTTAGGTTTAGGGTTACGGTGAGGGTGATGGTGAGGGTTATGGTTGGGGTTATGCTTAGGGTGAGGGTGAGGGTTAGGGTTAGGATTAGGGTTTTGCTTAACGTTAGGCTGAGGGTGAGGGTGAGGGTTAGGGTTAGCGTGAGGGTTAGTTTCAGGGTTAGGTTTAGGTTGAGGGGTAATGTGAGGGATAGGTTTAGGGTTAGGGTAAGGGTGAGGGTGAAGGTGAGGGTGAGGGTGAGGGTTAGGGTGAGGGTTAGGGTTAGGGTGAGGGTAAGGGTTAGAGTTAGTTTTAAGTTGAGGTTTAGGGTGAGGGTTGGGTTAGGGTTAGTGTGAGCCTTAGTGTTAGTGTGAGGGTTAGGGTTAGGGTTAGGTTTAGGGTTAACGTGAGGGCAAGGGTAAGGGTGAGGGTTAGGATGAGGGTAAGGGATAGGGATAGCGTTAGGGTGAGGGTGAGTGTTAGGGTGAGGGTGAAGTTTAGGGTTAGGTTTGGGGTGAGGCTTAGGTTAAGGGTGAGGGTTACGGTTAGGTTTAGATTTAGGTGAGGTTGAGGTTTAGGGTTAGGTTCATTGTTAGGGTGAGGGGAAGGGTGAGGGTTAGGGTTAGGGTTTTGTTTAAGGTTAGGATGAGGGTGAAGGTTAGCGTTAGGTTTAGGGTGAGTGTGAGGTTGAGGTTTAGTTATAGGTTTAGGTTTAGTGTGATTGTGAGTCTTTTGTTTAGGATTAGTGTTAGGGTTAGGGTTAGGCTTAGAGTTAGGGTGAGGTTGAGGGTTAGGGTTAGGGTGAGGGTAAGGGTTAGGGTTAGGTTTAGGGTGCGGGTTAGGGTTAGGGTGTTGTTTAGTGTGAGGGTGAGGTTTAGGTTGATGGTGAATATTCGGGTGAGCGTTAGGGTGTGGGTGAGGTTTAGGGTTACGGTGAGTGTTAGGGTGACAGTGAGTCTGAGCGTTAGGTTTTGGGTAAGGGTTAGGGTTAGTGTTAGGGTGTAGGTGAGGGTTAGGGTTAGGTTTAGGGTTTGTGTTAGGGTTAGGGTTTTGGTGAGTGTTAGGGTTAGGATAAGTGTTAGAGTAGGGTGAGGGTAAGGTTTAGGGTGAGGGTTAGGGTTAGACTGAGGGTTAGTGTTAGTGTGAGGGTTAGAATTAGTGTGAGGGTTAGGTTTAGGGTTAGGTTTACTGTGAGGGTAAGGGTAAGAGTGAGGTTTAGGATGAGGTTGAGGGTTAGGGTTAGGGTTAGGTTTAGGCTGAGGCTTAGGGAGAGGGTTAGGGTTAGGGTGAGTGTGAGGGTGAGGTTTAGGGTTGGGGTAAGATTTAATGTGAGGGTTAGTTTTAGGGTTAGGTTTAGGTTGAGGGTCAGGGTTATTGTGAGGGTTAGGATAAAGTTGAGAGTTAGGGTGAGGGTTAGGATTAGGGTGAGTGTTAGGGTTAGGGTTAGGCTGATGGCTACTGTGAGGGTGAGGGTTTGGGTGAGTGTGAGGGAGAGGGTTAGGGTGTCAGTGAGATTTAGGGTAGGGTGAGGGTTAGAGTGTTAGGGTGAGGATGTGGGTTAGAGTTAGGGTTAGGTTTAGGGTCAGGGTGAGAATTACTGTTAAGGTTAGGGTTAGCATGAGGGTTAGGGTGAGTGGTTGGGTTAGGGTTAGGTTTATGGTGAGGGTAAGGGTTAGGTGAGGGTGAGGGTTAGGGTCACGGTTAGGGTTAGTGTTATGGTAATTGTTAGGCTGAGGGTTAGGATGATGGTGAGGGTTAGGGTTAGCGTAATGTTTAAGTTTAGGGATAGTGTTAGTGTTAGGGTTAGGCTTAGCGGAGGGTTACGGTGAGGATAAAGGTTAAGGTGAGGCTTAGGGTGAGTTTGAGGGCTAGTAGGAGGGTGAGGGTTAGGGAGAGTGTTAGGGTTAGCGTTATGGTGAGGGTAAGGGTTAGGGTGAGGGTTAGGATGAGGGTGAGGTTTAGGGTTAGGGGGAGGGTGAGGGTTAGGGTGATGTTTAGGGTTAGGGTTAGGGTTAGGGTTAGTGGGAGGGTTAGGGTTAGGGTTAGGGTGAGGGTTAGGGTGAGGGTAAGGGTTAGTGTGAAGGTTAGGGTGAGGGTGAGGTTTAGGTTTAGGGTTAGGGTTAGTGTGAGGTTGAGACTTAGGGTGAGGGTTTGGGATAGGGTTAGGTTTAGGGTGGAAGGTTAGGGTTAAGGTGAGAGTTAGAGTTAGGGTTAGGTTGAGGGTGAGAGTGAGGGTGAGGGTGAGAGTTTGGGTTAGGTAAGTGTTAGTTTTATTTTTAGGGTGAGGATTAGGGTGAGTTTGAGGGTTAGAGGGAGGGTTAGCCTTAGGGAGAGGGTTGGGGTGAGGGTAAGGGTTAGGGTGAATGTTAGGGTGAGGGTGATGGTTAGGGTTAGGGTGAGGGTGAGGGGTAGGGTGAGGGGTAGGTTTACGGTTAGGGTTAGGGTAAGGGTTAGGGTGAGTGTTAAAGGTTAGGGTGAGGGTTAGTCTTAGGTTTAGGGTGAGGATGAGGGTCAGGGTGAAGTTTAGGGTTAGGATTAGTATTAGGGTTACGGATAGTCTGAGGGTGAGGGTGAGAGTGAGGGTGAGGGTTAATGTTAGGGTTAGGGTTCGGCTGAGGGCTACAGTGCTACAGTGAGTGTGAGGGTTAGGGTGAGAGGGATGGTGAGGGTGAGAGTTTGGGTTAGGTAAGTGTTAGGGTTATGTTTAGAGTGAGGATTAGGGTGAGTTTGAGGGTTAGAGGGAGGGTTAGCGTTAGGGAGAGGGTTAGGGTTAGGGTTAGGGGGAGGGTTAGGGTTAGGATGATGTTTTGGGTGAGGGTGAAGGTTACCGTGAGGTGAGGGTTCGAGTGAGGGTGAGGGTTAGGGGGAGGATGAGGGTTAGGGTTAGGGTTTGTGTTAGGATTAGGTCGAGGTTTAGGGTGAGGGTTAGTTTGAGGGTGAGGGTTAGGGTTAGTGTTAGGGTTAGGGTGAGGGTTAGGGTGAGGGTTAGGGTTAGGGTATGGGTGAGGGTGAGTTTTAGGGTTAGAGTTGGTTGAGAGTTAGGGTTTAGGTTAGGGTTAGGATGAGAGATAGGGTTAGGTTGAGGGTGAGGGTGAGGGTTTCGGTTAGGTAAGGGTTAGGGTTATGGTTACGGTGAGGATTAGGTTGAGTTTGAGGGTTAGAAGGAGGGTTAGGGTTAGGGTGAGGTTTAGGGTTAGGGTTAGGGTGATGGTTAGGTTTAGGGTGATGTTTTGGGTGAGGGTGAGGGTTATCCTGAGGTGAGGGTTCAGTTGAGGGTGATGGGTAGGGTGAGGGTAAGGGTTAGGGTGAGGGTAAGTGTTAGGGTGAGGGTGAGGGTTAGGGTTAGAGTGAGGGTAAGGGTGAGTGTGAGGGATTCGGTTAGGTAAGGTTTAGGGTTAGGGTTAGGGTGAGGACCAGGTAAAGGGTGAGGTTTTGGGTGAGGGTTAGGGTGAGGTTGAGGGTTAGGGTGTGTGTGAGTGTTAGGGTTAGGGTGAGGGTTAGAATGACGGTGAGGGTTATGGTGAGGCTGAGTGTTAGGTTTAGGTTTAGGGTGAGGATTAGGGTCAGGATGAGGGTTAGGGTGAGTGGTAGGGTTAGGGTTAGGATGAGGGTTAGTGTTAGGGTGAGTGTTAGGGTTAGGGTGAGGGTTAGGGTTAGGATTAGGGTGAGGGTGAGGGTCAGGGTGAAGTTTAGGGTTAGGATTAGTTTTAGGGTTAGGGATAGTCTGAGGGTGAGGGTGAGTGTGAGGGTTAGGGTTAGCGTGAGTGTTAGTGTTAGTGTTAGGATGAGGGTTAGGGTTAGGGTTAGGTGTAGGGTTAGGGTGATTGTTATTGTTAGGTTTAGTGTGAGGGTAAGGTTTAGGGTGAGGGTTAGGCTGAGACTGAGGGTTAGGTTTAGCGTGAGTGTTAAGGTGAGGGTTAGGGTGAGGGTTAGTGTTAGGTTTAGGGTTAGGATTAGGCTGAGGGTGAGGGTTAGGGTGAGGGTGAGGGTTAGGTTTAGGGTGAGGGTTAGGATTAGGCTGAGGGTTAGGGTCAGCGTTAGGGTTAGGGTTAGGGTTAGGCTTTACAATTTGATGTTCACCAGGAACACCTGGAGGCCTGACGGCAGGCAGAATCTGAAATTCTTCCTAAGAAGCCTTGAAAAGGAGTGAAACGCACCTATCTTGCAATAACTCAGTACCTCATTCTGAGTGTTTCTGGCAGAAGTCATTCACACAACGGTGGACTAATTAGAGCCTGACATACCTAGTGCCGTCCATATTCCTGGATGGACAGTTGTCGCGTCCCAAACAACTGAGGTGTAGTTCTCCAAACTTTCACAGAGTACCATAAGTACAGGTTCAACTTACTCCTCAGGTTGAATAGAGTTTAGCCGTCAAAGATGTAATCAGTACAGGGTTAGGATTAGGGTTCTTACTAGGGTGAGGTTTAGGGTTAGGGTTTAGGTTTAGGGTTAGGGTAAGTGTTAGGTTTAGAGTGAGGGTTAGGTTTAGGGTTACGGTTAGGGTGAGAGCTAGGGTGAGGGTGAGGGTTAGGGTTAGGGTTAGGGATAGTGTGAGGATTAGGGTTAGGGTTATGGTTAGGGTGAGTGTTATGCTGAGAGGTAGGGTTAGGGTTAGGGTTAGGTGAGGGTGAGAGTGAGGGTTAGGGTTAGGATTAGGATTAGGATTAGGGTTAGGATGAAGGTGAGGGTGAAGGGAAAGGTTAGGGTTAGGGTTAGGGTTAAGGTGAGGGTTAGGTTTAGGGTTAGGGTTAGGGTTAGAGTTATTGTTAGGGTTCGGGTGAGGGTGAGGTTTAGGGTTAGGGTTAGGTTTAAGGTGAGATTGAGAGTGAGGGTTAGGGTTAGGATTAGGATTAGGGTTAGGGTTAGGCTGAGGGTTAGGGTGAGGGTGAGGGGAAGGGTTAGGGTGTTGGTGAGGGTAAAGTTGAGGGTGAGGGTTAGGGTTAGGGTTAGGGTTAGGGTAAGGGTTAGGGTTAGGGTTAGGATGAGGGTTAAGTTTAGGGTGAGGGTTAGGGTTAGGGATAGGATTAGTGTGAGTGTTAGGGTTAGGGCGAGGTTAGGGTGAAGTTAAGTGTTCGGATGAGGTTTAGGTTGAGGGTGAGGGTTAGGGTTTGCCTGAGAGTTAGGTTGAGGATTAGGGTGAGGTTTATGCTGAGGGGTAGGGTTTGGTTTAGGGTGAGGGTTAGATTTAGTCTGAGGGTTAGGGTTAGGTTTCAGGTTAGGGTTATGTTGAGGGTAAGGGTTAGGGTTAGGGTTAGGGTTAGAGTTAGCCGTAGGGTGAGGCTTAGTGTTAGTATTAGGGTTAGGGTTATGTTTAGGGTTAGGGTGAGGGGTAGGGTTAGGTTTAGTGTGAGGGTTAGGGTGAAGTTTAGGGTTAGGGTTGGGTTAAGATTAATGTGAGTGTTAGGGTCAGGGTTAGGGTTAGGGTTAGGGTGAGAGTAAGGGTTAGAGTTAGGGTGAGTGTGAGTGTGAGGGTTAGGGTTCGGTGAGCGATAGAGTTAGGGTGAGGTTTAGGGTTGGATAAGGGTTAGAGTTAGGTTGAGGTTGAGGGTGTGGGTTAGGTTTAGTTTATGGTTAGGTTTAGGGATAGGATTAGCGTTAGGGTTAGGGTTTGACTTAGACTGAGGGTGAGGGTGAGGATGAGGGTGAGTGTTTGGGTTAGGATGAGGGTTAGCGTTAGGGTTAGGGTTAGCGTGAGGGTTAGGGTTAGGGTTAGGGTTTGGATGAGTGTTAGGGTGAGGAGTAGGGTTACGGTAAGGGTGAGGGTTAGGGTTAGTGTGAGGGTTAGGTTATGGTTTGGGTTAGGGTGAGGGTAAGTCGCAGTGTGAGGTTTAGGGTGAGGGTGAGGGCTAGGGTTAGGGTTAGGGTGAGGGTTAGGGTGAGGGTTTGGGTTAGGTTTAGGGTTAGGGTGAGGGTTAGCGTTAGGGTGAGGGTTAGAATGAAGGTAAGGGTAAGGCTAATGGTTAGGGTGAGGCTGAGTGTTAGGTTTAGTTTTAGGGTTAGGGTGAGGGTTAGGGTCATGGTAAGGGTTAGGTTTAGGGTGAGGGGTACGGTTAAGGTGAGGGTTAGGGTGAAGGTGAGGGTTACGGTGAGGTTTAGGCTGAGGGGTAGGGTTAAGGTTAGGGTGAGAGTTAGGGTTAATCTGAGGGTTAGGTTTAGGTTTAGGGTAAGGGTCAGGGTGAGGGTTAGGGTGAGTGTGAGGGGTAAGGTTAGCATTTCGGTTAGGGTGAGGGTTAGGGTTAACTTTAGGGTTAGGGTAAGGGTGAAGGTGCAGGTTAGGGTTAGGTTTAGCGAGAGGCTTTGGTTTAGGGTGATGTGTAGCGTTAGGTTTAGGGTGAGGGTTGGGATTAGTCTGAGGGTTAGGGTTAGGGTTAAGGTTAGGGTTATGGTGAAGGTAAAAGTTAGGGTTAGGGTTAGGGTTAGCCTTAGGTTGAGGCTTAGTGTTAGTGTGAGGATTAGGATTAGGGTTAAGTTTAGGGTTAGGGTGAGGGGTAGGGTTAGGGTTAGGGTGAGGGTTAGGGTGCTCTTTAGGGTTAGGTTTAGGGTTAGTGTGAATCTTTGGTTTAGAGGGAGGGATAGGGTTAGGGTTAGGGTTAGGGTGAGGTTTAGGGTGGGGCTGAGGTTTAGGATGAGTGTGAGGGTGAGGGTTAGGGACAGCCATAAGGTGAGGGTTCAGGTGAGGGTGAAGTTGAGCATTAGGGTTAGGATTAGGGTTAGGGTTAGGTTTAGGCTGAGAATGAGTGTGAGTGTTAGGGTGAGGGTTAGGGTTAATGGTTAGGGTGAGAGTAAGTGTAAGGGGGAGGGTTAGGGTGAGAGTGAGGGTTAGGTTTAGCCTGAGTGTTAGGGTGAGGGTTTGGTTGAGGGTTAGGCTGAGGGTTAGGGTTAGGTTTAGTTTGAGGATTAGGTTTAGTCTAAGGGATAAGTTTAGGGTTAAGATTAGGGTTAGGGTGAGGGTAAGTGTTTGGGTGAAATTTAGGGTTAGGGTTAGTGTTAACTTGAGGTTTAGGTTTAGTGTGAGGATTAGGGTTAGGGTTAGTGTTAGGTTTAGGGTTAGGTTTAGTGTGAAGATTAGGGTGAGGGTGAAGGTAAGGGTAACAGTGAGGATTAGGGTGAGGGTGAGGGTTAGGGTTAGGGTTAGGGTGAGGGTTAGGGTAAGGGTGAGGGTTAGGTTTAGTGTGAGGTTTACGGTTACGGTTAGGGTTAGGTTGAGGGTTAGGGTTAGGGTTAGGTTTAGGGGTAGGATTAGGGTTAGAGTGAGGTTTAAGGTTAGGCTTAGGGTTAAGCTGAGGATGAGGGTGAGGGTCAGTGTTAGGGTGAGTGTAAGGGTTAGCGTGAGAGTTAGTGTTAGGGTTAGGTTGAGGGTTAGGTTTAGGGTGATTTTTAGGGTAAAGGTTAGGATTAGGGGTAGGGTGAGTGTTCAGGTGAGTGTGAGGGTTATTGTGTGGGTGATGGTTAGGGTTAGGGTGAGGGTTAGGGTGACGTTGAGGGTTAGGGTGAGGGTGAGGTTTAGGGTTAGGGTTAGGGTGAGGGTTAGAATTAGAGGTAGTGTGAGGGTTAGGGTGTGGGGTAGGCTAAGAATTAGGGTGAGGGTTAGGGTTATGATTAGGTTGAGGTTTAGGGTCAGGGTGAGGATTAAGTTTAGGGTGAGGGTTAGGTTTAGGATTAGGGTTAAAGTTAGGGTGTGGGCTAGGGTGAGGGTGAGGATGAGGGTTAGATTTAGGGATAGGGTTAGGTTTAGGGTTAGGGATATGATGAGGGTTAGGGTTAGGTAAGGTTTAGTGTGAGGGTGAGGGTTAGATTGAGGTTTCGGGTTCGGGTTCGGGTTCGGGTTAGGGTTCGGGTGAGTGTTAGAGGGAGAGTGAGTTTGAGTGTTAGGTTTAGGGTAAGGGTTAGGATGAGTGTTAGGATGAGGGTGAGGGTTAGGGTTAAGTTTAGGCTTAATGTTAGGATTAGGGTTTGGGTAAGTGTTAGGGTTAAGGGTTAGGGTTAGGGCAGGGTGAGGGTAATCTTTAGGGTGAGGGTTAGGGTTAGGCTGAGGGTAAGGGGGAGGGTGAGGGTTAGGGTTAGGTTTAGGGTTAGATTGAGGTTTAGGGTGAAGGGTATAGTTAGGCTTAGGGTTAGTGTTAGAATTAGGGTGAGTGTGAGGGTGAGGAATATGGTTAGCATTAGGGTTAGGGTAAGGGTTAGGCTGAGGGTCAGAATGAGTGTTAGGGTTAGGGTTAGGGTTAGGGTGAGTGTTAGGGTTAGGCTTAGGGTTAGCAAGAGTTTTAAGGTGAGGGGTAGTGTTAGGGTTAGGGTGAGGGTAAGGGTTAGTGTGAAGTTTAGGGTGAGGGTGAGGATAAGTTTTAGAGTAACGGTTAGGATGAGGGTGAGGGTTAGGGTGAGGGTTAGGGTTAGGGTGAGTGTTAGGGTTATAGTTAGGATTAGGGTGAGGGCTAGGGTGAGGTTGAGGTTTAGGGTTAGGTTGAGGGTGAGGGTTAGGGTGTGGGTTAGGGTTAGGGTTAGGGGGAGGGGGAGGGTTATTGTTAGGTTTAGGGTGAGGGTGAGGGTTAGAGTGAGGGTTTGGGTTAAGTTAAGGGTTAGGGTTAGTGTGAGAGTTAGGGTTAATGTTAAGGTTAGGTTTATGGTAAGGGTTAGGGTGAGGGTGAGCTTTAGGGTTAGGGTGAGGTTCAGGGTGAGGGTGAGGGTTGGGGTTAGGATTAGTGTGAGGGTTAGGCTTAGGGTGAGGGTGAGGGTTAGGATTAGTGTGAGGGTTAGGGTTAAGGTTAGGGTTAGAGTGAGGGTAAGGGTTAGGGTGAAGTTTTGGGTGAGGTTCAGGGTTAGGGTTAGAGTTAGGGTTAGGTTGATGGTTAGTGTGAGGTTTAGATTTAGGGTCAGGGTGACAGTTAGGGTTAGGGTTCGGGTGAGGGTTAGGGTTAGGGTGAAAGTTAGAGTTAGGGTTAGGGTGAGGTTGAGGGTTAAGTTTAGGGTTAGGTTTAGAATTAGGATGAGGGTGAGGGTGAGTTATAGGGTTAGGATTAGAGTTAGGGTTAGGGTTAGGCTGAGGGTAAGGGTGAGTGTTAGGGTTAGGGTTAGGGTTAGGGTGAGTGTTAGGGTTATGCTTAGGGTTAGGATAAGGGTTAAGGTGAGGGGTAGGGTTAGGGTTAGGTTGAGGGTTAGGGTTAGGGTGAGGGATATTGTGTGGGTTATGGTTAATGTTAGGGTCAGGGTTAGGGTTAGGGTGCGGGTTAGGTTTAAGGTTAGGGGGAGGGGGAGGGTCAGGGTGAAGTTTAGTTTTAGGATTTGTTTTAGGGTTAGGGATAGTCTGAGGTTGAGGGTGAGGCTGAGGGTTAGTTATAGGTTTAGGGTGAGGGTTTCTGTTAGGGTGAGAGTTAAGGGTTAGGGTTAGGGTGAGGGTCAGGTTTAGGTTTAGGGTTAGAGTTAGGGTGAGGGTAAGGGTTAGGGTGAGGTTTAGGATGAGGGTGAGGGTTAGGGTTTGGGTGATGTTTTATGTTAGGATTAGGGTTAAGGTGAGGTTTAGGGTGAGGGTTAGGGTTAAGGTGACGGTTCAGGTTAGGATTCGGGTTAGGGTGAGGGTTCATGTTAGGGTTCGGTTTAGGGTTATGGTGAGGGGTAGGGTGAGGGTTAGGTTTAGGGTTAGGGTGAGTATAAGGGTTAGGGTCAGGGTTAGGATGAGGGTGAGGGTAAGGGTTAGGGTGATGTTTTGTGTGAGAGTGAGGGTTAGAATGAGGGTGAGGGTGAGGGTGAGGGTGAGGATTAGGGTTAGGGTTAGGGTGAATTTGAGGGTGAGGGTTAGGGTTGGGTGAGGGTTAGAGTTAGGGTGAGGGTTAGGGTTGGGTAAGGGCTACAGTTAGGTTGAGGGTGAGGGTTAGGATTAGGATTAGGGTTATGGTTAGGGTTAGACTGAGGGTGAGGTTTAGGGTTTGGGTTATGGATAGGGTTAATGTGAGGGTGAGAGTTAGGTTTAGGTTTAGGATGCGACTTAGCATGAGGGTAAGTTTTAGGGTGAGAGTGAGGGTGAGGGTTAGGTTTAGGTTTAGGGTGATGGTTAGGGTGAGGATTAGGGTTAAGGTTAGGGTTAGGGTGAGGGTTAGGGTGAGGTTAAGGGTTAGGGTGAGGTTTGGGATGAGGGTGAGGGTTAGGGTTAGGTTTAGTGTTAGGGTTAGGTTTAGGGTGAGAGCTAGGATGAGGGTGAGGCTTTGAGTTATGTGCAGGGATGGGGTCAGGATTAGGGTAAGGGTTTAGGTTATGGTGATGGTTAGGGTGAGGGGTAGGGTTAGGTTTAGGTTGAGGGTGAGGGTGTGAGTGAGGGTTAGGGTTAGGATTAGGATTAGCGTTAGCGTTAGCCTGAGGGTGAGGGTGAGGGTGAGGGTTAGGTTTAGGGTGAGGGTTAGGCTGAGAGTGAGGGTTAGGTTTAGCGTGAGTGTTAAGGTGAGGGTTAGGGTGAGGGTTAGGGTTAGGTTTAGGGTTAGGGTTAAGGTGAGGGTGAGGGTTAGGGTTAGGGTGAGGGTTAGGATTAGGGTTAGGGTTAGGGTCAGCGTTAGGGTTAGGGTTAGGGTTAGGCTTTACAATTTGATGTTCACCAGGAACACCTGGAGGCCTGACGGCAGGCAGAATCTGAAATTCTTCCTAAGAAGCTTTGAAAAGGAGTGAAACGCACCTATCTTGCAATAACTCAGAACCTCATTCTGAGTGTTTCTGGCAGAAGTCATTCACACAACTGTGGACTAATTAGAGCCTGACATAGCTAGTGCCGTCCATATTCCTGGATGGACAGTTGTCGCGTCCCAAACAACTGAGGTGTAGTTCTCCAAACTTTCACAGAGTACCATAAGTACAGGTTCAACTTACTCCTCAGGTTGAATAGAGTTTAGCCGTCAAAGATGTAATCAGTACAGGGTTAGGATTAGGGTTCTTACTAGGGTGAGGTTTAGAGTTAGGTTTTAGGGTTAGGGTTAGGGTAAGTGTTAGGTTTAGGATGAGGGTTAGGTTTAGGGTTACGGTTAGGGTGAGAGCTAGGGTGAGGGTGAGGGTTAGGGTTAGGGTTAGGGTGAGTGTTATGTTGAGAGGTAAGGTTAGGGTTAGGTTTAGGTAAAGGTGAGAGTGAGGGTTAGGGTTAGGATTAGGATTAGGATTAGGGTTAGGCTGAAGGTGAGGGTGAAGCAGAAGGTTAGGGTTAGGGTTAGGGTTAGGGTGAGGGTTAGGGTTACGGTTAGGGTTCGGGTTAGAGTTATTGTTAGGTTTAAGGTGAGGGTGTGAGTGAGGGTTAGGGTTAGGGTTAAGATTAGGGTTAGGGTTAGTCTGAGGGTTAGGGAGAGGGGGTGGGGAAGGGTTAGGGTGTTGGTGAGGGTTAAGTTGAGGGTGAGGGTTAGCGTTAGAGTTAGGGTAAGGATTAGGTTCAGGGTTAGGGTGAGGTGTAGAGTGAGGGTGAGGGTTAGGGTTAGGGATAGGATTAGTGTGAGGGTTAAGGTTAGGGTTAGGGCTAGGGTTAGGGTGAGGTTAAGTGTTAGGATGAGGTTTAGTTTGAGGGTGAGGGTGAGGGTTAGGGTTTGCCTGAGTGTTAGGGTGAGGATTAGGGTGAGGTTTCGGCTGAGGGGTAGGGTTAGGTTTAGGGTGAGGGTTAGGTTTAGTCTGAGGGTTAGGGTTAGGGTTCAGGTTAGGGTTATGGTGAGGGTAAGTGTTAGGGTTAGTGTTAGGGTTAGAGTTAGCTGTAGGGTGAGGCTTAGTGTTAGTGTGAGTATTAGGGTTTGGGTTATGTTTAGGGTTAGGGTGAGGGGTAGGGTTAGGTTTAGTGTGAGGGTTCGGTTGAACTTTAGGGTGAGGGTTAGGGTTAAGATTAATGTGAGTGTTAGGGTCAGGGTTAGGGATAGGGTTAGGGTGAGTGTAAGGGTTAGGGTTAGGTTGCGTGTGAGTGTGAGGGTTAGGGTTCGGTGAGCGTTAGAGTTAGGGTGAGGTTTAGGGTTGGATAAGGGTTAGAGTTAGGTTGAGGGTGAGGGTGAGGGTTAGGTTTAGGTTACGGTTAGGGTTAGGGTTAGGATTAGCGTTAGTGTTAGGGTTAGACTGAATGTGAGGGTGAGGTTGAGGGTGAGTATTTGGGTTAGGATGAGGGTTAGCGTTAGGGTTAGGGTTAGCGTGAGGGTTAGGGTTAGGGTTAGGGTTAGGATGAGTGTTAGGGTGAGGGGTAGGGTTAGTGTGAGGGTTAGGTTATGGTTAGAGTTAGGGTGAGGGTAAGTCTTAGTGTGAGGTTTAGGGTGAGGGTGAGGGTTAGGGTTAGGGTTAGGGTGAGGGTTTGGCTTGCGTTCAGAATTAGGGTGAAGGTTAGGGTTAGGGTTAGGGTGAGGGTTAGGGTGAAGGTAAGGGTAAGGGTAATGGTTAGGGTGAGGCTGAGTGTTAGGTTTAGTTTTAGGGTTAGGGTGAGGGTTAGGGTCAGGGTGAGGGTTAGGGTTAGGTTGAGGGTTAGGGTGAAGGTGAGGGTTAAGGTGAGGTGTAGGCTGAGGGGTAGGGTTAAGGTTATTGTGAGGGTTAGGGTTAGTGTGAGGGTTAGGGTTAGGTGTAGGCTAAGGGTGAGGGTGAGGGTTAGCGTGAGAGTGAGGGTTAGGGTTAGCATTTCGGTGAGGGTGATGGTTAGGGTGAGGGTTAGGGTTAAGGTTAGGGTTAGGGTAAGGGTGAAGGTGAGAGTTAGGGTTAGGGTTAGCGTGAGGCTTTGGTTTAGGGTGAGGGGTAGGGTTAGGTTTAGGGTGAGGGTTGGGTTTAGTCTGAGGTTTAGGGTTAGGTTTAAGGTTAGGGTTATGGTGAAGTTAAAGGTTATGGTTAGGGTTAGCCTTAGGGTGAGGGTTAGTGTTAGTGTGAGGAATAGTGTTAGGGTTATGTTTAGGGTTAGTGTGAGGGGTAGGGTTAGGGTTAGGGTGAGCGTTAGGGTGAAGTTTAGGGTTAGGTTTAGGGTTAGCCTGAGGCTTTGGTTTAGGGGGAGGATTAGGGTTAGGGTTATGGTTAGGCTGAGGGTTAGGGTGAAGGTAAGGGTAAGGGTGATTGTTAGGGTGAGGCTGAGTGTTAGGTTTAGTTTTAGGGTTAGGGTGAGGGTTAGGGTCAGGGTGAAGGTTAGGGTTAGTGTGAGGGTTAGGGTTAGGGTGAGGGTTAGGTGAAGGTGAGGGTTCGGGGGAGGTGTAAGCTGATGGGTAGGGTTAAGTTTAGGGTGAGGGTTAGGGTTAGTGTGAGGGTTAGGGTTAGGTTTAGGGTAAGGGTGAGGGTGAGAGATAGGGTTAGCATTTCGATTAGGGCAAGTGTTAGGGTGAGGGTTAGGGTTAAGTTTAGGGTTAGGGTAAGGGTGAAGGTGAGGGTTAGCGTTAGGGTTAGCGTGAGGCTTTGGTTTAGGGTGAGGGGTAGGGTTAGGTTTAGGGTGAGGGTTGGATTTAGTCTGAGTGTTAGGGTTAGGTTTAAAGTTCGGGTTATAGTGAAGGTAAAGGTTAGGGTTAGTTTTAGTGTTAGGGGTGGCCTTAGGGTGAGGGTTAGGGTTAGGGTGAGGGTTAGGGTTAGGGTGAGGGTGAGGGTCAGATTGAAGTTTAGGGTTAGGATTAGTTTTAGGGTTAGGGATAGTCTGAGGGTGAGGGTGAGTGTGAGGGTGAGGGTTAGGGTTAGGGTTAGGTAGGCTGAGGGCTACAGTGAGGGTGAGGGTTTGGGTGAGAGTGAGGGTGAGGGTGAGAGTTTGGGTTAGGTAAGTGTTAGGGTTATGTTTAGGGTAAGGATTAGGGTGAGTTTGAGGTTTAGAGGCAGGGTTAGCCTTAGGGAGAGGGTTAGTTTTAGGGTTAGGTGAAGGTTAGGGTTAGGGTGATGATTTGGGTTAGGGTGAGCGCTACTGTGAGGTGAGGGTTCGAGTGAGGGTGAGGGTTAGGGTGAGGATGAGGGTTAGGGTTAGGGTTTGTGTGAGGATTAGGGTGAGGTTAACGTTTAGAGTGAGGGTTTGGTTGTGGGTGGGGGTTAGGTTTAGTGTTAGGGTTAGGGTGAGGTTTAGGGTGAGGGTTAGAGTTAGGGTTTGGGTGAGGGTGAGGTTTAGGGTTAGGGTTAGGTTGAGAGTTAGGGTTAAGGTTAGGGTTAGGATGAGAGGTAGGGTTAGGTTGAGGGTGAGGGTGGGGGTGAGGGTTTCGGTTAGATAAGGGTTATGGTTATGGTTAGGGTCAGGATTAGGGTGACTTTGAGGATTAGAGGGAGGGTTAAGGTTAGGGTGACAGTTAGGGTTAGGGTGATGTTTTGGGTGAGGGTGAGGTTTACCCTGAGGTGCGGGTTCGGGTGAGGCTCAGGTTTAGGGTGGTAAGGGTTAGGTTGAGGGTGAGGGTTAGGGTTAGGGTGAGGATGACCGTGAGGGTGGGGGTGAGTGTGAGGGTTAGGGTTAGCATGAGTGTTAGGGTGAGGGTAAGTGTTAGGGTTAGGGTGAGGGTGAGGGTGAGGGTGAGGGTTTCGGTTAGGTAAGGTTTAGGGTTAGGTTAAGGGTGAGGTTTTGGGTGAGGGTGAGGGTGAGGTTGAGGGTTAGGGTGTGGGTGAGGTTTAGGGTTAGGTTGAGGGTTAGAGTTTCGGTGAGGATTATGGTGAGGCTGAGGGTTAGGTTTAGGGTTAGGTTTAGGGTGAGGATTAGGGTCAGGATGAGGGTTAGTGTGAGGTTTAGGTTTAGGGTTAGGGTGAGGGTTAGGGTTAGTGTGAAGGTGAGGTTTAGGGTTAGGGTTAGGGTGAGGGTAATGTTTAGGGTGAGGGTTAGGATGAGGGTGAGTGTTAGAGTTAGGGTGAGGGTGAGAGTTAGGGTGATGTTTAGGATGAGGGTGAGGGTTAGTGTGAGGTTGAGAGTTCGGGTGAAGATGAGGGTTAGGGTGTGGGTGAGGGTTAGGGTGAGGGTGAGGGTTACCGTGACAGTGAGGTTTAGCCTGAGGGTGAGGCTTAGGGGACAGGTGAGGGTTAGCGTTAGGGTTATTGTTAGGGTTAGGGTGAGGGGTAAGATTAGGGTTATCGTGAGGGGTAGGGTGAAGTTTCGGGTTAGTGTGAGGGTGAGGGTTAGGGTGAGGTTGAGGGCAATTGTTAGGCTGAGGGTTAGGGTAAGGATGAGGGTTAGGATTAGGGTTAAGGTTAGGGTGAGGTCTAGTGTGAGGGTTAGGGTTAGAGTTTGTGTTAGGGTTAGTATAAGGCTTAGGGTGAGGGTTAGGGTTAGGGTTAGTTGAGGGTTAGGGTTAGGGTTAGGATGAGGATGAGGGTGAGGATTAGGGTAACGGATAGGGTTAGGTTTAGGGTGAGGGTGAGAGTTAAGGTTAGGATTAGGGTTAGGGTTTGGGTTAAACTGAGGGGGAGGGGGAGGGTGAGCATTAGGGTTAATGTAAGATTTAGGGTTAGGGTTAGGTTGAGGATTAGAGTGTGGGTGAAGTTTAGGGTGAGGGTTAGCATTAGGGTGAGGTTTAGGTTTAGGATTAGGGTGAGGTTTGGAATTAGGGTGATGTTTAGGTTGAGGCTGAGGGTTAGGGTGAGGCTTAGGTTTATTGTTAGGGTTCGGGTTAGGCTACGGTGAGGGTAAGGTTTAGGGTGAGGGTTAGGGATAGGCTGAGGGTGAGGGTTAGCGTGATGGTTAGAGTTAGTGTGAGGGTTAGCTTTATGGTTAGGTTTAGGGTTACCGTGAGGTTAAGTTTAAGTGTTAGGTTTAGGATGAGGGTGAGGGTTAGGGATAGGGTTAGGGTTAGGGTGAGGGTTAGGGTGAGAATGAGGGTTAGGGTTAGGGTTAGGTTGAGGGTTAGGGTGAGAATTAGGGTTAGGGATAGGGTGAGGTTGAGGTTTAGGGTGAGGGTAAGGGTAAGTGTGAGGTTTAGTTTTAGGGTTAGGTTTAGGTTGAGGGTAATGGTTATTGTGAGGTTTAGGATGAAGGTGAGGGTTAGGGTGAGGGTTAGGATTAGGGTGAGTGTTAGGGTTAGGGTTAGGGTTAGGCTGATGGCTACTGGGAGGGTGAGGTATAGGGTGAGAGTTAGGGTGTCGGTGAGGATTAGGGTAGGGTGAGGGTTAGAGTGTTAGGGTGAGGGTGAGGGTTAGAGTTAGGGTTAGGGTTAGGGTAAGGGTCAGGTTGAGGTGTACTGTTAAGGTTAAGGTTAGCATGAGGGTTATGGTGAGGGTAGGGTTAGGGTTAGGATTAGGGTGAGGGTAAGGTTTAGGTGAGGGTGAGGGTTAGGGATACAGTTACAGGGTTACGGTTAGGGTAATTGTTAGGCTGAGGGTTAGGATGAGGGGTAGGGTTAGGGTTAGGTGAGGGTTATGGTTAGTGTGAGGGTTAGGGCTAGGGTGAGTATGAGGGTTAGGGTGATGTTTAGGGTTAGGGTTAAGGTTAGGGTTAGTGTGAGGGTTAGGGTTAGGGTTAGAGTTAGGGTTAGTGTGAGGTTTAGTGTGAGGGTAAGGGTTAGGGTGAACGTTAGGGTGAGGGTGAGGTTTAGGGTTAGGGTTAGGGTTAGGGTGAGGTTTAGACTTAGGGTGAGGGTTTGGGTTAGGGTTAGGGTTAGGGTGAGAGTTAGAGTTAGGGTTAGGGTGAGGGTGTGGGTTAGGTTTAGAGTTAGAGTTAGGGTGAGGGTAAGGTTTGGGTTGAGGGTTAGGATGAGGTGAGTGTTAGGGTTAGGGTAATGTTTAAGATTAGGATTAGGGTTAGGGTTAGGGTTAGGTTTAGTGTGAGCTTAAGGGTTAGGGTGAGGGTTAGGGTGAGGGTGAGGGTTAGGGTTAGGGTTAGGGTGATGGTGAGGGTGAGGGTGAAGTTTAGGGTTAGGATTTGTTTTAGGGTTAGGGACAGTCTGAGGGTGAGGGTGAGTATGAGGGTGAGGGTTAGGGTTAGGGTTAGGGTTAGGCTGAGGGCTACAGTGAGGGTGAGGGTTAGGGTGAGATTGAGGGTGAGTGTGAGAATATGGTTTAGGTAAGTGTTAGGGTTATGTTTAGGGTTAGGGTTAGGGTGAATTTGAGTGTTAGAAGGAGGGTTAGCGTTAGGGAGAGGGTTAAGGTTAGGGTTAGGGTTAGGGTGATGTTTTGGGTGAGGGTGAGGGTTTCCGTGAGGTGAGGGTTCGAGTGAGGGTGTGGGTTAGGGGGAGGATGAGGGTTAGGGTTACGGTTTGTGTGAGGATTAGGGTGAGGTTAAGGTTTAGAGTGAGGGTTAGGTTGAGGGTGAGGGTTAGGTTTAGGGTGAGGTTTAGAGTGAGAGTTAGCGTTAAGGTTTGGGTGAGGGTGAGGTTTAGCGTTAGGGTTAGGGTGAGAGTTAGGGTTAAGGTTAGGGTTAGGATGAGAGTTAGGGTTAGGTTGAGGGTGAGGGTGGGCGTGAGGGTAAGGGTGAGTGTTTTGGTTAGGTAAGGCTTAGGCTTAGGTTTACCGTGAGCGCTAGGTTAAGGGTGAAGTTTTGGGTGAGGGTTTGGGTGAGGTTGATGGTTAGGGTGTGGGTGAGGGTTAGGCTTACTGTTAGGGTTAGAGTGAGGGTGAGGGTTATGGTGAGGCTGAGGGTTAGATTTAGGCTTAGGTTTAGGGTGAGGATTAGGGTCAGGATGAGGGTTAGGGTGAGGGGTAAGTTTAGGGTTAGGGTGAGGGTTAGGGTTAGTGTGAGGGTTAGGTTTAGGGTTCGTGTTAGGGTGAGGGTAAGTGTTAGGGTGAGCGTTAGGATGAGGGTGAGTTTAAGGGTTAGCGTGAGGGTGAGGCTTAGGGTGATGTTTAGGGTTAGGGTTAGAGTTACGGTTAGGGTTAGGGTGAGGGTTAGGGTTAGGGTTAGAGTTAGGGTTAGTTTGAGGGTTAGAGTTAGGATTAGGGTTAGGGTTAGGGTGAGGATGAGTGTGAGGGTTAGGGTAACGGTTAGGGTTAGGTTTAGGGTGAGGGTGAGAGTTAGGGTTCAGATTAGGGTTAGGGTTTGTGTTAGGCTGAGGGTGAGGTGAGGGTGAGGATTAGGGTTAGGGTAAGATTTAGGGTTAGGGTTAGGGTGAGGATTAGAGTGTGGGTGAAATTTAGGGTGAAGGTTAGCATTAGGGTGAGGTTTAGGTTTAGGATTAGGGTGAGGATTAGAATTAGGGTGATGTTTAGGATGAGGATGAGGGTTAGGGTGAGGGTGAGGGTTAGGGTTAGGGTTAGGGTTAGGCTTAGGTTAGGGTGAGGGTAAGGTTTAGGGTGAGGTTTAAGGATAGACTGAGAGTGAGTGTAAGTGTGAGGGTTAGAGCTAATTTGAAGGTTAGGTTTAGGGTTAGGGTTAGGGTTACCGTGAGGGTAAGGGTAATGGTGAGGGTTAGGATGAGGGTGAGGGTTAGGGTTAGGGTTAGGCTTAGGGTGAGGGTTAGGGTGAGGATGAGGGTTAGAGTTAGGGTTAGGGTTAGGGTGAGGGTTAGGTTGAGGGTTAGGGTTAGTGTTAGGGTGATGGTGAGGGTTAGGGTGAGGGTAAGGGTTAGTGTGAGGATTAGGTTTAGAGTTAGGTTTAGTTTGAGGGTAAGGGTTATTGTGAGGGTTAGGATGAAGGTGAGGGTTAGGGTGAGGGTTAGGATTAGGGTGAGTGTTAGGGGTAGGGTTAGGGTTAGGCTGATGGCTACTGTGAGGTTGAGGGTTATGGTGAGGGTTCGGCTGTCAGTGAGGATTAGGGTAGGTTGAGGGTTAGAGTGTTAGGATGAGGGTGAGGGTTAGAGTTAGGGTTAGGGTTAGGGTCAGATTGAGGAGTACTGTTAAGGTTACGGTTAGCATGAGGGTTAGGGTGAGGGGTAGGGTTAAGGTTAGGCTTAGGTGAGGGTAAGGGTTAGGTGAGGGTGAGGGTTAGGGTTAGGTTTATGGTAATTTTTAGGCTGAGTGTTAGGATGAGGGCTAGGGTTAGGGTTAGGGTGATATTTAAGGTTAGGTTTATTGTTAATGTTACGGTCAGGCTTAGGGGGAGGGTAAGTTTTAGGGGGAGGGTTAGGGTGAGTTTTAGGGTTAAAGGGAGGGTTAGGGTTAGGGAGAGTGTTAGGGTTAGGGTTAGGATGAGGGTAAGGGTTAGGGGGATGATTTGGGTGAGGGTGAGAGATACCATGAAGTGAGGGTTCGAGTGAGAGTGAGGGTTAGGGTGAGGATGAGTGTTACGGCTAGGGTTTGTGGGAGAATTAGGGTGAGGTTAAGCTTTAGGGATAGGGTTAGAGTGAGGGTGAGGGTTAGGGTTAGTTATAGGGTTAGGGTGAGGGTTAGCGTGAGGGTTAGGGTTAGGGTTAGGGTTTGGGTGAAGGTGAGGTTTGGGGTTAGGGTTAAGGTGAGAGTTATTGTTAAGGTTAGGGTTAGGATGAGAGTTAGGGTTAGGTTGAGGGTGAGGGTGAGGGTTTCGGTTACGTAAGGGTTAGGGTTATGTTTAGGGTGAGTATGAGGGTGAGTTTGAGGGTTAGAGGGAGGGTTACGGTTAGGGTGAGAGTTAGAGTTAGGGTTAGGGTGACGGTTAGGGTTAGAGTGATGTTTTGGGTGAGGGTGAGGGTTACCGTGAGGTGAGGGTTCGGGTGAAGGTGAGGGTTAGTGTGAGGGTAAGTGTTAGGGTTAGGGTGAGGGTTAGGGTTAGGGTGAGGCTGACTGTAAGGGTGAGGGTGAGGGTGAAGGTTAGGGTTAGCGTGAGGGTTAAGGTGAGGGTAAGTGTTAGGGTGAGGTTGAGGGTTATGGTTAGGGTGAGGGTGAGGGTGAGGGTGAGGATTTCAGTTAGGTAAGGATTAGTGTTAGGGTTAGGGTAAGGGCTAGGTTAAGGGTGAGTTTTATGGTGAGAGTGAGGGTGAGGTTGAGGGTTAGGGTGTGGGTGAGGGTTAGGGTTAGTGTGAGGGTTAGAGTGAGGGTGAAGGTTAGGGTTAGGCTGAGGTTTGGGGTTAGGGTTAGGTTTAGCGTGAGGATTAGGGTCAGGATGAGGGTTAGGATGAGGGTTAGGGTTAGGGTGAGGGTGAGGGTTATGGTTAGTGTGAGGGTTAGGGTTAGGGTGAGGGTGAGGTTAAGGGTGAGGGTGAGGTTTAGGATGAGGGTGAGGTTTAGGGTTAGGAGGAGGGTGAGGTTTAGGGTGATGTTTGGGGTTAGGGTTAGGGTTAGGGTTAGTGTGAGGGTTAGGGTTAGGGTTAGAGTTAGGGCTAGTGTGAAGGTTAGTGTGAGGGTAAGGGTTAGGGTGAAGTTTAGAGTGAGGGTGAGTTTTAGGCTTAGGGTTAGGTTTAGGGTGAGGTTTAGACTGAGGCTGAGGGTTTGGGTTAGCCTTAGGTTTAGGGTGAGGTTTAGGGTAAGGGTGAGAGTTAGAGTTAGAGTTAGGGTGAGGGTGAGGGTTAGGTTTAGGGTTAGAGTTAGGGTGAGGGTAAGGGTTAGTTTGAGGGTTAATATGAGGTGAGAGTTTGGGTTAGGGTGATGTTTAAGGTTAGGATTAGGGTTAGGGTGAGGGTTAGGGAGAGTGTTAGGGTTAGTGTTAGGGTAGGTTTAGGATGAGGGTTAGGGTGAGAATAAGGTTTAGGGTGAAGGTTAGGGTGAGGGTGAATGTTAGGGTTAGGGTTAGGTTGAGGGGTAGGATGAGGGTTAGGTTTACGGTTAGGGCTAGGGTAAGGGTTAGGGTGAGGGTTAGGGTTAGGTTTAGGGTGAGGGTGAGTGTCAGGGTGAAATTTAGGGTTAGGATTAGTTTTAGGGTTAGGGATATTCTGAAGGTGAGGGTGTGGGTGAGGTTTATTGTTACGGTTAGGGTTAGGCTGATGGCTACTGTGAGGGTGAGAGTTAGGGTGAGGGTGAGGGAGAGGGTTAGGGTGTTGGTGAGGATTAGGATAGGATGAGGGTTAGAGTGTTAGGGTGAGGGTGAGGGTTAGAGTTAGGGTTAGGTTTAGGGTTAGGGTAAGGGTGAGGAGTACTGTTAAGGTTAGGGTTAGCATGAGGGTTAGGGTGAGGGGTACGGTTAGGGTTACGGTTAGGGTGAGCGTAATTGTTAGGTGAGGGTGAGGGTTAGGGTTATGGTTAGGGTTAGGGTTAGCGTAATTGTTAGACTGAGGGTTAGGATGAGCGTGAGGGTTAGGATTAGGGTGATGTTTATGGTTAGGGTTAGTGTTAGGGTTAGTGTTAGGGTTAGGGTTAGGGTGAGGGTAAGGGTTAAGGTTAGGGTTAGGGTGAGTTTGAGGGTTAGAGGGAGGGTTAGGGTTAGGGAGAGTGTTAGGGTTAGGGTTAGCGTGAGGGTAAGGGTTAGGAGGATGTTTTGGGTGAGGGTGAGTGTTACCGTGAGGTGAGGATTCAACTTTGAGTGAGGGTTGGTGTGAGGATGAGGGTTAGGTTTAGGGTTTGTGTGAGGATTAGGGTGAGGTTAAGGTTTAGGGTGAGGGTTAGGGTGAGGGTGAGAGTTAGGGTTAGTTTTAGGGTTAGGGTGAGAGTTAGGGTGAGGGTTAGGGTTACGGTTAGGGTGAGGGTCAGCTTTGGGGTTAGGGTTAGGATGCGAGTTAGGGTTAAAGTTAGAGTTAGGATGAGAGTTAGGGTTAGGTTGAGGGTGAGGGTGAGGGTTTAGGTTAGGTAAGGGTTTAGGGTTATGTTTAGGGTGAGGATTAGGGTTAGAGGGAGGGTTAGGTTTAGGGTGAGAGTTAGAGTTAGGATTAGGTTGATGGTTAGGGTTAGGGTGATGTTTTGGGTGATGGTGAGGGTTACTGTGAGGTGAGGTTTCGGGTGAGCGTTCCAATTAGTGTGAGGGTAAGTGTTAGGGTGAGGGTGAGGGTTATCCTTAGGCTGAGGGTGAGGGTGAGGGTGAGGGTTTCTGTTAGATAAGGTTTAGAGTTAGGGTTACGGTAAGGGCTAGGTTAAGGGTGAGGTTTATGCTGAGAATGAGGGTGAAGTTGAGGGTTAGGTTGTGGGTGAGGGTTAGGTTTATCGTGAGGGTTAGAGTGAGGCTGAGGGTTAGGGTTAGGGTTAGGTTTTGCATGAGGTTTAGGGTCAGGAAGAGGGTTAGGGTGAAGGGGTAGGGTTAGGGTTAGGGTGAGGGTTAGGGTTAGTGTGAGGGTGAGGGTTATGGTTAGGTTGAGGGTTAGGATGAGGGTGAGGTTTAGGGTTGGGGTGAGGTTGAGGTTTCGGGTGATGTTTAGGGTTAGGGTTAGAGTTAGGGTTAGTGTGAGGGTTAGGGTTAGGGTTAGATTTAGGGTTAGTGTGAGGGTTAGTGTGAGGGTAAAGGATAGGGTGAAGGTTAGGGTGAGGGTTAGGTTTAGGGTTAGGGTTAGGGTAAGGGTTAGGGTGAGGGTTAGGGTTAGGGTGAGGGTTAGGGTTAGGGTTAGGGTGAGGATGAGGGTCAGGGTGAAGTTTAGGGTTATGATTAGTTTTAGGTTTAGGGATAGTCTGAGGATGAGGGTGAGGGTGAGGGTTAGGGTGAGGATGAAGTTTAGGGTTAGGGCTAGGGTTAGGGTTAGGGTGAGGGTTAGGGTGAGGGTTAGAGTTAGGGTTACGGTGAGGGTGAGATTAGGGTGAGGGTAAGGGTTAGTGTGAGGTTTAGGTTTAGGGTTAGGTTTAGGTTGAGGGTAAAGGTTATTGTGAGGGTTAGGGTGAAGGTGAGGGTTATTGTGAGGGTTAGGATTAGGGTGAGTGTTAGGGTTAGGGTTAGGGTTAGTCTGATGGCCACTGTGAATGTGAGGATGAGGGTGAGGGTTAGGGTGTCGGTGAGTATTAAGCTAGGGTGAGGGTTAGAGTGTTAGGGTGAGGGTGAGGGTTAGATTTAGGGTTAGGGTTAGGTTAGGGTCAGGGTGAGGAGTACTGTTAAGGTTAGGGTTAGCATGAGGGTTAGGGTGAGGGCTAGGTTTAGGGTTACGGTTTGGGTGAGGGTAAGGGTTAGGTGAGGGTGAGGGTTAGGGTTTCGGTTAGGGTTAGGGTTAGGGTAATTGTTAGGCTGAGGGTTAGGATGAGGGTGAGGGTTAGGGTTTCGGTTAGGGTTAGGGTTAGGGGATTTGTTAGACTGAGGGTTAGGATGAGGGTGAAGGTTAGGGTTAGGGTGATGTTTAAGGTTAGGGTTAGTGTTAGTGTTAGGATTAGGCTTAGGGTGAGGGTTACGGTGAGGGTAAAGGTTAGGGTGAGGGTTAGGGTGAGGGTTAGAGTGAAGGTGAGGGTTATGGTGAGGCTGAGGGTTAGGTTTAGGGTTAGGTTTAGGGTGAGGATTAGGGTTAAGATGAGGGTTAGCGTGAGGGTTAAGGTTAGGGTTAGGGTGAGGGTTAGGGTTAGTGTGAGGGTTAGGTTTAGGGTTAGGGTGAGGGTTAGGGTAAGTTTTACTGAGGGTTTTGGATGAGGGTGAGTGTTACGGTTAGGTTGAGTGTTAGGTTTAGGGTGAGGGTTAGTGTTAGGGTGAGGGTTAGGGTTAGGGTTAGTGTGAGGTTGAAGGTGAGGGTGAAGATGAGGGTTAGGTATGGGTGAGGGTTAGGGTTAGGGTGAGGGTTAGCGTGACAGTGAGGGTTAGCGTGAGGGTGAGGCTTAGAGTACGTGTGAGGTTTAGTGTTAGGGTTAGGGTTAGGGTTAGGGTGAGGGGTAGGATTATGGTTATCATGAGGTGAAGTTTCGGGTTCGTGTGAGGGTTAGGGTTAGGGTGAGGGTGAGAGCAATTTTTAGGCTGAGGGTTAGGGTGAGGATGAGTGTTAGGATTAGGGTTAATGTTAGGGTGAGGTCTTTTTTTTAATTTAATTTTATTTTATTTGAGAACATACTGTACAGAGGGGTTACAATTACATGGGCAGGATAATGCATACCTTTCTTACCAAGCATTTCAGCCTCCTCCTTTGTTTACCCTTCACCTCCCTTCCCAGCCTCCCCCCTCCCCCCACCCAATCCTTCCCCCCCTCCCCCCCAAACCGACATTGTAAAGCTCGTTTTTGAAATGACATTTTGTACTTCTCATTGTTGCAACAGGTCCACCTGAATCCTTAAACGACTTGTTTGTCCCCATCTCCTCCACAAGTTATATTGACATCAAATATAGTGAAAGCAGGGGTTACACTGTGGGGGAGGGACATACAAAGCAACAAAGAAATAATCTTATAAATGCGTTAGAAACACATGCATGAAAGAAAAAAAACATTAAAATACATATTTAAGGGATCGTTTTCCTAACATCACATTATCTGACCTTTTCCGCTTGAATCATACATATACTAGATATTGCATATAAGGGAAACCATGGGACCTATGTTTCTTTGGGTCTGACTTACTTCACTTAATATAAATTTTTTCCAAGCCTTTCCACTTCCTAACAAATGGGGAAATGTCATTCTTTCCATTGTGTATATATACCACATTTTCTTGATCCATTCATCTACTGAGGGGCATCTGGGTTGGTTCCAGATCTTAGCTATGGTAAATAATGCTGCAATAAACATAGTTGTGCTGGTAGCTTTAGTGTGGTCTTGTTTGTAAACATTTGGGTAAATGCCCAAAAGTGGGATTGCTGGGTCATAGGGGAGTTGTATGTGTAGTCTTTTGAGGAACCTCCATACTGCTTTCCAAAGTGGTTGAACAAGTTTACATTCCCACCAACAATGAAGTAAGGTTCCTTTCTGTCCACATCCCCTCCAGCATCTGTTGTGGTTAGAGTTCTTGATATTTGCCGTTCTAACTGAAGTGAGGTGATATCTTAATGTTGTTTTGATTTGCATTTCTTTTATGGCTAGGGATGTTGAACATTTTTTCATGTGTCTATTGGCCATCCTTCTTTGTTCTTCAGAGAAGTTTCTCTTTAAGTCTTTCGCCCACTTATTTATTGGGCAGTTGTTTCTTTGAGGATTTGTTGTTGGGGGGTTTAATTTTTTGAGTTCCAAGTATATTTTAGATATGAGACCCTTGTCGGTTGTATGGCTAGTAAAGATCTTCTCCCAATCCGTGGGCTTTCTATTGATCTTGCTAGCTATGTCATTTGCCCTGCAGAAGCTCTGCAACTTTATGCAATCCCATTTGTCCAACCATTCTTTGATTTGTTGTGTTTCCGGGTCTCTATTCAAAAAATTTCGGCCTGAGCCAAGGAGACCTAGGGTTTCTCCTATTCCATCCTGTAATGTTTTCAGAGTGTCTGTTTTGAGTTCAAGGTCTTTGTTCCATTTGGAGTTGATTCTGGTGCAGGGTGATATATAAGGATCTAGCTTTAGCTTTCTACATGTAGTTAACCAATTTTGCCAGCACCATTTACTGAAGAGGCTGTCTTTCTTCCATTGTATTTTTTTAGCTCCCTTATCGAAGATTAGATGGCTATAGGTCTGTAGGATCATTTCTGGGTTTTCAATTCTATTCCATTGGTCCTGAGGTCTGTTCTTATGCCAATACCACTCTGTTTTGATTACTATGGCTTTATAGTAGAGTTTGAAATTTGGTATTGATATTCCTCCAGCAGTGTTCTTTCCGTTGAGGAGCGTTTTTGCTATTCGGGGTCTTTTATTGTTCCATATGAATTTTTGGATTGCCTCTTCTATTTCCTTGAAGAATGAGGGTGGAATTTTGATAGGTATTGCATTGAATTTGTAGATAGCCTTGGGAAGTATTGCCATTTTCACGATGATAATCTTTCCAATCTAGGAGCATGGGAGGTTTTGCCATTTTTTAAGTTCTGTGTTGATTTCCTTTTTCAAGATTTTAAAGATTTCATCATAGAGGTCCTTCACTTCTTTAGTTAAGTTAATTCCTAGGTATTTTATTTTTTGTGGGGCTATTACAAATGGAGTTGCTTTCCTAATTTCAGCCACACTTTTCTCATTGTTGGCATACAGAAAAGCCATTGATTTTGGGGGGTTAATCTTATAACCTGCTACTTTGCCAAAGTTTTGAATCAGCTTGAGTAATTTGGGAGTGGAGTCTATGGGATTCTTTAAATACAAGATCATGTCATCTGCAAAGAGGGAGAGTTTTATTTCTTGTTTCCCTATTTGGATCCCCTTTATGTCTGCATCTTGTCTTATTGCTGTAGCTAGGCATTCTAATACTAGATTGAAGAGAAGTGGAGAGAGTGGGCATCCTTGTCTTGTTCCTGAGTTAAGAGGAAATGGCTTTAGTTTTTCACCATTGAGTATAATGCTGGCTGTAGGTTTGTCATATACAGCCTTTATTGTATTGAGGAATGTTCCATGGATTCCTAATTTTTCCAAAACCTTCATCATAAAGGGGTGTTGGATCTTGTCGAATGCTTTTTCTGCGTCTATTGAGATAACCGTGTGGTTCTTATTCTTGCTCCTGTTGATGTGATGAATAATATTAATTGATTTGCGTATATTGAACCAGCTTTGCATCCCTGAAATGAATCCTGTTTGATCGTGGTGTATGATTTTTTGGATGAATTGTTGAAGTCGGTTGGCCAAAATTTTGTTGAGAAGTTTTGCATCAATATTCATCAAAGAAATGGGTCTATAGTTCTCTTTCTTTGATGAGTCCCTGCCTGGTCTTGGGATGAGGGTTATGATGGCTTCATAAGAATGTGTTCGGTAGTGAGCTTTCTCTTTCAATTTCCTTGAAGAGTTGGAGGAGAATTGGTGTGAGCTCTGCTTTGAAGGCCTTGTAAAATTCCGCTGTAAAACCATCTGGTCCTGGACTTTTCTTATCTGGGAGGTCTCTTATTGCTGTTTCTATTTCAATACTTGATATGGGCCTGTTAAGATAGTTTAACTCATCTTGGTTTAGTTTTGGCATGTCAATAGTTGCTAGGAAGAGGTCCATTTCTGTCAAGTTCTCAAACTTATTAGCATAAAGTTTTGAGGAGTATTCCCTTATAATGTTCTGAATCTTGCTTGTTTCCGTGGTGATGTTTCCATTCTCATCTCTGAGTTTATTAATTTGGGTGTGTTCTCTTCTTTTTCTGATAAGATTTGCTAAGGGTCTGTCAATTTTGTTAAGTTTTTCGAAGAACCAACTCTTTGTTTTGTTGATTCTTTCTATAGTTTTTTTGGATTCTAATTCATTTAATTCTGATTTAATTTTAATTATTTCTTTCCGTCTACTGGATTGGGGTTTATCTTGTTGCTCTTTTTCAAGGAGGTTTAGATGTGTCATTAAATTGTTAGCTTCAGATCTCTCCAATTTGTTGATGTAGGAGCTCAGAGCTATAAACTTGCCTCTGAGTACTGCCTTTGCTGTGTCCCAGAGGAGCTGGTAATTTGTGTGTCCATTTTCGTTGAATAGCATGAACATTTGAATTTCCTTTCTAATCTCTTCCATGACCCACTTATGATTCAGCAGTGTGTTGTTCAGCCTCCATGTGATACCGGACTTTCTTTGGTGGCTTTTGGTGTTGAGTTCTAATTTTATTCCCTTGTGGTCAGAGAGAATGCAAGGTATAATTTCAATGTTTTTGAATTTAAACAAGTTTGCTTTGTGGCCTAAAATGTGGTCTATTTTAGAAAACGTTCCATGTGCTGCTGAGAAAAACGTGTATTCTGATGCTGCTGGGTGAAATGTTCGGTAGATGTCTGTTAAGTCTAGTTGATCTATGCAGCTGTTTAGATCTGCGGTTTCTCTGTTGAGTTTTTGCCGAGTTGATCTATCTAGTGGGGAGAGTGGTGTGTTAAAATCCCCAACAATTAATGTCTTTGGATCTATATGGGATTTGAGGGAAAGTAGTGTTTCTTTGATAAATTAGGGTGCTCCATTGTTTGGCGAATAGATATTTAGAAATGTAATATCCTCCTGAAGGAGAGATCCTTTAGTATGTAGCGACCTTCTTTATCTCTTCTCATGAATTTTAATTTGAAGTCTATTTTATCTGATATTAGGATTGCAACTCCCGCCTGTTTATGGGGGCCGTTTGCTTGATAGATTTTGTTCCAGCTTTTAACATTGAAAATGTGTTTGTTTTTATGGGCAAGATGTGACTCCTGCAGGAGGCAGATAGAAGGATCTTGTTTTTTAATCCAACTAGACAGTCTATGTCGCTTAATTGGAGAGATCAGTCCATTAACATTAAGAGATAGGACTGAGAGGTATTTGGGAGTTCCTGCCATGTTATCCACCTGAGGGTTAGGGTAAGGATGAGTGTTAGGATTAGGGTTAAGGTTAGGGTGAGGTCTTGGGTGAGGGTTAGGGTTAGGGTTTGGGTTAGGGTTAGGATGAGGGTTAGGGTGGGAGTTAGGGTTATGGTTAGTTTGAGGGTTAGGGTTAGGGTTATTGTTAGGGTTAGGGTGAGGATGAGAGTGAGGGTTAGGATAACGGTTAGGGTTAGGTTTAAGGTGAGGGTGAGAGTTAGGGTTAGGATTAGGATTAGGGTTTGGTTTACGCTGAGGTTGAGGTTGAGGTTTAGGGTTAGAGTTAGGGTTAGGTTGACGGTTAGGGTAATGTTTAGAGTTAGGGTGAGGGTGCAGGTTAGGGATAGGTTTAGGGTGAGGGTTTGGGTTAGGGTGAGAGTTAGAGTTAGGGTTAGGGTGAGGGTGAGGTTTAGGTTTAGGGTTAGAGTTAGGGTGAGGGTAAGGGTTAGGGTGAGGTTTAGGATGAGGGTGAGGGTTAGGGATTGGGTGATGTTTAATGTTAGGATTAGGGTTAGGGTGAGGGTTAGGGTGAGGGTTAGGGTTAGGGTGATGGTTAAGGTTAGGATTCGGGTTAGGGTGAGGGTGAGGGTTAGGGTTCAGTTTAGGGTTAGGGTGAGGGTTAGGGTGAGGGTTAGGTTTAGGGTTAGGGTTAGGGTGAAGGTAAGGGTTAGGGTGAGGGTTAGGATGAGGGTGAAGGTAAGGGTTAGGGTGAAGTTTAAGGTTAGGATTAGGGTTAGGGTGAGGGTTAGGGTGAGGGTGAGGGTTAGGGTTAGGTTTAGGGTTAAGGTGAGGGGTAGGGTGAGGGTTAGGTTTAGGGTTAGTGTTAGGGTAAGTGTTAGGGTGAAGGTTAAGGTTAGGGTGCGGGTCAGGGTTAGGGTTAGGGTTAGGGTGAGGGTTAGGGTGACAGTGAGGGTTAGCGTGAGGGTGAGACTTAGGGTACGTGTGAGGGTTAGCGTTAGGGTTAGGGTTAGGGTTAGGGTGAGTGTAAGGGTTAGGGTGAGGGTTAGGGTGAGGGTGAGGGTTAGGCTTAGGTTTAGGGTTAGGGTGAGGGGTAGGGTGAGGGTTAGGTTTAGAGTTAGTGTTAGGGTAAGTGTTAGGGTGAGGGTTAAGGTTAGGGTGAGGGTAAGGGTTAGGGTTAGGGTGAGGGTGAGGGTCAGGGTGAAGTTTAGGGTTAGGATTAGGTTTAGGGTGAGGATTTGGGTCAGGATGAGGGTTAGGGTGAGGCGTAGGGTTAGGATTAGGGTGAGGGTTAGGGTTAGAGTGAGGGTTAGAGTTAGGGTTAGGGTTAGGGGAGGATAAGGTTTAGGGTGAGTGTTAGGATGGGGGTGAAGGTTAGGGTTAGGGTGAGAGTGAGGGTTAGGGTGATGTTTAGGATTAGTGTTAGGATTAGGTTTAGTGTGAGGATTAGTGTTAGGGTTAGAGTTAGGGTTAGTGTGAGGGTTAGGGTGAGGTTAAGGGTTAGGGTGAAGGTTAGGGTGAGGGTGAGGGTTAGGGTTAGTGTGAGGGTTAGTGTTAGGGTGAGGGTTAGGATTAGGGTTAGGGTTAGGGTGAGGGATAGGGTGAGGGTGAGGTTTAGGGTTAGCGTGAATGTTAGGGTGAGGGTAAGTGTTAGGGTGATTGTGAGTGTTAGGATTAGGGCGAGGGTGAGGGTGAGGTTGAGGATTTCGGTTAGGTAAGGTTTAGGGTTAGGGTTATGGTGAACACTAGGTTAACGGTGAGGTTTATGGTGAGGGTGAGTGTGAGGTTCAGGGTTAGGGTTTGGGTGAGGATTAGGGTTAGGGTGAGGGTTAGAGTGAGGGTGAGGGTTAGGGTGAGGCTGAGGGTTAGCGTTAGGGTTAGGTTTAGGGTGAGGATTAGGGTCAGGATGAGGGTTAGGGTGAGGGGTAGGGTTAGGATTAGGATGAGGGTTAGGGTTAGAGTGAGGGTTAGAGTTAGGGTTAGGGTTAGGGGAGGATAAGGTTTAGGGTGAGTGTTAGGATGGGGGTGAAGGTTAGTTTTAGGGTGAGAGTGAGGGTTAGGGTGATGTTTAGGATTAGTGTTAGGATTAGGTTTAGTGTGAGGATTAGTGTTAGGGTTAGAGTTAGGGTTAGTGTGAGGGTTAGGGTGAGGTTAAGGGTTAGGGTGAAGGTTAGGGTGAGGGTGAGGGTTAGGGTTAGTGTGAGGGTTAGTGTTAGGGTGAGGGTTAGGATTAGGGTTAGGGTGAGGTTGAGGGTTAGGGTTAGAGTTAGGGTTAGGTTGAGGGCTAGGGTGAGGTTTAGCGTTAGGGTGAGGGTGAGGGTTAGGGTTAGGGTTAGGGTGAGAGTTAGGGTTAGGGTGAGAGTTAGAGTTAGGGTTAGCGTAAGGGTGAGGGTTAGGTTTAGGTTTGGGGTTAGAATTAGGGTGAGGGTGAGGTTGAGGAATAGGGTTAGGATTAGCGTTAGGGTTAGGGTTAGGGTTTGATTGAGGTGTAGGGTGAGCTTTAGGTTTAGGGTTAGTGTGAGGGTTAGGGTGAGGATAAATTTTAGGGTGAGGGTTAGGTTGAGGTTTAGGGTAAGGGTTGGCCTAAGGATTAGGGTGAGTTTCTGGGTGAGGAATAGGTTCAGGGTGAGGGTTAGGCTGAGGAGCAAGTTTAGGTTGAGGGTTAGGGTGAGGGTTAGGGTTAGGGGTAGGGTGAGCATAACGGTAAGGGTGAGGGTGAGGATTAGGGTTAGGGTTAGGCTTAGCGTGAGGGTTAAAGTTAAGGTGAGGGTTAGGATGAGGGTGAAGGTCAGGGTTAGGGTGAGCGTTAGTGTGATGTTTAAGGTGAGGGTTAGGGTTAGGATTAGGGTTAGGGTTAGGGTTAGGGTGAGTGTTAGGGTGTGGGTTAACGTGAGGGTGAGGGTTAGGTTGAGGCGTGAGGGTTATGGTTATGGTTAGGGTTAGGGTGAGTACTACGGTTAAGGTTAGGGTTAGGATGAGATTTATGGTGAGTGGTAGGGTAAGGGTTAGGTTGAGGGTTAGGGTTAGTGTGAGGGTTAGGTTTAGGGATAGGTTTAGAGTGAGAGTAAGGGTTACGGTGAGTGTAAGAATGAGGATAAGGATTAAGGTTAAGGTGACGTTTAGAGTGAGGTTTAGGGTTAGGATTAGGGTTAATTTTAAGGTGAGAGTTAGGGTTAGGGTGAGGGTTAGGGTTAGGGTTAGGTTTAGGGTTAGGGTGCGGGTTGGGGTGAGGGTGAGGCTTGGGTTAGGGTTAGTTTTATGGTTAGGGGTAGGCTGAGAGTGAGGATGAGTATGAGGGTGAGGGTTAGGGTTAGGGTTTGGGTGAGTGTGAGGGCTATGTTGAGGGTGAGAGTTAGGGTGAGGGTGAGGGTTTGGGTTAGGTAAGGGTTAGCATTATGGTTAGGGTGAGGATTAGGTTGAGTTTGAGGGTTAGAGGGAGGGTTAGGGTTAGGGTGAGGGTTAGGTTTAGGGTTAGGGTTCGGGTGAGGGTTCGGGTGAGGTTTAGGGTTAGGGTGAATTTGAGGGTGAGGGTTAGGGTTGTGTGAGGGTTAGATTTAGGGTGAGGGTTAGGGTTGGGATAGGGTTAGAGTTAGGGTGAGGGTGAGGGTTAGGATTAGGATTAGGATGGGAGTTAGGGTTAGGGTTAGACTGAGGGTGAAGTTTAGGGTTTGGGTTATGGTTAGGGTTAAGGTGAGGGTGAGGGTTAGGTTTAGGTTTAGGATGCGACTTAGCATGAGGGTAAATTTTAGGGTGAGAATGAGGGTGAGGGTTAGGTTTAGGGTTAGGGTGATGGTTAGGGTGATGGTTAGGGTTAAGGTTAGGGTTAGGGTGAGGGTTAGGGTGAGGTTAAGGGTTAGGGTGAGGGTTGGAGTGAGGGTGAGGCTTAGGGTTAGGGTTAGGTTTAGGGTTAGGTTTAGGGTGAGAGCTAGGATGAGGGTGAGGCTTTGATTTAGGTTTAGGGATGGGGTCAGGATTAGGGTAAGGGTATAGGTTAGGGTGATGGTTAGGGTGAGGGTTAGGGTTAGGTTGAGGGTGAGGTTGTGAGTGAGGGTTAGGGTTAGGATTAGGATTAGTGTTAGCCTTAGCCTGAGGGTGAGGGTGAGGATGAGGTTTAGGTTTAGCGTTAGGGATAGGGTTAGGCTGATGTCTACTGAGAGAGAGAGAGTTAGGGTGAGGGTGAGGGTGAGGGTTAGGGTGAGGGTGAGGGTAAGGGTTAGGGTGAGTTTTAGGGTTAGGGTGAGGGTTAGGGTTAGGTTTAGGGTGAGGGTGAGTGTCAGGGTGAAATTTAGGGTTAGGATTAGTTTTAGGGTTAGGGATTTTCTGAGGGTGAGGGTGAGGGTGAGGTTTATTGTTAGGGTTAGGGTTAGGCTGATGGCTACTGTGAGGGTGAGAGTTAGGGTGAGGGTGAGGGTGAGGGTTAGGGTGTTGGTGAGGATTAGGATAGGATGAGGGTTAGAGTGTTAGGGTGAGGGTGAGGGTTAGAGTTAGGGTTAGGTTTAGGGTTAGGGTAAGGGTGAGGAGTACTGTTAAGGTTAGGGTTAGCATGAGGGTTAGGGTGAGGGGTACGGTTAGGGTTACAGTTAGGGTGAGCGTAAGGGTTAGGTGAGGGTGAGGGTTACAGTTACGGTTAGGGTTAGTGTTAGGGTAATTGTTAGGCTGAGGGATGGGATGAGGGTGAGGGTTAGGATTAGGGTGATGTTTAAGATTAGGGTTAGTGTTAGTGTTAGTGTTAGGGTTAGGGTGAGGGTAAAGGTTAGGTTGAGGGTTAGGGTGAGTTTGAGGGTTAGAGGGAGGGTTAGGGTTAGGGAGAGTGTTAGGGTTAGGGTTAGGGTGAGGGTAAGGGTTAGGGGGATGTTTTGGGTGAGGGTGAGTGTTACCGTGAGGTGAGGGTTCAAATGAGAGTGAGGGTTGGTGTGAGGATGAGGGTTAGGGTTAGGGTTTGTGTGAGGATTAGGGTGAGGTTAAGGTTTAAGGTGAGGGTTAGGGTGAGCGTGAGGGTTAGGGTTAGTTTTAGGGTTAGGGTGAGGGTTAGGGTTAGGGTTAGGGTGAGGGTGAGGTTTGGGGTTAGGGTTAGGATGCGAGTTAGGATTAAAGTTAGGGTTAGGATGAGAGTTAGGGTTAGGTTGAGGGTGAGGGTGAGTGTTTAGGTTAGGTAAGGGTTAGGGTTATGTTTAGGGTGAGGATTAGAGTGAGTTTGAGGGTTAGAGGGAGGGTTAGGGTTAGGGTGAGAGTTAGAGTTAGGATTAATGTGACGGTTAGGTTTAGGGTGATGTTTTGGGTGAGGGTGAGGGTTACCGTGAGGTGAGGGTTCGGATGAGGGTTCTGATTAGGGTGAGGCTAAGGGTTAGGGTGAGGGTGAGGTTTAGGGTTAGGGTGAGGGTGACAGTGAGGGTGAGGGTGAGGGTGAAGGTTAGGGTTAGCGTGAGAGTTTGGGTTAGTTTTAGGGTTAGAGTGAGGATTAGGGTGGGGGTTAGGGTTAGGGTTAGGGTGAGGATGAAGTTTGGGGTTAGGGTTAGGATGAGAATTAGGGTTAAAGTTAGGGTTAGGATGAGAGTTAGGGTTAGGTTGAGGGTGAGGGTGGGGGTTTAGGTTAGGTAAGGGTTCGAGTTATGTTTAGGGTGAGGATTAGGGTGAGTTTGAGGATTACAGGGAGGGTTAGGGTTAGGGTGAGAGTTAGAGTTAGGATTAGGGTGAAGGTTAGGGTTAGGGTGATGTTTTCGGTGAGGGTGAGGGTTACCGTGAGGTGAGGGTTCGGGTTCGGGTTCCGATTAGGGTGAGAGTAAGGGTTAGAGTGAGGGTGAGGTTTAGGGTTAGGGTGAGGGTGACAGTGAGGGTGAGGGTGAGGGTGAAGGTTAGGGTTAGCATGAGGGTTAGGGTGAGGGTAAGTGTTAGGGTAAGGGTGAGGGTTATGGTTAGGCTGAGGGTGAGGGTGATGGTGAGGGTTTCTGTTAGGTAAGGTTTAGGGTTAGGGTTACGGTAAGGGCTAGGTTAAGGGTGAGGTTTATGCTGAGAGTGAGGGTGAGGTTGAGGGTTAGGTTGTGGGTGAGGGTTAGATTTAGGGTGAGGGTTAGAGTGAGGCTGAGGGTTAGGGTTAGGTTTTGCGTGAGGTTTAGGGTCAGGATGAAGGTTAAGGTGAAGGGGTAGGTTTAGGGTTAGGGTGAGGGTTATGGTTAGTGTGAAGGTTAGGGTAATGGTTAGGGTGAGGGTTAGGATGAGGGTGAGGTTTAGGGTTGGGGTGAGGGTGAGGTTTCGGGTGATGTTTAGGGTTAGGGTTAGGGTTAGGGTTAGTGTGAGGGTTAGGGTTAGGGTTAGATTTAGGGTTAGTGTGAGGGTTAGTGTGAGGGTAAAGGATAGGGTGAAGGTTAGGATGAGGGTTAGGGTTAGGGTTAGGGTGAGGGTTAGGGTTAGGGTGAGGGTTAGGGTTAGGGTGAGGGTTAATGTTAGGGTTAGGGTGAGGATGAGGGTCAGGGTGAAGTTTAGGGTTATGATTAGTTTTAGGTTTAGGGATAGTCTGAGGGTGAGGGTGTGGATGAGGGTTAGGGTGAGGATGAAGGTTAGGGTTAGGGTTAGGGTTAGGGTTAGGGTGAGGGTTAGGGTGAGGGTTAGAGTTAGGGTTACGGTGAGGGTGAGGTTAGGGTGAAGGTAATGGTTAGTGTGAGGTTTAGGTTTAGGGTTAGGTTTAGGTTGAAGTTAAGGGTTATTGTGAGGGTTAGGATGAAGGTGAGGGTTAGGGTGAGGGTTAGGATTAAGGTGAGTGTTAGGGTTATGGTTAGGGTTAGTCTGATGGCCACTGTGAATGTGAGGATGAGGGTGAGGGTTAGGGTGTCGGTGAGTATTAAGCTAGGGTGAGGGTTAGAGTGTTACGGTGAGGGTGAGGTTTAGATTTAGGGTTAATGTTAGGGTTAGGGTCAGGGTGAGGAGTACTATTAAGGTTAGGGTTAGCATGAGGGTTAGAGTGAGGGCTAGGTTTAAGGTTACGGTTAGGGTGAGGGTAAGTGTTAGGTGAGGGTGAGGGTTAGGGTTTCGGTTAGGGTTAGGGTTAGGGTAATTGTTAGGCTGAGGGTTAGGATGAGGGTGAGGGTTAGGGTTAGGGTGATGTTTAAGGTTAGGGTTAGTGTTAGTGTTAGTGTTTGGCTTAGGGTGAGGGTTAGGGAGAGGGTAAGGGTTAAGTTGAGAGTTAGGGTTAGGGTGAGGGTTAGAGTGAAGGTGAGGGTTATGGTGAGGCTGAGGGTTAGGTTTAGGGTTAGGTTTAGGGTGAGGATTAGGGTCAGGATGAGGGTTAGGGTGAGGGTTAGGGTGAGGGTTAGGGTTAGTGTGAGGGTTAGGTTTAGGGTTAGGGTTAGGGTGAGGGTCAGGTTTAGGGTGAGGGTTTTGGATGAGGGTGAGTGTTACGGTTAGGGTGAGTGTTAGGTTTAGGGTGAGGGATAGTGTTAGGGTGAGGGTTAGGGTTAGGGTTAGTGTGAGGTTGAAGGTGAGGGTGAAGATGAGGGTTAGGGTGTGGGTGAGGGTTAGGGTTAAGGTGAGGGTTAGCGTGACAGTGAGGGTTAGCGTGAGGGTGAGGCTTAGGGTACGTGTGAGGGTTAGCGTTAGGGTTAGGGTTAGGGTGAGGGTAAGGGTTAGGGTGAGGTTTATTGTGAGTGGGAGGTTTAGGGTTAGGTTTAGGGTTAGGTTGAGGGGTAGGGTGAGGGTTAGGTTTAGAGTTAGTGTTAGGGTAAGTGTTAGGGTGAGGGTTAAGGTTAGGGTGAGGGTAAGGTTAGGGTTAGGGTGAGGGTGAGGGTCAGGGTGAAGTTTAGGGTTAGGATTAGGTTTAGGGTTAGGGCGAGGGGTAGGGTGAGGGTGAGGTTTAGGGTTAGCGTGAATGTTAGGGTGAGGGTAAGTGTTAGGGTGATTGTGAGTGTTAGGATTACGGCGAGGGTGAGGGTGAGGTTGAGGATTTCGGTTAGGTAAGGTTTAGGGTTAGGGTTACGGTGAACATTAGGTTAACGGTGAGGTTTATGGTGAGGGTGAGTGTGAGGTTCAGGGTTAGGGTTTGGGTGAGGGTTAGGGTTAGGGTGAGGGTTAGAGTGAGGGTGAGGGTTAGGGTGAGGCTGAGGGTTAGCGTTAGAGTTAGGTTTAGGGTAAGGATTAGGGTCAGGATGAGGGTTAGGGTGAGGGGTAGGGTTAGGATTAGGATGAGGGTTAGGGTTAGTGTGAGGATTAGAGTTAGGGTTAGACTTAGGGTGAGGAAAAGGGTTAGGGTGAGTGTTAGGATGAGGGTGAAGTTTAGGGTTAGGGTGAGGGTGAGGGTTAGGGTGATGTTTAGGATTAGTGTTAGGGTTAGGTTTACTGTGAGGGTTAGTGTTAGGGTTAGAGGTAGGGTTAGTGTGAGGGTTAGGGTGAGGTTAAGGGTTAGGGTGAAGGTTAGGGTGAGGGTGAGGGTTAGGGTTAGTGTGAGGGTTAGTGTTAGGGTGAGGGTTAGGATTAGGGTTAGGGTGAGGTTGAGGGTTAGGGTTAGACTTAGGGTTAGGTTGAGGGTTAGGGTGAGGTTTAGCGTTAGGGTGAGGGTGAGGGTTAGGGATAGATTTAGGGTGAGTGTTAGGGTTAGGGTGCAAGTTAGAGTTAGGTTTAGGGTAAGGGTGAGGGTTAGGTTTAGGTTTGGGGTTAGAATTAGGGTGAGGGTGAGGTTGTGGAATAGGGTTAGGATTAGGGTTAGGGTTAGGGTGAGGGTTAGAGTGATGTTTAGGATTAGGGTTAGGGTTAGGGTCAGGGTGAGGGTTAGGGTGAGTGTTAGCCTTAGGGATAGGGTTAGGGTGAGGGTTAGGTTGAGGGTAAGGGTGAGGGTGAAGGTTAGGATGAGGGTTAGGGTTAGGGTTAGGGTTTGATTGAAGTGTAGGGTAAGCTTTAGGTTTAGGGTTAGTGTGAGGGTTAGGGTTAGGGTGAGGATAACT
Organism: Dipodomys spectabilis; assembly: GCF_019054845.1. Lineage (NCBI taxonomy): Eukaryota > Metazoa > Chordata > Mammalia > Rodentia > Heteromyidae > Dipodomys > Dipodomys spectabilis. The sequence goes on along the minus strand of NW_024871021.1, from coordinate 2,302,511 downwards.
TTTAGGGTGAGGGTTAGTGTGAGGGTTAGGGTCAGTGTTAGCGTAAGGATTAGGGTGAGTTTTAGGGTGAGGAATAGGGTTAGGGTGAGGGTTAGGCTGAGCAGTAGGTTTAGTTTGAGGGTTAGGGTGAGGGTTAGGGTTAGGGGTAGGGTGAGGGTAACGGTAAGGGTGAGGGTGAGGGTTAGGGTTAGGGTTAGGCTTAGCCTGAGGGTAAAGGTTAGGGTGAGGGTTAGGATGAGGGTGAAGGTTAGGGTTAGGGTGAGCATTAGTGTGATGTTTAAAGTGAGGGTTAAGGTTAGGATTAGGGTTAGGGTTAGGGTGAGTTTTAGGGTGTGGGTTAACGTGAGGGTGAGTGTTAGGGTGAGGGTGAGGGTTATCCTTAGGGTTAGGGTTAGGGTGAGTACTACGCTTAAGGTTAGGGTTAGGATGAGATTTAGGGTGAGTGGAAAGATTTTGGTTAGGGTGAGGCTTTAGGGTTAGTGTGAGGGTTAGTTTTAGCGTTAGGTTTAGAGTGAGGGTAAGGGTTAGTGTGAGTGTAAGAATGAGGATGAGGTTTAAGGTTAAGGTGAGGGTTAGAGTGAGGTTTAGGGTTAGGGTTAGGGTTAGTTTTAAGGTGAGAGTTAGGGTTAGGGTGAGGGTTAGGGTTAGAGTTAGGTTTAGGGTTGGGTAAGGGTGAGGGTGAGGGTGAAGTTTAGGTTTAGGATTAGGTTTAGGGTGAGGGTTAGGGTTAGGGTGAGGATAACTTTTAGGGTGAGGGTTAGGGTGAGGGTTAGGGTAAGGGTTAGCGTAAGGATTAGGGTGAGTTTCAGGGTGAGGAATAGGGTTAGGGTGAGGGTTAGGGTAAGGGTTAGCGTAAGGATTAGGGTGAGTTTCAGGGTGAGGAATAGGGTTAGGGTGAGGGTTAGGCTGAGCAGTAGGTTTAGGTTGAGGTTTAGGGTGAGGGTTAGGGGTAGGGGTAGGGTGAGGGTAATCGTAAGGGTCAGGGTGTGGGTTAGGGTTAGGGTTAGTCTTAGCGTGAGGGTAAAGGTTAGGGTGAGGGTTAGGATAAGGGTGAAGGTTAGGTTTAGGGTTAGCATTAGTGTGATGTTTAAGGTGAGGGTTAGGGTTAGGATTAGGGTTAGGGTTAGTGTTAGGGTGAGTGTTAGGGTGTGGGTTAACGAGAGGGTGAGGGTTAGGGTGAGGGTGAGGGTTATGGTTAGGGTTAGGGTTAGGGTGAGTACTACACTTAAGGTTAGGGTTAGGATGAGATTTAGGGTGAGTGGTAGGGTTAGGGTTAGGGTGAGGGTTAGGGTTAATGTGAGGGTTAGGTTCAGAGTGAGGGTAAGGGTTAGGGTGAATGTAAGGATGAGGATGAGGTTTAAGGTTAAGGTGAGGGTTAGAGTGAGGTTTAGGGTTAGGGTTAGGGTTAGGGTTAGTTTTAAGGTGAGAGTTAGGGTTAGGGTGAGGGTTAGGGTTAGGGTTAGGTATAGGGTTAGGGTAAGGGTGAGGGTGTGGGTGAAGTTTAGGGTTAGGATTAGGTTTAGGTTTAGGTTTAGGGGTAGGCTGAGGGTGAGGGTGAGTATGAGGGTGAGGGTTAGGGTTAGGGTTAGGGTGAGTGTGAGGGCTATGTTGAGGGTGAGAGTTAGGGTGAGGGTGAGGGTTTGGGTTAGGTAAGGGTTAGCATTATGGTTAGGGTGAGGATTAGGTTGAGTTTGAGGGTTAGAGGGAGGGTTAGGGTTAGGGTGAGGGTTAGGTTTAGGGTTAGGGTGAGGGTTAGGGTTAGGGTGATGTTTTGGGTGAGGGTGAGGGTTCGGGTGAGGGTAAGGGTTAGGTTTAGGGTTAGGGTGAATTTGATGGTGAGGGTTAGGGTTGGGTAAGGGTTAGAGTTAGGGTGGAGGTTAGGGTTGGGTAAGGGTTAGAGTTACGGTGAGGGTGAGGGTTAGGATTAGGATTAGGACTAGGGTTAGGGTTAGGGTTAGACGGAGGGTGAGGTTTAGGGTTTGGGTTATTTTTAGGGTTAAGTTGAGGGTGAGGTTTAAGTTTAGGTTTAGGATGCGACTTAGCATGAAGGTAAGTTTTAGGGTGAGAATGAGGGTGAGGGTTAGGGTTAGAGTTAGGGTGATGGTTCAGGTGAGGGTTAGGGTTAAGGTTAGTGTTAGGGTGAGGGTTAGCGTGAGGTTAAGGGTTAGGGTGATGGTTGGGTTGAGGGTGAGGGTTAGGGTTAGGGTTAGGTTTAGGGTGAAAGCTAGGGTGAGGGTGAGGCTTTGATTTAGGATTAGGGATGGGGTCAGGATTAGGGTAAGGGTTTAGGTTAGGGTGATTGTTAGGGTGAGGGGTAGGGTTAGGGTTAGGTTGAGGTTGAGGTTGTGAGTGAGGGTTAGGGTTAGGATTAGGATTAGGGTTAGTGTGAGGGTTAGGGTGACAGTTAGGTTTACGGTGAGGGTAAGGGTTAGGGTGAGGGTGAGGGTTAGGGTGAGTGTGAGGGTTACCGTTAGCGTGAGTGTTAGGGTGAGGGTTAGGGTGAGGGTTAGGTTAAGGGTGAGGTTTAGGTTTAGATTTAGGGTGAAGTTTAGGTTTAGGGTTAGGGGTACGTTTAGGGTGAGGTTTAGGGTTAGGGTTAGGTTTAGCATGAGGGTGAGGGTGAGGGATAGGGTGAGAATTAGGATTATGGTTAGGCTTAAGATGAGGGTGAGGTTGAGGGTGAGCATTAGGGTTAGGGTGACAGTGAGGGTCAGGGTGAGATTTAGGGTTAGGGATGGGTTAGGGTTAGAGTGAGGATTAGCGTTAGGGTTCGGTTTAGTGTGAGGGTTAGGCTGAGGGGTAGGGTTAGGGTTAGGGTGAGGGTTAGGTTTAATGTGAGGGTTAGGGTTAAGGTTAGTGTTAGGGTGAGGGTTAGGGTTAGGGTTAGAGTTGGGGTTATTGGTAGGGTTAGGGTGAGGGTGAGGGTGAGGGTGAGGGTGAGGGTGAGGTTTACGTTAGGGTTAGGTTTAGAGTGAGGGTAGGAGTGAGGGTTAGGTTTAGGATTAGGATTAGGGTTAGGGTTAGGGTGAGGGTGAGGGGGAAAGGGACGGGGAGGGTTAGGGTTAAGTGTAGGTTTAGGGTTAGCGTTAAGGTGAAAGTTAGGGTTAAAGTGATTGTTAGGATTAGGGTGAGGGTGAGCGTGAGGGTGAGCGTGAGGGTTCGGATGAGGGTTAGGGTTAGGGATAGAGTTAGGGTGAGGGCTAGGGTGAGTGTGAGGGTTAGGGTTATGGTTAGGGATAGGGTGAGAATTAGGGTTAGGGTTAGGGTTAGGGTGAGAGTTAGGCTCAGGGGTAGGTTTAGGATTAGGGTGAGGGTTAGGTTTAGTCTGAGAGTTACAGTTGGGGTTAGGGTTAGGGTTAAAGTTAGGGTGAGGGTAAGGGTTAGGGTGAGGGTTAGGGTGAGGGGGATGTTTAGGTTGAGGTTTACGGTGAGGGTTGGGTGAGGGTTAGGTTTAGGGTGACGGAGAGAGTTAGGGTTATGATGAGGGTGAGAGTGAGTGTGAGGCTGAGGGTTAGGTTGAGGGTGAGGTTGAGGTTGAGTTTGAGGGTTAGTGTTAGGGTGAGGGTGAGGGTGAGGGTGAGGGTAAGGATTTGGGTTAGGATTAGGGTTAGGCTGAGGGTGAGCTTGATGGTGAGGGTGAGGGTGATTGTTAGGGTAAGGATTAGGTTTAGGCTGAGGATGAGATTGAGGGTGAGATTGAGGGTTAGGGTTAGGGTTAGGGTGAGGGTTAGGGTTAGTGTGAGGGTTAAGGTAAGGGTAAGGTTTAGATTGAAGGTTAGGGTGAGGGGGAGGGTTAGGGTTAGGGTTAGGGTTAGGGTGAGGGTTAGGATGAGAGTTACATTTAAGGTTAGGGTTAGGGTTAGGTTGAGGTTTAGGGTTAATGTTATGGTTAGGCTTAGGGTAAGGGTTAGGGTGAGGGTTAGGGTTAGGGTTAGGGTGAGGGTTAGGGTTAGGATTAGGTTTAGGGTGAGTTGTAGGATGAGGGTGAGGGTTAGGGTTAGGCTTAGGGTTAGGGTGATGGTTAGGGTTAGGTTGAGGTTTAGGGTTAGGGTAAGGGATAGGTTTAGGGTTAGGGTGAGGGTTAGATTAGTGTGAGGGTTAGGGTGAGGGTAAGGGTTAGGGTGAGGGTTAGCTTGAGAATGAGGGTTAGGGATAGCGTAAGTGTTAAGGTGAGGGTTAGGTTGGGTGTTATGGTCAGGGTTAGGGTGAGGGTGAGGGTTAGGGTTAGTATTAGGGTGAGTTTAAGGGTTAGGTTTAGGTTTAGGGTGAGGGTTATTGTTAGGGTTAGGGTTATTGTTAGGGTTAGGCTGAGGGTGAAGGTGTAGGTGAGGGTGAGGTTGAGGTTTAGGGTTAGGTTTAGGGTTAGAGTGAGGGTGAGAGTGAGGGATAGGGTTGGGATTAGAATTAGGGTTAGGGTTAGGCTGAGGATGAGTGTGATGCTGAGGGCTAGGATTAGGGTTAGTGTTAGTGTTAGGGTTAGTGTGAAGTTTAGGTTTAGTGTGAGGGTTAGGGTTAGGGTTAGGGTGAGGTGTAGGGTTAGGGTTAGAATGAGTTTTAGGGTTAATGTGAGGGTTAGGTTAGGGTTAGTATGAGTGTAAGGGTTAGGGTGAGGGTTAGGTTGAGGGTGAGGTTAAGGGTTAGGGTGAGGTTAAGGGTTAGGGTGACGGTTAGTGTGTGGGTTAGGGTTAGGCTTATGGTTAGGGAGAGGGCTAAGGTGAGGGTGAGAATTAGGGTTATGGTTAGGGTTAGGGTTAGCCTTATGGTGAGGGTGAGGGTGAGAGTTAGGTTTAGGATTAGTGTTAGGTTTAGGGTTAGGCTTAGTGTGAGGGTGAGGGTTAGGTTGAGGGTGAGGGTTAGTGTGAGGGTTAGGGTGAGGGTTAGTCTTAGGGTGAGGATTAGGGTGAGGGTGATTCTTCAGTTTAGCATAAGAGGTAGGGTGTGGGTGAGGTTTAGGGTTGGGCTGAGGGTTAGGGTGACGTTGAGGGTTAGGTGAGGGTGAGGGTTATTCATATTTTTAGGTTGAGGTTTCGGGTTAATGTGAGGGTTAGGGTGAGCGTGAGGATAAGGGTTAGGTTGAGGGTTAGGATGAGTGGGAGGTGTAGTTATAGAGTTAGTGTTAGTGTCATGGTTAGGGTGAGGGTTAGGGTTAGTATTAGGTTGAGGTTAGGGTGAGGGTTAGGGTTAATGTTTGGGTTAGGGTTAGGGTAAGTGTTAGGGTGAGGGTTAGGTTTAGGGTGAGGGTTAGGTTTAGGGTGTGGGTTATGCTTAGAATGAGGGTCAGCTTTAGGGTGAGGTTTAGGCTTAGGATCATGGTTAGGGTGAGGGCTAGGGTGAGGTGAGGGTTAGGATTAGGCTTAGGGTTAGGCTGAGGGTTAGGGTTAGGTTTAGGGTTAGGGTTAGTGTGAGTTGTAGTTTTAGGGTTAGGGTGAGGGTTAGGTTTAGTGTGAGGGTTAGGGTGACAGTTAGGTTTAGGGTGAGGGTAAGGGTTAGGGTGAGGGTGAGGGTTAGGGTGAGAGTGTGGGTTACAGTTAGCATGAGTGTTAGGGTGAGGGTTAGGGTGAGGGTGAGGGTGAAGGTAAGGTTTAGAGTTAGGGTGAAGGTTTAGGGTTAGGGTTAGGTTTAGGGTGAGGTTTAGGGTTAGGGTTAGGTTTAGCATGAGGGTGAGGGTGAGGGATACGGTGAGAATTAGGATTATGGTTAGGCTTAAGATGAGGGTGAGGTTGAGGGTGAGCGTTAGGGTTAGGGTGACAGTGAGGGTCAGGGTAAGATTGAGGGTTAGGGATGGGTTAGGGATAGGGTGAGGATTAGCGTTAGGGTTCGGTTTAGTGTGAGGGTTAGGCTGAGGGGTAGGGTTAGGGTTAGGGTGAGGGTTAGGTTTAATGTGAGGGTTAGGGTTAGGGTTAGTGTTAGGGTGAGGGTTAGGGTTAGGGTTAGAATTGGGGTTACTGTTAGGGTTAGGGTGAGGTTGAGGATGAGGGTGAGGGTGAGGGTGAGGGTGAGGTTTACGATAGGGTTAGGTTTAGAGTGAGGGTGAGAGTGAGGTTTAGGGTTAAGATTATGATTAGTGTTAGGGTTAGGGTGAGGGTGAGTGGGAAAGGGAGGGGGAGGGTTAGGGTTAGGGGTAGGTTTAGGGTTAGCTTTAAGGTGAGAGTTGGGGTTAAAGTGTTTGTTAGGATTAGGGTGAGGGTGAGCGTGAGGGCTCGGGTGAGGATTCGGGTGAGGGTTAGGGTTAGGGATAGAGTTAGGGTGAGGGCTAGGGTGAGTGTGAGTGTGAGGGTTAGGGTTATGGTTAGGGATAGGGTGAGAATTAGGGTTAGAGTTAGTGTTAGAGTGAGAGTTAGGCTCAGGGGTAGGTTTAGGGTAAGGGTGAGGGTTAGGTTTAGTCTGAGAGTTACAGTTAGGGTTAGTTTTAGGGTTACGGTTAGGATGAGGGTAAGGGTTAGGGTGAGGGTTAGGGTGAGGGTGATGTTTAGGTTTAGGTTTACGGTGAGGGTTGGGTGAAAGTTAGGTTTAGGGTGACGGAGAGAGTTAGGGTTATGATGAGGGTGAGGGTGAGGCTGAGGGTTAGGTTGAGGGTGAGGGTGAGGTTGAGTTTGAGGGTTAGTGTTAGGGTGAGGGTGAGGGTGAGGGTTAGGGTAAGGATGTGGGTTAGGATTAGGGTTAAGCTGATGGTGAGCTTGATGGTGAGGGTGAGGGTGATGGTTAGGGTAAGGATTAGGGTTAGGATTAGGGTTAGGCTGAGGATGAGCTTGAGTGTGAGGTTGAGGGTTAGGGTTAGGGTTAGGGTTAGTGTGAGGGTTAGGGTTAGGGTAAGGGTAAGGTTTAGATTGAAGTTTAGGGTGAGGGGGAGGGTTAGGGTTAGGGTCAGGTTTAGGGTGATGGTTAGGATGAGGGTTAAGTTTAAGGTTAGGGTTAGGGTGAGGGTGAGGTTTAGGGTTAATGTTAGGGTTAGGCTTAGGGTAAGGGTTAGGGTGAGGGTTAGGGTTAGTGTGAGGGTTAGGGTTAGGGTGAGGTTTAGGGTTAGTATTAGGCTTAGGGTGAGGGGTAGGGTGAGGGTGAGGGTTAAGTTTAGGCTTAGGGTTAGGGCGATCCTTAGGGTTAGGTTGAGGGTTAGGGATAGGGTAAGGGATAGGTTTAGGTTTAGGGTGAGGGTTACATTTAGTGTGAAGGTTAGGGTGTGGGTAAGGGTTAGGGTGAGGTTTAGCTTGAGAATTAGGGTTAGGGATTGCGTAAGTGTTAGGGTGAGGGTTAGGGTGGGTGTTACGGTTAGGTTATGGTGAGGGTGAGGGTTAGGGTTAGTGTTAGCGTGAGTTTAAGGGTTAGGTTAGGTTTAGGGTGAGGGTTAGTGTTAGGGTTAGGGTTATTGTTAGGGTTAGGGTTAGGCTGAGGGTGAGGGTGTAGGTGAGTCTGAGGTTGAGGTTTAGGGTTAGAGTGAGGGTGAGAGTGAGGGATAGGGTTAGGATTAGAATTAGCGTTAGGGTTAGGCTGAGGATGAGGGTGACGTTGGATGTTTAGGGTTAGTGTTAGTGTTAGGGTTAGGGTGAAGTTTAGGTTTAGTGTGAGGGTTAGGGTTAGAGTTAAGGTGAGGTGTAGGGTTAGGGTTAGAATGAGTTTTAGGGTTAGTGTGAGAGTTAGGTTAGGGTTAGGATGAGGGTAAGGGTTAGGGCGAGGGTTAGGGTGAGGGTGAGGGTAAGGGTTAGGGTGAGGTTAAGGGTTAGGGTGAGGGTTAGGGTGTGGGTTAGGGTTAGGCTTAGGCTTAGGGAGAGGGCTAGGGTGAGGGTGAGAATTAGGGTTATGGTTAGGGTTAGGGTTAGCCTTAGGATGAGGGTGAGGGTGAGAGTTAGGTTTAGGATTAGTGTTCGGTTTACTGTTAGGCTTAGGGTGAGGGTGAGGGTGAGGTTTAGTGCAAGGATTAGGGTTAGGGTTAGGGTGAGGGTTAGGTTTAGGGTGAGAGTGAGGGTTAGGGATAGGGTTAGGGTAACGGTTAGGGTTAAGGTGAGGTATAGGGATAGGCTTATGGTTAAGGTGAGATTGATGGTGAGGGTTAGGATTAGGGATAGGGTTAGAGTTAGGGTGAGGGTTAGGGTTAGGATTAGGGTGAGGGTAAGGGTTAGGGTGAGGGTTAGGGTTAGGGTGAGGGTGAGGGTTAGGGTGATGGTGAGGGTTAGGGTGATGGTGAGGGTTAGGATGAGGGTGAGGGTTAGTGTTAGGGTTAGGGTTATGGTAAGGGCGAGGGTGAGGGTGAGAGTTAGGGTTAGGTTTAGGGTGAGGGTTAGGGTGAGGATGAGGGTTAGGGTTAGGGTTAGGGATAGGGTGTGGATTAGGGTTAGGCTTAGGTTTAGGGTGAGGGGTAGGGTGAAGGGTAGGTTTAGGGTTAGGGTGAGATTTAGGATTAGTGTGACTGTTACCGTTAGGCTTATGGTTAGGGTGAGTGTAAGGGTTAGGGTGACGCTTAGGGTTTGTGTGAGCGATAGGGTTAGGGTTACTTTTAGGGTGAGGAAAAGGGTTAGGGTGAGGGTTAGGGTGAGTGAGAGTGTTAGAGGGAGGGTGAGGTTTAGGTTTATTATTAGGTTAAGGGTTGGCATTAGGGTTAGAATGAGGGTTAGGGTGAGGGTTAGGGTTAGGGTGAGGGTGAGGGTGAGGGTTAGGGTGAGGGGTAGGGTTAGGGTTAGTGTGAGGATTAGGGTTAGGTGAGGATTAGGTTTAGTGTGAGGGTTGGGGTGAGGGTTAGGTTGAGTGTGAGGAATAGGGTGAGGGTGAGGGTTAGGTTTAGGATTAGTTTTAGGGTTAGGGTTAGGCTTATGGTGAGGTTGAGGGTGAGGGTGAGGGTTAGGGTGAGGGTTAGGGTTAGGGTTAGGGTGAGAGTAATGGTTAGGATGAGTGTTAGGGTGAGGTTGAGGGTTAAGGTTAGCGTTAGCGTCAGGGTTAGGGTTAGGGTTTGAGTTAGGGTGAGGGTTAGGGTAAGGGTTATGGTTAGAGTTAGAGTTAAGGCGAGGGTTAGTGTGAGGATTAGGGTTAGGGTTAGGGTGAGGGTGAGGGTTAAGTTTAGGGTGAGGATTAGGGTAGGGTGAGGGTTAGGGTTAGTATGAGGGTTAGAGTTAGGGTTACGGTGAGGGTAGAGGTTAGGGTGAGGGTTAGGTTGAGGGTGAGGTTTAGGTTTAGGGTTAGGGTTAGGGTGAGGGTTAGCGTTTGTGTAAGTGTAAGGGTTAGGGTTAGATTTAGTTTGAGGAAAAGGGTGAGGTTGAGGGTTAGGGTGAGAGTGAGGATTAGGGTGAGGTGGAGCCTTAGTTTAGGATCAGGGTTAGGGTTAGGGTTAGGCTTAGGGTGAGGGTGAGGGTGAGAATTAGGGTGAGGGTTAGGGTTTGGGTGAGGGTGAGGGTTAGGGTTAATGTGATGTTTAGGGTGAGGGTGAGGGTTAGGGTGAGTGTTAGGGTGATTGTGAGGGTTAGGGTGACGGTGAGTGTTAGGGTGATGAGGGTTAGGGTGATGCTGAGGATTAGGGTGAGGGTGAGGTTTTGGGTTATAGTTACGGTTAGTTTGATAGTAAGAGTTAGGGTGATGGTTAGGGTTAGGGTGAGGGTTAGGGTGAGGGTGAGGGTTGGGGTTAACGTTAGCGTGAGGGTTAGGGTTAGGGTTAGGTTGAAGGTGAGGGTTAGGGTTAGACTTAGGGTGAGGGTGAGGGTGAGGGCTAGGGTTAGGGTTAGGCTTAGGGTTAGGTTTTGGATGAGGGGGAGGGTTAGGTTGAGCGTGGGGGTTATGGTTAGCTTTGGGTGAGGGTTAGGGTTAGGCTTAGGGTTTGCTTGAGGGATAGAGTCAGGGTTAGGGATAGGGTTAGGGTTAAGGTTAGTGTGAGCATTAGGGTTAGGGTTAGGGTGAGGGTATGGGTTAGGGTGAGGTTCAGGGTGAGGGTTAGGTTAGCGTTAGGGTTAGGTTGAGAGTTAATGTGAGGGTTAGGTTTAGTGTTAGGTTTAGGGTGAGAGTGAGGGTTAGGGATAGGGTTAGGGTAACGGTTAGGGTTAAGGTGAGGTATAGGGATAGGCTTAGGTTTAGGGTGAGGTTGATGGTGAGGGTTAGGATTAGGGTTAGGGTTAGAGTTAGGGTGAGGGTTAGGGTTAGGATTAGGGTGAGGGTAAGGGTTAGGGTGAGGTTTAAGGTTAGGGTGAGGGTGAGGGTTAGGGTGAGGGTTAGGGTGATGGTGAGCGTTAGGGTGAGGGTGAGGGTTAGTGTTAGGGTTAGGGTTATGGTAAGGGCTAGGGTGAGGGTGAGAGTTAGGGTTAGGTTTAGGGTGAGGGTTAGGGTGAGGGTGAGGGTTAGGGTGAGGGTGAGGGTCATGTTAAAGGTGAGGTTTAGCGTGAGGGTGAGGGTTAGGATTAGGGTTAGGGATAGGGTAAGGATTAGGGTTAGGCTTAGAGTTAGTGTGAGGTTTAGGGTGAGGGGTAGCTTTAGTGTTATGGTGAGGTTTAGGGTTAGTGTGAGGGTTAGGGTTAGGTTTAGGGTTAGGGTGAGGGTTAGGGTTTTTATGAGGGTAAGGGTTAGTGTTTGATTTAGGTTGAGGAAAAGGGTAAGGATGGGGGTAAGGGTGAGGGTGAGGATTAGGGTGAGGTTGAGAGTTAGGTTTAGGATTAGGGTTAGGGTTAGGGATAGGCTTAGGGTGAGGGTGAGGGTGAGGGTGAGACTTAGGGTGAGGGTTAGGGTTAGGTTTAACTTGAGGGTTAGGGTTAGTGTGATGTTTAGGGTGAGGTTGAGGGTTGGGGTGAGTGTGAGGGTTCTGCTGAGGGTGAGGGCTACTGTGTGGGTGAGCGTTAGGATTAGTGTGAGAATTAGGGTGACGGTGAGCGTTAGGGTGAGGATGAGTTTTAGGGTTTTGTTTAGCATTAGGGAGAGGGGTAGGGTTAGGATTAGGGTTAGGGTGAGGGCTATGGTGAGGGTTAGGGTTAGGGTTAGTTTTAGTGTGAGGATTAGGGTTAGGGTTAGGGTTAGAATTACTTTGAGGGTAAGGGTTATGGTGAAGTTTAGGGTGAGGGTGAGGGTGAGGGTTAGGGTTAGGGTTAGGATTAGGGTGAGGTTTATGGTTAGTGTGATGTTTAGGGTGAGGGTGAGGGTTAGGTTGAGTGTGAGGGTTCTGGTGAGGGTGAGGGCTACTGTGTGGGTGAGCGTTAGGATTAGTGTGAGAGTTAGGGTGACGGTGAGGGTTAGGGTGGGGGTGAGGTTTAGGGTTTTGTTTAGCGTTAGGGTGAGGGTTATGGTTAAGGTTAGGGTTAGAATTAGATTGAGCGTAAGAGTTATGGTGAGGTTTAGGGTGACGGTCAGGGTTAGGGTTAGCGTTGGGGTTAGGGTGAGGCTTAAAATGAGGGTGAGGGTTAGGGTTAGGGTTAGGGCCAGGGTTAGGGTTTGGGTTAGGGTTAGTGTTAGGGTTAAGGAGAGGGTTAGGTTTAGGGTTAGGTTTAGGGTTAGGGTTAGGCTGAGGATGAGGCTGACAGTGAGAGTGAGGGTTCTGGTGAGGGTTAGGGTGTGGGTGAGGTTTAGGGTTATTGTGAGGTTTGGGGTCACGGTGAGTGTTAGGGTGATGGTGAGGGTTAGGGTGATGTGAGGGTTTGGGTGAGGGTGAGGTTTTGGGTTATGATTAAGTTTAGTGTTAGGGTGAGAGTAAGGGTTAGGGTGATGGTTAGGTTTAGGGTGAGGTTTACGGTGAGGGAGAGGGTGGGGTCAGCGTTAGTATGAGGGTTAGTGTGAGGGTTAGTGTTAGGTTGAGGGTGAGAGTTAGGGTTAGACTTACGGTGATTGTGAGGGTGAGGGTGAGGGCTAGGGTTAGGATTAGGGTTAGGGTTAGGTTTAGGCTGAGGGTGAGGGTTAGGGTAAGCGTGGGGTTATGGTTAGCTTTAGGGTGAGGGTTAGGATTAGGGTTAGCGTGTTAGGGTGAGTGTTAGGGTTAGGGTTAGGTTTAGTGTGAGCATTAGGGTTAGGATTAGTGTTAGGGTGAAGGTATGGGTTAGGGTTAGGTTTAGGGTGAGGGTTAAGTTAGCTTTAGGTTTAGGGTGAGGGTTACTGTGAGGGTTAGGTTTAGTGTTAGGGTCAGGGTCAGAGTGAGGGTTAGGGTTAGGGTTAGTGTAAGTATTAGGTTTAGGGTGAGGTATAGGAATAGGCTTAGGGTTAGGGTGAGGGTGAGGTGAGGGTTAGGATTAGGGTTAGGGTTAGAGTTCGGGTGAGAGTGAGGGTTAAGGTTAGGATTAGGGTTAGGGTTAGGGTTAGGCTGGGGGTGAGGGTAAGTGTGATCGTGAGGATTAGGGTTAGGATCAGGGTTAGGGTTAGGGTTACTGTTAGGGTGAGGTTTAGGGTTAGGGTGAGGGTTAGGGTGAGGGTAATGGTTAGGGTTTAGTGTTAGGGTGAGTGTTAAGGTGACGGTGAGGTTTAGGGTGAGGGTTAGGGTAAGGCCTAGTGCGAGGGTGAGAGTTAGGGTTAGATTTAAGGTGAGGGTTAGGGATATGGTGAGGGTTAGGCTTAGTGTTAGGGTGAGGGTCAGGGTGATGGTGTGGTTTAGGGTGTGGGTGAGGGTTAGGTTTAGGGATAGGGTGAGATTTAGGGTTAGGCTTATGGTTAAGGTGAGGGTTAAAGTTGGGGTAGGGTTAGGGTTAGGGTGAGGGTTAAGGTTAGTGTGAGGGTTAGGGCTAGGTTTAGGGTTAGGGTTACTGTAAGGGTTAGGGTGATGGCTAGGGTTAGGGTGAGGTTTATGGTGAGGTTTCGGGCTAGGGTTAGGGTTAGGGTTAATGTGAGGTTTAGGGTTATGGTTAGGGTTATAGTTAGGTTGAGGTTAAGGTTTATGATGAGGTTTAAGGTGAGCTTGGGGGTTAGGGGTAGCGTTGGGGTTAGGGTGAGGTTTAAGGTGAGGGTGAGGATGAGGGTTAGGGTTAGGCTGAGGGTTAGCGTTAGGGTTAGGATTTGTGTTAGGGTGAAGTTTAGGGTTAGGGGTAGGGTTAGGGTTATTGTTAGGGTTAGAGTTAGGGTAAGGGTGAGGGTGAGGGTGATTTATAGGTTTAGGGTTAGGTTTAGGGTGAGGGTGAGTGTGAGGGTGAGGGTTAGGGTTAGGGTTAGGTTTAGGGTTAGGGTTAGGGTTAGGCTGAGGGTTCGGGTGAAGGTATGGGTTAGGTTTAGTGTGATATTTAGGGGTAGGGTGACTTTTAGGGTGAGTGTTAGGGTTCGGGTGATGGTGCGGGTTAGGTTGTGGATGAGGGTGAGGGTTAGGGTGAGGTTTAGGGTGACGGTGAGTGTTAGGGTGATTGTGACGGTTAGGGTTTGGTTTAGGGTGATGGTTAGGGTGAGGGTTATGGTTTGAGTTAGAGTTAGGGTGATGGTTAGTGTGAGGATTAGGGTTAGGGTTAGGGTGAGGGTGAGGGTGAGGGCTAGTTTTAGGATTAAGGTTAGGGTTAAGGTTAGGCTGAGGGTCCGGGTGAGGGTGAGGGTTAGGGTTAGGGTGATGGTTAGTGTGAGGATTAGGGTTAGGGTTAGGGTGAGGGTGAGGGTGAGGGCTAGTTTTAGGATTAAGGTTAGGGTTAAGGTTAGGCTGAGGGTCCGGGTGAGGGTGAAGGTTAGGGTAAGGTTGAGGGTTATGGTTAGCTTTAGCTTGAGCGTTACGATGAGGTTAGGCTTAGTGGTAGGGTTGGGGTTACAGTGGGGGTTAGGGTTACTGTGTGGGTTAGGGTTAGGGTTAGGATGAGGGTTAGGAGGCGGGGTAAGTTGGGGTTGGGGTGAGGGTTAGAGTTAGTGTGTGGGTTAAGGTTAGGGTTAGGGTGAGGTAAGGGTTAGGGTGAGGGTTAGGGTGAGGGTTAAGAGTAGGGTGAGGGTTATGGTTAGGGTTAGGGTTAGGTCTAGGGTTAGGATTAGGTTGAGGGTTAGGTTTAGGGTTAGGGTTAGGATGAGGGTTAGGCTGCGGGTTAGGTTTGGGGTTATGGTGAGGGTTATGGTTAGTGTGTAGGTTATTGTTAGGGTAAGGGTAAGGGTGAGGATAAGGGTTAGGGTGAGGGTTCAATTGAGGGCTAGGGTGATGGTGAGGGTTAGGATGAGGGTGAGGATTAGGGCTAGGGTTAGGGTGAGGTTAATGTTTATTGTTAGAGTTAGAGTGAGGATGAGGGTGAGGGTGAGGGATAGGGTTAGGATTAGGGTTAGGGTTAGGGTTAGGCTGAGGGTTAGGTCTAGGGTGAGGGTGAGGCTTATGGTTAGCTTTATGGTGAGGGTCAGGGTTAAAGTTTGGGTTAGGGTGAGGCTTAGGATGAGGGCTATGGTTAGGTTTAGAGTTAGGGTTAGGGTTAATGTGAGGATTAGGGTTAGGTTTAGGGTTAGGCTTAGGTTGAAGGTAAGGTATAGGGTGAGGTGTAGGGTTAGGGTGAGGGTTAGGATTAGGGTTGGTGTTACAGTTAGGGTGAAGGTGAGGGTGAGTGCTAGGGTTAGGATGAGGGTTATGATTTGGGTTAGGTTTAGGATGAGGGTAAGGGTTATGTTGAGGTTTAGGATGATGGTTAAGCTGAATATTAGGGTTAGGGTGAGGGTGAGGGTGCGGTTTAGGTTTAGGGTTAGGGTGAGGGCAACTGTAAGGGTGAGAGTTAGGGTTGGGGTTAGGGTGAGGGTGAGGGTTAGGGAGAGGGTAAGCGTTAGGGTTTGGCTTAGGGTGAGGGTTAGGGTGACGGTGACGGTGAGGGTCAGGGTGAGGATGAAGGTTAGGTTTAGGGTTAGGTATAGGGTGAGGATTAGGGTTAGGGTTAGGGTTACGGTGAGGTTTAGGGTGCAGCGTAGGGTTAGGGTTAGGCTGAGAGTTAGGGTTAGTGTGAGGGTTAGGTTTAGGTTTACGTTTATGGTGAGGATAAGGGTTAGGGTGAGGGTTAGTGTTTGTGTGAGCATTAGGGTTAGGCTTAGGGTTAGGGTGAGGAAAATATTTAGGTTGAGGATTAGGGTTATTGTTAGGGTTAGAGTTAGGTTGAGGGTGAAGGTGAGGGTAAGGGTGAGGGTTTGGTTTAGGGTTAGGTTTAAGGTGAGGGTGAGGGTGACGGTTAGGTTTAGCTTTAGTTTTAGGTTTGGGTTTAGGCTGAGGGTGAGGGTGAGGGTTAGGGTTAGTGTAATGTTTAGGGTGAGGGTGATGGTTAGGGTGAGAGTGAGGGTTCAGGTGACAGTGAAGGTTAGGTTGATGGTGAGGGTTAGGGTTAGGGTGAGAGTTAGGGTTATAGATAGGTTTAGGGTTATGGTGAGAGTAAGGGTTAGGGTGAGGGTTTGGTTGAGGGTGAGGGTTAGGGTTAGCGTTAGTTAGCATGTTGGTTAGGGTTAGGGTGAGTGTTATGGTTAGGGTTAGGGTTAGGTGAGGGGGAGGGTTAGGGTTAGGGTTAGGTTTAGAGTTAGGGTGAGGGGGAAGGGGAGGGTTACGGTTAGATTTAGGGTGAGGTTTAGATTTAGGGTTAGGGTTAGGGTGAGGGTTATGGGTAGGGTTAGGGTTAGGGTTAGGGTTAGTCTCAGGATTAGGGTTAGGGTTAGGGTGAGGTTTAGGGTGAGGGTTTGTTTAGCGTTAGGGTTAGGGTGAGGGTGAGAGTTAGGGTGAGGGTTAGGATTAGTGTTTGGGAAAGGGTGAGGGTGAAGGTTAGGGTTAGGGTGAGTGTTAGGGTTAGGGTGAGGTTTTGCAATAGGGTTAGGGTTAGGGTAAGGGTGACAGTGACGGTTAGGTTTAGGGTTAGTGTTAGAGATAGGGTGAGGGTGAGGGTGAGTGCTAGGGTTAGGATTAAGGTTAGGATAAGGGTTAGGCTTAGGGTGCGGCTGAGGGTGAGGCTTAGGGTTAATGTGAGGGTTAGGTTTAGGATTAGGGTGAGGGTTATGGCTTGTGTTAGTGTTAGGGTTAGGGTTAGGGTTAGGTGAGGGTTATAGTTAGTGTTAGGGTAATATGAGGGCAACGGTTAGGGTGAGGGTTAGGGTGAGGTTTAGCATAACTGTTAGGGATAGGGTGAGGGTGAGATTTATGGTTAGGATTAGGGTGAGGGCTACTGTGAGGGTGAGAGTTAGGGTTAATGTTAGGGTGAGGGTTAGGGATAGGGTGAGGATTAGGGTTAGGGTTAGGCTTAGGGTGTGGGTTAAGGTGCGGCGTAGGGTTAGAGTTAGGGTGAGAGTAAGGGTTAGTGTGAGGGCTATGGTTCGGATTAGGTTTAGGGTGAGGGTAAGGCTTAGAGTGTCGGTTAGGGTTTGTGTGAGGGTTATGGTAAGGGTTAGGGTTAGGGTGAGGAAAAGGGTTAGGGTGAGGGTTAGGGTTATTGTTAGGGTTAGTTTTAGGGTGAGTATGAGGGTGAGGGTAAGGGTGAGGGTTGGTTTTTGTGTTAGGTTTAGGGTGAGGGTGACTGTGACGGTTAGGGATAGATTTAGTTTTAGGGTTAGGTTTAGGCTGAGGGTAAGGGTGAGGGTTAGTGTTAGTGTGATGTTTAGGGTGAGGGTGAGGTTTAGGTTGAGAGTGTGGGTTTGGGTGACGGTGAGGGTTAGGTTGATGGTGAGGGTTAGGGTTAGGGTGAGGGTTAGGGTTAGGGTTAGGGTTAGGGTTAGGGTTATGATAAGAGTAAGGGTTAGGGTGAAGTTAGGGTGAGGGTGAGGGTTAGGGTTAGTGTTAGCGTTAGCGTGAGGGTTAGTGTTAGGGTGAGTGTTAGGGTGAGGTTTAGGTTTAGGTTGAGGGTGAGGGTTAGGGTTAGGGTTAGGGTTAGAGTTAGGGTGAGGGTGAGGGTGAGGGCTAGGGTTAGGATTAGGTTTAGGGTTAGGGTTAGGCTGAGGGTGAGTTTGAGGGTGAGAGTTACGGTTAGATTTAGGGTGAGGTTTAGGGTTAGTGTTATGGTTAGGGTGAGGGTTAGGGTGAGGGTTATGGGTAGGGTTAGGGTTAAGGTTAGGGTTATTTTGAGGACTAGGGTTAGGGTTATGGTTAGGGTTAGGGTGAGGGTAAAGGTTAGGGTGAGGTTTAGGGTGAGGGTTAAGTTAGCGTTAGGGTTAGGGTGAGGGTTAGGTTTAGTGTTAGGGTTTGGGTGAGGGTGAGGGTTAGGGTTAGGGTTTGGGTTAGGGTTCGGGTTAGGTTTAGGGTGAGGGTTAGGGTTAGGGTTAGGGTTAGGGTGACACTAAGGGTTAGTGTGAGGGTAGCGTGAGGGTCAGGGTAGGGTTAGCTTTTGCGTGAGCTTTAGGGTTAGGGTTAGGGTTAGGTTTAGGGTGAGGGTTAGGGTGAGGGTTAGGGTTAGGGTTAGGGTTAGGGTTAGAGTTAGGTTGAGAGTGAGGCTGAGGGTTAGAGTTAAGATTAAGTGTAGGCTTGGGTTAGGCTGATGGTGAGGGTGAGCGTGAGGCTGAGTGTTAGATTTAGGATTAGGGTTAGGGTTAGAGTCAGGCTTAGGGTGTGGGTGAGGGTGAAGTTGAGGGTTAGGGTGAGGTTTAGGTTTAGGTTTAGGGTGCGGGTTAGGGTTAGTGTGATGTTTAGAGTGAGGCTGAGGGTGTGGATGTGGGTTAGGGTGAGAGTGAGGGCTCAGGTTATGGTGAAGGTTAGGGAGTGTGTGAGGGTTATGTTTAGGGTGATTGTTAAGTTGACGGTGAGGGTTAGGGTTAGGCCTAGGCTTAGCGTTAGGATAATGGTTAGGGTTAGGTTTAGGGTTTGGGTGATGGTTAGGGTTCGGGTTAGGGTTTTGGGTTAGGGTTAGTGTGAGGATTAAGGTTAGGGTTAGGGTTACGTTTAGGGTGAGGGTATGTTTAGATTGAGGTTTAGGGTGAGGGTTAGCTTTAGCGTTAGTGTTAAAGTGTGGGTTAGGGTGAGGGTTAAGTTTAGTGTTAGGATTAGGGTGAAGGTGACGGTTAGGGTGAGGGTTACGGTTAGGGTTAGGGTTAGGGTTAGGGTGAGGTTGAGGGTGAGGTTTAGGGTTAGTGTTAGCGTGAGGGTTAGTGCTAGGGTGAGGGTTAGGGTTAGGGTTAGGGTGAGGGTGAGGGTGAGGGTTAGGGTGAGGGTTAGGGTGAGCATTAGGTTTAGGGTTAGGGTGATGTGTAGGGTGAGGGTTAGGGTAAGTGTTAGGGTTAGGGTTAGGGTTAGGGTGATGGTTAGGATTAGGGTTAGTTTTAGGCTGGGGGCTAGGGTGAGGGTGAGTTTTAGGGTTAAGGATAGTGATAGGCTGAGGATTATGGTTAGGGTTAGGGTTAGGATGAGTGTTATGTTGAGGGTTAAGTTTGGGGTTAGGGTGAGGTTTAGCTTAGTGTGAGGGTTAAGGTTAGGGTTAGGATGAGGGTGAGGGTAAGGGTTAGGGTTGAGGTTAGGGTGAGTATGAGGGTTAAGGTTAGCGTTTGGTTTACGGTGAGAGTTAGGGTGAGGGTTAGGTTTAGGATTACTGTTAAGGTTAGTGTTAGGCTTAGGGTGAGGGTGATGGTGAGGGTGAGGGTTATGGTGACTGTGAGGGTTAGTGTAATGTGTAGGGTGAGAGTGAGGGTTAGGGTTAGGGTTAGGGTGAGGGTTAGGGTTAGGGTGAGTGTTAGGGTGAGGGTGAGGGTTAGAGTTAGCTTTTGCGTGAGGTTTAGTATTAGGGTGAGGGTTAGTTTTAGCGTTAGGATTAGGGTGAGGGTGAGGTTTAGGGTTAGGGTTAGGGTTAGAATTAGGATGAGGGAGGGCTAGGGTGAGTTTGAGGGTTAGAATGAAGGTGAGGTTTAGTGTTAGAGTTAGGGTGAGGGTGAGGGTGAGGGTGAGGAGAAGGTTTAGGGTTAGGGTGAGGGTTGTGTTTGTGTGAGGGTTACGGTTAGGGTGAGGAAAAGTGTTACTGTGAGGTTGAAGGTGAGGGTTAGGGTGAGGGTGAGGGTTAGGTTTAGGATTAGGGTTAGGGTTAGGGTTAGGCTTAGGGTGAGGGTGAGGGTGAGGGTTAGGTGAGGGTTAGGGTTAGGGTTAGGGTCAGGCTTATAGTTACTGTGATGTTCAGGGTGAGGGTGAGTGTTAGGGTGAGTGTGAGGGTTCGGGTTCGGGTGAGTTAGGATGTGGGTGAGCGTTAGGTTTAGGGTGAGGGTTAGTGTGACGGTGAGCGTTAGGGTGAGGGTGACGGTTAGGGTTAACATTAGGGTGACCGGTAGGTTTGGGGTTATAATTAGGGTGAGGGTTAGGGTGAAGATTAGGGTTAGGGTTAGGATTAGTGTGAGGATTAGGTTTAGTTAAGGGTTAGGGTGAGGGTAAGGGTTTGGGTGAGGTTTAGGGTGAGGGTGAGGGTTAGGGTTAGCGTTAAGGTTATGGTGAGGGTTAGAGTGAGGGTTAGGGTTAGGGTGAGGATGAGGGTTAGGGTTAGGGTTAGAGTTAGGGTGAGTGTTAGGGATAGGTTTATGGTTAGGGTGACGGTGAGTGTTAGGGTTAGGTTTAGGTTTAGAGTTAGGATGAGGGTGAGGGTGAGGTTTAGAGTTAGGGCTAGGGTTAGAGTTAAGGGGAGGGTGAGGGTGAGGTTTAGGCTTAGTTTTAAGTTTAGGGTTAGGTTTAGGCTGAGAGTGTGGGTGAGGGTTAGGGTTAGTGTGAGGTTTAGGATTAGGGTTCCGATTAGGGTTAGGGTGAGGATTAGAGTTAGGTTTAGGATGAGATTTAGGCTGAGGGTGAGGGTTAGGGTTAGGGTGTGGTTTAAGGTCAGTGTGAGGGTTCGGGTTAGGGTTCGGGTTAGGGTGAGGGTGAGGGTTAGGTTTAGGCTTAGGGTTACTTGAGGGTTAGGGTTAGAGTTAGGGTTAGGGTGAGTGTTAGGGTTAGGGTTAGGGTGTGTGTGAGGGTGAGTTTGAGGGGTACTGTTAGGGCTAGGGTAAGGTTTAGGTTTAGTGTAAGTGTTAGGGTTAGGGTTAGGGTGAGGGTAACGATTAGGTTGAGGGTTAGTGTGAGGGTAAGGGTTAGGTTGAGGGTTAGTTTTAGATTGAGGGTTAGGGTTAGCCTGAGTGTTAGGGTGAGTGTTAGGTTTAGGGTTAGGGTTAGGATGAAGGTGAGGGTTCAGGTTATTTTTATGGTGAGTGTTAGTGTGTGGGTTAGTGTTGGGCTGAGTGTTAGGGTGAGGGTGAAGTTGAGTGTTAGGGTTAGGTTTAGGTTTACAGTTAGGTTGAGGGTGAGGGTGAGGTTTAGGGTTAGGTTTAGGGTTAGGGTTAGGGTTAGGCTGAGGGCTAGGATGAGGGTTTGGGTGAGGATGAGGGTGAGGGTGAGGGTTTCGGTTAGGTAAGAGTTAGGGTTAGAGTTAGGGTGAGGATTAGGTTGAAGGTGAGGGTTAGGGTGCGGGTTAGGGTTTGGGTGAGGTTTAGGGTTAGGGTTAGGGTGATGTTTAGGGTGACCATGAGGGTTTGGGTGAGGGTGAGAGTGAGGGGCCGGATGAGGGTGAGGGTTCGGGTGTGGGTGAGGGTTAGGTTTAGGTTGAGGGTTAGGGTGACTGTGAGGGTTAGGGTGAGGGTGAGGATTCGGATTAGAATTAGGGTTATGTTTAGGTTTAGGGGTATGTTTAGGGTTAGGGTGAGGGTTAGGGTTAGTGTGAGGGTTAGAGTTAGGGTTAGAGTGAGTGTTAGTGTTGGGGTTAGGGTGAGGGTTAGGATGAGGGCAAGGTTGAGGGTGAGATTTAGGGTTAGGATGAGGGTTAGTGTGACGGTGAGGGTTAGGTTTAGGGTGAGGGTTAGGGTTAGGGTGAGGGTTAGCGTGAAGGTGAGGGTTAGGGTTAGGGTTAGGTTTAGGGTGAGGGGAGGGTGAGGGTTAGGGAACGGGTTAGGGTTAGTGTTAGGGTAAGCGTTAGGTGAGGTTTAGTGTGAGGGTAAAGGTTAGGGTTAGCGTCAGGGTTAGGGTGAGTGTTAGGGTGAGGGTTAGGTTTAGAGTTAGGTTTAAGATAAGGGTTAGGGTTACAGTTAGGGTGAGGGTGAGGGTGAGGGTTAGCATGAGGGTGAGATTTAGGTTTAGGGTTAGGGTGAGGGTTAGTGTGAGGGTGATATTTAGTGTGAGGATGAGGGTTCCGGTGAAGGGTAGGGTTACGGTGTGGGTGAGGCTTAGGGTTAGGGTGAGGGTTAGGGTGACGGTGAGGGTTAGGGTGAAGGTGAGAGTTAGGGTGAGGGTTAGGGTGAGGGTTAGAGTTAGGGTGAGGTTCAGGGTTAGGGTTAGGTTTAGTTTTTGGTTGAGGGTTTGGGTTAGGGTTAGGGTTAGGATGAGGGTTAGGGTGAGGGGAAGGGTTAGGGTTACGTTGAGGTTTAGGGTTCTTGTGTGGGTTAGGGTTAGGTTGAGTGTAAGGGTTAGGTTGACGTTTAGGGTGAGGGTGAGGTTTAGGGTTATGGTTAGGGTTAGGGTGAGGGTTATGGTTTAGGTTAGGGTTGGGGTGAGGTTTAGGGTTAATGTTAGAGTTACCGTGAGGGGTAGGTTGAGGATAATGGTTAGGTTCAGGGTTTGGGTGAGGGTGAGGATTAGGATAAAGGTTAGCATTAGGGTTAGGCTGAGGTTTAGGGTGAGGGTGA
This sequence comes from Dipodomys spectabilis, assembly GCF_019054845.1. Lineage (NCBI taxonomy): Eukaryota > Metazoa > Chordata > Mammalia > Rodentia > Heteromyidae > Dipodomys > Dipodomys spectabilis. Next base: position 2,281,055 of record NW_024871021.1, on the reverse strand, counting down.
GGGTTAGAGTTAGGGTGAGGGTTAAGGTTAGGGTGAAGGTTAGATTTAGGGTTAGTGTGAGGGTTAGGCTGAGGGGTAGCATTAGGATTAGGGTGAGGGTGAGGGTGACAGTTAGGTTTAGGATTAGGGTTACGGTTAGGGTTAGGCTTAGGGTGAAGGTGAGGGTGAGGGTTATTGTGAGGGTAAGTGTTAGGGTTAGGGTGACGGTTAGGGTTAGTGTGATGTTTAGGGTGAGGGTGAGGGTTAGGGTGAGCGTGAGGGTTCAGGTGAGGTTGAGGGTTAGGGTGTGGGAGAGAGTTAGGGTTAGGGTGAGGATTAGGTTTATGATTTGGGTTAGAATGAGGGTGAGGTTTAGGGTTAGGGTTAGGGTGAAGTTTAGTGTTAGTGTGAGGGTTAGGGTTAAGGTTAGGGTTAGGGTGAGGGTAAGGTTTAGGGTAAAGATTAGGGTAAGTGTGAGGGTTAGGGTTAGGATTAGGGTGAGGGTGAGGGTGAGGGTTAGGTTTAGGGTTAGTGTGAGGATAAGGGTTAGGGTGACGGTTAGGGTTATTGTGATGTTTAGGGTGAGAGTGAGGGTTAGGGTGAGCGTGAGGGTCAGGTGAGGTTGAGGGTTAGGGTGTGCGTTAGGGTTAGGGTTAGGGTGTGGGTTAGGTTTATGATTTGGGTTAGAATGAGGGTGAAGGTTAGGGTTAGGGTTAGGGTTACAGTTAGGCTAAAGGAGAGGGTGAGGCCAGGGTTACGATTAGGGTTAGGGTGAGGGTTAGGCTTAGGGTGAGAGTTAGGGTGAGGGCGAGGTTTAGGCTGAGGGTTAGGGTTAGGGTTAGTGTGAGGGTTAGGGATAGTGTGACATTTAGTGTGAGGGTGAGCGTTAGGGTGAGGGTGAGGCTAAGGGTTAGGATGAGAATGAATGTTTGGGTGAGGGTCAGGGTTAGGTTTTGGGTGAGGGTTAGGCTTAGGGTGATGGTTAGTGTGACCGTGAGGGTTAGGATAAGGGTTAGCGTTAGGGTGAGGGTTAGGCTTAGGGTTAGGGTTAGGGTGATGGTTAGGTTTCGGGTTCAGATTCGGGTTAATGTTAGGGTTAGTCTGTGGATTAGGGTGAGGTTAAGGTTAGGGTGAGGGTTAGGGTTAGCGTTATGGTTAGATTGTGGGTTAGGGTGAGGGTTAACGTTAGTGTTAGGGTTAGCGTGAGGGTGACGGTTAGATTGAGGGTTACGGTTAGGGTTAGGGTTAGTTTGAGGGTGAGGGTTAAGGTTAGGGTTAGCGTGAGGGATAGGGTTAGGTTGAGGGTGAGTGTTAAGGTTAGGGGTAGGTTTAGGGTTACGGTTAGGGTGAGGGTGAGGGAGAACTTTAGGTTTAGGATTAGAGTTAGGGTAAGGCTTAGGTTCACAGTGAGGGTGAGGGTGAGCCTGAGGGTTAGCGTTCGGGTTAGTGTTACTGTGCATGTTAGGGTTAGGGTTAGGGTGAGGGTAAGGTTGAGGGTTAGGGTTAGAATTAGTTTTAGGGTAAGGGTTAGGGTTAGGGTTATAGTTTGTGTTAGGGTGAGGATTAGGGTGAGGGTTAGGGTTAGGGTGAGGGTGAGGTTAAGGGTGAGAGTTACGGTGAGGGTTAGGGTTAGGGTTAGGGTGAGGGTGAGGATTAGTGTTGGGTTAGGGTTAGGGTGAGGGTGAGGGTTAGTGTTAGGGTTAGGGTTAGCGTGAGGGTAGGGTTAGGGTGAGGGTTAGGGTTAGGGTTAATGTTCGGGTGAGGGCTAGTGTGAGTGTGAGGGTTAGGGTTAGAGTTAGGGCGAGGGTGATGATTAGGGTTAGGGTTAGGGTTCGGATGAGTGTTAGGCTGAGGGGTAGGGTTAGGTTTAGGGTGAGTGTTTGGTTAGTGTGAGGGTTAGGGTTAGGGTGAGGGTTATGGTTAGGCTTAGGGTGAGGGTAAGGGTTAGGGTTAGGGTTATTGTGAGCGATAGGGTAAGGGTTAGTGTTAGAGTTAGGTTTAGGGTGAGGGTTAGGGTTAGGATTAGGTTTAGGGTTAGGTTTAGGGAAAGGGCTAGCCTGAGGATGAGGGTTAGGGTGAGGGTGAGTGTAATGGTGAGGGTTAGGGTGAGGGTTAGGTTTAGGTTGAGGGTTGGGTTTTTGGGAAGTTTGAGGATTAGGGTTAGGGTTAGGGTGAGGTTGAGGGTTAGTGTTAGCGTTAGTTTGAGCGTTAGGATGAGGGTTAGGCTGAGGGGTAGGGTTGGGGTTAGGGTGAGGGTTAGGATTACAGTGTGGGTTAGTTTTAGGGTTAGGGTTAGGATGAGGGTTAGGCTGAGGGGTATGGTTGATATTAGTGTGAGGGTTAGGGTTAGTGTGTGGGTTAGGGTGAGGGTTAGAGTGAGGGTAAGGGTTAGGGTAAGTGTTAGGGTGAGGGTTAGGGATAGGGTGAGGGTTATTGTTAGGCTTAGGGTTAGGGTCAGGGTTCGGATTAGAGTGAGGGTTAGGGTTAGGGTGAGGGTGAGGGTTAGGCTGAAGGTTAGGTTTGGGGTTAGGATGAGGGTTATGGTTAGTGTGTGGGTTAGTGTTAGGTTTAGGGTAAGGGTGAGGGTAAGGTTTAGGGTGAGGGTTCGATTGAGGGTTAGGGTGACGGTGAGGGTTAGGATGTGGGTGAGGTTAGGGCTAGGTTTAGGGTGAGGGTTAGGTCTAGGGTGAGGGTGAGGGTTATGGTTAGCTTTAGTGTGACGGTTAGGGTTCGGATTTGGGTTAGGGTGAGGGTTAAGATGAGGGTTATGGTTATGGTTAGAGTTAAGGTTAGAATTAGTGTGAGGATTAGGGGTAGGTTTAGGGTTAGGCTAAGGGTGAGGGTAAGGTATAGGGTGAGGTGTAGGGTGAGGTTGAGGGTTAGGATTAGGGTTAGTGTTACAGTTAGGGTGAGGGTAAGGGTGAGGGCTAGTGTTAGGGTTCGGGGTAGGATTAGGTTTAGGGTGAGAGTTAGGGTTAGTTTCAGGGTTAGGGTTAGGGTTAGATTTAGGGTGAGGGTAAGGGTTAGGGTGAGGGTTAGTGTTTGTGTGAGCATTAGGGTTAGGGTTAGGGTTAGGGTGAGGAAAAGGTTTAGGGTGAGAGTTAGGGTTATTGTTAAGGTTAGAGTTAGGTTGAGGGTGAAGGTGAGGGTAAGGTTGAGGGTTTGGTTTGGGGTTAGGTTTAGGGTGAGGGATAGGGTGAGGATTAGGGTTAGGGTTAGGGTTAGGCTGAGGGTTAGGGTGCGGGATAGGTTTAGGTTTAGTGTGAGAGTTAGGGTTAGTGTGAGGGTTAGGTTTAGGTTTAGATTTAGGGTGAGGGTAAGGCTTAGGGTGAGGGTAAGGGTTTGTGTGAGCATTAGGGTTAGGTTTAGGGTTAGGGTGAGGGAAAGGGTTAGGGTGAGGGTTAGGGTTATTGTTAGGGTTTGTGTTAGGGTGAGTGTGAGGGAGAGGGTAAGGGTGAGGGTTTGTTTTAGTGTTAGGTTTAGGGTGAGGGTGAGGGTGACGTTTAGGGTTAGGTTTAGTTTTAGGCTGAGGGTGAGGATGTGGGTGATGGTGAGGGTTAGCGTTAGTGTGATGTTTAGGGTGAGGGTGAGGTTTAGAGTGAGAGTGAGGGTTTGGGTGACGGTGAGGTTTAGGTTGATGGTGAGGGTTAGGGTTAGGGTGAGGGTTAGGGTTATGGTTATGGTTAGGGTTATGGTGAGAGTAAGGGTTAGGGTGAGGGTTAAAGTGAGGGTGAGGCTTAGGGTTAGCGTTAGCGTGAGGTTTAGGGTTAGGGTGAGTGTTAGGGTTAGGGTTAGGTTGAGGGTGAGGGTTAGGGTTAGGTTTAGGGTTAGAGTTAGGGTGAGGGCAAGGGTTAGGATTAGGTTAAGGGTTAGGCTTAGGTTGAGGGTGAGAGTGAGAGTGAGTGTTACACTTAGATTTAGGATGAGGTTTAGGGTTAGGGTTACGGTTATGGTGAGGTTTATGAGTAGGGTTAGGGTTAGGGTTAGGGTTATTGTGAGGATTAGGGTTAGGGTTAGGGTGAGGTTGAGGTTGAGGGTTAGGATTAGGGTTAGTGTTAGACTGAGGGTGAGGGTGAGGGTAAGGGTTAGGGTTAGGTTTAGGATTAGGGTAGGGTTAGGGTTAGGCTGAGGGTGAGGGTAAGTGTGAGGATGAGGGTTAGGTTTAGGATGAGGGTTATGGTTAGGGTTAGGGTTAGGTTTAGGGTTACTGTGAGGGTTAGGTTTAGGCTTATGATTAGGATGAGAGATAGGCTGAGGGGTCTAGTTAGGGTTAGGGTGAGGGTTAGGGTTATTGTGAGGGTTAGGGTTAGGGTTAGGTTTAGGTTGAGGGTAAGGGTTATGATGAGGTTAGGGTGAGGTTTAGGGTGATGGTGAGGGTTAGGGTGATGATGAGGGTTAGGGTTAGTGTTAGGATGTAGGCTAGGGTGAGGGTGAGAATTAGGGTTAGGGTTATGGTGAGGGTTAGGGTTATGGTGAGGGTTAGGGTGAGGGTGAAGGTTAGGTTTAAGATTAGGGTAAGTGTTAGCTTTAGGATTAGTGTGAGGATTAGGGTTAGGGTACAGGTGAGGGTTAGGTTGAGGGTGAGGGTTAGAGTTAGGGTTAGGGTGAGGGTTAGGGTTAGGGTTAGTGTTAGGGTTAGGGTCAGTGTGAGTGTTAGTTTTAGGCTGAACATTAGTGTTACACTTAGGTTTAGGGTGAGGATGAGGGTTAGGGTTAGGGTTAGAGTTAGGGCGAGGGTGAGGGATAGGTTTAGGATTATGGTTAGGGTGAGGCTGAGAATGAAGGTGAGGGTGAGGGTGAAGGTTAGTGTTAGGGTGAGGTTAAGGGTTAGTGTTAGGGTGAGGTTTAGGTTAGTGTGAGGGTTAGAGTTAGTGTTAGGTTTAGGGTTAGGTTGAGGGTAAGGGTTAGGTTGAGTGTTAGGGGTAGGATGAAGGTTAGAGTTAGGGTTAGGGTTAGGTTGAGGGTTAGAGTGAGGGTTAGGGTTAGGTTTAGTGTCAGGATGAGGATTAGGTGAGGCGTAGGGCTAGGGTTAGGTTTTCGGTGAGGGTTAGGGTGAGAGTAAGGGCTAGGGTGAGTGTTAGGGTTAGGATTAGGATGAGGGATAGGGTGAGAGTTAGGGTTAGTTTTAGAGTTAGGGTTAGAGTGAGGGTTAGGGTGAATATTAGGGTTAGGGTTTGCATTAAGGTTAGGGTGAGGTTTAGGGTAAGGGTGAGTGTTAGTGTTAGGGTTAGGGTGAGGGTTAGGGTTATGGTGAGGGTGAGGGTTAGGGTTAGGTTTAGGGTCACGGTTAGGCTGAGGGTGAGAGAGAGCGTTAGGTTTAGGATTAAGTTTAGGCTTAGTGTTAGGCTTAGGGTTAGGGTGAGGATGAGGGTGAGGGTTAGGGTGTGGGTGAGGGTTAGGGTGAGGGTGAGGGTTTGGGTGAAATTTAGGGTTACGGTTAAGTTTAGGGTGAGGTTTAGGTTGGGGTTTAATGTTAGGGTTAGTGTTAAGATTAGGGTGAGAGTTAGGTTTATGGTTAGGTTGAGGGTAAGATTTAGGGTGAGTTTTAGTTTGAGGGTGAAGGTTAGGGTTAGCGTTAGGGTTATTATGAGGGTTAGGTTTAGATTTAGGTTTAAGTTAAGGGTTAAAGTTAAAGTTAGGGTTAGAGTTAGGGTGAGGGTGAGTGTGAGGGTTATCGTGAAGGTGAGGGTTAGGTTTAAGGTTCAGGTGAGGGTTAGGGTGAGAGTGATGTTTAGGATGAGGGTTTGGGTTAGGGTGTGGGTGAGGCTTAGGTTTAGGGTGAGGGTTAGGGTGACGGTAAGTTTTAGAGTGAGGGTGAGGGTTAGAGTGAGGGTTAAGGTGAGGGTTAGTATTAGGGTTAGTGTGAGGGTTAGGGTTAGGGTTAGGTTTAGGGTGAGAGTAAGGGTTATGGTGAGGGTTAGGGTGAGGGTGAGAGTTACGGTTAGCGTTAGCGTGCCGGTTAGTGTTAGGGTGAGGTTTAGTGTTAGGGTTAGGGATTGGATGACGGGTAGGATGAGGGATAGAGTTAGGGATAGAGTCAGGGTTAGGTTTAGTGTGAAGGTTAGGGTTAGGGTTAGTTAAAGTGTGAGGGAGAGTGTTATGTTTAGGATTAGGTTTAGGGTAAGTGTTAGGGTTAGGGTGAGGGTAAGGGTGAGGGTTAGGTTTAGGGTGAGAGTTAGGGTTAGGGTTAGGGATAGGGTGATGTTTAGGTTGAGGGTGAGTGTGAGACTGAGGGTTAGGGTGAGGGTGAGTGTTAGTGTGAGGGTGAGGGTTAGGGTTTGGGTGAGGGGTAGGGTTAGGGTGAGGGTTTCGGAGACAGTGACTGTTAGGGTTAGTTTTAGGGTTAGGGTTAGGGTTAGCGTTAGGGTTAGGGTTAGGGTAATGCTTAGGGTTAGGGTTATGGTTAGGGTGAGGGTTAGGGATAGGGTTAGTGTTAGGGTGAAGGTTAGGTGGAGGGTAAGGGTTAGGGTGAGTGTTAGTGTTAGGGTTAGGGTGAGGGGTAGAGTGAGTGTTAGGGTTAGTGTTAGGGTTAGGGTTAGGATGAGGGTTAGGGTGAGGATTAGGTTTAGGGTTTGCATTAGTGTTAGCATGAGGGTTAGGTTGAGGTTGAGGGTTAGTGTTAGGGTGAGGGTTAGCGTTAGGGTTAGTGTTAGGGTGAGGGTGAGGGAGAGGGTTAGGTTTAGGATTACGTTTAGGGTAAGGGTGACAGAAAGCCTTAGGTTTAGGATTAAGGTCAGTGTTAGGCTTAGGGTGAGGGTGAAGGTGGGGGTGAGGGTTACGCTAAGGGTGGGTGTTAGGGTTAGGGTTAGGGTGATTGTTAGGGTGAGGGTGAAGGTTAGGGTGAGCGTGAGGGTTAGGGTGAGGGTGAAGGTTAGTTTGTGGGAGAGGGGTAGGGGTAGGGTGAGGGTTTGGGTGACAGTGAATGTTAGGGTGAGTTTGAAGGTTAAGATGAGGTTTAGTGTTAGTGTGAAGGTTAGTGTTAGGGTTAGGTTTAGGGTGAAGGTTAGGTTGAGGTTTACATTTAGGGTTAGTGTGATTATTAGGGTTAGGGTTAGGTTTAGGGTTAGGGTGAGGGTACGGGTTAGGGTGAGGTGTAGGATGAGGGTGAAGTTTAGGGTTAGCGTTACGGTTAGGGTGAGGTTTAGGTTTAAAGTTAGGTTTAAGGTAAGGGTTACGATTAGAGTTAGGGTTAGAGTTAGGGTGAGGGTGAGGGTGAGGGTTAGGTTTAGGGTTAGGGTGAGGGTTAGCCTGAAGGTGATGTTTAGGGTGAGCGTGTGCGTTCGGGTGAGGGTTAGGGTTGGGATGTGGGTTAGGCTTACGGTTAGGTTGAGGGTTAGGGTGACGGTGAGGGTTAGGGTGAGGGTGAGGTTTAGAGTGAGGGTTAAGGTGAGGGTTACGGTTAGGGTTAGGGTTAAGGTTAGGGTTAGGGTTAGGGTGACAGTAAGGGTTAAGGTGAGGTTTAGGTTGAGGGTGAGGTTTAGGGTTAGCGTTAGCGTGAGGGTTAGTGTTAGGGTGAGGTTTAGGTTTATTGTTAGGATTAGGGTTAGGTTGAGGGTAAGGGTTAGTGTTAGGATGAGGGTTAGGGTAAGGGGTAGGGTTAGGCTTAGTATGAGGGTTAGGGGTAGTGTGAGGGTTAACGTTAGGATTAGAGTTATGTTGAGGATAAGGGTTAGGTTGAGGGTTAGGGTAAGGATGATGCTTAGGGTTAGGGTTAGGGTGAGGGTGAGTGTTAGTGTTAGGGTGAGGATGAGGGTTTGGTTTAGGGTGAGGGTTAGGGTTAGGGTTAGGTTGAGGGTGAGGGTTAGGGTTTGGGTTAGATTTAGCATTCTGGTTAGTGTGAGGGTGAGGGAGAGCGTTAGGTTTAGGATTAGGTTTAGGGTTAGTGTTAGGCTTAGGGTGAGTGTGAGGGTGAGGGTGATGGTTTGGGTTAGGGTGAGGGTTAGGGTTAGGGTTAGGGTGATATTTAGGGTGAGGGTGAGGGTTAGGGTGAGGATGAGGGTGAGAGTGAGGGTGACGGTGAGGGTGAGGGTGTGGGTGAGTTGTAGGCTTAGTGAGGGTTTCGGTGACAGTGACGGTTAGGGTGAGTTTGAGGGTTAGGTTTAGGGTTAGCGTTAGGTTGAAGGTTAGGGTTAGCTTTAGGTTTAGGGTTAGGATGAGGATGAGGGTGAGGATTAGGATTAGGGTTTGCATTAGGATTAGCATGAGGGTTAGGGTGAGTGTTAGGGTTAGGGTGAGAGTTAGGGCTAGGGTGAAGGTTAGGGTTATGGTTAGGGTTAGAGTTAGAGTGAGAGTAAGGGTTAGGGTGAGGGTTAGGGTGAGGCTGAGGGTTAGGGTTAGCGTTTGTGTGAGGTTTAGGATTAGGGTGAGGGTTAGGTTTAGGGTTAGGGTTAGGGTTAGGGTTAGGGTTAGAATTAGGGTGAGGGTGAGAGTGAGGAGTAGGCTCAGGATTAGTGTTAGGGTTAGGGTGAGGCTGAGGGTGAGGGTGAGGGTGTGGAGGAGGGTTAGGGTGAGGATTAGGGTTAGAGTTAGGGCGAGGGTTAGGGTTAGTGTGATGTTTAGGGTGAGGGTGAGGGTTAGGGTGGGGGTGAGGTTGAGGGTGAGGGTTAGGGTTAGGGTTAGGGTTTGGGTTAGGGTTAGAGGAAGGGTTAGCGTGAGGGTTACGGTGAGTGTGAGGGTTAGGGTTAGCGTTTGCATGAGGTTTAGGTTTAGGGTGAGTGTTAGATTTAGGGTTGGGGTTAGGGTGAGGGTGAGGTTTAGGTTTAGGGTTAGGGTTAGAGTTAGGGTGAGGGTGAGGTTGAGGGCTAGGGTTAGGATTAAGTGTAGGGTTAGAGTTAGGCTGAGGGTGAGTGTGAGGGTGAGGGTGAGTGTTAGATTTAGGATTAGGGTTAGGGTTAGTGTTAGGCTTAGGGTGAGGATGAGGGTGAAGGTGAGGGTTAGGGTGCAGGTTAGGTTTAGGGTTCGGGTGAGGGTTAGGGTTAGTGTAATGTTTAGAGTGAGGGTGAGGGTGTGGATGTGGGTTAGGGTGAGAGTGAGGGTTCAGGTTATGGTGAAGGTTAAGGTGTGTGTGAGGGTTATGGTTAGGGTGATGATTAGATTGATGGTGAGCGTTAGGGTTAGGGCTAGGCTTAGCGTTAGGGTGATGGTTAGGGTTTGGGTTAGGGTTTGGGTGATTGTTAGGGTTCGTTTTAGGGTTCTGGGTTAGGGTTCTGGGTTAGGGTTAGTGTGAGGATTAGGGTTAGGATTACGGTTACCGTTAGGGTGAGGTTACGATTAGGGTGAGGTTTAGGGTGAGGGTTAGGGTTAGCGTTAGTGTTAGGGTGTGGGTTAGGGTGAGGGTTAAGGTTAGTGTTAGTATTAGGGTGAGGATGAAGGTTAGGGTGAGGGTTAAGGTTAGGGTTAGGGTTAGGATGAGGGTGAGGGTGAGGGTGAGGGTTAGGGTTAGGTTGAGGGTTAGGTTTAGGGTGAGGGTTAGGGTTAGGGTTAGGGTTAGGGTGAGGGTGAGGGTTAGGGTGAGGGTAAGGGTGGGCATTAGGTTTAGGGTTAGGGTAATGGGTAGGGTGAGGGTTAGGGTTAGTGGTAGGGTTAGGGTTAGGGTTAGGGTATGGTTACTGTTAGGGTAAAGGCTAGGGTGACGGTGAGTTTTAAGGTTAGGGTTAGTGATAGGGTGAGGATTAGGGTTAGGGTTAGGGGTAGGGTGAGTGTTAGGCTAAGGGTTAAGATTAAGGTTAGGGTGAGGGTTAGCTTAGTGTGAGGGTTAGGGTTAGGGTGAGGGTAAGGGTTAGGGTTAGGGTTAGGGTTAGAGTGAGGGTTAGGGTTAGTGTTTGGTTTATGGTGAGAGTTAAGGTGAGGTTTAGGTTCAGGATTACGGTTACAGTTCAGGTTAGGCTTAGGGTGAGGGTGATGGTGAGGGTGAGGGTTATGGTGACAGTGAGGTTTAGTGTAATGTTTAGGGTGAGGGTGAGTGTTAGAGTTGGGGTTAGGGTGCCGGTTAGGGTTAGGGTGAGTGTTAGGGTGAGGGTGAAGGTTAAGGTTATGGTTAGGGTTAGGTTTGGTGTGAGAGTAAGTGTTCGGGTGAGAGTTAGGTTGAGAATGAGGGTTATGGTTAGCGTTTGCGTGAGGTTTAGTATTAGGGTGAGGGTTAGTTTTAGGGTTAGGATTAGGGTGAGGGTTAGGGTTAGGGTTATGGTTAGAATTAGGGTGAGGGTCAGGGTGAGCACTAGGGTTAGGATTAGTGTAGGGTTAGTGTTAACCTGAGGGTGAGGGTGAGGGTGATTGTTAGGTTTAGGATTAGGGTTAGGGTTAGTGTTAGGCTTAGGGTGAGTGTGAGGGTGAGGGTGAGGGTTAGGGTGAGATTTATGGTTAGGGTTAGGGTGAGGGTTAGTGTTAGTGTGATATTTAGGGTGAAGGTGAAGGTTAGGGTGATGGTGAGTGTGAGGGTGAGGGTGAGGGTTAGGGTTAAGGTGAGAGTAAGGGTTAGTGTGAGGGTTAGGGTTAGGGTGAGGGTTAGGGTGAGGGTGAAGTTTAGGGTTATGGTTAGGGTTAGTGTTAGAGTGAGAGTAAGGGTTAGGGTGAGGGTTAGGTTGAGGGTTAGGGTTAGGGTGATGGTTAGGGTTAGGGTTAGGGTTAGGTTTAGGGTTAGAATTAGAGTGAGGGTGAGGGTGAGGACTAGGCTTAGGATTAGTGTTAGGGTTAGGGTGAGGATGAGGGTGTGGATGAGGGTTAGGGTGAGGATTAGGGTTAGGGTTAGTGTGAGGGTTAGGGTTAGTGTGATGTTTAGGGTGAGTGTGAGGGTTAGGGTGAGGGTGAGCTTGAGGGTGAGGGTTAGGGTAAGGGTTAGGGTTTGGGTTAGGGTTAGAGAAAGTGTTAGTGTGAGGGTTATGGTGAGTGTGAGGGTTAGGGTTAGCGTTTGCATGAGGTTTAGGGTTAGGGTGAGGGTTAGATTTAGGGTTAGGGTGAGGGTGAGGGGTAGGGTTAGGGTTAGAGTTAGGGTGAGGGTGAGGGCTAGGGTTAGGATTAAGTGTAGGGTTAGAGTTAGGCTGAGGGTGAGTGTGAGGGTGAGGGTGAGTGTTAGATTTAGGATTAGGTTTAGGGTTAGTGTTAGGCTTAGGGTGAGGGTGAGGGTGAAGATGATGGTTAGGGTGCAGGTTAGGTTTAGGTTCAGGGTGAGGGTTAGGTTTAGTGTTATGTTTACATTGTGGGAGAGGGTGTGGATGTGGGTTAGGGTGAGAGTGAGGGTTCAGGTTATGGTGAAGGTTAGGGTGTGTGTGTGGGTTATGGTTAGGGTGATGGTTAGGTTGACGGTGAGGGTTAGGGTTATGGCTAGTCTTAGCGTTAGGGTGATGGTTACGGTTCGGATTAGGGTTTTGGGTTAGAGTTAGGGTGAGGATTAATGTTAGGGTTACGGTTACGGTTAGGGTGAGGTTACGATTAGGGTGAGGTTTAGGGTGAGGTTTAGGGTTAGCGTTAGTGTTAGGGTGTGGGTTAGATTGAGGGTTAAGGTTAGTGTTAGGATTAGGGTGAGGGTGACGGTTAGGGTGAGGGTTACGGTTAGTGTTAGGGTTAGGGTTGGTGTGAGGGTGAGGGTTATGGTTAGGGTTAGGCTGAAGGTGAGGTTGAGCGTGAGGGTGAGGGTCAGGGTTAGGTTGAGTGTTAGGGTTAGGTTTAGGGTGAGTGTTAGGGTTAGGGTTAGGTTTAGGATGAGGGTTAGGGTTAGGTTTTGGGTTAGGGAGAGGTTTAGGGTGAGGGTTAGGGTTAAGGTTAAAGTGAGGGTTAGGGTGAGTGTAAGGGTTAGGGTGAGGGTTAGGGTGAGGGTGAGGGATAGGGTTATGGTGAGTTTAAGGGTTAAGGCGAGGTTTAGGTGAGGTTGAGTGTTAATGTTAGCATTAGAGTTACGGTGATGGTGAGGGTTAGGGTGAAGGGTTGGGTTAGGGTTAGGGAGAGGGTGAGGATTAGGGTTAGGGTTATGGTTAGGATGAGGGTTAGGCTGAGGGGTAGGGTTAGGATTATTGTTAGGGTGAGGTTTAGGGGGAGGGTTAGGGTTAGGGTTAGGGTGAGGTTGAGGGTGAGGGAAAGGGTTAGGGTGAGGGTTAAAGTGAGGTGGAGCTTTAGGGTTAGCATTAGGGTTAGGTTTAGTGTTAGGGTGAGGGTTAGGGTTAGGGTTAGGGTGAGGGTTAGTTTTAGCATTAGGGTTAGGGTTATGGTGAGGGTTAGGGTTAAGGTGAGGGTGAGGGTGACGGTTAGGGTTAGTGTTAGGATTAGAGTTAGGGTTAGGGTTAGGCTGATGGTGGGGGTGATGGTGAGGGTGAGGGTTAGGTTTAGGGTGAGGTCTATGGTCAGTGTGAGGGTTAGGGTGAGGGTGAGGGTTTCGGTTAGAAATGGCTAAGGGTTAGGGTTAGGGTGAAGATTAAGTTGAGGGTGAGGTTTAAGGTGAGGGTTAGGAGTAGGGTGAGGGTGAGGGTGAGGGTGAGGATTAGGGTTAGGGTTAGGATTAGGATTAGGGTTAGTGTTAGGCTGAGGGTGGGGGTGAGACTGAGGGAGAGGATGAGGCTTAGGGTGTAGGTGAGGGTTTGTGTTAGGGTGAGGGTTAGGGTGAAGTTGACGGTTACGGTTAGGGTGAGGGTTTAGGTGAGGATTCGGGTGAGGGGTAGGTTGAGGGTTAGGATGAGGGTTAGGGTTAATGTGTGGTTTAGGTTAAGGTTTAGGGTTAGAGTGAGAATAAGAGTTAGGGTTAGGTTTAGGGTGAGGGTGAGGGTTAGAGTTAGTGTTAGGGTTAGGGTGAGGGTTAGGGTGAAGGTTAAGGTGAGGGTTAGGGTTAGTTTTAGGGTTATAGTTAGGGTGAAGGTGAGGTTGAGGGTTAGGGTTTGGATTAGGGTTAGGGTTAGGTTTAGGCTGAGGGTGAGGTTGAGGGTGAGGGGTAGGGTTAGCGTTAGGGTGAGTGTTAGGGTTGGGGTTAGGGTTAAGGTTAAGGTGAGGGTTAGGGCTAGGGTTAGGGTTAGGATGAGGGTTAGGCTTAGGGTGAGGGTTAGCATTAGGGTTAGGATGAGGGTTAGAGTGAGGTTGAGGTTTAGGTTTAGCATTCGGATTAGGGTTAGGGTGAGGGTTATTGTTAGGGTTAGGGTTAGAGTGAGGGTGAGGGTTAGTGTTACCATTAGGGTAAGGTTAGGGTTAGTGTGAGGGTTAGGGTTAGGGTTAGGATTATGTTTATGGTTAGGGTGAGGCTGAGGGTGAGGTTGAGCGTGAGGGTGAGGGTTAAGGTTAGGTTGAGGGTTAGAGTTAGGTTTAGGGTTAAGTTTAGTGTGAGGGTTAGGGTTAGGGTTAGGATGAGGGTTAGGGTTAGGTTTAGGGTTAGGGTGAGGTTTAGGGTGAGAGTTACGGTTAGGGTTAAAGTGAGGGTTAGGATGAGGGTTAGGGTGAGGGTGAGGGATAGGGTTATGGTGAGGGTAAGGGTTATGGTGAGGGTTAGGGTGAGGGTGAGGGATAGTCTTATGGTGATGGTAAGGGTTAGGTCGAGTTTTAGCGTGAGGTTGAGGGTTAATGTTAGCATTAGGGTTACGGTGAGAGTGAGGGTTAGTGTGAGGGGTTGGGTTAGATTTAGTGAGAGTGTGAGGATTAGGGTTAGGGTTATGGTTAGGATGAGGGTTAGGCTGAGGGGTAGGGTTAGGGTTATTCTTAGGTTGAGTGTTAGGTTGAGGGTTAGGGTTAGGGTTAGAGTTAGGGTGAGGTTGAGGGTGAGGGTAAGGTTTAGGGTGAGGGTTAGAATGAGGTTGAGGTTTAGGGTTAGGTTTAGGGTTACGGTGAGGGTGAGCATTAGTTTTAGCATTAGGGTTAGGGTTATGGTGAGGGTTAGGGTTAGGGTGAGGGTTAGTTTTAGTGTTAGGAATAGAGTTAGGGTTAGGGTTAGGCTGATGGTGGGGGTGATGGTGAGGGTGAGGGTTAGGTTTAGGGTGAGGTCTAGGGTCAGTGTGAGGTTTAGGTTGAGGGTGAGTTTTAAGGTGAGGGTTAGGGTTAGGGTTAGGGTGAGGGTGAGGGTGAGGATTAGGGTTAGGGTTAGAATTAGGGTTAGGGTTAGGTTTGGGCTGAGGGTGGGGGTGAGGGTGAGGGTGAGGGTGAGGCTTAGGGTGTAGGTGATTGTTTGTGTTAGGGTGAGGGTTAGGGTGACGGTGAGGGTTAGGGTGAAGGTGACGGTTAAGGTTAGGGTGAGGGTTAGGGTGAGGGGTAGGGTGAGGGTTAGGTTTAGGGTTAGGGTGAGGGTAAGGGTTAGGGTGAGGGTTAGGGTGAGGGCGAGGTTTAGGATAAAGCTTAGGGTAAGGGTGAGGGTTAGGGTGAGGGTTAGGGTTAGGATGAGGGTTAGCCTGAGGTTTAGGGTTATGGTTAGGGTGAGGGTAAGGTTAGAGTGAGGTTTAGGGTGAGGGTGAGTGTTAGGATTAGGCTAAGGTTTAGGGTGAGTGTTAGGGTGACTTTAGGGTTAGGGACAGGGTTAGGATGAGAGTTAGGCTGAGGGTTAGGGTTAGGGTGAGGGTAAGGGTTAGGGTGAGGGTTAATGTTAGGCTAAGGGGTAGAGTTAGGTTTAGGGTTAGGGTGAGGGTTAGGGTGAGGGTTAGGGTTAAGGTTAGGGTTTGGGTGAGGGTGAGGGTGAGGGATGGATTAGGGTGAGGGTTAGGGTGAGGTTGAGGTTTAGGTTTAGCATTAGGGTTAGGATTGAGGTTAGGGTGAGGGTTAAGATTAGGGTTAGAGTGAGGGTGAGGGTTAGTGTTAGCATTAATGTTAGAGTTAGGGTTAGTGTGAGGGTTAGGGTTAGGGTTAAGGTGAGGTTTAGGGTGAAGGTGAGGGTTAGTGTTAGCATTAGGGTTAGGGTTATGGTTAGGGTGAGGGTGAGGGTAAGGGTTAGGGTTAGGGTTAGAGTTAGAGTGAGGGTGAGGGTGAGGGTTAGGGATTGGATTAGCGTTAGTGTTAGGGTTAGAGTGAGGGTGAGGGTGAGGGTAAGGGTTAAGGTGAGGGTTAGGGTGAGTTTGAAGTTTAGGTTTAGCAATAGGGTTAGGGTTTGGGTTAGGGTGAGGGTTAGGGATAGTGTTAGTGTTAGGGTGAGGTTCAGGGTTATGGTTAGGGTTAGGGTTAGGGTAAGGGTTAGGGTTAGGGTTAGGGTTAGGGTGAGGGCTAGGGTGAGGGTGAGGTTTAGGGTGAGGGTTAAGGTGAGGGTGAGGGTGACAAATAGGGTTAGGGTGAGACTTAGGGTGAGGATGAGGGTTATTGTTAGCATTAGGGTTCAGGATAGGTTTAGAGTTAGGGTGAGAGTTAGGGTTAGGGTTAGGGTTAGAGTTAGAGTGAGGGTGAGGGTGAGGGTGAGGGTTTTGATTAGGGTTGGTGTTAGGGTTACCGTGAGGGTTTGGTTGAGGCGTAGGGTTAGGGTTTGGGTGAGGGTGAGGGTGAGTGTTAAGGTTAGGGTGAGTGTTAGGTTTAGCATTAGGTTTAGGGTTAGGGTTAGGGTGAGGGTTAGGTTTACGGTTAGGATGAGGGTGAGATTTAGGGTTAGCATTAGGGTAACGGTTAGGGTTAGGTTGAGGGTTAGGTTAAGATAGGGTTAGGGTGGGAGTGAGGGTGAGTGTTAGGGTTAGTGTTAGGTTGAAGGTTAGGGTTAGAGTGAGCGTTAAGGTTAGGGGAGGTTGAGGGTAAGGGATAAGGTGAGGGCTAGGTTTAGGGTTAGGTTTAGGGTTAGTGTTAGGGTTAGGGTTAGGATTAGGTTTAGAGTGAGGGTTAGGGTGAGGGTTAGGGTTAGGTTGAGGGTTAGGGTTAGGCTTAGTGTGAGGGTTAGGGTTAGGGGTAGGGTGTGGGTTAGGGTGAGGGTTAGGGTTAGGTTGAGGGTTAGGGTTAGGCTTAGTGTGAGGGTTAGGGTTAGGAGTAGGGTGAGGGTTAGGATGAGGGTTTGGTTTATGGTTAGGTTTAGGGTGAGGGCTAGGTTTAGGGTTATGGTTAGGGTAAGTTTAGGGTTAGTGTGAGGGTTAGGGTTAGGGTTAGGATTATGTTTATGGTTAAGGTTAGACTGAGGGTGAGGTTGAGCGTGAGGGTGAGGGTTAGGGTTAGGTTGAGAGTTAGAGTTAGGTTTAGGGTTAAATTTAGGGTGAGGGTTAGGGTTAGGGTTAGGGTTAGGATGAGGGTTAGGGTTAGGTTTAGGGTTAGGGTGAGGTTTAGGTTGAGGGTTAGGGTTAGGGTTAAAGTGAGGGTTAGGATGAGGGTAAGGGTTAGGGTGAGGATTAGGGTGAGGGTGAGGGATAGGGTTATGGTGAGGGTAAGGGTTATGGTGAGGGTTAGGGTGAGGGTGAGGGTGACAAATAGGGTTAGGGTGAGACTTAGGGTGAGTCCCATCATCTGAGCTGGTAGCACATAGGTTGTAGCCCAGGGTGATTAGAAAGTATGAAGGCAGAGATCTTTTCAGTTTGGCCCAGCAAATCTTTGATTACTTTAAGCAAAAAAGAAAACAAAGCAAAGCAAACAAAATAAACTTTAAGGTTAATTACGCTGCTATTAAAGATTCAGATGTTGGTACACTTTGTAGAGGGAAAGGGTAAGTACAAATTGTTCAAATAAGGATACAGGTGGACTCATTGCAACAATGAGATGTACAACACATCATGTCAAAAAACGAACTTTACAACTTTGGCGTGGGAGGTGGGAGATGGGAAGGGATGGGAAGGGGAAACAAAGGAGGAGGCAACAATGCTTCATAAGAAATGTACTCATTATCTTGCTCATGTAATTGTAACTTCTCTGTACGTTATTTTCACAATTAAAAAATTGAAAAAAAAAAAGATTCCAGGTAGATTTATACTGGTAAATGATGAGTTAGTACATATGTTTTGTAGATACTGAACTCAAATGTGTCAGAAAAATATCCTTGGATTCATAACTAGAAACTCTGAAGTGTAAGGTATATTAGTTAGGTAAGTTTCATTAAGTAGCCAATGAAGAAAACAACATATGGTATTCAGTCAGGTAAATTAGTTTATTTTTATTTATTTATTTATTTTGGTCCAGTTGTGGGGCCTGAACTCTGGGCCTGGGCACTGTCCCTCAGCTCTTCAGCTCAAGATTAGCTCTACCACTTGAGCCACAGTGCCACTTCCAGCTTTTTTCTTTTTGCTTATGTGGTGCTGAGGAATCGAACCCAGGGCCTCATGCATGCAAGGCAAGTGCTCTACCACTGAGCCACTTTCCCAGCCCCTAAAGTAGTTTATTTACTGAACTGCTGCCCATGCCATACATGGTGCAGAGGCATGTAAAAAAGGGGGGGGGTGTTGGTCACCCAACCTAGGGCCAAGTCGTATCTAGGCCAAAGACCAGATGAGGTATGCCCAGGTTGGGGAAAAGTCTGACCACACTGGATCTGGATGTGACCTCAGGGCCTGGGACTCTCCTCTGGTCAGATGGAAAGTGTGACCAGTAGCTGACCAGGTTGTGACTTAGCGGGGGGGGGGGGAGAGGGGGGAGGTGGCTGCCTTCAGGAGTCCCAGATAACTAGGTAACACATAAAGGGTGGAAACTTAGCAAAGAAGTGGGGAGGTGTTTGCATAGGGTCTGCATGGTCTGGGGCAGACCTAATACCAAATACAAGTAGTACCTCTGCCATGTGATTCCTGACTCCAAACCATTCATTCTCAATCATTTCTTCCTTCCTTCCTTCCTTCTTTCCTTCCTTCCTTCCTTCTTTCTTTCTTTCCTTCCTTCTTTGTTCCTTTGTTCGTTTGTTCATTCCTTCCTTCCTTCCTTTCTTTTCTCTCCCCATCTCTCCCTCTCTCCCTCTCTCTACCAATCTCTCCTCTCTTTCACTAAACCTCCCTCTCTCCCCTACCTCAGTATTCTCAACTCTCAAATAACGAACACTTGCTGAATTGAACTCACAAGCTGGGAAGAGTAGCTCAATGGGCAAATATGAAATTTAATTTAATGTTTCCTTACACCTCTACCACAGATCACTGGAATCAAATAATGTACACTCAGCAGCATGCCATCTCAAGTTATTTGGAGGAGGAAAGCAAGCATGTTTTCACTGCATTCTGTGAGGTCCACTCTGGGAAGGTGGGGCAGACTCCTCCCTCCTTTTGGCTAAATCTCAGCCCAGTTTCTGCATCAGAAGAGGTGACTGCCTCCAAGTGAGCCAGTTACCTAAGTGACACAGGTACTGGGCAGAAACTTAGCCTCTTGTGATACTGAGATTAATGGCATGATTCAACATGATTCACTAGTTTGTTGAAGCTGGGACTTCCTAAATTTTTGGTTAGGCTATGTTCAAATTGTGATCTATTTATTTCTGATTGCTAACCATGATTATAGATGTGAGCCAGTACATCAGATCATTCAAAGTCCTTTATCATACATGGAAGACATGAGGTTTCCCAAATGACATACCAGTTGACAGACAGCAAAATAAGTCATTAATTCTGGTTAAGATGTGTTTTTAATGTGAAACAAAATTTACTTAGCAAAATATGACTACTGTGATTATACTTTTAAACTTACCCTACATTTTAATACCAAATCACTATATTAGCCAATGATTAACTCAAATTACCTGTAATCATTTATTTCTGTCATATCTTCTACAGATAGGCAGAACTGGATCACACACTATTAACTAAAGTGGTAGAATTTGAGAGGATCACACTTCTGAGTCATTCTAGGAAGGAAAGTTTCACCCATATCCACCTACTAGGTAGGGATATTGGAATGCAATCACGATCCCTGCTTTTTAGGCTGGGTGCAAAAATTGCTAATCTATGAGTAAAGTAACTTAAACAACAAAGGATTGGTGTAGTGACTCCAGTGGTGGAGTACCTGTCTGGCAAACACAACATCAAAACTCAAATCAACTTCCTAAAATTAAAATAAGAAAAAGAAAGAACGAACAACTCATGTTGAACATGTGTTCAATGTAAAGATTTACAATAAATTATTGTAGTTATAATGCCATCATTTATTTCTAGGGGCAAACACATTTTGTGTCAAGCCTAAATGAAAAAATAACACACTATATACGCTTTGTATATGCTTTGGTAAAACACAGGTCTGCCTTACAATGGTGAACTCTTAAGTTTGCATGTGCAGTGGTGTTGCAGGGTTGTTAAAGTTTATGGAAGTCCATATTTTTGATGAACTTAACATGAAATTACCTAACCAAACAGTTCACTGGACGGATACTGCTGATACACACACACACACACACACACACACACACACACACACACCACACACACACTATACACACATGTATGTGTTTATATATTAAGTGATACATGAATAAAATTAACAATGAATAAACTCAGTGAACAGATACCTTTCCCAAATAATTATTTTACCTGAATAAATTCATGTCTTAAACTCTCCAATCACACTTACATAGCTGCTGATTCCCATCAGCTTTTTCATGATACTTTTTTCTTTGTTTTTCAGATGAAAAAACCTGCCAATAAATATACCTGTATGACATTCCTTTCTTTAAAAAATGAAAATAATGTTGTGTAATCTGGCTGTTTATGTGTCATCAAAATAATTTTTTATAATTTCAAGTACATATTGTCTTAGACTTATATCTCACTCATTTTCTTCCAATAATATCTATGGGAAGGGGAAAATGAAGGATCATTCTGTTACTTTGTGAGCTTCTGTTATTAATCTCTGCAATAAATATTATGAAAATGAAACTCTAAAATTATTTAGAGATTATTTGAAAGTTACCTTTCTACACACTCATGCTACTCCCTCAACTAAATCACAGAACTTAAAATAAGTAACATTTTAGCTGGGAGCCAGTAGCTGATGCTTGTAATCCTAGCTACTCAGGAGCTGAGATCTGAGTATGGTAGTTCAAAGCTATCCTTAGCAGGAAATCCGTGACACTCTTACCTCCAATTAACAGCCAGAAAAACTGAAGTGGCCCTGTGGCTCAAGTGGTAAAGCGCTAGCCTTGATCTTAAGAGCTTAGGGACAGTGCCCAGGCCCAGGCCCATGACCAAGAAAAATAAAAAAGGAAAAACGGGGGGAAAGCAACATTTTAAAGCTTATGTATACATATACACAAAAATTGTCCAGAAATAAAATTTTAATAGGACCTGGAATGCCAAAAAAATTAAAGTGAAATTGCCTTCAGTCATTCATTTAGACAATCTATATTGAGGGCAAGCTATTGGAGATCACATTACGAACTAAAGGGATAGAATTTGAGAGGATCACAGCTTAGAACCAGTGTGCAAAGAAAGTAATAATAATTCTCATATCATCCTAAATCCTGGCATATTGGAATGCGTTTGTGATTCCAGCTTCTTGGCAGACAGAGGTGAGGAACTTAGCCTCTGTTCAGCCCTCAGGAAAATTGATAACCTATGAGCAAAGTAACTAAATTGAAAAAAGATTGTTCTATTGGTAGAAAACTTGTTCAGCAAAAAATAAATCTAAATTCATACTCATTTCCTAAAAGAGGAAAGAAAAGGGAAGAAATAAAGAGAAAGAAAAGAAAGTAGAGGAGGAGGAGAGAAGGGAAGGAAGGAAGGAAGGACGGAAAGAAGGAAGGAAAGAAGGAAGGAAGGAAGGAGGGAGGGAAGGAAGAAAGGGAAAGAAAGAAAGGGAAAGAAAGAAAGAAAGAAAGAAAGAAAGAAAGAAAGAAAGAAAGAAAGAAAGAAAGAAAGAAGGAAAGAAGGAAAGAAAGAAAGGAAGGAAGGAAGGAAGGAAGGAAGGAAGGAAGGAAGGAAGGAAGGAAGGAAGGAAGGATGGAAGAAAGGAAGGAAGGAAGAAAGAAAGAAAAGAAGGAAGAAAGAAAGGAAGGAAGAAAGAGAGGTTTAAATAAAAACAGCATGTGTTAGATGTTAATAACGACACTAAATCTTTTTAACGATAAATGCAATCATTTAATTCTCTGGACAGAGACATTTTGTATCAAGCCATGTTGTACGGACTTGGAACCCCTGAAAGACCACCAGAGACCACGACCAATGTGAACAGCAAAAGAGTCGTTTATTTGCAAGCTCAAGCTTAGTCCTCCATGCACTCGGTAACTGGTGATGGTAAGAGTCTCTAAGCACAAAATCAGCACAGCTTTTATAGTATTGAACAAACAAGTTTAGGGAATTTCCACACAAGCAGTTATATAATTGGTTTGAGTCCACCCTAACCGCACTGCCCTTTTTCTGAACTATTGGTATATTCTGTTCCTGGAACACTTGGGCAACTGTTCTGCTTTCTTAAGGGTGGGCAGGCTTGGTGGCAATCTGTGTTTTTTTCTCTCTCTCTCTTGGGGTTACTCTGAGGGCTGCCTAGTACAAGATAGTGGGGTTAATCTCAAATTGGAGTTACTTTGGCTGTTCATTCCCTCCTCTTCTAGAGCATCGGGGACCAATCATGGTCCCCTAATTGGCACAGTCTTCTATATTTGCAGTTTGGCGTTGGGACTTCAGAACTAATAGATGGACTGTGCTGATCCTCTCTTCTACAAAGGACACCAGGCTACAAAGTCTGATTGAGAGCAACAAAATTAACAGTACCAAAGGCCCTTACATTTTCTTCCACCAATCCTGACTCCGTATATCACAGCTAACAATTTTATACCAGCTGTACTCATTAGCTCCAATTTTTAAACATACTCATACCATTTGCTACATACTTAAGCTTTCTGAGGTTTGTCTCCTTTACAAACATTTTAAGACAATCCTTACTTTTTAATTCATTTCTTATCCAGAGGATACCAATTTTTCCCAAATTCATTTCCTAAGGCTTTCTTTACTACCCTCCTCTTCTTTACAATTTCTTGAGCTTCTTTGTGGCTAGAGTTTAAAACTGCTCATTTTCCCTTTGACCTGTGGAACCAAGTTATCTCAGAAAGCCTCAAGGTACCAGTGGGATGAAAAGCTTGCTAGATTTTAAGGCTAAGATTAGGGCTGGGTTTCATTCCTCTTACTACCTCCATTGATTAAAAAAATATCTCCTTTATCTTTAAAACTCACCCAGGAGAGGGGGGACCAAGATGGCGACGGGGCAGTAGGGAAACGCCACAGCTCTCTCCAACCAAAAAGAGAGTTCGAGTTCCAACCTTTAATCTCCCCAAGAGACCGACAACAACAAAAAGACGAACACTCAGAGAAAAACCAGAGGTGGAAAATAACAAAAAAAAGAAAGAGAGGAAAAGAAGAATTTCAGAACAGAGAAGAGCGAAGACCCCTCCCCCAACCTTTACTGGCCGCGCGGCAGTGCGCCAAGCCGCCGGCCAGCCGGCCCGGCAGGGGCTGCCGGAGCCACAGAGACACAGGGGGCTGCTTGCAGATCACCAGGTACCGGATTGCAGAACAGCGGATCGCCAGGAACAGAGAAAACTACCAGCCGGGAGTCTCCAGGAGGATCCCACCACACCCATCACTCTCCACCGGAGCGGAGAGGCTCCATCCCGCCAAAGCCGCCCGGCACCAGCAGCGCCACAAAGGGACCTGTCCGCAGACCACCCCGCCCAATCGCGATCGCAACGACCCGGCGGGGGGCCGCCCAACCCAGCCCGCAACCACCCCAACTGAACTCGGACTGCAACAACAACTGACGGACTGCAACAACAACTGACGACCTACAGGGTGAGTACCCATCAGGGGACAGGGAATCCATCAAGGGAGACCAGAGCTGGAGGGAATCCCCAGACCCTGACCTAGACTCCCTACCCCAACACCGGGACCACAGGACCCACTAAAACTGGGAACTGTTCGAGAGCTCCACCAGCCGGTGGAGCACACTCTGCTGGCCAGGCCAGAGCAAGAGCGCCCCTGGAAGGGAGCTTAAATGCTCAAGCCAGGAACAGTGCCCCTGGGCCAAGACTACCAACAGTAGAAGAAATTTGAACTGTGTCCTCCAGGCTGCATAACCTAGGTGGTATACACATTAGCACAGGCCTAACGAGCGCGCTCCAGGCTGGGGCCGGAACCAGGCCAGGGGACCGGCGCCTGAACAAAGCAAAAAGGGTCAGAAGTGGGGCTGTGGCTCAAATGGTAGGGTGCCAGCCCTGAGCTGAAGAGCTAAGGGACAGCACCCAAACCTAGAGTTCAAGCCCACAACCAGCCCAAAACAAACAAACAAAAACACATCAGGAGCCCATAGCAGACTCCAGTATTTGGGAGAGTGCATCCAGAGCATCTGATCTTCCCAAGAGCACCCGCAGGAGCAAACACAAGCAGTCTAGGCTGCTCAACCCTTCCAAAGGCGGGAATTGCTACAGCAGAGAGCTGAGAATCCTAAGTGAATAGCAGCTGGAAATAGGCTCCCAACAGAATCCAGATCAGGCACAGACTCTCTCTACCAATACAGAATCAGCAACCAAGCAAAGACAGACACACCAAAACAAGATTGAAGAGCAGTCTCCTGAACCCCCATGCGAAAATCACAGAGAAAAATCACAAGGTTTACCACTACCCAGAACAGCAAGCTCACCTCAAAAGCCAGCAGCCACGCAAGGGAGAGCCCCAGTGGGAGCAAAGCAGGAATGGAAGACAAAAACTACATCCAAGGGTTGCTGGAGGCAATGACTCAAGAAATAAAGCGAGAAATGGATCAGAAATTGAAAGAGCACAAGGATGAACTATCAAAAGATATACAGGACATCAAACAAAAGTTGGATGCAAAAATAGAAGCGGCACAAACCTCAGTAAGAAGTGAGATAAACGCCAAATTAGAGGTAATGCATACTGATCTCACCTCATTGAGAGGTGAGATCAGTACTCTGAGAACCAACATTGAATCCATAAAGGGATCCATTTCCACCATGCAAACCACAATAGAAGCCACGGTCAACAGAGTGAATGAAATGGAAGGTAGAATGTCAGATACAGAAGACAGAATACACCAACTGGACCAAAAAGTGACAGATATGGAAAAATCACTCAAATTAAACCAAAGGGAAATTCAAGAGCAAGCAGATAATGCTAAAAAATTTAACCTTCGCATAATCGGAGTGGACGAAGGTGAGGAATTCCAGAGCAAGG
The DNA here is from genome assembly GCF_019054845.1 of Dipodomys spectabilis. NCBI lineage: Eukaryota > Metazoa > Chordata > Mammalia > Rodentia > Heteromyidae > Dipodomys > Dipodomys spectabilis. The sequence continues at coordinate 2,257,080 of NW_024871021.1, read as the reverse complement.
GAATGCAACACCTATTTAACAAGATAGTCAATGAAAATTTTCCCCACCTCAAAAACGACCATCTTAACTACATCACAAAAGCTTATCGAACACCCAACAAGCAAGATCCCAGGAGAAACACTTCTAGGCACATAATAGTAACAATGATGGATCTGAATAATAAGGAAACAATCCTGCATGCAGCAAAAATGAAGAAGGAGCTATACTACAACGGGAAAAAAATTAGAATCACTGCAGATCTCTCCACACAAACAATGAATGCAAGAAAAGCCTGGGAAAGCACCATACGAGCCCTGAGAGCCAATAACTGCCAACCCAGACTGATATACCCGGCAAAGCTAGCATTCACATTCGATGGAGAACTGAAAACTTTTAATAGCAAAGAAAAACTAAATGAATACATAAACATTAAGCCAGCATTACAAAGAATTCTAAGAGGGGGGACACAACCTGAAGAAAGCAACCAGGAACTGGGACCTGCCCCAAACAGGCATTACTCAAAGTCTAACTGAGCAAGCACAGGAGGAAAGGAAAGAAGAAAAACTTAGGAAAACGGAATGGCAGGGACAACAATGCATCTCTCTATACTTTCTCTTAATATAAATGGGCTGAATTCGCCAATTAAAAGAAAACGAACTGAGGACTGGATCAGAAAACAAGACCCATCCATCTGTTGCCTTCAGGAGACCCACCTCTCAGCCAAACATACAAACAAACTCAGAGTGAAGGGGTGGAAAAGGATCTACCAATCAAATTCCCCCAATAAGAAAGCAGGTGTAGCTATCCTGATATCTGACAAAATAAACTTTTCATTAAAATCAGTACAGAAAGACAAGGACGGACACTACATATTAATAAAGGGAACAATCCAAGAGGAGGATATAACCATCATCAACTTATATGCCCCAAATATCGGTGCACCCAGATATGTTAAACAAATGCTCTCAAACTTACAGAATAAAATAGATCCCAATACGATAATACTAGGAGACTTTAACACGCCACTCTCACCAAAGGACAGGTCTACCAACCAGAGGATTGGCAAAGAAGCTACCGAATTAAGTGAGGCCATACTTCAAGCGGAATTAACTGACATCTACCGAGTATTTCACCCTAAAACAACACAGTACACATTCTTCTCAGCAGCTCATGGAACTTTCTCCAAAATAGACCATATCATAGTTCATGCAAGGAACTTAAGCAAATACAAAGGGATCGACATAATCCCCTGTATCCTATCTGACCACAGTAGAATCAAGCTAGCTCTCAATAACAAAGCATACCGCAGAAATTTCTCTAATACATGGAAATTGAACAGCACACTCCTTAACAAGGCCTGGGTAACAGAAGAGATCAGAGAAGAAATAAAGCATTTCCTAGAACTCAATGAAAATGAAAACACCTCACAAAGAAACTTGTGGGACACAGCAAAAGCAGGCCTTGAAGGGCAAATTTATTGCCCTCAGTGCCCACATCAAGAGAATGGAGACAGACCAAGTAAATAATCTCATGTTGCAACTAAAACAGCTAGAAAAACAAGAAAAAATGGGACCTAAAGCTACTAGACGAAGCCAGATAACCAAATTGAGAGCAGAGATTAACCAATTAGAAAATCAGAAAACCATAACCAAAATAAACCAAACAAAAAGCTGGTTCTTTGAAAAAATAAACAAAATTGATGGCTCGTTGGCAAGATTAATTAAAAAAAGAAGAGAGGAAACCCATATTAATAGGATTAGGGATGCCACGGTAAACATCACAACACGTACCCAAGATATCAAAACAATTCTAACAGACTGCTTTCAAAAGCTATACTATCTAAAGGAAGAAAATCTGGCGGAAATGGATGCATTCTTAGAGAAATACAAGTTACCCAAACTGAGCAAAGAAGAAGTTAACCAATTAAATAAGCCAATATCCTATAATGAGATACAGGAAGCTATCAAAAGTCTTCCAACAAAAAAAAGCCCAGGACCAGATGGATTCACAGCAGAATTCTATAAGACCTTGAAAGAAGAACTAATACCCATACTCCTCAAGCTCTTCAGAGAAACAGAGAAGGAGGGAGCTATCCCAAACTCATTCTACGAAGCCAATATCACACTCATCCCCAAACCAGGCAAAGACCCAACCAAAAAGGAGAATTACAGGCCAATCTCCTTGATGAACACAGATGCAAAGATCCTTAACAAGATTCTAGCTAACAGAATCCAGAAACACATAAAAAAAATAATACACTATGATCAGGTAGGCTTCATCCCAGAGACACAGGGATGGTTTAACATACGTAAGTCAATAAATGTAATCCAGCATATCAACAGAGCCAAGGTCAAGAATCACATGATTATCGCCACAGATGCAGAAAAGACCTTTGATAAAATTCAACATTCATTCATGCTAAAAGCTCTGGAGAAAATAGGAATAGAAGGAACATTTCTAAAAACAATAAAAGCCATTTATGACAGACCAATAGCCAATATTATACTTAATGGGGAAAAGCTACAACCAATCCTCCTAAAAACAGGAACAAGGCAAGGATGTCCACTGTCTCCACTCCTCTTCAACATAGTCCTAGAACCCTTAGCCAGGGCAATAAGGCAAGAAAAAGACATTAAAGGGATCCGCATAGGGAAAGAAGAAGTGAAACTATCCCTTTTTGCAGACGACATGATACTATACCTCCACGATCCCAAAAACTCCATCCCCAAACTTTTAGAAATCATAAGTCACTTCGGCAAAATAGCAGGATACAAAATAAACCCACAAAAATCAGTTGCCTTCCTATACACTGATAACGCACAGGAAGAGAGGGAAATAAAGGGAGCAACCCCATTCACAATAACCTCCCAAAAAATAAAATATTTAGGAATTAACCTAACCAAAGATGTAAAAGAACTATTTAATGAGAACTATAAAAAGTTAAAGAAAGAAATTGCAGAAGACACTAGGAAATGGAAACACCTCCCATGCTCCTGGATAGGCCGACTTAATATAGTAAAGATGGTGATACTTCCAAAACTAATATACAAATTCAATGCAATTCCTATTAAAATCCCAATGACGTACATCACTGAAATACAGAAAACAGTCCAAAAATTTATATGGAACAACAAAAGACCTAGAATAGCCAAAACAATTCTAGGGGATAAAGACAATATGGGAGGGCTATCTATGCTGAACTTCAAACTCTACTACAGAGCTATAATCACAAAGACAGCATGGTACTGGCACAAAAACAGACCCGAAGACCAATGGAACAGAATAGAAGATCCAGATATAAATCCACAGGCCTACAGCCAGCTGATATTCGACAAAGGAGCCAAAGACATACAATGGAAGAAACACAGCCTCTTCAACCGCTGGTGCTGGGAAAACTGGGCAGCCACATGCAGAAAACTAAAAGTGGACCCCAGCCTATCACCATGCACCAACATCAACTCAAAATGGATTAAAGACCTTAACATTAAACCTGAATCTCTGAAACTACTGCAGGACAGAGTAGGAGAGACACTTGAACTAATAGGCACAGGAAGGAACTTCCTGAACAGAGTCCCAGGGTCACAACAAGTTGGAGAGAGACTCGACAAATGGGACTACCTTAAAATAAAAAGCTTCTGCACAGCTAAATCTATCGCAACTAAGCTAGAAAGACAACCAACTAATTGGGAAAAAATATTTACCAGCAATATATCAGACAAGGGGTTAACATCCTGTATATACAGGGAACTCAAGAAACTAATCCCTCCCAAACCTAACAAACCAATTACTAAATGGGCAAGGGAACTAAAGAGGGACTTCTCAAATGAAGAAATAAAAATGGCAAAGAAACACATGAGGAAATGTTCATCATGCCTGGTGGTGAAGGAAATGCAAATAAAGACAACCCTGAGATACCACCTTACCCCAGTCAGAATGTCCCACATCCACAAATCAGCCAACGACAAATGCTGGAGGGGATGTGGAGAAAGAGGAACCCTATTACACTGCTGGTGGGAATGTACACTTATACAACCACTTTGGAAAGCAGTCTGGAGGGTCCTTAGAAAGCTAAAGATTGACCTCCCTTACGACCCAGTCATACCACTTCTAGGCATCTACCCTGAACAACAGGAACCAATATACAAGGACACGTGCACCTCCATGTTTATTGCAGCACTGTTCGCAATAGCTAGGATATGGAAACAACCTAGGTGCCCCACCACAGATGAATGGATCCAAAAATTGTGGTATCTATACACAATGGAATATTATGCAGCCATTAGAAATGACAAAATAATGGCATTTGCAGGGAAATGGATGGAGCTAGAAGGAATCGTGTTGAGCGAGGTAAGCCAAGAACGAAGAGACAAACGGTACATGGTCTCCCTCAGAAGTGGATGCTAAATCCAAAAGGTTAGGTGATACGACAAAACTAAGAGGACTTAAGAAACAAAGAACTCCCGCTCATCTGGTTGAACCACTACTAAATATCCTCATGCTGCTGATCACAAATATGGTATATAACATGTGAACACTGTTATATATTACAGACTGTGGTAGACAATTTGCTCCAGGGAAGTTAGAATGAACTTGTGACTTTGAAATTATGTAATCATTTAATCACAATCAAAAAAAAAAAAAAAGAACCTCAGGGAAGGGAGGGAGGGAGGGGATGGTAGGGGGAAAACAATGGAGGGGGTAACAATGTTCAAGAGGAAGTGTACTCATAACCTCACTCATGTAACTGTAACCCTCTGTATAGTAGCTTTACAATAAAAAAAAAAAAAAAAACTCACCCAGGAGGAAGCAGGTTATTACCATACCAGAGCCAAACTAGGCTGTGACTCTGAAGTGCCTAAGTCAAGCCAGTGATATCCTTGCCCCCAATATCCACTGTGGGAGTAGAGAAGGTTATTGGATATCACCAAAAGAATCTCCCACAAGATCTTAGTTTTAGCTTTCAACCTGGAAGCCATCTCAGGTGATGGAATCAGGCAGGAGTTCAATCTACCTTTACCACAATGGAGGTGGTCTGGATGATGATGTAGATTTCCTCTCGGTGATTGTCAGTCCGTCGTTGAACTTTACCCATTAGGGTGTGCAGCAGCAGCAGCAGCAGGGTCTTTCAGTGGCTCCAAGGGACTGTCACACCACTTGCTGGGCTGCAAATTCCTACACAGACTGGTTAAGGATACATTGCATAGGCTTGGAAGGCTGTGACCCCACTGTTTTTTAAGACTATTTAGACAATAGCTCAGGACAATTTACCAAGATGACAACTTTTTAAACAAATAGTTCTTTTTATAAGGCTAGGATTTTCTAGGCATATATAGAGGGCTCAGGCCTGTACTATTATTTCCCATGCCTTTTCCGTCTATTTTGCCATATTTTTAAAAAAGTGACTCTGGTCCCTTGTTCTTAAAAGAGGATGATGGACAAAGATTCATCTTCTGTCACTTCTTCAAGCTGACAGCGGTGTTGATCCTACCTAGCCACTAACCTATAACCTTAGCCTTTTTTACAAAGAGGATACCAGGGTTAGATGTCATTAAGAACAGCATTTTAACTTTTGACAAATGCACAGACCTTTTTTCTGCCTACAGCAGTGTAGCTTATTTAGCCTTCTGGTTTGCAAAAGGATCTTTCTGGATGGTTTAGGAATGTGATCTCTAGTTATCCTAACAATGCCTGAGTTACCTACGCAGGCTTTTCAGACAGATATCAATAGAAACACAGTCTCAGGTTTACAAACGTTTTTCCTGAGCAGATGAATTTCATGTAGCTGGTGTCAGCTCAACAGTTACTGCCAATTAGAGCTTTGGGCACATACAGGGGTTGGAATCTAAAACTATCCTCCACATTTTACAACCTTAGCTTTTTAGTGCTATCACAGATGACTAAATTCCTGTCCCTTACAAGGTAGATAGTCAAAGATATTAGGCATGCTTAAAAACTATCTTCCCATGACCTCCTGGCTCTGACGAATTTTTGAAAGGCCACGCACAAATGACGCTAGGATCTGACATTATTTCTACCATTCAAGCAGTGGTTTACGGTCTCTGGATGCTCCTCCATTGCCTTCATCCCAGAAATGTCTTCTCTACACTGGGAAAAACGCCTTATTGGCATTTCTCTTAGTTGGTTTCTGGACTTGAACTTGGGGCCTGAGGGCTGTCCCTCAGCTCTGCATCTCAAGGCTAGCACTCTGCCATTTTGAATCCTAAAGCAACTCTGTTTGCTCTTTCAGCCTTCTGCTAGCTGAGTAGAGGTGACAGTTTCACACAGACCTTTTTCTGCCCAGGCTGGCTTCGAACCAGTTTGCAGATCAATGAGTCTCATAAAACGCCACTTTACTCTAATTTAAAGCAACAAGGTGGTCAACATAGAAGTAACTTTTAAGCATGTTCTTACCAGAATGTAATTAAAGTTACATCTGACAAACTTACAAGAATCCACACTCTTTTGGGGGGACCTGCTGGGAAATGTTAAAAAAACAAACAAACAAACCTATGAGAGCAAACTGAAATAGGAATTAAGCACTTATTTTGGTAATCCTAATTTTTCCTTTTTGCACTTTGAGGCAAATGTTTAGAACAATTTTACTTTTAAACTTTATATACAGAAATCCATTCCTAATTTGTAAGCCTCCTATTGATCTGTTTTAATATTCTATACTTTAGTTTTTAGTTGCATTTTGAAAAATCCCTTGAACTCTTGAGGCTACGTGTCACTCATTTCCTCTTGGCTGCTTGTTTTAAAACAGATACACATTAAAACATTTGAACTCAAATAACAATTTTTTCTTAATGCAAAAATTACAATCACCATCACTGTACCAAAAAGCTAGACTTAACACCTTTATGCTTTAAAAAAAACGTATCCAATGGCAGAATATCATTGAGAGCAAATCACATACAAATAAACTTTTTCACCTTTTTTTAAGGCCTTCTTAATTTTAATTTTAACACATCTAAGGGGCAGTTTTAGCAATGCTATTCAGATCATCACATAACTCATTTTTACCATCATGTTTCCAGTGTCTATCTGCAGGGAAAAGGGACAGAATGAAGATGGGCCACTTGGTCCTTCCTGTGGAATGGGCACACACCCATTCTCAATCTTTAGGGTTAGATGAACTGTGTTTGTGCCAGTTTGCCCTCTTTAACCATGCGTGGACTTCTCCCAGGACCTGTTCCACCATGCATGACCAGCTGAACTGCACTTCTGCCTGTTCACCTTTCACTCCTAAAGATAGGTATTCTGTTGGCTTCTAAGTTTCACCTTTTTGTTAAGCCAGATATTTTGATTACAGTGTAAACAGCCTTATGATTCTAAACTAACACATTTTCAAATTTTCAAGTTAAACAATCATTAAAAAGCCATTTAAAACAACGTGAAAATTCTATAAAATTTTTCTGATAATGTCCCAACCTCATAACTTTTGAATTTTAAAGTTAAACTCACCTAATTGTTACAGCATGCTGACAATTTCTATCATGAACATGTTCGTAAACACATACAAAACACAGATCTTTAAGTGCACAAAAAATAAAAATCAGTTTTATGTACATTTTCTAAAGTTTTCAAACAAAAATTTAAGACAATATTTCTTTTAAACTAAGTAACTTTGTTGAGCTTCATTTTCCCAGGTCTTGTGTGTTTAGCAAAGCATTTCACCAACTGGTCTTTTGAAGCCCTTTTGTTGGAGAAAGGCTGGGGTGGGGAGGGCGGGGGAGGTCACCTGAAACTAACCTGGCCTGATTCTTATCCAATTTTAGATCAGAGCACTTTACATTGTCGGGACTAGCTGAAAAGTCAAAACCAGGCACACAGCCTTCTCTGTCACTGAGCCCAGCTAGAGGCTGGAACTTTTATTTCCCCAGAGATGTTTGAATAAATTTCAAAAACACAAAACCAAAAACCCACATTTAAAACTAGTACCAAGGGGCTGGGAAGGTGGCTTAGTGGTAGAGTGCTTGCCTTGCATGCATGGGGGCCTGGTTCGATTCCCCAGCACCACATAAGCAAAAGGAAAAAAGCTGGAAGTGGAGCTGTGGCTCAAGTGGTAGAACGCAAGCCTTGAGCTGAAGAGTTGAGGGATAGCACCCAGGCCCAGAGTTCAGGCCCCATGACCGGATCCCCCCCCCAAAAAAACAAAAATAACTAGTACCAATTCTAAAACAGAACTAGACAACACAACAACCAAAGGCTGAGTTTATCCCTACCAGAACTCTGTGCCATTCTCACTCAGCAAGCTGAATCCAGAGTCTGCTGAATGAGCCTGCCACTCTCACCCAGAACTTCCCTATCTCAGGAAATATAGAATGAGAACAATCAGGCCTCAGTGAATGGGGTGACATCTCACCAACATGTGTTGACCCAGGGGCCTTTCAAGGTGGAAGAGAAGTCCCAGTCATTTTGGGGCAAGGGAAATAAGTCCCTAGTGGCCATCCCCTCAGAGTGGCAGGTTCTCTCCCATACTCAGTACCCCCTGGGTCAAGGCTTAAGGGTAAGATAAACCCCAAATGACAGACAGAACACTCAACATACAGACACAACTTACAAAGGCATGCTGCAGCATTGTAAATTGCCAAGCAAAAAGTTTCAGACTACAGAAAGAGTTTCCCAAAAAAATGGAAAACTTCCCAATACAGACGGAAAACTTCCCAAAAAATGTCTGCATGAAAGTGCCAGACTACAGATGGAAAATTTCCCAAAAAATGTCTGTACTAAACAGCAATCTATCCAGAGGGGTCTGGGGACATCTCCTCACAGACCCCATTGGCAGTCTTATAGCACGTCCGCCAAGACTCCTTGCCAACCAGAATACAGACCTCGCTGGACACCAGAATTACAGATACAGAACCTGCAGGCAACCAAATATACAAAACAGCAATGACTAGACTTGACAGCTGGGTTTTTGGGGGCGTCTGGAGGGTCTTATGAGGCAGAATCCAGACGAGACCCCAGAAATGTTTTATGGACTTGGTACCACCAAAAGACCACCAGAGACCACAACCACTGTGAACAGCAGAAGAGTCGTTTCTTTGCAAGCTCAAGCTTGGTCCTCTGCGTGTTGGGTAACCAGTGACACAAAGTCCCCGAGCACAAAATCAACACAGCTTTTATAGTATTGAACAAACAAGTTTAGGGAATTTCCACACAAGCAGTTACATGATTGGTTTGAGTCCACTCTAACCACACTGCCCTTTCTCTGAACTATTGGGATTTTCTGTTCCTGGAACACTTGGGCAACTATTCTGCTTTCTTAAGGGTGGGCAGGGTTGGTGGCAACCTGTGTTTTTTTTTCTCTCTCTTGGGGTTAGTCTGAGGGCAGACTAGCACAAGATGGTGGAGTTAATCTCAAATTGGACTTATTTTGGCTCTTCAGCCTGAATAAAACATAGCATACTACATCCAAACATTTGGTAAAACACAGGTCTGTCTTACACTGTTGGACCAATAGAAGTGTATGTCTAGTGCTGTTACAGGTGTGTCTTAAGATGTGTGGAGTTTTTCATCCTGATGATCTTGCAATGGTGAAATTGACCATCTACACAATTACCTGAGAAGATCCCTGCTGAGACCTCTATAAGTCACAACTTAACAAAGAGCAATATTTACAATGAAATATATTGAACAACCAGACATCATGACCAAAATTAGTTTTACCTGATTCAGTGTATTTTTTACACTCTATATCACATGTACAAGTTCCTTATTCTTTTCTCTCATTATGTTGTCTTTCCTTGTTTTTGTTTTGTTTTCAGAACCATAGTATAATAGGATATTTCTTATATTTTTGTCTTCCAGTCTTCAGAAACTCTGCAGTTAAATAAGCTTAAGTTTCTTTCGTTAGAAAATTAAAAGCACATTGGGTGGGGTCTTCATCATAATTTTTTATGATCTCAAATGCGTTTTTATTTCTGGCATTTTATCTGTATAATCTCACTTCAATGTTTTCCAAAGGGCACTTTAGTGGAAGGAGGAAATTCAAAGTGAATTCTGGTAGAGAATTTCTGTTACTAAAATCTCTGGTACATAGTAAGGTAAGCAACTCCAAAATTATTCATTAGAGAGATGAGTTGAAAGTCAGCTTTTTACACACTAATACTCTTTCCTCAACGAAAACAGAGGATTTAAAATAACTAATATTTTTTAAGTTATTGGCACAAATGTGCACGGATTTTCTAGAAATAAAATGATCACTCACGATCACTGATACTTCAAAGAATGCTTTCCAATAAGAGGAATCCTTTTCAGACATTTTCACACAATGTGTATCTGCCTGGTAACAACATCCCAAACTAGACTAACGCATCTAATAGCTATTTATTTTTTGTTGCCTTTTTGCAATACTGCTTTCTTATCATATTGATTAGTATGAATTCTATGGCCAGTATAAAATCGCATTTGTAATAAAAGTTACTAGATGGGACCTTCATGAATGAGGTGGTGTGGGGTTTCTGGTGGAGCCCTGTCTGATTCAAGGGAGGAGTTGGTATTGGCACAGTCTCTGTGGTGGAGCAGGGTGGGGCTTTGAGGGTGAAGCACAGTCTGTGTAGGGCTTTGAGACAGCAGGGAAGGGACAGGAAGGACTAGACTTGTTAGGGGTAGGGTCTTTTGTGGAGTAGGCAGGATTGAGCATGGAGGCTGGCAGGTGGACCGATTTTCAGTGGAAGAAGGTGGGGTTACTGGAGAGGAGGCTGTTTGGGGCAGAGCTTTGAGAAGGAAGAACAAGGCTACAAAGGAGGAGATTACTTAGAGGAGGGGTGCTGGTAGAGCACTGTGAACCCTTGTGGGATATGTAGGGTGAGGTTTCCCATAAGGCAGGGAAGGGAATGGAGGCAAGAGCCTGACGGAAGGTGGGGATTCTGGTGCAGGAATGAGGAGCTATGAGGGAGAGGCTTTTCAAGGTCTGGCTTTGAGAGGGCAGGGTGGTACTAGGAAGACGTGGGCTAGTAAGGGGCGAGGTTTCTGGTGGAGAATGGCAGGCCTTAGGGAAGTGTGTTAGGGTGGAGGTGGGGTTTCTTGCACAGCAGGATGTAGTCACAATGTATGGAGGATTTTTTCAGGACCAGAGTTTTGTGAGAGCAGTGAGAGGATAAAATGCACTAGACTAGTTAGGATGGGGTTTCTGGTGTAGCCAGTCATCACTTCAAAAAGAAAAATCAGGTTGGGTGGGGATTTCAGTGTTGCAAGGCAGGACATGGACTTTGGACAGGGTTTCTAGTAGAGCAAAGAAACCTTCAGAAAGGGACTATGGAGGGACAGGGATTTACAATTCAGCCTGGTGAGGCTTCCAGAGGGAGGCCAACTGGTGCAGTGGTTTCCAGTGGAGCAATGTGGGTGTCGAGAGATTGGATAGTGTGGTGGGTATTTTCTAGTGGGGTTTTTCTGGAGCAAGACAGAGTTTGGAGCCATGGGGCTAGTTGGAGGAGGGGCTTTGAGAAGGAGTGGAAAGGCTATAATGGTGTAGGATAATTATGGGCATGGTATCTGGTGGTGTAGTGTGTGGATCTGAGGAAGGAGCCAATAAGGGGCAGGTTTATCTGGGGAGCAAAGCAGGGCATTGAGAGAGTAGATGTGGGAGGTGGAGAGGCTTGTGGTGGAGCTGGCTTTCTAGGCAGGACATGGGCTGTGTGAGAATCTTTGGCCAAGCAAAGTAGGGCTTCAAGGGAAGTTATAGGCAGGTGGAGGGTTTCTGGTGTAGCATGATGGGCTTTGTGGGAAGAGGTAGGTTCAGGGCTGTGTTTGAGAGATTAGGCCACTTAGAAGTAGGCTAGTTAGGGGCTGGGAAGGTGGCTTAGTGGTAGAGTGCTTGCCTTGCATGCATGAGGCCCTGGGTTCGATTCCTCAGCACCACATAAGCAAAAAGAAAAAAAAGCCGGAAGTGGCGCTGTGGCTCAAGTGGTAGAGTGCTAGCCTTGAGCTGAAGAGCTGAGGGACAGCGCCCAGGCCCAGAGTTCAGGCCCCACGACTGGACCCAAAAAAAAAAAAAGAAGTAGGCTAGTTATGGGAGGAGTTTCTGATGAGACCAGGAGGGGCTCGAGGGAGAAGGATGATTGGGGGTGGGATTGAAAGGAAAAGGAGGAGCTTGTAGGTACTAGGATATGGGAGCAATGGGACTATGCAGGACTAGAGTAGTGAGGGGCATGGTATCTGGTGGATGAGGTGGGGATTCGAGGGAGGAGCCCAATGTAGGCGGAGTTCTTGGTGCAGTCATGTGGGACATAGAAGGAGATATGGATGTGGCCTGGTTTCTGGTGGTGCAGAGCAGGGATTCCAGGAAGGGGGGGGGGGGTGGAATGGAAGAGGGATTTCCGTATAGCAGAGAAGGGCTTTCAGGAAGGAGTCTGGTTTCAGTCAGGCCTTTGAAAGTTTATAGCAGGGCTACCAGGGGGTAGGTTATTTAAGGTTGCGCTTTTTAAGGAAGAGGCTGACTGGAAGTGTATTTCCAATGGATCCAGTCAAGTTTTATGGAAAGAGGGGATAGGAAAGGGGCAAGGCTTTGTGAATAGTGGAGCTACAATAAAGTTACTACTAATAAATACAATATAAGAACACCATTTTCTGTCAGTGTAGAATTATATTACTTTTATGTATGCAAGAGATACTGGAGAAAGTAACCAAGTAATAATTCCTTCCTAGTGAAATTTTTCTTTATTCCAGTTGAATGAAAATAAACCACAGGTCACATCAGGCTCAGAGGCACACAGGAGACTAAGACACATGTAGCATTGGATTTGATTCCCCATCACCACCATTAAGGACCACAAATAAAAAGTTTAAAATTTCTCACTTGGTCATAATGGACACTATTGTCTTAAAACTGGAAATGAATAAAATTTTTACTCTGACCATTTTAGAAATCCTAAAAGTAAGTAGTAATGTTTTAACTTTATACAATATTGGGAAGTATACTAAAAATAATTAGGAAAATATAAAATTGTATGCAGAATGTTCGTTCTCCACCATCAATTCTAATCTAAAAGAATTTAAAACCAGAAAATTGCCATATAGTGAGGTTGCAGCATGGTTTCTTTTCAGTCATCAAAATGGTGACTTAAGCAATGTGTCTTTATCATTGGATGCATCAATGTTAAAACTTCTAAGAATGTGAAGCACTACTATACAGACCCTGAAGAAACTCAGAAGGAGCTGTGAAATGATGTTGGAATAAAATTAATGACTAATTAGTGTAGGCCAATAAATACTTTCCAGAAGAAAAGGCTACATTGAAAAATAAACAGTGAAAAGGAAGCAGGCAGGCAGACCTAGAAGTAAACATTATCCAATAAACAACATCTACGGAGGCATGATTGCAATCTTCTTTTACCTAAGTTACAGTTACTGACCTATGTTCTTCCCTAATGCCAAATAACAAAGACATGAAAATACAGTAATCATTTTCAAGGCATTAGAATTTACAGAAAGAATTCAATGAATGTATTGCTAGAAAGTAAAGATAGATGTCTGAGTTAAAGAGTGAAGAAAATATCTGTAATCTCTGGCCCTCTGCTGTGAGAGGGGTACAAGCCGAAGCACAAGGAGAATGGACAGAAGTATAGTAGGACATACCAGTAGTTCGCAAGATGCAATGATGAATGTAACAGGGGAAAAAATCAACAAGATCATCACTTAGCACAAATGGAATGAGAGAGGAAGAGGGAGAGAAAAAAGGGAATATTAAGAGTTTAAAGTGAACCTGTCTGCCAGGACTATCCTAAGCATATATTAATTAATAAAAATGAGGGAAACCATGGAACCTATGTTTCTTTGAGTCTGGCTTCCTTCACATAATATGATTGTTTTCCAAGTCTTTCCATTTTCTTAAGAAAGGGGCTGTGTCATTCTTTCTGACAGAAGCATAAAATTCCATTGTGTATACATACCACATTTTCTTGATCTTATCATCTATTGAGGGGCATCTTGATTGGTTCCATATCTTAGCTATAGTAATAATGCTGCAAAAACATAGTTGTATATTTAGTGTGGTTAGCTTGAGAGGATTTCCACAAGTGCCCAGGAATGGGATTGCTGGTTCCAGAGCTATGTATATTTGACCTTACAAAATGATGCTAATTGAAATGAACTCTAAGTCATAGAAACAACAAGCCTTTTTTTTTCAGATATCAACCTTGATGTAGTAAAGTAGTGTATCTAGATCTTATTTTATTTCATTTGTCTTTTTCCACTGGTTTATCCCTGGAAATATCTGTCTTGATTCTGGTACCTTCCATCTTGTATATGCATTTATCTGATTTGGAGAAGGAAAGGGAAAAAATATAGTGATGAAAGAAGTATAAAGAGTGACCCATTGCAACAATGATATTCACATGACACTATATCGGAAGTGAACTTTACAACTTTGGGGTGGGGGGTGTGGAGGGTGGGAAGGGATATGAGAACAACAATGGAGTGGGTAACACTATTCAACAAGGAATGTACATTACTCATGTAACTGTAACCACTCTGTATAGTATTTTTGAAATAAAATAAAATATAAAAATTGAACCTATCCCAGGAAAAATATCCTTTTCAAAATAATACATCTGTAAGTACTTGTGAGGGATGCTAGAGTCAAGCTATTAGACCTGGAAAGGGATAGATTGGGAAGCCATCTCAAACAGCAGTCAAAAGGCTGAGAGCTGTGCTCTGGAAAGGTCAAACAGTCAAGGGAAGACAGGGGTATGAGCTATTACCTCAAGAGTATTTAAGTTAGAGCTGTTGGACAATGAAAGATTAAGACTTTGGAGACAAGATGTATGTCTGTGTTATGGTTGTAATGACTATTGCTCCCTTGTGCTCCCTAACAATAAGGGATTCATTATCACTATGTATACAAACAATATCTCATGTCAATAGTTGTTGTAAACACCAGCAAGATTGATGTAGACATACCTGTAGCCACTGACCACGCCCCCCCCATAGTAGAATGAATATAAAGCATGTCAAGCAGGATTTAGGGATCCAGAAGCTGGCAATGAGGCTTTGGGTCCTCTCGTGTCTCCTTTCCTGTCACTTCCTATGATTTCTCAGTTCTTTGGCCAGGTATCCCATCATCTTTGCTGTCCCATGGTTGTGGTTAATGACAGTACTTATATTCTGAAAACCTCAAAACAAAATGGAAAAACACTTCCTCAAAGAAGATTGACGAATGTATAGGAGCACCTGGAAATATACCAAACATCAGCAGTCATACTGTGATCCTCTAGCAAAAAAGTACAATTCAGAAGTATCTTAACTTCTGATAATATAAGAGATGGATAATTGTCCCTTTTGTATATTTGGTATTGCATAATTTTTCAGAAACACATATTCGTTGTGAAATAATGTTATTTATTTCATAGGTCACAGACCACGTCACTGGAGTGATGACCCTAATGTCTTATCTCAGTTGCCTGATTCAGACTTAGATGATTGTGAATTGCCTAATTATGAACATTTCTTCATGAAACTCAACAACACAGAATGAAGTGTCAGGGTCAGGCCATTCCATACCTGTAAGGATTTTTACATATATTAGAATAATATACACCTACACTGCTCAGCACTCATGGCACATTGGTATGTTATAATTATCTTCAGATCAGAGAAACGCTAGAGGTTAAAATAGAATGATGGGCTATGCATTTTCAGTGCAAGAGTGATGATCACCCCCTGCAATTATTCTCATTGGAGAATCTTTCCTATACATTTTACTAACTTAGCTTCTACTCTGTGTTTTACCATTATCAGGGAGTGTCACTGTCTTGAGCTACAATACTTCATCAACCTTAGCTGCCTTTGAATTTTATCTCCAATATTGATACCCAAGGTCAACTCTGCAACTCTAATCACATAGTTAGTTGACACCCGAACTTTTCAAGCCTGGTTAAAAATTCAGCTATCACTGTTCATTGCCAGTGTTGAAGATCTCACCCCTATAGATTTATTGTGTATCTTCTTGTATTTCCAACACTGCCTTAGATGTTGGTTTTTGAAGTAGAGCTTTTAGTTTGCATTTGATTTATGGAGGTACTAGTAATGCCAGTTGAACTGCACATATTATAATGTAAGTAATTTGATGTTTCAACATATTAATTTAATTTTGGCAATTGAATAAGTGAATACACATCACTCACAAAAGTTTCTTTATGAGTATTGGTATTACTTTATTGTGAACTTGCTAAAAGCCAGCCATGGGAGCACATGTCCCTAATCCCATCACTTCTGTCACTGAGACAAGGCTTGAAAGGTCCAGCCCACTTGGCAATTCATAGTGAGAACCTTTCTACAGAGAAGGGGGAGAGAATATCAAAAAGAGCAAATGAATCTTCCAACAGTTTTGTTACATATTCTTTACACTTAGCCATGAAGACCACTATAATAGTATTGTTCATGACTTCTTACCTACTCTTTTCCTATTCTGGGCTGTTTTGTTTATGGATTTCTAAGAAATCATATAAGAATCGCATAAGAAATCTATATAAATAATATAAGAAATAATATAAAACAGTTTTGTTGGGATATATAATCCAAAAGGAATAATTTCAGGAAACTATTAAGCACATAGAATGTAATGCAGGGCTGGGAAGGTGGCCCAGTGGTAGAGCGCTTGCCTTGCATGCATGAGGCATTGGGTTCGATTCCTCAGCACCACATAAGCAGGGAAAAAAAGCCGGAAGTGGTGCTATGTCTCAAGTTGTAGCACACTAGCCTTGAGCTGAAGAGCTGAGGGACAGTGCCCAGGCCCAGAGTTCATGCCCCACGACCGGACCCCTCCCCCCCAAAAAATGTAATGCATTGACTCTTTATTGAAAACTTCAGCAGTTGTAGTTTGTATTCTGATAACAAAGATTATAAACTAAGTTACAATAGTATGCCAAATGGAACACAGAACTAGAAACATGAAGGGTAGCACTAAAGGATGCTACTGCTACCACTAATAGAGTAAGAATGAAATTTAGGCAAAATTCCCTCAGAGTAAAAGACACAGGACAACCCCTCCATTGCTTTCATTGTTTCATATGAAGAAAAGACTTTTTTTAGTAAAGACAATTTTTCAATTATTAATATCAATTGGGTATATATTTCTTAAGGCCTTCAGGAAGAATGCTGTGACCATGTTCATGAAAGCTGATTTCTCTGAGACCTACTACACAATGTGCAGAACCATTCCAAGCACTGCACCTGCATTAGGGTAATTTTAGTGCTCATGAGTATTTTTCAAGTTAGGAAATGAATTAAGTATTTTATTAAAAACAGAAGTAGGCATAAGGCTAAACAAATTTTCTAAGTACCTAAGACTTATCAGTTGTAGACCCATAATTCAAATCCAGGTTTCCACCAGGCATATGTGAGGATATTCTGTGTCACATTCATTACCTTTCGAGAGCTATGGAGCAGATGAACCCACATTATCTTCCCAATTATGGTAATAATGGCAATGACATTGCTACAAAATACAAATATTTTTAAATGAAAAGGGTGTGGGTAATGACATTGTAAGTGATCTTTATACCAAATAAAGTTCGGTTTAATTTCTAAAGAAATACCTGAGTGAACATCATTAAGCTTCCACTGTTTATTATTCCTGGAGTTATTGCTTAAGGAGAACAAATCCATGTCAAAGACACTTGTGCTGATGAACACAGGCTTTTAGCATTAAGTACCTTGAATACACAGGGAATAGTTTGTTGTGGATATATAATCCAAAAGAAGTAATTTTTGTGGCTACTTACTTCCTTGTTGTACCAAAGAAAATCTATTCCCTATTCTAAAACATATATCAATTTAATGGATATTAGTGATATCAGTATAAATTAGGTGTGCATAATATATGTAATATATGTTATTACATAACATATAAATGTTATATTTATAATATATGTATCATTACTGATATTCTATAACTACTATAAATAATATATGTATAAAACTGGTTTTAGTACTATACTGTGAAGGATACAAGGAATGACAACTTTATTTAAATAAATATATTAAGTTTTAGTCACCTAAGTTATTTTTGTGCCAGTACTGAGACTTGAACTATGGTTTGGGTGTTGTCCCTGAGCCATTTCACTCAGACTGGCTTCATATAGCTCTCTTCAGATCTCAGCCCCTAAATAGCTGGGATTGCAGATATTAGTCTTGTTAAATTTTTTAATTCCATCCGTGGTAGGTTCTTACATAATTATTTTTGAATGTTCAATTATATTATGATATTCCATTTCTAAACCAATTCAGAATAAATAACTACTTATTGGGTAAAACTATATATTGCAATCGAAATTGCAAGGACCCTACTTTACCATCAATTTTCAAAGATATTGCTAGTTTAATTCCTGGACAGACAAGTAGAAAAATTAAATTATGTGTGCATAATACATGTAACATATTATATTGCATAATATATAAATGATATGTTTATAATATATACGTAATTAGGGATATTCTATAATTACTATAAATAATATATGTATAAAATTGGTTTTAATATTATACTGTGAAGAATACAAGGAATGACAACATCCCTATCTTAACTATCTCATTTTCAACAGTATGTAAACTATGCTATAAACATATATCTTCAAGAAAGCACACCTCTGCAATCACCTTCAAATATTCTCCTCATCCCTATGAACATACTCTAAGATTGGCTACACTTATCCACAGCAAACACTTTGTGATACTTTCTGGATAATGTTGCCTGTCTTCATCCTTATCAGCCTTTCAGCAACTTCAGTGAAGAGAATTTTCTCCTGCTTTGCCTGTAGACGATATCATCATTGTTATTTCCTAGCAATGAAATTGTGCCTGGCACTTGAGCACCGGTACATTCAGAGGTTCTTTGGTTGTGTTTTAGTGTAAATGAAAACATACTGATTTGAAAATACTACAAATATTCGTTCTTTAAATTTATTGTTAATTCAAATATAATAGGGGTGGTTTTAGTGGTGCATGCCTTTAAATCTAGCTACTTAAAAGTCTGGAAACAGAGGATCATAGTTTTAAGCTAGACCAGGGAAATGAACCATGAGACACTTATCTTCAACTAAGAACCAAAAAGCTAAAAGTGGAGCTGTGGAAGACTGGCAGCCTGAGCACAAAAGAAAAGTAAAAGAACCTAGGCCCCTAATTTAAGTCACAGTATCAGCACTCATATAATATATATATATATATATATATATATATATATATATGTATATATATATATATATATGTATGTATATGTATATATATGTATGTATATGTATATATATATATGTATGTATGTATATATATATATGTATGTATGTATATATATATATATATATATATATATATACTCACACACACACACATATAGGCTCCTAAAATATCCTGAGTTAATTTGTCAAAACCTGGTCATAGATTACATATAAGGTGTGAAAAAGTATGTAAGTCTGAAGTGACCCCAAAGTATTTTGACAAGACAACTGGAAGAGTTATCACTTAATCAAATAGTAATGAGGGATAGGTTTGTAGATAAAGATCAAAGCTCACTTTGGGATCTTTTGAGTTTGTTAAAATCAGTAGCTAGTGTGCTGGGAAGGTGGCTCAGTGGTAGAGTGCTTGCCTTGCATGCTCTAGGCCCTGGGTTCAATTCCTCAGCACCACATAAGCAAAAAGAAAAAAGCCGGAAGTGGCACTGTGGCTCAAGTGGTAGAGCGCTAACCTTGAGCTGCAGAGCTGAGGGACAGTGCCCAGGCCCAGAGCTCAGGCCCCATGACCGGACCCCCCGCCCCGAAAAAAAATCGGTAGCTAGGATTTGTCAGTAGACAGGATGTTATTAATGACTTGAATTAAAGAAAGAACAGAGCTGGAGAAAAAAAGCCAAATAATTATGTGCTCTCAGTGGTAACAATCATGAGAAGGAAGATTACAGAACTAAGCCCTGAGATACACAAATATGTAAAACGTGACAAATGAAGAAAAACTAGTAAGTATGTAATGTGGACTTATCCGGATAGGTATTTTTAATGTTTAAGGGTTATGAAGTGATTGTGTGATGACCTAAAATTTAAGAAATTGGTAAGGTCAACTGTTCCTTGGGCCAACCATAGCTGATAGTTTAAGTAAAACGGGGTCACAAGAGTATGTCTTGATATACCAAAGTGAAAACAGGCCAATATTTGGAAAGCTGTTTTTTGGACATGTGGTTGGAGTGACAATTACTGCAGTTTGTTCAGTAGAAGGGTACAGTTTTAGCACAATGATAGAAATCTTTCAGGGATCTGGTAGATTTTCCCTCTGTCTTCAATTTCCCTTTTTTCCCTGAGAACTAAACTATCATCACTGAAAGCCAGTCCCAAATTGTGCCTTTGGCAAGTTACCAGATATTCAGTCTATCACATGCCCAAATAACAGAGAATGGGAACAGGTATACATTGAGCACTCACAGTAGACAGGTCTCTGGTCTTTCTCAGGAAGAGCCTTCTGCAATTGTGGGATAAATAGGGCTGGATAATACACAAAATAACCATCATACGTTGAAAGTATTCTGCTAAGTTGACACCTGAGATATTGGATGTTTTAACTGTATTGTATTGATTTTGATGAATCAGTTAATCAGAATGCTTATACAATATGATGTTAGTAGACTGTGAAATGTATGTTTATTGCATTTCCTTTGTATAACATATAGTATGTTTTGAAATTTGGTATAAATCATTCATCTTTTTATTTTTTCAATATGGATTAATCCTAGTTCTCAAGCGTGGGGAAATGCCCTGGAACTTTGTACCTTGAAGTCATATGTTGCCATGTGTCATATCCTATTTTCCTTGTACAGAGTTGGTAATAAATCATATGTAATTTATTTTTTATTTTTATTGATTTTCTATTGCAGAGTTTGAACTTGGGCGCTGGGCACTGTTCCTGAGGTCTTTGGCTCAAGGTTAGCTCTCTAAAACATCAAGCCACAGTATCAATTTTAGTCTTGAGTGATTAGTTGGCGATAAGTGTCTCAAGGGAACTTTTCTGCCCAAGCTGGGTTTGAACTGTGATCCTCAGATATCAGCCTCCAGATTAGCCAAGATTACAGGCATGAGCTACCAGCACCTAGCTATATGTAATCCAAACTGAAGTTTTCTTCAAGTGTTTCATCCTACATTGAAGTTATTTTTCTTACAAACTTTCTAATAAATATGTAATCTATTCAATTTTGAAAAGTACTGCTGTACCTCCCACTTATTTGTGGCATTTCTGAAATCCAAGTTTCTCTGTGTTTCAGGGTGGATACTTTTGCCTGTATCAAGTATTGTTGTTGAACACATAACATCTGGCTGCTTAGAAAACAAAGGATGTGAAACTACAGTAGCCAGATAAAGAACTTCCAGGACAATTCAAGGGCAACTCATGTACTCTCTGTGTAGGTGAATAGGGACCATAGAAAAGAAATTTTTATAAGTGATTGAGTGTGTGTGCACATAGATGATCACTTGTTTATCCGTTGCTATAGATTTACACATTCACTAGTAAAACAATTATATATATAATATAAATTATATATATAAATATATATTATATTTATATATAATTTATTTATATGTAAATTTATATTTTATATAAATTTATATATATATATATATATATATATATATATATATATATATATATTTGCAGATCACAGTTTCCAAAATCCAGAGAACCACCTTCATGGGCATCACTTTCTTACGTTGCTCTTTGGGTAATAAGAATGAAACCTGGAATTGTTCAGTGGTAGAGAAATTACTCAGAGATTCAAGCATTTGTCTTTCAATATGTTGCTTGTTCCTAACTCTAAAATTAGGAAGACTGTTAATATATAATATATGTTATATTATAATATATTTAATATATTATATATAATGTATAATATATTGTATATTATAATATATGCTATATATAATACCTGACAGTAGTATATATTTACAAAGAAAAATACAATAAACCTATCAATGTCCATACTTTCCTAGCCTTGATTAAGTTCAGTAGAGTTAGGTGCATTACATCTCAATAGGAAAAGTCTACTGAAGTTCTAGTGACCTTGAGCTAGATAAGGAGAATTCCTGTAAAAGAAGCCTCTTCTCAATTATGAGAAAAGGTAAGTTTGGAAATTTTTTTGTTTTTTTGGGGGGGGGTCGGTCATGGGGCCTAAACTCTGGGCCTGGGTGCTGTCCCTCACCTCTTCACCTCAAGGCTAGTGATCTACCACTCAAGCCATAGCACCACTTCTGGCTGAGGAATCGAACCCAGGGCCTCGTGCATGCAAGGCAAGCACTCTAACAACTGAGCCACCTTCCCAGCCCAAGTTTGGAAGTTTTCAAGAAGAGGAATTGTCATTTGCTTTGCATCCTTGATTAGTAATGAATAGGTATCATTTTGCTCCAAATTTTGTCTCCTTTTATGTTTCCTAAACAGTTACACAGGATCATCATTCCATTGCATATCTTTAAGTCCTTCTTTTATTTCTTTTTATCATTATTGTTTCGTTGTTGCTGTTTTGCTGATGCTGAATCTTGAACTCAGGAACTAGGCAGTGTCCCTGAGCTCCAAACTAGTGCTCTACCACTTGAGCCACAGCACCACTTCTGGCTTTTTCTTCCTGGGCTTGCTTTGAATCATGATACTCAGATCCCACCCTCCTGGGTAGCTTGGATAACAGATGTGAGCCACCAGGGCCCAGCACGTCCCTCTATTTTTGATATTATCCTAAAAGCCTCCTATCCAACGTCACTCCTAAGATAGTAAAAGGAACTATGCCAATAGTTCCTTCACACTCTCATCTCCTGTTATGGCTATTATGT
This sequence comes from Dipodomys spectabilis, assembly GCF_019054845.1. Taxonomy (NCBI): domain Eukaryota; kingdom Metazoa; phylum Chordata; class Mammalia; order Rodentia; family Heteromyidae; genus Dipodomys; species Dipodomys spectabilis. The sequence goes on along the minus strand of NW_024871021.1, from coordinate 2,234,308 downwards.
GTCTTTTCCATTTTATCTTAAACCTACTTCACTGTTCTCTTCCTAATCCATGGTTCTAGGTGTGTTTCTAATAATAACCTAAATTTAGTGGCTATAAACCCTAAATCACTCAACTATTAATTTCATTTAATTTTTTTCAATATGATTGGTTTTCTGTATAAATATGAGCTTATACTCAGCTTCGTGCATCTACCTCATGGCATAAGCAGAGCCTAGGCTTATTCTACCTCAAATGCAAGAGGTTAGCCAAATAATAGCCTACAGTATTCCTGCCTAGGAGTCAGTCAAGTAGTTGAGTGCTTGCAAGAAGCAATGCATTCCTGGCATGGGAAGGGGTGGGAGAGACAAGAGCTTAGAGAGCAAACTGGAAGTCACAACATTTAACAACTTCTCCTTTGGGGAAACTGACCTCCTGCAAAGTGGCAGTGAGATAACACCTAGTGAATTTTCATATATGAAGGAAGTTGTCATGTCTCACTACACAACTCACTTGTAGTCAAAGACAGGGTCATTCTTTTGTGTCCTCCATAGGTCCAGTCTCACTTAATCTCCATATTAGACTTTGCCCAGATGACTCTATTCCTACCAGAAGATCCCTAATGAGGAGAAAAGTGTGATCTCTTGGCTTCTGACTGGCCCTGTGGGAACTGAGGCCACTTTTAGTTTTGAACCTGTTCCTCCTGACAAGGCTGTGGTGGGTGGTAGGAAAGCTCATTCTCTGAATTGTGCCCTAGTACCAAATCTCTTCAGAGAAAGTCAAGGAATAACAGATTCTGCCTGGGGTGGGGGGGTGAGTTTCTCCATTTCCAAAGAGTTCAATTAATATCTGATTCTGAGGCCCAGATGTAGTTCCTTCACCAGATCCTCCAAGTTGGAGTGGATGTTAGCTCCGACTCCAGGCCATTCTCATATTTCTCCAGCTCTCATAGGAGTCTAGTTCAGAAACAAGAAGAAATGAGAGTAGCAGAAGAATCATAGGCAGGGGGAGGAATTAGAAACTTTGGGTGAAAAAAGGGCTCAGAAAATCTAAGATCACTCACATCATTTGGGAATCACATCATAAGATTAGGGAATAAAAGTAATAAATTACTACCTAAATTAGTAACTCCACTGCTCTGACTGTATTACAAGTATTCTGCCAAAAGGTAGCTATCCTAACTCTATTTTGATGAGGAAAATGGAGCATTCTTTCCTCACAAAGTTCTGAGTATATTCAGCCATAGCCAGGTTGTTCTTACTCTCTATTTTTCTGTTACTTTCCTTTGCTGGATTCTATCAATGACACTTGACAGTGTTATCATCTTCCGACATGTAATTACATTTTCTTTTAATCCATTTGCTATAAAAATCAAACAAATTATGGGGAAAACTATGTCTATGGTACATTTTCTTCCATGTCATATTTATTTTAAATATTATTTTAATAATTTCATTTTTAAAACTTGAGGAAAATGTTTTGTTACTATTAGCACTAATTAGTTGTACCTGTTTTTGTATTTTCCTATGTGTGTATGTTTTTTATTAAGCTTCTGAAATTTTCTTTTCCCCCAACTGTTGGTCTTCTTAAAATTTCTTCAAATTATAAACTATATATGATGGTCCTGTATGTGTTCATTGATATATTTAAATTTTGATCTAATATCCACATATTATAGGTTATCTTCAACCTATTGTAATTGCTCTGAAAATCAATATGGAGGTCCCTCATTAAAGCAAAAACACAATGCCTCAAAACCCAGTGAAATTAGGATTAGGTATCTATCCAAAAATATTTACCAATGATACAGTGGAAACATTCACTTCTCACCAGTTGCTGGTGCCTCACGCCTGTAATCCTAGCTACTCAGGAGGCTGAGATCTGAGGATCGAGGTTCAAAGCCAGCCCAGGCAGGAAAGTCTGTGAAAACTCTTATCTTCAATAAACCACCAGAAAACCGGAAGTGGCACTGTAGCTCTAGTGGTAAAGCACTCGCCTTGAGCTGAAGAGGTGAGGGAGAGCACTCAGGCCCAGAGTTCAAGCCCATGACAGACCAAAAAAAAAAGCTGATAATGAGCTGCTAGAGGTAGTTTCCTTAAAAATCTAACAGCCAAAACTGGACAGGCAAACCCAGAGCTCTGCACCGCATCAGTCCGCCATGCCAATTGCTTCTACCATAGTACTGGCTACCCAGTTTACCCACTCATGACCTTTTTACCCTGATTGTGCCCCACAAATCCTCACAACTTTTACTCTTTCACTTAGTCTATGCTTTCTTGTCCCTGCTAAACTGTTCTGGATGCCTGTATTAGCTACCCCAACCCTTGCAAAGTGGTTGCTACTACCCAATTTCCTGCCACTTCAACTAAGTTATGACAGTCACAATTACACTTTCCCTGGTATCCTAGTCTCTGCTACTCTTTTCTGCTACCCATAATTCATAACACCATGGTTCCAGCCACCTGATCCCTGATACCCTTGTCTCTGATAGCACATTCCCAAACAAAACAAGGGAAGAGTGGGCACAGACAGTCGACTTGGGTACTCCTTTTGCAGGCACATTGGGACGTTATTCCTCAGGTATTTAACACAGGGGAATTACTGGTGGTGGAAAGAAGTGAGGTTACTCAGAGGTGACCAATATCCAAGGATCTCAATTGACAACTTGTGGCTAGGAAAAGAAGGCCCTAAGGTTAAAGTTAATGAGAAAAGAAAATTTTACAAAGATATTGGGGATGATGCAATAGGTTTAGCTTATACTCTTCTACTAGTGATCTGAATTATTTTTTGACATAGATATGTAACTACTTTGCATTTTAAAAATTATATGAAGATGCACATTTATGTGGGACTTATATTAATTTATGAAATAGTTACATAAGATTACATTAATGATATTCAATATTTTATGTTCAATGTTATGCTCATGAGTCTGCTTTTGGCAATATGAATTGAGCTCTTTAACAACAAATGGAATTTCATTGTCAAATACTACAAAGAGATTACTGATGCTAGTACCAAAATGAAAGCTGGAACAAGAAAGCTGAAAGTTTGAAGGGAAGGGGTCAGTGGTAAGGGCGATGATGAAAGAGAAATTTTTCACCATGGAATCTTGGAAGAATAGAATGTGTTTTGTTGAATTACTAGCTTTTTAAAACTTCTTAGAAAGCAGAACATTATTTTTTATTCTTGCTTTTTGGAAGCTCTTTAATGAATGGTTTAACCAAAAATTATCAAAATTACTATGAAAATTCAATGATGTGAATTATCAGATTAACATTATACTCAAAGTTGCCTTGAGATGCAAAAAGATTGGATTCTTTTCTATTAAATTAATGGAATAAGCTTCCTTTGAATGGTTGGACAGTCCATGACACTTGTTCCAAAACAAGAAAAGATACTGGAGAGAAAAAAAAGAGGAAGGAGACTCAAGGCAGCTGAAATTAGCATGTTCTCATTTGGAGTTTTTTTCTACAAAGAATAAGAATTTCATCTTAACATAATAATTTCAAAATGGATGTGCTACAGGATAGCTTCTAAATGTAATATTTAATGTTGTTGGATTACTTGAAGACAAATGTTTACAGAAAACTTTAAATTCCAGAAAAACTGTAATGTTCCAATAAACACCTAGGAGGAATATAATTTTGAAATTCACGGTTCAAAGCAAACCCTGGCAAGAAAGTCTGTGAGTCACTTGTCTCCAAACAGGAAGTGGCTCAAGTGGAAGAGGGCTTCTCTTGAGCTGAAGAACTCAGGGATATGCTAAAACCGAGTCCCTGAGTTCAAGACCCAGGACTGACAAAAAGAAATTTAAAAAATTAAAGCATTAGGGCTGGGAAGGAGACTCAGTGGTAGAGTGATTGTCTTGCATGAATGAGGTCCTGGTTTCAATTCCTCTGCACCACATAAGAAGAAAAAACTGGAAGTGGCGCTATGGCTCAAGTGATAGCCTTGAGCTGAAGAGCTCAGGGACCGTGCCAGACCCAGAGTTCAGGTCCCCCTACCAACAACAACAACAACAAAAATTAAAGCATCAAACAACCTGAAGATGTTGACCAAAATAATGAGTGAGGCATTATCCGTTTACATGACTTAGTGACTTGAAACCTAATTTACCAGGGGAAGTGGTGGGCAATTTGTGTGTTTGCCAAAACCTGCGAAATTATTTTGTACTCTCCCAAGGATGGAGAAAGGAGGGAATGGGGGGAGGAGGATAGGTGTTTGGCCGCCTTGCCTTTTGGTTGTGATTGTTTTCTGGAGTCAAATTCAGAGAAATACTGCTTGCAATCCTAGTTGCATGGGGAATGAAGAAGCTATGCCCTGGAAGTGGTCTTTGCACTGCCCTTGGCCCGGTTCCAACCACCACTGGATAATCCAAGTCCCATTTGAGGACCAAGATGCATTGAAGACTACTAATCCACTGAGCAGGTGGACTTAACCACAGCCAGAAAAGGCAAAAAATTCAATGCGGAGGGCAGCACTGGAAAAATCCTGTACAGAGGGGGTTCAGTTACATGAGTAGGGTAATGAGTACATTTCCTATCGAGCATTGCTGCCTCCTCCTTGGTTTTTCCCCTACCATCCCTTCCCTCCCCACCTCTCCAACTCCTCCCTCCACAATCCCTGCCTAACATTGTAAATTCATTTTCTACATAGTGTCCTGTACATCTCTTCGTCACAATGGGTCAACCTGCAGCCCCATTTAAGCATTTTGCTACATCCTTTCAACTCCCCAAATTACAAAAGTGAATATACAAGATGCACAACATTGGAATCAAATACAGTGAAAACAGGGGTTATATCGTGGGGGGGATGAACCTACAAAAGAAACACATAGTGCCTTATAAGTATATTAAAAACAAAACCAAGACTGACTTGGGGTATATTTCACTTAACATCATCTTATATGATCATATGTACATAACCTTTGATCTTCTCTGCTTGTCCTAGACATGTACTAGTCCTTGCAAATAAGTGAAACCATGGGACCTATGTTTCTCTGGGCCAGGCTTACTTCACTTAATATAATTTTTAACAAGTCTTTCCATTTCCTAACAAATGGGGCAATGCCATTCTTTCTAATGGAGGCATAGAATTCCATTGTGTGTGTGTGTGTGTGTGTGTGTGTGTGTGTGTGTGTGTACATTCATATATATACATATATATATATATATATATATATATATATATAATATTTTCTAGATCCATTCATCTACTGAGGGGAATCGGAGTTGGTTCCATATCATAGCTATGGTGAATAATGCTGCAATAAACATGGTTGTGCTGGTAGCTTTGGTGTGATCCTGTTTGTGATCATTTGGGTAAATGCCCAAAAGTGGGATTGCTGGGTCATAGGGAACTCTACGTGGAGTCTTTTGAAGAACTTCCATACTGCTTTCCAAAGTGGTTGAACAACTTACACTCCCACTAACAATGCAGTAGAGTTCCCTCCAGCATCCGTAATTATTACATTTCTTGATTATAGACATTCTAACTGGAATGAGGTGCGATCTCAATGTTGTCTTGATTTGCATTTCTTTTATGGCTAGAAAACTTGAGCATTCCTTCATGTGTCTAACGGGCATTTTTATTTCCTCTTCAGAGAAATCTCTCTTTAAGTCTTTAGCCCACTGAGTTATCAGGCAGTTGTTTCTTTGAGGATTTGTTGTTGGGGAATTTAATTTTTGTGTCCTAAGTATATTTTAGATATAAGACCTTGTCCATTTTATGACTCATGAAGATCTCCCAGTACGTGGGCTGTCTACAGTTCTTGTTAGCTTTTACCTTTGCCTTGCAGAAGCTCTGCTGTTTCATGCAATCCCATTTGCCCAACCTTTCTTTGATTTGTTTTGTTTCTTGTTCTCTAGTAAGAAAATTTTGGCTTGCGCTAAAGATCCCTAGAGTTTCTCCTATTCCTTCATGTAATGTTTTCACAGTGTCTGCTTTTATTTTGAGTTCTTTTATCCATTTGCAGTTGATTCTGGTGCAGGGCGATATATACGAATCTAGTTTTAGTTTAATAGGTGTTTAACCAATTTTGCCAACACCATTTACTGAGAAGGCTGTCTTTTTCCACTCTATGTTTTTTAGCCCTTGTCAAAGATTAAGTGGCTATAGGTCAGTGGATTCATTTCTGAGTCTTCAGTCCTTTTCCATTTGTCCTCAGGTTTGTTCTTGTGCCATTATCAATCTGTTCTTATTACTATGGCTTTTTAATAGAGTTTGAAATTTGGAACTGATATTGCTCCAGCACTGTTCTTTCTGCTAAGGATTGACAAACCTACAGCCAGCATTAGAGTTAATGGCAAAAAGTTAAAATCATTTCTTACAAATTCAGGAATGAGATAAGGATGTCTTCTCTCTCCACTCCTCTTCAACTTAGTATTCAAATGCCAGCTGGGGCAATAAGACAAAATGCAAACTTAAAGGGGATCTAAATAGGGAAAGATGAAGTAAAACTATCCCTCTTTGCAGATGACATGATCTTGTATTTAAAGAACCCCATGGACTCCACTCCCAAGTTACTTGAGCTGATCAGAAACTTTGGCAAACTAGCAGAATATAAAATTAACCCTCAAAATTCAATGGCTTTCCTGTATTCCAATAACGATAAGAGTGAGGCTGAAAATAGGAACACAATACCTTTTTAATATCCTCCCCCCAAAATACCTAGGAGTTAACTTAAGAGGTGAAAGACCTCTATGATGGAAACTTTAAATACCTGAAAAATAAAATTAAAGCAGAACTAAGGAAGTGGGAAACCTCCCACGCTCCTAGATTGGGAAGAGTAACATCATAAAAATGGCAATACTGCCAAAGGCTATATCCAAATTCAATGTGATACCTATCAATATCCCAATCTCACTTTCAATGAAATAGAAGAAGCAATCCAAAAATTCATATGGAAGAATAAAAGACCCTGAATAGCAGAGAGGATTTATGTGATTCTCATTTGGTATTACCACTTTCATTCTACAAAGTAATCTATGGATTTTAACTTTCTTCCCTCCCTTTGAATAAACCTCACAAAAACCCTGCCTCTAGCTCCCAAGATGCCTAACTCTTAGGTCTGGACAATTGTTCCTAGATAGTGAATTATTTAGTTGTATTTTGAACGCATAAAACATGCATATAAAACTAGCACATTTTGATCTCATGAGAAAACTGCCTTTTCCCTCTCTCAAATTCATTTCCAAATAGGCATTTTTAGAAAGAATATATTTTCATTTTTAGATGAAAGTATTGTAGGAAACTATGTTCATAATCTGGCTCCTCCTGCACCTCAACACCTAAACACAAATTTCCCAAAGCATTTATAAGAAACGATACAAAGACAAAACACTGTGAAATGCTCAGATGCAGAAAGTTTTACAAAACCCAGAGTATAACTCTGCTGTCTGAGGCAGGGGCTGTCTGTGTAAATTAACAAACCCCAAAAGAGCAGCCAGGAGTACCGGACATGAGTGTCCCTGGCTGATACTCCATGGACAAGGAGCATGGAAGGGCACCCTGAGCCTGCAGGAGAGTGTCTGAAGGAAAGTTTCCTTGCCAGCCTGAGTACAAAAGTTAGCATCACCCCACCTGGGCCTGTATTTCTTGTCTTCTCCCCACAGCTGAGCACAATCGTCCCCTGCTCCACAGATGATACTGTACAAGCTGATCCCCAGAGTGGCTTCTGTTTTGTCTGCACTCCTTTCTAGGTGGGTGCTCCCCCACCCAGCCGTGTGTGTGTGCTCTCATGGGCTGATCCTTAGGGCCCAGGCCCATGGGGCTGGTGGGTGCTAGATGTGGGTCAGTGGCACTGTGTCATTCACGCAGCAGCTTCCTTAGTCCAACAACAGGTACACCCTGATATCCTCCCCCAGTTTCAGGCGAGATGCCCAGAAGCACCCGAGTTGGGCAGGCTGCCACTAGGATCCTACTTCATCAGAGGGACCAGGATGCCAGATGAAGTGGCTGCTGTCTCAATTAGTTATTATTTTATGGAGCAGTTATAAACAAATTGACACAAATTACTGTATGATATATAATGATATATCCTTGAGTCTCTAGTCTACAAAACCATTGAACTTGATACTAGCAAGAATGGATTTTATTGTATGCGTTTATAAGGCCTAATGGCAAACTGAAATAAAAGTACAACAAAACTCTTATCCAAAAAACACATTCTTAAATCTCAGAATTAAAAAAAATTGTATGTAAGTAGTGCAAATAAAGTTATACTAGAATAGTAAAATACACACAAAAATATTACATTCATTACATTCAAAAGTAAAATAAGTAAGTACAGAAAGAATTCCTACTGGATAAAAAATATTACAGTGTTTTAACAGGTAGAAGTGATATAGGTTATATGTTTTGTTTTTATAAAACTTATTTATATCTCCCTTTTCTGTTTAACTTAGTGAAGAAAAACGTTAGAAAGCAGAAATTATATGTGACACCTCTTACTTCCAGTACTACGAAGGGGAGTGGCACTTCCTAATAGGAGTCCTGGGATGACACCAACACCAAGTCCATATGGACCCATCAGAGGTCCCTGTGGTGATCCTGAGGGGGATCTGGGACACCTCACTGCTGCTGCAGCAGGTGCAGCACTTGTTGTGGTGGGCTGCATCCAACAAGGCTCCATCTGTGACCAAACCAAGCAACCCAGCCTCAGGTGCCAAAGCCAGGAGGTAAGGCAGGGCAGACTCCAAGTCCTGCCTTCCATCTGTGTGGCCTACACTGCCAAGGCCAGACCCATGCCTGCTTTGGATCCCAATGAGGGTAGGGGATGAGGCCATTGCTGCCAAACGGAGCATCCCCGGAATGGCACCCAGAGCTGTATCCATGTGGACCAGAAGGACAATGGAGGAAGCTACACAGCAAAGCCAAAGGGGCTTTGGTCCTCCAGTGCTGCAGCTGGTGCACTGCAAGTCCAGGCTCCTCTGGCACTGATGGGCATATGCAAGGATGGCTCCATACCTGAGACCACAAGGAACAGAAAATGGAGGTCTATGGGGATGCTGAAGGGACTCCAGGGTGCTGAGCTGCCACAGCTGTCACAAGCTCGCTGGCAGAGGGGTCAGCACATGACTCTAGTCTCCAGAATGCCCTAAAGTCTGAACCAAGGCTGGGCTGCCTGACCCCAAGGGGGTGAACTGTCCACCAAGCCCTTCCTTCTCCTGCGGACTGTGCAGTGTACAAACATGGTGTCCTCCACCCTACACCCATGGGGGCAGGCAGTGACCCCAGAACAGTCTCACTGGGATGGCACTTGAACCCAGGACCACCACAGACCAGTACCAGCACAGCTGACAGAGGAGAGGGCAGCAGTGGCTCAACTTCAGCCTCATAGCTGCCAGCTCCTGGGTGAAATGGAGCAAGTGAGACTGAGAAGGGAGGTGGGCAGGGTGGGCAGGGCTCATCTGGCAATGCTGGGGACCATGCACACACAATCCCTTCACTGCACATCCACCACAAGGGAGGGGGCCCCACCTGAGGAGGCACCACACCCACAAGCACTACAGAAGTGGAGGTTCACGTGGTAACATTGAAAGGGCTCCAGGGTACAGCCTTGCTGCTGTATTGAACAACTGGCAAAAAAAAAAAAAAGGAAAAATGACCAATAAAACTTTTCATCAATGATAACCTATTATACTTTAAAAACAGTTTTAATTTCCTCTTGTCCTATATTTTTGCATGGGTCCCTCTGAATTAACCAGAAATCTCCAGGATTTCTTCATGCACAGTAATACAAATAAATATAGCTTCTATTCTTTTTTGAATTAAGGGAGGTTGCATTTAGTTCTTTCCCATGTTTGATTCATGAAAAAGAAATCCTGAAGTGTATCTGTAAAACACAAAGCTCGAGTTACCCAAAGAGAAATAATCACATGATTAGTGGGTCAGATGATATTTCATCTTTGCATTTCTTTAGAAAACTGCATACTACTTTCTACAACGAGAATATTAACCTGTATTTTGACCAAGAGAGTACAAAATTTCCTTTTCTCCACACTCTCACAACATTATTACCTTCTGAGTTTTTTAAAGGGCAGGTTTTTACTATGAACAGTATCCCAGACTGGCCTTAGAATCAAATCCTCTTACTCCAACCCCCTAAATGCTTGGAATTACAAGCCTTTACCACCACACCTGGCTCCTTTGATTTTTTTGATAAGAGTTATAATAATTATGAAGTAGTATCATAGTATTTTTGAGTTGCATTTCTCTAATGACGTCTGTTCAGAAAGCATTAAGCCAGCATAGAAGTGGTATTACACACAACTTTGTGATTTTCAGGGCTTTTTGGAAAGCATGTCTATTCAGAACTTTTGTCCATTTTAAATCAAGTTTCTTATTTATCTCATCTCTAATGTCTCTATACAAAATCAATACTTAATTCAATGTAGTAGAAAGGAAAAATTAAACAACGCCTAACATTTTTCAATTTTCAATAAAATGATATTGCTTAAATCATTTTCTGTTTATGCTTGAGACTATATAACTCAATTTGGGTAGACCTTTTACAAAGCTTTATGTACTTTATTTATTTTATGTTGATTGCTCATTCCAAACCCTGCGTGTCTAATTTTGGTTCTTTCAGTCTCATGTAGTTGATTTCAAACTGAAGAATAAATGGAAGGAAACAAACAAAAAAATAGAGTTCCTCTCATCTGATGATGCCTCTACAAGAATGAGGAAAGAGTTCATCCTGCTAAGGATCTATGATAGGATTTCAAAAAGATAGTTCATTCTTCTAGGTTTTCCCTATCTTTGTGATGTACCTTAAATTATGTAAACCAAAATATACTGTTCAGATACGATTACGTTTTATCAGTTTTGTACATTTTCATATGGACTTCACATCTGTCTACAACATTCCTTCTTTATAATGTCCCTGATATTTTTACACTATCAAAACATAAGATAACCATTTTGATTTGCAGCATGAGAAGTTATCCACCTGGGTTCCTTGGAAGCAGAGCATTGTCAATAGGTAACATTACTTCTGGTTGCTCACTACATGTAATGGTTTCTGTAATACATTTTATTTAGTATTTAAACTCAAAGCTCATTCATAGAAGTTTATGTTAAATTTTTCACAAGTTTTATTTCTCTTAATTCTTAAGATAACATTTGCTATAATGCTAATGTTATTACCATTTTAGTGTTGCGATAAATTGTAATTAAAGGCACTAAGTGAATGGCCCAAAGAGACACAGTGAGGAAGGAAATGAATCAAAGTTTCCAAAAATCTTTCAGCAATTACAGAAAAGGTAGATAAAATCTCACCATTCTCTTACACTCTAAATTCAATATTCATATTGCCCAAGAAATAATAGCATAGCAATTATTCCCCATGATGATTTTTTCTGTCACAATTTGACTTCAGCACAGACTGTGTTGGCGACATTGCATTATCATGCACATAATTGAGCTTATAAATTGATTTTCAAAGACAGCCAAATTTCTTCTGTCCTACACTTCCATTTTTCTTTTAAAAAAGTACCAAAACTTTTAAATATCATCACTTTCTGTCTTTTAAGAATCCAAAAGAGAAATAAATTTACATTTAATTTAATAAATTCACATTTACTTTTAAAGCAAAGTGCTTTAAAAGTAGGAGATGATAATAACAGGCCCCCATGAAGTAAATTTTCTTCTACTTTTAAAATTATTCTGAGAGCCTTGTGCTGGTTGGTCACACCTGTAATCTTGTCTACTTGAGATATCTACTCAGGAGGCTGAGATCTGTGGAGAACAATTGGAAGTCAATTAGGGCAAAAAAATATTTGAGATTATTTTTCAAAAATTTTAATGAACTAGCAAAGAGCCAGGAGTGGATATGTAGCTCATATAATAGCTCACCAATCTAGAGAGGAAAGGCCTAGCAAGACCTTGAAGCCCTGAATTCAAATTCTGATCACGTCAACACGTGTGCACTCATGCACAAACACACTGACCTTCATGTCAGTGTTTTGCATTAATTTATTTGTTAATGATATTATATGGGTAAAATAAGGGAAATGAACTCTTCAATCTCAGAACATTTTTATACATTTTTTTATTTTAAAAATACTGCACAGAGGGGTTACATTTACATGAGCAAGGTAATGAGTACATTTCTTAACAAGCATTGTTACCTCCTCCTTTGTTTTTCCCCCACCATCCCTTCTCTCCCACCTCCACAAGTACACTCCACTCCTCCTCTCCCCCTCCCCCTGCCTAAATTGTACAATTCATTTTTCAACATAGTGTCTTGTGCATCTCATTGTTACCAAGGGTCAAACCATATCCCTATTTAAGCATTTTGTTTTTTCCTTCCCCTCCCCAAATTAAAGAAACGTATATACAAGATGTAGGTGCACCAGGGAGTTCCAGGAAGATGGCGGAGGAGAAGCTGAAATCTGAACAAGCTCTCGCATAGAAAGCAGTTTTAGAGTTCCAGTGAACAGTCCTAAGTCAGAGAATCACACCAAGTGTGCCATCACAGGACAGAGAGTTAGTCAAGAGAGGGGAAGCCAAGGCAAAGAGACACATCTGAGCGCTTGCCAGCAACCGCCGCGGCGGCTGCAGGGTCGGGGCGGCGGCAGGGTCGCAGCGGCGGCAGGGTTGCGGCGGCGGCAGGGTTGCGGCGGCGGCAGGGTCCGGGACACAGAGAGTCGGGGACGAGGAACCACACACAGCGGAGGAGCGGATTCTACTCAATGCTAGCAAGAACCGACAAGGAGCGGACATCTTCATCCTGCAGTTTGCAGACAAGAGACGACCCAGGATCCAGGACTCGGCGTGAGTAGAAGCCCGATGTCCTCACTCTTCAGGGAGCAGAGGAGGGAAGGCCACCCCTCCCACCCTAGCACTGGTGATCTCCATCTTGGATAGAGACAAAGCTCAGAGGAGCTGCTAGCTCCAGCTCAGGCCTTGGAATAAAACGAGTCATTTAGCAGGTCACAAGAACTTAACGGTGAAGTGAACTCACAGACTCAGTTCCATCCAGGGAAAAGTCACCCAGCTCAGGCGCCAGCCATTGGAGTGGCTCTCCTCACTGGGTAACCAGAGCCAGAGGCTGCCCCTCCCTCTAGCAGCCTCCACAATCAATTGAAAAACAGAAACCCTGAGAATGGCTCCAGGCTGGGCTCTCAGTTCTTTCACAAAATTGCCCCAGGGAAAAGCTACTGTTTGTTGAAAGGCCTCAACTCTACCCAGAACCTAGCCTCATCACTGCATCCCCCTCTTTTGTGATTCTCAAAGCAGATCACCCTCCCAGTAAACTAACCTGGGAGGGGGATCTCAAAATCTTGGATAAAGCAGAGCATTTTTCTGCCTGTTCGAAAAAACTGACTTAAGAAACCAATCAAGCCACAGGACCTCAAGCTGACCAGAGACTCCAACAAGAGGCTGGTTACAGACAAAAGGGAGATACAGGATTCTTCCCACCCATCCCCACCCCCAAAAAATCAAAGAACTTTTTTTTTTTCTTCCTCTTTTTTTTTCTTTTTTTCTTTTTTTTCTTTTTTTTTTTTTTTTTTGGTACATTATATATATAAAAAATTTTTTCCTTTTCTAAAACTTTTATTAATCTTTAATTTTTGCCTCTTTTGAAAAAATAATTGTTTTCCAGTAACTTTTTTTTTCCTCTTATAATTTTTATCTTAGGAATATGTGAATGTGCGTTTTCCTTTCTTTTCTTGTCTTCTTTCTCTTTTTCTTTCTTTCTTAATTATCTTTTTGTTTTTTGTCTAGCTCTACTGAACTTCTGATCTTTTCTCCCCACTTTCCTATCCGTTTCACCTTTTCCTCTCTTTTGTTCTTCTTTATGTGACTTAACTCTTGTCCTGCACATCCTCAGATAAACCCGTAGTTAAACAGTAGACCCTATCCCCCATTGTGTACACACTTAATCCACAAATTTATTACTCACTTCAAACCCTCTGAGACTTAAATTCCTTAATAGCAGTACTACCTCTTTATACCTATATAATATTGTAAACATTTTTTTAAGTTTTTCACACCTATTCTATGTCCCTCCCCATCTCTCAATATATTCACATTCATCTCTAAATAGATGGTCTTTTATTCTCTATAATAAACATTAATTTTTACGTTTCTATTTTTTTTTCTGGTCTCTTTTCATTCCCATTTCCGTGTCTTCTTTTCCTCTCTCTCTCTACTTGCATCCTACCCAACCTATTTCCTGCATTGTGATTAGGACATAGTTAACTCTCCCTGTGCCTCCCCACACCAATCTATTCCTACTTTTTACCCACATCTCTCCCAAACCCTAATAATTTCTGGTTTTCCAAATTCTTCTCTGCGGTTCGAAGCCCATTAACATATAGTTGTTTGATGTTGAATAGATGTATCTGTTGAACTAGATTGTATCTGTAGAGTATTGACTGTACAAATGCAAACTTTGGTTCATGGTTGCCTTAAGATAGTGTTCTAGCACAAAACTGGTGCTATCTTCATCTCAAATGGACAGAGTAAGCAGGAAAAACACAAGAAAAATGGCAAATTCGGGTATCTCAATTCCCAATCTTGATAATCAGGGGTCAGAACAGGTAATGAATAATCCAGAGGAGAGTTCCCAAATAGCTCTACAAACACTACTGGCAAACATGATAAATGAGAAGTTTGACAACTTACAAAGGACTCTGTATGACCGGGATAGGGAGAGAGAGAAGGCATGCCAGAGGTTTATACAGGAATATCATAAGCGTGAGGAAGCTACTCAAAAACTGATACAGGATTTGCGTGAACAACTTGAGAATACTCAAAGAGAAAGGGAGGAATGGCGTGAGCAGGCTGAGAACACTCAAAGAGAACTGCAGGAATCCCACGAACGGGAGGAAGATAATCAAAGAGTAATACAGGAATTGAGAGACCAGATAGAGAACACACAAAGATCACTAAAGGCATTCATGGAATCCATTAACAAAGAGCTGAAAGAAGTCACGGAGACCACAAAGGGAATGCTGAATGGAACCCAACAGAAGGAATGGGAGTCCAAAGAAACCATAACCAATCAACTAAGTGATTTGAGAACAAACACTGAACACCAAATTAAGGAAGTAAAGAAACTCATACAAGACCTAAAATAGAGCTTCAACAAAGAACTTGAAGCCATCAAAGCTGACCAATTAGAAGGAAAAGAGATAAAAAAAAAAAAACAAAGTAGAGAGTCTTGACAGCAGGTTAAGCAGGTTAGACCATGCAGAAGATCGAATCTCAGGGATTGAAGACAGCCTAGGTATTATAAAGAAAGAACATACAACCATCCAAGACAAGTCCAAGAAATATGATAGATCTATCCAACACCTGGAAGACACCATCAGAAGGCCTAATCTAAGGATAATGGGTGTAGAGGAGCACCTAGAAACAGAAGTTAATGGTCTAGGACATTTGTTTAACAGGATCCTAGCAGAGAACTTCCCAAACATGCAAAAAGATAGGCCTATTCAGATACAAGAAGCCTTTAGAACCCCAAATAGACCAGACCAGAATAGGACATCCAACCGTCACATTATAATCCACACAGGATCAACTCAGACCAAGGAAAAGATCCTTAAAGCTGTCAAGGAGAAAAGGGTAATCACCTATAAAGGGAAACCAATTAGAATCACCTCAGATTTCTCAGCAGAGACAATCCAAGCAAGAAGAGCCTGGAATGATGTATGCCATGCCCTAAAAACAAACAACTATCAACCAAGAATACTGTACCCAGCTAAACTCTCCTTCATAACTGAAGGCCAAATGAAAACCTTCCATAGCAAAGAAAAATTGAAACAATACATCTCCACCAAACCAGCCCAACAAAAGATTCTTAAAGATGTCCTACACATAGAAAACCAACAAGACCACAATAAACGACAAGAAAATGCACCCAAACTGAGAATCCAAGAACCATAGGAAGAACCCAGTTTTTGAAGCCCCCAAGAAGGTGGATAACATGGCAGGAACTCCTAAATACCTCTCAGTCCTATCTCTTAACATTAACGGACTGAACTCTCCAATTAAGCGACATGGACTGTCTAGTTGGATTAAAAAACAAGACCCTTCTATCTGCTGCCTACAGGAGTCACATCTTGCCCGTAAAAACAAACACATTTTCAATGTTAAAGGTTGGAACAAAATCTACCAAGCAAACGGCCCCCATAAACAGGTGGGAGTTGCAATCCTAATATCAGATAAAATAGACTTCAAATTAAAATTCATGAGAAGAGATAAAGAAGGTCGCTACATACTAATTAAAGGATCTCTCCTTCAGGAGGATATTACAATTCTAAATATCTATTCGCCAAACAATGGAGCACCCAAATTTATCAAAGAAACACTACTTTCCCTCAAATTCCATATAGATCCAAAGACATTAATTGTTGGGGATTTTAACACACCACTCTCCCCACTAGATAGATCAACTCGGCAAAAACTCAACAGAGAAACCACAGATCTAAACAGCTGCGTAGATCAACTAGACTTAACAGACATCTACCGAACATTTCACCCAGCAGCATCAGAATACAGGTTTTTCTCAGCAGCACATGGAACGTTTTCTAAAATAGACCACATTTTAGGCCACAAAGCAAACTTGTCTAAATTCAGAAACATTGAAGTTATACCTTGCATCCTCTCTGACCACAAGGGAATAAAAGTAGAACTCAACACCAAAAGCCACCAAAGAAAGTCCGGCATCACATGGAGGCTGAACAACACACTGGTGAATCATGGGTGGGTCATAGAAGAGATTAGAAAGGAAATTAAAATGTTCATGCTATTCAACAAAAATGAACACACAAATTACCAACTCCTCTGGGACACAGCAAAGGCAGTACTCAGAGGCAAGTTTATAGCTCTGAGCTCCTACATCAACAAATTGGAGAGATCTGAAACTAACAATTTAATGACACATCTAAACCTCCTTCAAAAAGAGCAGCAAGATAAACCCCAATCCAGTAGACGGAAAGAAATAATCAAAATTAAATCAGGAGGGGGGACCAAGATGGCGACGGGGCAGTAGGGAAACGCCACAGCTCTCTCCAACCAAAAAGAGAGTTCGAGTTCCAACGTTTAATCTCCCCAAGAGACGGACAACAACAAAAAGACGAACACTCAGAGAAAAACCAGAGGTGGAAAATAACAAAAAAAGAAAGAGAGGAAAAGAAGAATTTCAGAACAGAGAAGAGCGAAGACCCCTCCCCCAACCTTTACTGGCCTCGCAGCAGTGCGCCAAGCCGCCGGCCAGCCGGCCCGGCGGGGGCTGCCGGAGCCACAGAGACACAGGGGGCTTCTTGCAGATCACCAGGTACAGGATTGCAGAACAGCAGATCGCCAGGAACAGAGAAACCTACCAGCCGGGAGTCTCCACGAGGATCCCACCCCCACCCCTCACTCTCCACCAGAGCGGAGAGGCTCCATCCCGCCAAAGCCGCCCGGCACCAGCAGCACGACAAAGGGACCTGTCCGCAGACCACCCGCCCAATCGCGATCGCAACGACCCGGCGGGGGGCCGCCCAACCCAGCCCGCAACCACCCCAACTGAACTCGGACTGCAACAACAACTGACGACCTACAGGGTGAGTACCCAACAGGGGACAGTGAATCCCTCAAGGGAGACCAGAGCTGGAGGGAATCCCCAGACCCTGACCTAGACTCCCTACCCTAACACCCAGACCACAGGACCCACTAAAACTGTGAACTGTTCGAGAGCTCCACCAGCCAGTGGAGCACACTCTGCTGGCCAGGCCAGAGCAAGAGCGCCCCTGGAAGGGAGCTTAAATGCCCAAGCCAGGAACAGCACCCCTGGGTCAAGACTACCAACAGTAGAAGAAATTTGAACTGTGTCCTCCAGGCTGCATAACCTAGGTGGTATACACATTAGCACAGGCCTAACGAGCGCGCTCCAGGCTGGGGCCGGAACCAGGCCCGGGGACCGGCGCCTGAACAAAGCAAAAAGGGTCAGAAGTGGGGCTGTGGCTCAAATGGGAGGGTGCCAGCCTTGAGCTGAAGAGCTGAGGGACAGCACCCAAACCTAGAGTTCAAGCCCACAACCAGCCCAAAACAAACAAACAAAAACACATCAGGAGCCCATAGCAGACTCCAGTATTTGGGAGAGTGCATCCAGAGCATCTGATCTTCCCAAGAGCACCCGCAGGAGCAAACACAAGCAGTCTAGGCTGCTCAACCCTTCCAAAGGCGGGAATTGCTACAGCAGAGAGCTGAGAATCCTAAGTAAGTCAGAATAGCAGCTGGAAATAGGCTCCCAACAGAATCCAGATCAGGCACAGACTCTCTCTACCAATACAGAATCAGCAACCAAGCAAAGACAGACACACCAAAACAAGATTGAAGAGCAGTCTCCTGAACCCCCATGCGAAAATCACAGAGAAAAATCACAAGGTTTACCACTACCCAGGACAGCAAGCTCACCTCAAAAGCCAGCAGCCACGCAGGGGAGAGCCCCAGTGGGAGCAAAGCAGGAATGGAAGACAAAAACTACATCCAAGGGTTGCTAGAGGCAATGACTCAAGAAATAAAGCGAGAAATGGATCAGAAATTGAAAGAGCACAAGGATGAACTATCAAAAGATATACAGGACATCAAACAAAAGTTGGATGCAAAAATAGAAGCGGCACAAACCTCAGTAAGAAGTGAGATAAACGCCAAATTAGAGGTAATGCATACTGATCTCACCTCATTGAGAGGTGAGATCAGTTCTCTGAGAACCAACATTGAATCCATAAAGGGATCCATTTCCACCATGCAAACCACAATAGAAGCCACGGTCAACAGAGTGAATGAAATGGAAGGTAGAATGTCAGATACAGAAGACAGAATACACCAACTGGACCAAAAAGTGACAGATATGGAAAAATCACTCAAATTAAACCAAAGGGAAATTCAAGAGCAAGCAGATAATGCTAAAAAATTTAACCTTCGCATAATCGGAGTGGACGAAGGTGAGGAATTCCAGAGCAAGGGAATGCAACACCTATTTAACAAGATAGTCAATGAAAATTTTCCCCACCTCAAAAACGACCATCTTAACTACATCACAAAAGCATATCGAACATCCAACAAGCAAGATCCCAGGAGAAACACTTCTAGGCACATTATAGTAACAATGATGGATCTGAATAATAAGGAAACAATCCTGCATGCAGCAAAAATGAAGAAGGAGCTATACTACAACGGGAAAAAAATTAGAATCACTGCAGATCTCTCCACACAAACAATCAATGCAAGAAAAGCCTGGGAAAGCACCATACGAGCCCTGAGAGCCAATAACTGCCAAATCAGACTGATATACCCGGCAAAGCTAGCATTCACATTTGATGGAGAACTGAAAACTTTTAATAGCAAAGAAAAATTAAATGAATACATAAACATTAAGCCAGCATTACAAAGAATTCTAAGAGGGGGGACACAACCTGAAGAAAGCAACCAGGAACTGGGACCTGCCCCAAACAGGCATTACTTAAAGTCTAACTGAGCAAGCACAAGAGGAAAGGAAAGAAGAAAAACTTAGGAAAACGGAATGGCAGGGACAACAATGCATCTCGCTATACTTTCTCTTAATATAAATGGGCTGAATTCGCCAATTAAAAGAAAACGAACTGAGGACTGGATCAGAAAACAAGACCCATCCATCTGTTGCCTTCAGCAGACCCACCTCTCAGCCAAACATACAAACAAACTCAGAGTGAAGGGGTGGAAAAGGATCTACCAATCAAATTCCCCCAATAAGAAAGCAGGTGTAGCTATCCTGATATCTGACAAAATAAACTTTTCATTAAAATCAGTACAGAAAGACAAGGATGGACACTGCATATTAATAAAGGGAACAATCCAAGAGGAAGATATAACCATCATCAACTTATATGCCGCAAATATCGGTGCACCCAGATATGTTAAACAAATGCTCTCAAACTTACAGAATAAAATAGATCCCAATACGATAATACTAGGAGACTTTAAGACGCCACTCTCACCAAAGGACAGGTCTACCAACCAGAGGATTGGCAAAGAAGCTACCGAAGTAAGTGAGGCCATACTTCAAGCGGAATTAACTGACATCTACCGAGTATTTCACCCTAAAACAACACAGTACACATTCTTCTCAGCAGCTCATGGAACTTTCTCCAAAATAGACCATATCATAGTTCATGCAAGGAACTTAAGCAAATACAAAGGGATCGACATAATCCCCTGTATCCTATCTGACCACAGTGGAATCAAGCTAGCTCTCAATAACAAAGCATACCGCAGAAATTTCTCTAATACATGGAAATTGAACAGCACACTCCTTAACAAGGCCTGGGTAACAGAAGAGATCAGAGAAGAAATAAAGCATTTCCTAGAACTCAATGAAAATGAAAACACCTCACAAAGAAACTTGTGGGACACAGCAAAAGCAGTCCTGAGGGGAAAATTTATTGACCTCAGTGCCCACATCAAGAGAATGGAGACAGACCAAGTAAATAATCTCATGTTGCAACTAAAACAGCTAGAAAAACAAGAATAAATGGGACCTAAAGCTACTAGACGAAGCCAGAAAACCAAATTGAGAGCAGAGATTAACCAATTAGAAAATCAGAAAACCATAACCAAAGTAAACCAAACAAAAAGCTGGTTCTTTGAAAAAATAAACAAAATTGATGGCCCGTTGGCAAGATTAATTTAAAAAAGAAGAGAGGAAACCCATATTAATAGGATTAGGGATGCCACGGGAAATATCACAACACGTACCCAAGATATCCAAACAATTCTAACAGACTACTTTCAAAAGCTATACTCTCTAAAGGAAGAAAATCTGGCGGAAATGGATGCATTCTTAGAGAAATACAAGTTACCCAAACTGAGCAAAGAAGAAGTTAACCAATTAAATAAGCCAATATCCTATAATGAGACACAGGAAGCTATCAAAAGTCTTCCAACAAAAAAAAGCCCAGGACCAGATGGATTCACAGCAGAATTCTATAAGGCAGGGCAATAAGGCAAGATATAATTCTATAAGCCAGGGCAATAAGGCAAGAAAAAGACATTAAAGGGATCCGCATAGGGAAAGAAGAAGTGAAACTATCCCTTTTTGCAGACGACATGATACTATAACTCCACGATCCCAAAAACTCCATCCCCAAACTGTCAGAAATCATAAGTCACTTCGGCAAAATAGCAGGATACAAAATAAACCCACAAAAATCAGTTGCCTTCCTATACACTGATAACGCACAGGAAGAGAGGGAAATAAAGGGAGCAACCCCATTCACAATAACCTCCCAAAAAATAAAATATTTAGGAATTAACCTAACCAAAGATGTAAAAGAACTATTTAATGAGAACTATAAAAAGTTAAAGAAAGAAACTGCAGAAGACACTAGGAAATGGAAAGACCTCCCATGCTCCTGGATAGGCCGACTTAATATAGTAAAGATGGTGATACTTCCAAAACTAATATACAAATTCAATGCAATTCCTATTAAAATCCCAATGACGTACATCACTGAAATACAGAAAACAGTCCAAAAATTTATATGGAACAACAAAAGACCTAGAATAGCCAAAACAATTCTAGGGGATAAAGACAATATGGGAGGGCTATCTATGCCGAACTTCAAACTCTACTACAGAGCTATAATCACAAAGACAGCATGGTACTGGCACAAAAACAGACCCGAAGACCAATGGAACAGAATAGAAGATCCAGATATAAATCCACAGGCCTACAGCCAGCTGATATTCGACAAAGGAGCCAAAGACATACAATGGAAGAAACACAGCCTCTTCAACCGCTGGTGCTGGGAAAACTGGGCAGCCACATGCAGAAAACTAAAAGTGGACCCCAGCCTATCACCATGCACCAACATCAACTCAAAATGGATTAAAGACCTTAACATTAAACCTGAATCTCTGAAACTACTACAGGACAGAGTAGGAGAGACACTTGAACTAATAGGCACAGGAAGGAACTTCCTGAACAGAGTCCCAGGGTCACAACAAGTTGGAGAGAGACTCGACAAATGGGACTACCTTAAAATAAAAAGCTTCTGCACAGCTAAATCTATCGCAACTAAGCTAGAAAGGCAACCAACTAATTGGGAAAAAATATTTACCAGCAATATATCAGACAAGGGGTTAACATCCTGTATATACAGGGAGCTCAAGAAACTAATCCCTCCCAAACCTAACAAACCAATTACTAAATGGGCAAGGGAACTAAAGAGGGACTTCTCAAATGAAGAAATAAAAATGGCAAAGAAACACATGAGGAAATGTTCATCATGCCTGGTGGTGAAGGAAATGCAAATAAAGACAACCCTGAGATACCACCTTACCCCAGTCAGAATGTCCCACATCCACAAATCAGCCAACGACAAATGCTGGAGGGGATGTGGAGAAAGAGGAACCCTATTACACTGCTGGTGGGAATGTACACTTATACAACCACTTTGGAAAGCAGTCTGGAGGGTCTTTAGAAAGCTAAAGATTGACCTCCCTTACGACCCAGTCATACCACTTCTAGGCATCTACCCTGAACAACAGGAACCAATATACAAGGACACGTGCACCTCCATGTTTATTGCAGCACTGTTCGCAATAGCTAGGATATGGAAACAACCTAGGTGCCCCACCACAGATGAATGGATCCAAAAATTGTGGTATCTATACACAATGGAATATTATGCAGCCATTAGAAATGACAAAATAATGGCATTTGCAGGGAAATGGATGGAGCTAGAAGGAATCATGTTGAGCGAGGTAAGCCAAGAACGAAGAGACAAACGGTACATGGTCTCCCTCAGAAGTGGATGCTAAATCCAAAAGGTTAGATGATACGACAAAACTAACAGGACTTAAGAAACAAAGAACTCCCGCTCATCTGGTTGAACCACTACTAAATATCCTCATGCTGCTGATCACAAATATGGTATATAACATGTGAACACTGTTATATATTACAGACTGTGGTAGACAATTTGCTCCATGGAAGTTAGAATGAACTTGTGACTTTGAAATTATGTAATCATTTAATCACAATCAAAAAAAAAAAAAAAAAAGAACCTCGGGGAAGGGAGGGAGGGAGGGGATGGTAGGGGGAAAACAATGGAGGGGGTAACAATGTTCAAGAGGAAGTGTACTCATAACCTCACTCATGTAACTGTAACCCTCTGTATAGTAGCTTTACAATAAAAAAAAAAAAAGCTATACTCTCTAAAGGAAGAAAATCTGGCGGAAATGGATGCATTTTTAGAGAAATACGAGTTACCCAAACTGAGCAAAGAAGAAGTTAACCAATTAAATAATAATGAGATACAGGAAGCTATCAAAAGTCTTCCAACAAAAAAAAGCCCAGGACCAGATGGATTCACAGCAGAATTCTATAAGACCTTGAAAGAAGAACTAATACCCATACTCCTCAAGCTCTTCAGAGAAACAGAGAAGGAGGGAGCTATCCCAAACTCATTCTACGAAGCCAATATCACACTCATCCCCAAACCAGGCAAAGACCCAACCAAAAAGGAGAATTACAGGCCAATCTCCTTGATGAACACAGATGCAAAGATCCTTAACAAGATTCTAGCTAACAGAATCCAGAAACACATAAAAAAAATAATACACTATGATCAGGTAGGCTTCATCCCAGAGACACAGGGATGGTTTAACATACGTAAGTCAATAAATGTAATCCAGCATATCAACAGAGCCAAGGTCAAGAATCACATGATTATCGCCACAGATGCAGAAAAGGCCTTTGATAAAATTCAACATTCATTCATGCTAAAAGCTCTGGAGAAAATAGGAATAGAAGGAACATTTCTAAAAACAATAAAAGCCATTTATGACAGACCAATAGCCAATACTATACTTAATGGGGAAAAGCTACAACCAATCCTCCTAAAAACAGGAACAAGGCAAGGATGTCCACTGTCTCCACTCCTCTTCAACATAGTCCTAGGACCCTTAGCCAGGGCAATAAGGCAAGAAAAAGACATTAAAGGGATCCGCATAGGGAAAGAAGAAGTGAAACTATCCCTTTTTGCAGACGACATGATACTATAACTCCACGATCCCAAAAACTCCATCCCCAAACTGTCAGAAATCATAAGTCACTTCGGCAAAATAGCAGGATACAAAATAAACCCACAAAAATCAGTTGCCTTCCTATACACTGATAACGCACAGGAAGAGAGGGAAATAAAGGGAGCAACCCCATTCACAATAACCTCCCAAAAAATAAAATATTTAGGAATTAACCTAACCAAAGATGTAAAAGAACTATTTAATGAGAACTATAAAAAGTTAAAGAAAGAAACTGCAGAAGACACTAGGAAATGGAAAGACCTCCCATGCTCCTGGATAGGCCGACTTAATATAGTAAAGATGGTGATACTTCCAAAACTAATATACAAATTCAATGCAATTCCTATTAAAATCCCAATGACGTACATCACTGAAATACAGAAAACAGTCCAAAAATTTATATGGAACAACAAAAGACCTAGAATAGCCAAAACAATTCTAGGGGATAAAGACAATATGGGAGGGCTATCTATGCCGAACTTCAAACTCTACTACAGAGCTATAATCACAAAGACAGCATGGTACTGGCACAAAAACAGACCCGAAGACCAATGGAACAGAATAGAAGATCCAGATATAAATCCACAGGCCTACAGCCAGCTGATATTCGACAAAGGAGCCAAAGACATACAATGGAGGAAACACAGCCTCTTCAACCGCTGGTGCTGGGAAAACTGGGCAGCCACATGCAGAATGAGAAGTACAAAATGTCATGTCAAAACCAGCTTTACAATGTCGGTGGGGGGGGGGGAGGGGGGGTATGATTGGGTGGGAGGGAGGGGGGAGGCTGGGAAGGGAGGTGAAGGGTAAACAAAGGAGGAGGATGCAATGCTTGGTAAGAAATGTATGCATTATCCTGCCCATGTAATTGTAACCCCTCTGTACAGTATGTTCTCAAATAAAATAAAATAAAATTTAAAAAAAAAAAAAAATAAAGGCTGTATATGACAAACCTACAGCCAGCATTATACTCAATGGTGAAAAACTAAAGCTATTTCCTCTTAACTCAGGAACAAGACAAGGATGCCCACTCTCTCCACTTCTCTTCAATCTAGTATTAGAATGCCTAGCTACAGCAATAAGACAAGATGCAGACATAAAGGGGATCCAAATAGGGAAAGAAGAAATAAAACTCTCCCTCTTTGCAGATGACATGATCTTGTACTTAAAGTATCCCATAGACTCCACTCCCAAATTACACAAGCTGATTCAAAACTTTGGCAAAGTAGCAGGTTATAAAATTAACCCCCAAAAATCAATGGCTTTTCTGTATGCCAACAATGAGAAAACTGTGGCTGAAATCAGGAAAGCAACTCCATTTGTAATAGCACCACAAAAAAATAAAATACCTAGGAATTAACTTAACTAAAGTAGTGAAGGATCTCTATGATGAAAACTTTAAAATCTTGAAAAAGGAAATCAACACAGAACTTAAAAAATGGCAAAACCTCCCATGCTCCTGGATTAGAAAGATTAACATTGTGAAAATGGCAATACTTCCCAAGGCTATCTACAAATTCAACGCAATACCTATCAAAATTCCACCCTCATTCTTCCAGGATAGAAGAGTCAATCCAAAAATTCATATGGAACAATAAAAGACCCCGAATAGCAAATACGCTCCTCAACAGAAAGAACACTGCTGGAAGAATATCAATACCAAATTTCAAACTCTACTATAAAGCCATAGTAATCAAAACAGCTTGGTATTGGCATAAGAACAGACCTCAGGACCAATGGAATAGAATTGAAAACCCAGAAATGAACCTACAGCCCTACAGCCATCTAATCTTCGATAAGGGAGCTAAAACAATACAATGGAAGAAAGGCAGCCTCTTCAGTAAATGGTGCTGGCAAAATTGGTTAACTACATGTAGAAAAGTAAAGCTAGATCCTTATATATCACCCTGCACTAGAATCAACTCCAAGTGGATCAAAGACCTTGAACTCAAAGCAGACACTCTGAAAATATTACAGGATGGAATAGGAGAAACCCTAGGTCTCCTTGGCTCAGGCCGAAATTTTTTGAATAGAGACCCGGAAACACAACAAATCAAAAAAAGGTTGAACAAATGGGATTGCATAAAGTTGCAGAACTTCTGCAGGGCAAAAGACATAGCTAGCAAGATTAATAGAAAGTCCACGGATTGGGAAAAGATCTTTACTAGCCACACAACGGACAAGGGTCTCATATTTAAAATATACTTGGAACTCAAAAAATTAAACCCCCCAACAACAAATCCTCAAAGAAACAACTGCCCAATAAATAAGTGGGCGAAAGACGTAAAAAGAAACTTCTCTGAAGAAGAAAGAAGGATGGCCAATAGACACATGAAGAAATGTTCAACATCCCTAGCCATAAAAGAAATGCAAATCAAAACAACATTGATATATCACCTCACTCCAGTTAGAACGGCAAAAATCAAGAACTCTAACAACAACAGATGCTGGAGGGGATGTGGACAGAAAGGAACCTTACTTCATTGTTGGTGGGAATGTAAACTTGTTCAACCACTTTGGAAAGCAGTATGGAGGTTCCTCAAAAGACTTCACATAGAACTCCCCTATGACCCAGCAATCCCACTTTTGGGTATTTACCCTAATGTTTACAAACAAGACCACACTAAAGCTACCAGCACAACTATGTTTATAGCAGCATTATTTACCATAGCTAAGATATGGAACCAACCCAGATGCCCCTCAGTAGATGAATGGATCAAGCAAATGTGGTATATATACACAATGGAATTCTATGCCTCCATCAGAAAGAATGACATTGCCCCATTTGTTAGGAAATGAAAAGGCTTGGACAAAATTATGTTAAGTGAAGTAAGCCAGGCCCAAAGAAACATAGGTCCCATGGTTTCCCTTATTTGCAATATCTAGTATATGTATGAGTCCAGCGGAAAAGGTCAGATAATGTGATGTTAGGAAAACGAACCCTCAAATATGTATTTTAATGTTTTTGTTTCTTTCATGCATGTGTTTCTAATGCATTTATAAGATTATTTCTTGGTTGCTTTGTATGTCCCTCCCCCACAGTGTAACCCCCGCTTTCACTATATTTGGTTTCAGTATATCTTGTGGAGGAGATGGGGACAAACAAGTCGTTTAAGGATTCAGGTGGATCTGTTGCAACAATGAGAAGTACAAAATGTCATGTCAAAAACGAGCTTTACAATGTGGTGTGGGGGGCGGGGGGAAAGAATGGGTGGGGGGGAGGGAGGAGGCTAGGAAGGGAGGTGAAGGATAAACAAAGGAGGAGGCTGCAATGCTTGGTAAGAAATGTATGCATTATCCTGCCCATGTAATTGTAACCCCTCAGGTACAGTATGTTCTCAAATAAAATTAAAAAAAAAAAAGATGTAGGCTCACCAACTTCAAATATAGTGAAAAAAGGGGTTATAGCAGGGTTGAGGAACATATAAAGAAACAAAAAAATCACATCATATAGTATTTGTATGTTAGAAATAATAACAAGATAGAACCACTTGTGTCCCTATCTTGGGGTTCATTTAGCTTAACATCATCTTATCTGGTCAAATACACATAGCTTTTGACATTTTATGATAATCCGGGACATATATTAGTTATTGAAAATAAGAGAAACCATGGGACCTATGTTTCTTTGGAGTTGGCTTATTTCACTTACTAAATTTTTTTCCAAGTCTTTCCATTTCCAAACAAATTGGGCGATATCATTCTTTCTGATGGAGGCATAGAATGCAATTGTATATATTTACCACGTTTTCTTGATCCATTCATCTACTGAGGGGCATAGGGGTTGGTTCCATATCTTAGCTATGGTAAATAATGCTGCAATAAACATAGTTGTGCTGGTAGTTTTAGTATGGTCTTGTTTGTGATCCTTTGGGTAAATGAACAAAAGTGGGGTTGCTGGGTCATAGGGGAGCTTTATGTGGAGTCTTTTGAGGAAACTCCATACTGCTTTCCAAAGTGGTTGAACACGTTTACACTCCCACCAAAAATGGAGTAGGGTTCCCTTGTGGCCACAACCTCTCCAGCATTAGTTGTTGTAAAAATATGGATTGCCTCATGAATTTGTGAGTCATCCTTGTTCAGGGGCCATGCTAATCTTCTCTGTATCATTTAAATATTAGTGAATGGGCTACCAGATTAAGCACAGAACATTTTTTTTTGGGGGGGGGGGTCCAGTCGTGGGGCCTGTACTCTGGGCCTGGGCGCTGTCCCTCAGCTCTTCAGCTCAAGGCTAGCGATAGCTCTACCACTTGAGCCATAGCGCCACTTCCAGCTTATTTCTTTTTGCTTATGTGGTGCTGAGAAATTGAACCCAGAGACTCAGGCATGCAAGGCAAGCACTCTACCACTGAGCCACCTTCCCAGCCCCAGAACATTTTTTATATAGAAAGTGTAATTGATTTTCTTAAACTAGACAATTCAACAAAAAGTAAGTTCAAAAGAATTGTCATGAAATTTTAGAATCATGCATTTCTTACATAAGCACACATTTTTGATGTTGGCATCATTTGTGGAGGGGAAGGGAAAAATATTTAAATAGGGATACAGGAAGACCAATTGCAGCAACAAAAGGAACTTTACAACTTTGGCATCTCTACTATGCCATACCTGCAGATTGTAATTTGATTGCTTATTTTGAGGTAGTATCACTATGCTGGGCCTGCTTGGACTGTAATCCTCCAAACACAAGCAAAACACATTGCACCCAGCAAATGGTTAGAGTTTCTGAAAAGTCTTTTTTTGTCTGGGCTTGCCTGGAAATGCAATACTCTAATCTCTGTTTTCTAAGTAGATAATATTACAGGATTGAGCCACTTTATCCAATAAAAGTATATAATTTCAAGATATCTTGATATTGCCTATATTTGTGCTTAACATATATAGCTAACCTTAATTTTCTCCCTCTTTTGTTTAGTACTCTGAGTTGAAAATATTGATTTTCTTGATATACATGGCTTTGTTTTGGAGGGAATCCCCTCACAATCCAAAAAATCTCCCAAAAAGTTTATGTCAAGAATCACGGAAAAGAAGGCTTCAGGTTGGGGAAAACCCCACTGGTCCTTAACTTATAATTGCAGTATATTTATAGTGTTAGTCAATGCTTTTGAAGAATGAGAAGAGAAGGAAGGCAGAAATGTGAAAGATGTCAGGTCTCTGTAGAATTTCTGTAGTTGTCACTTCATGTTATCTTCTTCCTTAAAACTTGATTTATTAAGACCCTCTGGGTGGATATTGGTTGGACTGATTGGTAAACTTACCCAAGAAATGAAGCTGATTTTAGAAGGTGATGACTTGGTAAATAAAGGAATGATGAGAATGAGCACAGATATTGTCACAGAATGAGCCGGCAAGGTTCAATTGCTGAACAGCAAAACAAAGCAGCTTCAAGTCCGATGATCCACATTGAAACATATATAGATAGATGCATATATGTATACATATACACACATACGTGAAAAAGTAAATATCCAGTAGAATACAGAGAAACTTGGTGTGACAAGTATTAAACTATATCAAACTGGTTGCAGGAAAGGTACAGTAAAATACCAATTGTTTAGCATAGATTTTGCATAGATTTGTAAAGGATGAAAATTTTTCCTTCATTTTATACTTTACAAATATCCTTAGTATGTTTTAAGTTTTTTTTTTTTTATATTGTAGTTGGAGAATCTATACAATGTTGAGAATTGGCATTACATAAAGTATGCAACATGAATACGACAGCCTGCATAGGAAAGTTCATTAGATTCTTATTTCCAATTAACCACCAGGAGAAATGGAGTTCCAGGTCAGATTTTATGCAGCGCACTGGCCTTGAACACAAAAGCACCATTCAGGCCGTGAGTTTAAGCGCTAGGATCTACAGAAACAAAAACACAAAATACAACTTGGAGTTAGATATTTTATAATGAAGCATTTTTATATACTCTACCTTGTTAGAAAGACTAGATTTCTGTGTTAGCTTTATAACCTACCATAATAAGTGATATTGTCCATTTAATAAGCAGAAAGGTTTACTCAGATTTATAAGTCTGAAGGTTTGACTGTATGTTCAATTGGTTTTATGGCTTTGGTGGCCTATGACAAGACAATGTCAAGGTGGGGAGTATGTCAAAAAGAAATGTTTTTGACATGGAATGATTAAAGAGAAAAGAAGAAAGTAGATGACAGTCCATGTTCTCATAGGTTTCACTCTGAAGAACTTAATCTCCAAAAGAACTATTCAGGTATTCTCCACAGTCTGGGAGGAAATGGTAAGTCATTTTTCTTTAACACATAGGTCTTTCTGGGGCATTCTAAATTCAAATGGCAACACCTTCACCAATGATAATGACTTGTCCAGGGGTTGAAGCAACTAGATATGTCTACAAATTTTAATTAGATCTCAGCAGACTAAATATCTTATGGAATTCCTATTAAAATATTTTCTTGCATACTGACTGGGTCTTCATACTACACATGTGTATATCTGTGTATATGTGTGTATGTGTGTGTTTGAATAAACTAATATAGCATTGTAGCAGATAAAATATTAGTGTGGCTTTTTCTTCTCATACCATGAAAACCTGCCACAATTCCCAATCAAATTCCATCCAAGATTCAACATTAATGCTGTTCCAAAAGTTCTGTATGCAAACCCATGTACATCTACTTCATTTAAGACGGCAATGGTGCATGAAAATGTTAAGTCTTCCAATTACATTGTCACCAAGGAAACAACGTACAATATTTCCTTTAAAAATATCTAGATTGGCCGGGCGCTGGTGGCTCACACCTGTAATCCTAGCTACACAGGAGGCTGAGATCTGAGGATTGCGGTTCAAAGCCAGCCTGGGCAGGAGAGACCGTGAGACTCCTATTTCCAATAAACCACCAGAAAACCGGAAGTGGTGCTGTAGCTCAAGTGGTAGAGCACTCGCCTTGAGCTGAAGAGCTGAGGGACAGTGCCCAGGCCCAGAGTTCAAGCCCCAAGGCCGACAAAATAGATAGATAGATAGATAGATAGATAGATAGATAGATAGATAGATAGATAGATAGATAGATAGATAGATAGATAGATAGATAGATAGATAGATAGATAGATAGATAGATAGATAGATAGATGATAGATAGATAGATAGATAGATAGATAGATATAGATATAGATATAGATATAGATATAGATATAGATAGATATAGATTGTAGAACACTTTAGCCAGAAAATTGAAGGAGTATACTTTATAGGATTTAATTTAAATATTTAGTCACTGAAATGGATATTCAATATCCACAACTTAGAGCCCTTTTAAAATACATAATTGCAAACCTCATCTATTACCATCTTCCGTGAAGACAGTCCTTGCTGAAATGAACCAAATGTGGTAAACCAATTAAAATGTACGCCATTGTCAAATGCTGTTGTTTTAAAGCATGGAAGTGACAGAGCAATTAATGCCAGTGAACAGCTGGTTCTAAGGAGTATGGAAAGTGATTACTTTGTACTCTAGGTGGAAAACTCCACAGATGTTTCAGATTGTGCTTCATTCTAGGCATTTGTGAGATACATTTTGGAAAGCACAATGAATGAAAGCATGTTGTTTTATAAAGATTTGCTGGCTGACAAACCAAGGAATGAAAAGTTATTGAAATATTTCAAATGAGAAGACTGACAATAGGGTGGGTAAGATGTGATATGCAGCTTTAGATACACACTGAAGCAAACCAAAGAATAGGAATTTTTTTTTCCTTAACTAATGCTTTCTGGGTATATTGTGCTATACACTATAATGATGAAATGATCATTTCTTTGGAAAAGTCAGGAAAAAAACATTGTCACCTGTTGAATTTCTTTTTAAAGTGAATCTTAAATAATAAGGATGAAGAAATTTAAATATGTTAATAAAACATTGTCAAGTTTTACTTTAATTTTTCAGTAAAAGTTAAAACAAACTAACAGACTATTAGTCCATTAAGATTTGTAAGTTTCCTGTCATATTTTATTTTCCTTTTGTTCCTCTTTTTTGGGTGGTAAGATTATTTTTTTCAGAAAGGCAACCTAGTCTTAACCATTACCCAAAAAATTTATGCTGTCATAGAATCAGAGTTTTATTAAGTTTTATTAAGTTTTATTAAGACAATAGTAGGCTCATTTTATGCCAACTGAAAATATAAACACCAAAAACATTTTTCACTAAAAAACCACTCATAAAAAACCATGAGGATTTGGGGGAAGATGGAAGACGAAAAGCTGGAGGGTAAACAAGCTCTTGCATAGAAAGCAGTTAGTGTGCCATCACAGTACAGAGAATTTGGCAAGAGAGGGAAAATCCAGGCAAGATGACAGACCTGAGCACTTGCCAGTAGCCACAGCTGTGGCATCAGTAGGGACAGCGCCAGTGGCTATAGCCACCATATATACAGAGAGAGTCCACAACAAAGGCCCAGACGAGGCCGGTGAGCAGATTCTACTCAACACCAGCAAGAACTGACAAGGAGCAGATATCTTCATCCTGCAGATCACAGACCAGAGACGACCCAGGAACCAACACTCCAGCATGAGTAGAATCCTGACATCCTCACTCCTCAGGGAGCAGAGGAGGGAAGGCCTCCCCTCTCCCACCACCAGAGATCTCCATCTATGATACTGTGTTACATAGGGCTGAGCAGATAGCTCCAACTCAGGCTTTGGAAGAAAACAAAAGAGTCATTTAGCAGGTCACAGGAAGTAGACATGACCTACCAGGGTCAGCTCCACCCAGGGGAATGTCACCCCACCCAGCCAGTGGTAGCTCTGTCCTCAGAGGAGTGATTTCCTTCACAGGGTAAACAAGCTAAAGGCTGCCCCTCATTAGAGTAGCCTAGACAAACAATTGAAGCTCAGTAAACATAAACCCTGAGAATGGGTTCCATGAGTATTTCAGGAGTTGCACCTCAGGGAAAAGCTACTGTTTCCTAAAAGGCCTCAACCCTACCCAGAACCTAGACTCATCACAGCATCTTCACATTGGAGGAAACAGCCATCTCCCTCTTTTGTGATACTCAAAGCA
Organism: Dipodomys spectabilis; assembly: GCF_019054845.1. Taxonomy (NCBI): domain Eukaryota; kingdom Metazoa; phylum Chordata; class Mammalia; order Rodentia; family Heteromyidae; genus Dipodomys; species Dipodomys spectabilis. Next base: position 2,201,235 of record NW_024871021.1, on the reverse strand, counting down.
GATCTCCCTCCCACTGAAATAGCCTGGGAGGAGGATCACAAAATTCTGAGTAAAGCAGAGCATTTTTCTGCCTGCCCAAAAAAACTAACTTAAGAAATCAATCAAGCAAAACGAAAACCAAACACCACAAGCACACAAGCATAAGCAGGCATAACCAAGAGACTGGTTATGGACACAGGGGAGATACAGTGTCTTCCCATTACCCCACCCAAAAAAAAAATCAAAGAACTCTATTTTAACCTTTTTTTCAATTTTTATTTTTTTAAGTGTTTGATGTTAATTTTTTTCTCATATTTTTTATTTTTGGTGTGTGTGTGTGTGTGTGTGTGTGTGTGTGTGTTTAATCTCTTCTGAGCTTTTGGTCCTTTTTTATTTTTTTCATTTTTTCTCTCTTTCTTCCTTTTTTGTTTGAGTTAATTGCCATTCTGCTCATCCCCAGATATTTACCTGTGGTCGATTATTAGACCTTATTCCCCATTGTGTTCATACTTAATCCAGAAATTTATTACTCTATTCAAAACGTCTTAGGCTTAACTTCTTTAATAGCAGTATTATCTCTTTATACCAATATAATTTTCAAGTAACTAATTTTAAAACTTTTAACTTTTTAGTTTTTCATGTTTCCTTTCTATCCGTCCTCTCATCTCATCCTATCCTTTCCTTCTCTCAATATCATTTCTTTAAATTTACATAATTTTTAAGTGTTTCACTTCTTAACTTTAAATTTTTGTTTATCCATTTTTTTCTTTATTTTTAAAAATCTCTCTCCTATCATTCTGTCCAATCCATTTCCCGCTCAGAACTTAGGACTTGGTTAAATTCACTCTTCTCTTACCTCTCCACATCCCTCTAATCCCATTTTTCTCCACATTTCTCCCTAAACCTAATAATTTCTGGTGTGTCAAATCCTTTTTGCATTTATTAGCCCCTTAGTCCATGGTTGTTTGATGTTGAATAGATTGTATCTGATGAACTAGATTGTATCTGCAGACATTTTGACTGTGCAACTACAGAACTCCAGTTGATGCTTGCCTTAAAATAGTGTTCTAGCACAAAATTGGTCTTACCTTCATACCAAATGGGCAAAACAAGCCAAAAAAACAAGAAAAATGGCAAGTCCAGGTATATAAATTCCCATTCATGATAATCAGGAGACCGATTAGTTAATGAATAATCCAGAGAAGAGTTCCCAAAAAGCTCTACAAACACTCCTTGTAAACATGGTGAATGAATAGATTGAAAACTTGCAAAGGACTCTGTGAGTGTGATAGAGAGCAACAGGGGGCGAACCAATGATTAATACAGTAATCTTATGAACATGAGGAAGCTACTCAAAGATTAATACAGGAATTGCATGAGCAGGTAGAGAACAGTGAAAGCGAAATACAGGAATCGCATGAGAAGGCTGAGATCAGTCAAAGAGAAAGACAGGAACTGCATGATTGTGAGGAAGCTAATCAAAGAGTAATACAGGAATTGCGAGAGAGGGATGACAATAGACTAAATCAATAAAAGCATTGATGGAATCTATGAATAGACAGTTGAATGAATTCAGAGGGAATGCCCAATGGAGCCCAATAAAAGGAATGGAAGTCCTAGGAAACCATAAGGAATCATCTAAGTGATTTGAGAATAAAAACTGAACACCAAATTAAGGAAGTAAAGTTCATACAAGACCTAAAACAAAGCTCCAACAAAGAATTTGAATCCATCAAAGCCAAACAATTAGAAGGAAAAGAAATAAAAAAACAAAGTAGAAAATCTTGACAGTCAGTTAGACCATGCAGAAGATAGAATCTCAGGGATAAAAGACAGCCTAGATATTATAGAGAAAGAATGTATAACTATCCAAGACAAATCCAAGAAATATGATAGATCTATTCAACATTTGGAAGGCATCATCAGAAGGCCTAACCTGAGGATAATGGGTGTAGAGGAGCACCTAGAGACAGAAGTTAATGGTTTAGAAATTTTATGTAACAGAATCTTAGTAGAGAACTTTCCAAACATGCAAAAAGATAGGCCTATTCAGATACAAGAAGCTTTTAGAACCACCAAATCAGACTTACAAAAGATACTTAAAGATGTCCTACACATAGAAAACCAATAAGACCACAATAAAGGCCAAGAAACAGCATCCAAGGGAATAAAATTAGAACTCAACACTAAAAGCCACCAAAGAAAAGTCCTGTAACACATGGAGGCTGAACAACACACTGTTGAATCACCAATGGGTCATAGAAGAGATTAGAAAGGAAATGCAAACGTTCGTGACATTCAACAAAAATGAACACATAAATTGCCAGCTTCTCTGGGACACAGGAAATGCAGTTCTCAGAGGCAATTTTGTACCTCTGAGTTTCTACATCAACAAATTAGAGAGATCTGAAAACAACAATTTAATTAGACATCTGAACCTTCATGAAAAAGAGCAACAAAATAAACACCAATCCAGTAGATGGAAAAAAATAATTAAATTTAAATCAGAATTAAACTAATTAGAATCCAAAAAAACCTAGAAAGAATCAACAAAACAAAGAGTTGGTTCTTCAAAAAGTTAACAAAAATTGACAGACCCTTAGCAAATCTTATCAGAAGAAGAAGAGCACACAAGGAAATAAACTCAGAGATAAGAATGGAAACATCACCACAGAAACAACCAAGATACAGAACATTATAAGGGAATACTTCTCAAAGCTTTTGTAATAAGTTTGAGAATCTGGTAGAAATAGACATTTTCCTAGCAAATATTGACATGACAAAACTAAACCAAGATGAGTTAAACCAACTTAACAGACCCATATCAAGCATTGAAATAGAAACATCAATAAGAGTACTCTCATCTAAGAAAAACCCTTGACCAGATGGATTTACAGTGAAATTCTACAAGGACTTCAAAGGAGAGGTCACACCAATACTCCTCCAAATTTTCAATGAAATTGAAAGAGAAAGTGCACTACTGAACTCATTCTATGTAGACATCATAACCCTCATCCCAAAACGAGGCAGGGACTCATCAAAGAAACAGAACTATAGACCCATTTCTTTGATGAACATTGATGCAAAACTTCTCAACAAAATTTTGGCCTACCTACTTCAACAATTCATCCAAAAAATCATACACCACGATCAAACAGGATTCATTTCAGGGATGCAAAGCTGGTTCAATATACGCAAATCAATTAATATTATTCATCACATCAACAGGAGCAAGAATAAGAACCACATGGTTATCTCAATAGACGCAGAAAAAGCATTCGACAAGATCCAACACCCCTTTATGATGAAGGTTTTGAAAAAATTATATTAAGTGAAGTAAGCCAGGTCCCACGGTTTCCCTTATTTGCAATAACTAGTGTATTTGTGAGACAAGCAGAAACGTTACTTTTCTCATGTAATTGTAACCCCTCTCTATGTATTTTCACAATAAAAATCATGAAATAATAAAGTAAAAATCCATGTCAATTTTTTGTGCTGTTGTTGTTGGTCGTGTGGCTTGAACTCTGGGCCTTGGCGATATCTCTCAGCTCTTCAGCTCATTGATTCCACTGAACCACTTGAGCTACATTGCTGTTTCTACTTTTCAAGTGGGTTATTGGAGATAAGAGTCTTACAGACTTTTCTGCCCAGGCTGGTTTTGAACCACCATCCTCAATCTCAGACTCCTGAGTAGCTAGGATTACAGGCATGAGCCACCAAAGCCCAGATCCAAGTCAATTTGTAAAAAGCAAGCTTATTGAAACTTCTGGCTTTTTCCAATAAACAATCTTACTTTTTAGCATTAGTTTATAACTATGAGTTATTTTTAGATGTAACTGTAAAGTTTTTAATAGAAACAAACATAATTTTTACTATTGCTCAGTATCACAAAATCCCTTGTAATTGACTTTCTCCAAAGCAATTATTACATACTAAATTACTCACTATTACATATCTATATTACATACAGTGTGAAGCAAAAAATAGTTTGGACCATTTCATATAAATTATTAGATGGTATTTTAGCATTATAAATTTGCATCTGTGATTTTAAAAGAAGGAAAGTGTAAAAGTGTAGTGTGTCCTAATTAATGCAAAATTTATAAGTTCATAGAGACAAAATTATTTTCTTTCCACTAAAGGCTTTGAAGTAATACTATTGGAAATAGTGAGGCAAGAGGAGGAAGAATTCCAATCATGTCAAAGAATGTCTCTGTTATTCTGCTACCCCTTCCACTAACAAAACCTACCCGGTACCAGATGTCACAAAACTTCAAGTATCTCTCTTAGAAATCTATTTGGAAAAGTTCTAAATCACTGATTATTTATGTACTTTCTGTTATATGAAACAAAATATAGACATATAACAATTGAAATAAAATGCACACATACGTTGAAGTCACCACAGCTGGAAAAACAACCAACAAAGTAGAACTCCCCCAGGAACAAAAACATGTTGTGTCCGGTTGTTTTGAATCACAAAATCTTCAAATACATGTTACCCTTGAGTAGATCCATAAAGATAACTGTGTCTCAGAAGTACGGTTGTGTTAATTAGTAATTAAATTCATCTAGATGAACCTAATATAGCAAATCACGTGAATGGATCAAATTGTTTAAAACAAATGTGACTGTATGTGGAGTGAGAGCTGTACATATTTAAAAGAATAAAATAAAAATCATCACATACTTAAAAAATTCAGAAATGCAACCAGTAAGTCCAATACTATCCATATTAAGACCTAAATCCTACTGATTTAACAAGAACAAAATATGCAAATAATAGAATCTGAGCAGTGTACCTGAGTGTACATAATTTTAAACTACTCCAAATTACACTTTGTAGAAGACTGAATGTGGGTTAATTAAAGGAAAACATCAACCCATGATATAAATGACATTAAAAATCTCATGAAAAGAGAGAAGTTGTTTCTGGAAAATACTATTTTAATAAGTGGTGGTCAAAATCTTTCTAGTACAGACAAAATTGCATACCTATTTAGTTAGATCCAAAAAAGATCCAAGATACTCAAAGTGATTTGAAACTTTGGCAAAATAGCAGGATACAACTGTAACATTATTATGAATGTTGACTCTGGCATGGAATTAATTTCCTCTTTGATCTGACAAATGATTATATGAAAGAACAGAATTTCAAATAAATATCAAGACCTAACTAAACATATAATCAGAAAAGTCATCATGCAAGCCGTATTGCAACTGGGATAAAAGAAATACCAGTTATGCTGATTCTGTATTTATTGTAAATGTTGATTTTTTTCATAAATTATTTCCTTTAGCTTGCATTTTTAAAATACTGTGTTAATGATGTATATCTTGGTGACTAATTTTGGATTCCTCCTTCAATTTAGTTCTGAGTATAATGTCTAACTTCAGTTCCTAACCCATGAAATGATGTTGATTACAAAACAAATCTAATAACCCTGTTTTATTTATTTATTTTTTTGTGGGGTCCAGTCGTGGGGCCTGAACTCTGGGCCTGGGTGCTATCCCTCAGCTCTTCATCTCAAGGCTAACGCTCTACCACTTGAGCCACAGCACCACTTCCGGCTTTATTTCCTTTTGCTTATGTGGTGCTGAGGAATCAAACCCAGGACCTGTTGCATGCAAAGCAAGCGCTCTACCACTGAGCCACCTTCCCATCCCACCACTGTTTATAATACACAAAATCTCATAAGCCTGACACCAATAAGCATTGGTTAACATTTTGATATCATGGTCTCATGACTGATGAGGCTTACCTGCATGAGTATAGTTGTACCTAGATTCCTCAGCCTAAATTTAGCCACTGTTAAAAAATGTTTATATCTTTATTTGTCACCCATCGGAGATTAAACCTGAGTATAAACCTAAGAAAAATGATAAGGTGAGAATTTATCTTTTCTAGATATAAAGTAAACAAGATTCAGCATAGAGTAACTCACTAGTTTAAAGTCAACCTATTTCTCCAAAACTTTCTAAGCATTTCCTTACAATGTGTATTATTCTCAAGGGAATGAGGAATGTGAGAAGAGGACTAACCTAGCATTATCTTTAAATGCACATAATTTGGATTTACCTCTTTATTTTGCTATAGGCATTTTTGATTTAAAAAACTGTTTGAATAATTGATTTCCAGGTCAGGTATAATATATCCTTGTTGCATATTCCAAAGTACATTCAGAAAATTGTATATAGCAATTAAGTAAAGAACGTCCGGGCAGAAAAAATGGCATCTCTATACTATGTGACACCCAATACTTAGGTATTTCATTATGCCCCCATTTAATGAATGTGATTGTTTAAATCTTCATCAAGTATTAATTAAAATCAATCAGTGTCCTATAAAATAATTGTGTATAATTTTATCCTAGAATCATTCAAGAACTGCCCATTCAATCATGACATACATCACATTACATTGGTATTCATATGGATAGGAATGAGTTTCTTAGGATCTCCCACCTGCCATTTGGAGGTGGCAGGACCAGGATTCAAACTGTGGGCTCCAGCTCCCACCACTTCAACCTGAGGATAGGGAACTCACCGGTCTGTCCAAGAACATCAGCAAGACCAGTGATTAGGCAGGTACCAGTGGCTCTCAGCAGTCCTCCTTGATACTTACAAGGCTGTGATAGGAGGATCATGGTCAAAGTCACCCTAAGCAGAAAAGTCCTTGAGACCCCTGTCTAACTTCAGTGCCAACAAAGCCAAAAGTAGAGCCGTATGGCTCCACTGGCAGAGGGCTAGCCTTGAGCAAAAGCAGCTCACGGACTGTGCCCAGATCCTGAGTTAAAGGTCCGGGACTGACAAGAAACAGACATACACAACAATCTGTGCAGACATCAAGCTAAAGCAGGTCACCCTTTTGTCCCCAACTCAATTGGACAGAGTTCCTTGGGAAAGGGGCTAGGGGGCCACTGTCATCTTGACTCTGTCCATTCTGCGTGCATCACAGGATTCCAGCCACACCCCCATTATTTCATGGTTCTTTCTGACCAATGGGATACAAGAATTGTTGCCACGCCCACATCCCATGCTGTCTGATAGATGGACTAGGCTCTGTTAGCACACATGGAGGCTGAGATCCACAGGGGGAAAATCCGTCAACAGGAGCAGCAGGCCCGCTGTAGGCACCCGGGCCACCAGGCAGCTCAGTGCCAGACTAAGCTGGAGCCACAGGCCCTCTCCCCCATGAGCTGTCACCACAATATGTGTGGGGATGGGATTCGGGACATATGGGTATCTAAGAAGAAAATCTGCTTCATCCATGACCTGCCTGATGATGAGGTGGACTTCCAGAGTCCAGCAAGTGAGCTCCACCATGGATACAGCCAGCTGTCAGCACACATCTGAACCATCGAAGAGTCCCTTTTGGTGTGTAAAGAGCAGATGTTGGTCCTGCATGAGCTGTGCTGGGAGAAAGCCGAGTGTTTGCACTGGCTGTCCCAGGAGAAGATGGAGGAGAGTGTTGCAGGAGCTGCAGTTGCTCCCAGCAGGGGAAGGCACAGACAGCAGTCTCCAGATGCCAGTACAGGCTGATCCCCCCACCACCAACACTGCTTCAGATGCCTCAGGGCCTGTGGTGGGTGAAATGAGGGAGGAGCAGAAAGGTTTTGAAGAATTGCAACTTGAAGACAGCATGGAAACTGCCAGAGGAGAGGTCAGGGTTCCCGACCCCATAGTGGACTCCCTCAAGGAGCTTATCCTGCCAAAGATGCCCCACATCCAGATCCACCCCCAGCTCCCAGGCTCAGGTGAGGAGTGCTCCCTCACTTTCTTCTGTAGATTGATGCAGATGATGACTCTCTATGTGACATACTGACTCTCAAAAGCCTTGGCAGCCACCAGAAGTAAGTGGCCAGGTGCCCTTCTCTCAGGACTCCATCTGCCAGGTGATGGGAAAGTTAAACTGGGGGTCGGGTAGGGCATAGGCTGCTGGGAGTTGGCCCAAATTCAAGGGACATCTAATGGCCCATTGGTGGCCAGGAAAGAGGCCCATGTTATGCTTATCGCAAATAATAAATTGTTTACAAAGCAAAAAAAACCCTCCAAGAACGATTTGTTCTTCTAGTCATGGGGCTTGAACTCAGGGCCTGGCCACTGTCCCTGAGCTCTATTTTTTTATTATTGTAAAGATACTATACAGAGGGTTACAGTTACATGAGTGAAGTAATGAGTACACTTCCTCTTGAACATTGTTACCCCCGCCATTGTTTTCCCCCTACCGTCCCCTCCCTCCCTACCTTCCCTGAGGTTGTTTTTTTTTTTTTTTGATTGTGATTAAGTGATTACATAATTTCCGGAATTTCACAGTATTGTGGAATAATGATGTTCATTTAAAGTCACAAGTTCATTCTAACTTTCCTGGAGCAATTGTCTATCACAGTCTATAACATATAACGGTGTTCACATGTTATATACCATACATGTGATCAGCAGCATGGGGATATTTAGTAGTGGTTCAACCAGATGAGTGGGAGTTCTTTGTTTCTTAAGTCCTGTTAGTTTTGTCGTATCACCTAACATTTTGGCTTTAGCATCCACTTATCAGGGAGACCATGTACCATTTGTCTCTTCGTTCTTGGCTTACCTTGCTCAACATGATTCCATCTAGCTCCATCCATTTCCCTGCAAATGCCATTATTTTGTCATTTCTAATGGCTGCATAATATTCTATTCTGTATAGATACCACAATTTTTGGATCCATTCATCTGTGGTGGGGCATCTGGGTTGTTTCCATATCCTAGCTATTGTGAACAGTGCTGCAATAAACATGGAGGTGCACGTGTCCTTGTATATTGGTTCCTGTTGTTCAGGGTAGATGCCTAGAAGTGGTATGACTGGGTCGTAAGGGAGGTCAATCTTTAGCTTTCTAAGGACCCTCCAGACTGCTTTCCAAAGTGGTTGTATAAGTGTACATTCCCACCAGCAGTGTAATAGGGTTCCTCTTTCTCCACATCCCCTCCAGCATTTGTCGTTGGCTGATTTGTGGATGTGGGACATTCTGACTGGGGTAAGGTGGTATCTCAGGGTTGTCTTTATTTGCATTTCCTTCACCACCAGGCATGATGAACATTTCCTCATGTGTTTCTTTGCCATTTTTATTTCTTCATCTGAAAAGTCCCTCTTTAGTTCCCTTGCCCATTTAGTAATTGGTTTGTTAGGTTTGGGAGGGATTAGTTTCTTGAGCTCCCTGTATATACAGGATGTTAACCCCTTGTCTGATATATTGCTGGTAAATATTTTTTCCCAATTAGTTGGTTGTCTTTCTAGCTCAGTTGCGATAGATTTAGCTGTGCAGAAGCTTTTTATTTTAAGGTAGTCCAATTTGTCGAGTCTCTCTCCAACTTGTTGTGACCCTGGGACTCTGTTCAGGAAGTTCCTTCCTGTGCCTATTAGTTCAAGTGTCTCTCCTACTCTGTCCTGCAGTAGTTTCAGAGATTCAGGTTTAATGTTTAATCCATTTTGAGTTGATGTTGGTGCATGGTGATAGGCTGGGGTCCACTTTTAGTTTTCTGCATGTGGCAGCCCAGTTTTCCCAGCACCAGTGGTTGAAGAGGCTGTGTTTCTTCCATTGTATGTCTTTGGCTCCTTTGTCGAATATTAGCTGGCTGTAGGCCTGTGGATTTATTTCTGGATCTTCTATTTTGTTCCATGGGTCTTCGGGTCTGTTTTTGTGCCAGTACCATGCTGTCTTTGTTATTATAGCTCTGTAGTAGAGTTTGAAGTTCGGCATGGATAGCCCTCCCATATTATCTTTATTCCCTAGAATTGCTTTGGCTATTCTAGGTCTTTTGTTGTTCCATATGAATTTTTGGACTGTTTTCTGTATTTCAGTGATGTACGTCATTGGGATTTTAATAGGAATTGCATTGAATTTGTATATTAGTTTTGGCAGTATTACCATCTTGACTATATTAAGTCATCCTATTAAAGAGCATGGGAGTTCTTTCTATTCCTAGTGTCTTCTGCAATTTCTTTCTGTAACTTTTTATAGTTTTCATTAAATAGTTCTTTTACATCTTTGGTTAGGTTAATTCCTAAATATTTTATTTTTTGGGGAAGTTATTGTGAATGGGGTTGCTCCCTTTATTTCCCTCTCTTCTTGTACATTGTCAGTGTACAGGAAGGCAACTGATTTTTGTGGGTTTATTTTGTATCCTGCTATTTTGCCGAAATGATTTATGATTTCTAAAAGTTTGGGGATGGAGTTTTTGGGATCGTGAAGTTATAGTATCATGTCGTCTGCAAAAAGGGTAGTTTAACTTCTTCTTTCCCTATGCGGATCCCTTTAATGTCTTTTTCTTGCCTTATTGCCCTGGCTAAGGTTTCCAGGACTATATTGAAGAGGAGTGGAGACAGTGGGCATCCATGCCTTGTTCCTGATTTTAGGAGGATTGATTGTAGCTTTTCCCCATTAAGTATAATATTAGCTATTGGTCTGTCATAAATGGCTTTTATTGTTTTTAGAAATGTTCCTTCTATTCCTATTTTCTCCAGAGCTTTTAGCATGAATGAATGTTGAATTTTATCAAAGGCCTTTTCTGCATCTGTGGCGATAATCATGTGATCCTTGACCTTGGCTCTGTTGATATGTTGGATTACATTTATTGACTAACGTTTGTTAAACCATCCCTGTGTCTCTGGGATGAAGCCTACCTGATCATAGTGTATAATTTTTTTATGTGTTTCTGGATTCTGTTAGCTAGAATCTTGTTAAGGATCTTTGCATCTGTGTTCATCAAGGGAATTGACCTGTAATTATCCTTTTTGGTTGGGTCTTTGCCTGGTTTGGGGATGAGTGTGATATTGGCTTCATAGAATGAGTTTGGGATAGCTCCCTCCTCTGTTTCTCTGAAGAGCTTGAGGAGTATGGGTATTAGTTCTTCTTTAAAGGTCTTATAGAATTCTGCTATGAATCCATCTGATCCTGGGCTATTTTTGTTGGAAGACTTTTGATAGCTTCCTGTATCTCGTTATAGGATATTGGCTTATTCAATTGGTTAACTTCTTCTTTGCTCAGTTTGGGCAACTTGTATTTCTCTAAAAATGCATCCATTTCTGCCGGGTTTTCTTCCTTTAGAGAGTATAACATTGTATTTCTCTAAAAATGCATCCATTTCTGCCAGATTTTCTTCCTTTAGAGAGTATAGCTTTTGAAAGTAGTCTGTTAGAATTGTTTGGATATCTTGGGTACGTGTTGTGATGTTTCCCGTGGCATCCCTAATCCTATTAATATGGGTTTCCTCTCTTCTTTTTTTAATTAATCTTGCCAACGGGCCATCAATTTTGTTTATTTTTTCAAAGAACCAGCTTTTTGTTTGGTTTATTTTGGTTATGGTTTCCTGATTTTCTAATTGATTAATCTATGCTCTTAATTTGGTTATCTGGCTTCGTCTAGTAACTTTTGGTCCCATTTTTTCTTGTTTTTCTAGCTGTTTTAATTGCAACATGAGATTATTTACTTGGTCTGTCTCCATTCTCTTGATGTGGGCACTGAGGGCAATAAATTTGCCCCTCAGGATTGCTTTTGCTGTGTCCCACAAGTTTCTTTGTGAGGTGTTTTCGTTTTCATTGAGTTGTAGGAAATGCTTTATTTCTTCTCTGATCTCTTCCATTACCCAGGCATTGTTAAGGAGTGTGCTGTTCAATTTCCATGTATTAGAGAAATTTCTGCGGTATGCTTTGTTATTGAAAGCTAGCTTGATTCCACTGTGGTCAGATAGGATACAGGGGATTATGTTGATCCCTTTGTATTTGCTTAAGATCCTTGCATGAACTATGATATGGTCTATTTTTGAAAAAGTTCCATGAGCTGCTGAGAAGAATGTGTACTGTGTTGTTTTAGGGTGAAATACTCGGTAGATGTCAGTTAATTCCGCTTGAAGTATGGTCTCACTTAATTCGGTAGCTTCTTTGCCAATCCTCTGGTTGGTAGACCTGTCCTTTGGTGAGAGTGGTGTGTTAAAGTCTCCTAGTATTATCATATTGGGATCTATTTTATTCTGTAAGTTTGAGAGCATTTGTTTAACATATCTGGGTACACCAATATTTGGGGCATATAAGTTGATGATTGTTATATCCTCCTCTTGGATTGTTCCCTGTATTAATATGTAGTGTCCGTCCTTGTCTTTCTGTACTGATTTTAATGAAATGTTTATTTTGTCAGATATCAGGATAGCTACACCTGCTTTCTTACTGAGGGCATTTGATTGGTAGATCCTTTTCCACCCCTTCACTCTGAGTTTGTATGTTTGGCTGAGAGGTGGGTCTCCTGAAGGCAACAGATGGATGGGTCTTGTTTTCTGATCCAGTCCTCAGTTCGTTTTCTTTTAATTGGCGAATTCAGCCCATTTATATTAAGAGAAAGTATAGAGAGATGCATTGTTGTCCCTGCCATTCCGTTTTTCTAAGTTTTTCTTCTTTCCTTTCTGGTGGTTCCTTGGATATCAGCGTCTCCTGGACTTTCCTGGCTAGGCTGTCTTTGAACCACGATCCTCAGATCTCAGCCTCCTGAGGAGCTTGGGGGACAGGCATGAGCCACCGGCACCCAGCTGCTCTGGCCTTTCACCACAGTGGACTAGGAGCTCCTGAAAGCTTTTCTTTATTATTTTCTATGGCAATACTGGCCTTGAACTCAGAGTCTGGGCTCTGGTCTCTTAACTTTTTCCCTCAAGCCTGGCACTCTACCACTTGAGCCACAGTGCCATTTCTGGCTTTTGGTAGTTCATTGGCAAGAAGAGTCCCACTAACTTTCCTCCCCTGAACTGGCTTTGACCCAAGATCTCTGATCCCAGTCTCCTGAGTAGCTAGGATTTAAAGGGGTAGAGCCACTGGTGGCATTGGGCTAGAGGGTTTTCTTAAGCAAGAGTTCTTCCCTGCATTTGTGCTGGCTCCTCAATGCAAAGGAGGCCTGAGGGTCAGGAGCTGTGAAAAATATGCTTTCAGACACAGAAAATGGCTGGGTCCATGGTGAAAAGTCAAGCTAATCTTCCCCCTGGGGCCCATTCTGGGACCCCAACCTCTTCCCTACCTGTGACTCAAATACAAACCTTGACCCAGCCTTGAATGTACTGCTAGACTAGTCTGAAGCCACAAAACCTTCATTCCACCCACATCACCTGCTCTACACCACACCTCAGGACATTTGCCCATGCTGGACCTTCTGCCTGAGGCTCTCTGTCCTTTTCCACATTTTAGAACTCCTGTGGAATTTTGGCACTGCTTTTATCACTTCCTGGAGCAAGTCTTTCCTTCCTTCTTTCTCTAGAAAGAAGGAACTTGTGCAGGCTAACTGGAAAATGCTCTATCTTGGTGTGTGTGTGTGTGTGTGTGTGTGTGTGTGTGTGTGTGTGTGTGTGTGTGTGTGTGTGTACCAGTCCTGGGTTTTGAATTCATAGCCTGGACGCTATCCCTGAGCTTTTGTGTTCAAGGCTAGCATCTACTATTTGAATCACAGCTCTACTTCTGGCTTTTTGGGTGTTTAATTGGACAAAAGTTCTCATATAGACTTTCCTGCTTGTAATTATGATCCTCAGATCTCAGCCTCCTGAGTAGCTGAGATTACAGGGGTGGGCCATCAGCACCTGCCCTCTACCTCTTACCTCTAATCGTGGCCCTCCTGAGTCCCAGAAGAATATGTCTCACCAGGCTCACTTTTTTTTGCCAGACTTGGGGCTTGAACTCAGGGTCTGGGCATTTTCCTGAGCTTCTTTTGTTCAAGGCTAGCCACAGTGCCACTTTTGGCTTTCTCTGTTTCTGTGGTACTGAGGAATCGAACCCAGAGCCTCGTGCATACTAGGTAAGCACTCTACTGCTAAGCCACATTTGCAGCCCAAGACTCACTTGTAACAGGACTTATGAGGGTGGGATTTATAGGTTTACCCCATTCGACATAGAAATCACTGACTATTTCATATCTTTGCCAAGATTTGGGACCAGTCTGTGACTCGGCAATGAGGAAGGATGAATAAGTGAGAGCTACCAGGCCTTAGAGGTCTAGGCTTACATACTACAGAGGGATAGAGAATACGGATCCAGAACCTTCGACCACTCCTACAGCCTAGGAAATCTGAGGGCTTGTCCCAGCTTGCCCAGGTTGGGTGGGCTGAGCATGGGCAACCTGCTGAATGCCCATCATTCACATATCATCCCTCCATACAGAGTCATGGAGTTATTGCTGCCTTTTTGTTGGAGGGGAGGCAGGTCTGGTGTTGAACTATGAACCTAGGCCCTGTCCCTGAGCTCCTTTTGCTCAAGGTCAGTACTCTGCAACTTGAGCTACGATCCCACTCATGGTTTTTTGTTTTCTTTTTTTCCTGTGATCTCTTAGAAATAAGTGTCTCCGGCTTTCCTGTCCTGGCTGAATTCAAATTGGCATTCTCTACATCTTAACCTCCTGAGGAGCTAGGATTACAGGCAGGAGCCGCTGACACTTGGCTTTCTTTTCTTCTTGTTTTTTTATAACTGTGACAATCTGAAATCTTCACGGTGTCATTTCAATGATTTGTATTCGAAGTAAACTACCTTGGAGTTCGATTGCTAGGATTGCCCCCCACAAATGGAGGGAGATCCTGACAAACTCATTCCTATTTGTGTGAATTCTAATAAAATATTATAAAAGTAATAATTAAATTTGCAGTTAATTCATGGTTCTACTTAAGAATGCCACAGAATATTATTGGATTTATATCTTCAATTCTAGCACCATGGTATGATTCCCCTAATGGAAGGATATTGGCTAATTTTTAATTAATGCTTTTGTATGTATTCAACCATGCTACTTCATTAAATGGTGGCATAATGTAATAACTAATAATTGGTAATAATATATATAATTTAATATTCTCACATTCCATCTCTCTCAGTATATATATATATGTATATATATACAAATATACATACATATATATATCAATGTATATATTGGACACTACTGTGGCTTGATCAAAGGTCTTCAGAACTTCCTGGCAGCTCAGTTTTCTGGAGGCTGGTGTGCTAAGACTGTGACCCCATTTATGGATTGGGCATTGTAGGCAATGAGTTGAAATCCCAGCATGGCCAAAAATTTATTCGTGGAGTAAGAAGCAAACTTTGACACATTTTTTTCCTTCTGTGTGAAAGTCCTGAGTCTCAGTATAATGTATAATCCATATGCAAATATAATCTAGGTGATATGATGTAATAAATGAAGTTTTATATGTGTAATAATACTAAATAAATAAGGGTAGTAAATGTCATGCTCAGTAAACCCATGTATGTAAATAGATCTCATATATGAATATTATTTTTTCCAGTGCTGAGGCTTGAATTCAGGCCCTGAGAACTGGTTTGAATTTCTTGTCTTCAAGGATGGTGAGCTTCCTCTTCACCCACAATGCCACAGAGTTACCCAGACCCTGAGTTCAAATCCCAGGCCTGCCAGAAAAAATGGTGCAAATTCCAAGCCAGGGCCTTATTATTTTTTTTTTTTTTTTGGCCAAGCACGGGGCTGAACTTAGGTCTTGGCACCTCTGAGACAGCCGGTCCTGGGATCCTAGAACCCGAGTCCAAATCTCGGGGCTGGCAAAAAAAAAAAATTAGGAGAAGGAGAAGGATAAAACTGAGAAGTTCAAGGAGGTGGTTTTACTATTTTTTTCCTTTGTGTTGTGACCATCCTGGGTCTAAATGACAAGGCCCAGAAAGTGCACATGACCTTGCATTGCTGATGTTTGGTGGGCTATTAGCGAAGCCATAGCCAAAACTGGTAACTTAGCCCTGGAGGTCAAATCCAAGGACTGCCACTAACGAATGTTGGGAGGTTCTAAGAGACTTATTCTGATGATACATCTGTACAAATGGAATGTTATAAAAATAACAATTAAATTAGTAGTTAGTGTATTATTTTCATACTATAAAATTATACACAATTATACTACATTGAGTAATTTTCAATTAATACTTTATTATGTATTCAATCATGATACTTAAAAAAGGAAGAAATAATTTAGTTGCCAATAGTTAGTAGTAATATCGTATATGCAATTTCATAATATACAGACATCTCTCTTGCTTTGTACATATACATCTATCTATCTATCTGCCTATCTATCTATCAATCTACACATTTATCTGGTTATACAGTTGTCACTCCTGGGGCTCAGTGGTAGAGTGCTCCCCTAGTACGTATAAAGCTCTGGTTTCTATTTCTCACTACCACATGCACAGAAAAATCTGGAAGTCGTGCTGTCGCTCAAGCAGTCGAGCACTAGCTTTGAACATAAAAGCTGAGGGACTGTGTCTAGAACCTTACTCAAGACCCAAGACTGGCACCAAAAAAAAAAAAAAAAGAATGTCTGAGCACAATGATATAAGGATAGGACTGTAAATATCACACAGCAAGCTGGGAGTCTGGTCCTGACAGCTGCCACCTAACCTGACTTAGCCAGAGGTAAACCATTTCAACCCAGCTCCATGGAACCAGATGCTGCTGGCTCATTCACCCCTGTCATCCAAAATACTCGGGGGCTGAGATCTGACACTTGTGGGTTTAAAACCCAGTCCTGGCAGGAAGTCTGAGAAACTGAGCTGTGGCTCAAAGTGTTAGAGCTCCAGCCTTGAGCTAAAGATCTTAGGACAGTAGCCCCAACCTTTGAGTGCAATCCCCATGGCTAACTCCGCCCTCCAAAAAAACCCCACTCCTCTAAACCATTAGATGTGAACTCTGTGCAGTTTGTGACATGTTTCTGAAAGAATGGTGATACTGATGAAAACACCCTAATTCTAATGACAGCTTGTGGGATACAGCTATGTGGTGAGTCCTTCATGAGGTGTTGTGTGATGAATCCTTCATGGGTGCATTCTTTCATCTGGTCCTTGTAAGAGCTCCACAAGTAAGATGATTGTGCACATGAGAAAGTTAAGGCTCAAATATGTCCCCATGTCAGGGCCAACATTATGTATGTATTGAATTCCAATGAGTTGTCTCCTGGTTTATTTTTTTCGGTTGTGAATGTTGAACTCAGGGCCAAGGCACTGATCCTTCCCTGTTGGGCTCATGGCTACTGCCCTATCATGTGGAGCCAAGGACCCTAGGCATCTGAAGCTGAGGTCTGTCATCCTGCCTACTCAGGAAGCTGAGATCTGAGGATCTGGGTTCAAAACTATCCCGGACACAAAAGGTCCCATGATACTATTATCTCTTACTCACCACTTAGAAACTTGTAGTGGAAGCCAGTGCCGCTGACTCGAGCCTGTCATCCTAGCTACTCAGGAGGCAGAGAGCTGAGGATCACATTCCTAACCAGCCTGGCAGGAAATTCCTTGAGATGGTTATCTCCAGTGAACCACCAGAAAGCCTGAAGGGATGCTGTAGCTCAAGTGGTAGAGCTTGAGCTGAAGAGCTCAGAGACATCACCCAGGCTTGCCATGGGAGGTGGCACAAATGAAGGCTTCCTGTCAAAACAGAGGACCTGGGAGAGAAAGAGCTTGGGGTACAAAGAGGCCTTTTTCTCCTGGACTTCAGAGCCCACCCACATTCATCCTCAAAAATTGCCCCTGGATGAATTATTACAAAGCTGTACAGGAGTGAGGCTTTTTGTCTGCCTGTTCCAACAATGAGGCAGACCTACTCCAGCAGCCTGGCGTGCACAGAAACACTCAGGCTACACTGGGAACAGTGAAGGGAGCCCCGGACATGCACTGTCTTGAAAGCACTCTCTATGCTATGAAATCATTCTATTCAAAGCAAATTTCCTAGCTGGGTGCTTTTCTTCATAGAGAATCTGGATGTTCACCAATAGAAATTCATGCATACATACACAGACACATGGAATTACTGGCTCTTTTTGTGTGTGGCAGGTCCTGAGGCTTGAACTGTGAGCCTAGACATTTTCCCTGAGCTCTTTTTGCTCAAGAAAGCATTTTATTGTGTCTTAAACCATGATTACTCTAGGCTGGGGTTTAGCCTTTACACCCACAGATGATCCAGGGATCCTAGGAACCAAGTTCAATTCCCAGCACTGGCAAAAAAAACCCATCAAACCAAGACAAATGGAAGAGGAAAAAAACCAGGAAGTTTTTTTTTCTTTTGTCTGGTCGTGAGGCCTGAACTCTGGGCCTGGGCACTGTCCCTCAGCACTTCAGCTCAAGGCTAGCGCTCTACCACTTGAGCCACAGCACCACTTCTGGCTTTTTCTTTTTGCTTATGTGGTGCTGAGGAATCGAACCCAGGGCCTCATGCCTGCAAGGAAAGTGCTCTACCACTGAGCCACCTTCCTAACCCAAAACCAGGAAGTTTTACACAACCATTTTACCTTTGCTTCCTTTGCACTGTGACCATCCTGGGTCTCAGTGACTCAGCTTGAATATTGAAAGTGACCTTGCATGGCTGAAGGCTGGCAGGCTGTTAGTGAAGCCCAGCTCACACACCTAGGCCCTGAGTTGGATTCTGGGACTGGCACCTACACACTGTTGAAGATCCTAGGAAACTCGTTCCTATGTATAGGAACACTAATAGAATGTTTGAAATGTACTAATTGAATTACTAATTAGCTGGCCATTCTATAAGTTTGTATGCAATAAATACAGGTCACTGATTAATATTTATTAAGCCTTGTACTGAGATTAATTAATGGAGGCATAATTTTAGACCAAATAATTGGTAGTATTAGAATATATTAAAGTAAGATATAGACATTACTTTGTTTTTTGTAGTTGCCCTTTATTTTATTTTATTTATTTTTTATTGTAAAAATACTGTACAGAGGGGTTACAATTACATGGGCAAGATAATGAGTACATTTCTTATCAAGCATTGTAGCTTCCTCCTTGTTTCCCTTTCCCATCCCTTCCCATCCTTCCCCTGTCTCTCCACCCAATCCTCTCCACTCCCCCTCCCCCCCCCCCCCGCACCAAACTTGTAAAGTTCGTTTTCGACATAACAACTTGTACATCTCATTGTTGCAATGGGTCCACCTGTATCCCTATTTAAATGATTTGTTTTTCCCCTTCCCCTCCACAAATTACACCGAAATCAAATACAGTGAAAGCAGAGGATATTACTTTTTATATAGAGATATACACTAGAATCTACATAAATGTCTATCTGTCTCTGCATACATTTATGGATGCATATACATACGTAAATACACACACACACTGCAATCTACATATCTATGTGTTTATATATTGGCCACTCCTAGGGCTTGATCTCAGGTCCTCAAATTTGCCCGAAAACTTCACTTGCATCTGACTAGGGTGCTAACATTGACCCATTCATGAAGTGGGCCTTCTATGCCCGGAGTTCAAATCACAGAACTGCCAAAAACTTAATCCTGGTGGAAGAAGCCAATTGTCCCACTTATTTTCCTTATCGGTGAAAATCCTGGGTCTCAGGAATGTTGTATAATATATGGGCAAATCTATGTCCTATGTAATAGGATGTAAAACAGTTATATGTGTAATCATACTCACTAAAATACAAAATAAATAAAGAAAACAAAATGAAACGAATAACTACACTAACTGCAATATGCAGTAAACATGTGTATGTAAATATAAATCATGTATTTAAAATGTATACGAGTGCTAGGACTTGAATTCAGGCCCTGGGAACAGGCCTGACTTTCTTGTCTTCCAGCACAGTGAGCTTCCCCTTCCCCCACAATGCTGCAGATTTACCCAGATCCTGAGTTCAAATCCCAGGCCTGGCAGAAAAAAAATAGCGTGAATTCCAAGCCAAGGAGCCTCAAAATATTTTAGATATTTGTAATGTATGTATGTATGTGTGTGTGTATGTATGTATGTATGTATATATGTATATATGTATATATGTATGTATGTATGTATGATGCATTTTTATTTTGTCAAGCACAGGGCTTGAACTCAGGTCGTGGCAACTCTGCCTCAGCTTCGATCACTCTAGGCTAGGGTGCAGCCACTGGACCCACAGCTGAACCTGGGTTCCTGGGCCCCAAAGGCTGACAGGAAAAGAAAAATGACACAAGAAAAAAAAGCCCAGCAACTTGCATATGGCTGCAGGTTTTACATTTGTTTTCTTTGCAAGGTGACCTTCCTGGGTCTGAATGACATGGTTGAAAAGTGTTGGTAACCTAGCATTGCTGAAGGCTGGCAGGCTATCAGGGAAGCCATAGGCCAACACAGCAACATAGGCCCTGGGTGCAAAGCCCGGTCCTGGCCCTTACCAATGGCAGGCAATCCTAAGAGTCTCCTTCCTATTGATAGCAATACCGATGGAAGGTTATGAATGTCAAGGTTGAATTAGTTGTTCCTGAATGATACTACTATAAAATTAGAGTGATTTCAGGAGGCCAATGAATTTTAATGAATATTTTTGGCACATTAAAAGAATATTATTAATTACATGGATGCAATAATTTCAGAACAGTGGTTGATTTAATTAATAATTTATTAAGGATGAAAACAATATTAATTACATGGAGGCATAATAAGTACCCAAGAATTGGTAGGAATGTAGCATATATAACTGAATATTGTATAGACATCTCTGAAACTCTATAAAGATCTATACTTATTTGTGTACAACCATCTGCATGTCAATCTGTTATTATTTTGTCAAACCCTGAGGCTCGATCTCAGGTGTTGGGAACTACTTGTGGGCTCAATATGCACCAGGCTGGCATGCTGGCATTCACCCATGCATGCATTGGGCCTTGTAGGCTGTGAGTTCAGATGCCAGCACTCACAAAAATTGAATTGTGGAGTAAGAAGCCCATGGTGACACATGTTTTCCTTTTCTAAGAAAGTCCTGGATGTCAGGTGTGAAGTTTCATACATAGGCAAATCTATATCCTCTGTAATAAATGTAATAAATATTCCATGTGTAAAAACAGTCAATAAAATAAATGGTAAATAGATGAATAAAACAAAAATTTAAATGAATAGCTACACTAAGCACAATGTGGAGTCAATATATGGGGCTCAATCTCAGGGCCTGGGAACTGCCTAGGAGCTGAATTGGCTGCTGAGCTAACAATCACCCATTCATGAACTTCTAGGCCCTGAGTTTAGATCCCAGCACCGCCAAAAGTGTAATCTTGGAGTGAGAAGCCGAGCATGACGCGTTTTCTTTTTCTTTGAAAGTGCTCAGTGTCAGGTAGGATGTATAATTTGGATACAAATCTATATGCTATGTAATAGGATGTAATAAATGTCATAGGTGGAATAATTGTCACCAAAATAAATGAAAAAGGGTTGAATTAGTAAATCATTTTAGATTAAATTAGATGCAACAATTATAGGAAGTGTATTAAGGTTTATTAATATTTTATTAAGCATTACCAGAATAAAAATTACATGGAGACATAATTAAATGCCTAATAATAGGTAGTGACACATGATGCATAATTTAATTATATATAGACATCTGTCTCATTCTATAAAATATGTATATATATGTTTATATGTACATATATGATAAACAATAACAGGATATTGAGTAATTATTAATTAATGCTTTATTAATTGTTCAACTGGGACACACCATTAAATGGAGACATAATTTAATATCTAATAATTGGCAGTAATCCCTGAAACTACTGCTACCTCCTTCTTGCCCTCATCACTGGCCTGTCAGTGCCAAAAAAGGCCTCCAGGAGAACCCCTCCACCCCTGCACCAAATGTATCCTGTACTTCCAGTGACTCCTGGTGGTCAGTATGATCTACATGACTACTAGAAGAGCATGAGGATAAATGTTACACACAGATATGAAGAACTAGTATGATGGCTTGACCTTGACCT
This sequence comes from Dipodomys spectabilis, assembly GCF_019054845.1. Lineage (NCBI taxonomy): Eukaryota > Metazoa > Chordata > Mammalia > Rodentia > Heteromyidae > Dipodomys > Dipodomys spectabilis. Next base: position 2,179,491 of record NW_024871021.1, on the reverse strand, counting down.
TCATGGCCTCTGAAAATGGAGGTTTGACCTGCATAAATTTTGCTTCACTATGAATTTTCTATTTACACTCTGAACACCATATACTTTCCTTGTGCTTCATTTATTGGTTTTTGTCTTATACTCTCCAAACAAGTATATTATCATGGGCTGATACCATGTCTCTCGTGATGGCACCAGCAGACCCAAGTGGAAAAGGAAGTGGGACATAGAGTACCCATCCTTTCCACAAGAGTCCACCACAAGTCAGAGGAGCAAATCTTAGGAGAGTGGGCACAGCTGCTGCCTCCCTCTCTGAAGCATGGCTCAAGTTTGGAGAGGGATTTCAGGACATCTGAAATATTGAATTATTGAAATATTGAATTATCTCCAGGACAAAAGAAACAACCACATTTAGTAATTGAGCTCACAATTATACCATGAAGATCCAGTGAAAACGATCACTCAGATGAAGATAGGACACTGTTTAAAATACAGAGAAAGAATAGGATTGGCACTAGAATAGGCAGGAACAATTTGTGTGCAGAAGATAGGGCCAAGGGAGATGAACTGCAGTTGATTGACTAGAAAATGGACAGTGACAGAGAAGAAACCAGTAAAGGCAATGAATGTGAAGATGGAGAGGGTGCCATGGAAATCTCAGATTGTGTTTCTCAGATTGTGTTTCTCATGCAAATAGTTATTCTTTGGCAAGTGATAGTTGGAAACCTGAGCTTCCTAAGGCAAGACCTGGCTTTATTGCCTAGCTGGACTAAAAGTGAAGCTCCTCCTGCCTCACATTACAGAGTTCTAGGATTACAGTCATGCATTCCACATTCCTGTTTGAAACATTTAACTTTCATGGTAGATTATTTCTTTTTCACCTGTGGCCTTTAAAAGCCTTACTTCGACATTTTTGGACCCTGTCATGAACATTTGTCTGGATTATGAGAAAAGAATAATTATTCCAACAGTTTCCCATATTGAAACTCCCACTCCATGGGTACCTGTCAACTCACTGTGTTCATCTGGCCTGTGTGGAGATTGTCCATTTTGCTCTGGTCCTTAAGAGTTCTGCCAGATTCTCAGCTGTGTACCAGAAGAACACAGAGAAAGAGGGTTTTAGATAGCAATGAGAAAAAGAAATTTATTTCACTGGAACTCTGTTATTTGCCTTATTTTTGCCTGTCATGTTTACCTTGCTCACAGTTTACATTTTTTTATGGTATAATGAAGTAATAACATTTATTTTCCTCAGCATTTAAGTTTAGTTCCTTGTTTTCATTGAGACAAACTTCTGAGAAAGAACAACTAACCTCCTGCTCATTTCCACAAATGGATGTTTTTATTTTCATATTCCCTTGTAAGACAGTAATTCTTGGTGTGGAAAATCAGGAAGTAGAAATAGATTAAAATTTTAAACATGATGCATTTATTTGTGATGTCAGTAGGCTTTGGATTTTTAGTCAGTAAAATGTGTGTGACTACTACGTTTACTCTTGCCCACTCTGGTGAGAGCACCCTTAATTACTAAGTTATTAAGAAGTGAATGGATTGCCAGACAAACTTTGGGAATTTTTGTTTTCTTGGCAGACCATTAAACAATTCTTTAGAGGAAAAAAATATCACACTATTTCTGCTCTTCATAGAGTCTACTATACTTCAGTTAATTCATCTGTAACCATTAGCATACAACCGAGTGTATTTGCTTTTGGGTTTATTGGAGCATTCTAGCAGCCACAATAAGGGAAACCATTCAGCTTGTGTTCTCCGGGTCTGTATTACTTCCCATAATATAATGCTTTCCAAGTCTTTCCACATTTTTACAAATGGTAGTCTATCATGCTCTCTGATGGATAAGTGGGATATCTCTCTGTGTTTGTGTGTGAGTGTGTGTGTTTATGCATACATTTATATAAATATATATATATGTATATATGTGTACATATACACACACATATATATGTGTATATATGCATATATGTATATAAATGTGGTATACATATATGTAACCTCATATATACATATATATATATATGTAACCTCATACATGTATACCACATTTTATTCATCCATTCACCATTTGAGGGTTTTCTAGGTACTGGAAAGTGAGAGACATGAGCCTTATCCCTCTGTTTGTGGGAAGACATGAGCTCTTATAGCAACAGTCCTGAACCTTGTTAGCCTTTTTTATCGCCTGAAGTGGTAAAAGCTGATCAACAATTTGCAATTTCTGGGGCCTGAACTCAGTGCCTGTGCACTGATCCTAAGCATTTTTTGCTTAAAGCTAGCATACCAACACTTGAGCCACAGCAACACTAACGGCTTTTTCTGTGTATGTGGTTACTGAGGAATAAAATCCAAGGCTTCATGCATGCTAGGCAAGCACTCTACCACTGGGCCAACTTCCCAGCCCAAGATTTTATTTTTTAAAAACTAACATGTAAAAGAACCAACTACATGAAAACCTGTATTACAGGAGGCGAGCTCCATGACTAGAACCATGACTTCCCTGGCCAGAAACCTGGGAGACCAGGCCTTTGCCACAAGTCTCCTGTGTGGTCAGCTTCCAACCACTGAGCATCGTATCATTGGCCTGAAAGGAAGGAGAGTGTTGAGATGTGAAACATGATGCAAGCAGACATAGTGGGCCTCATCCTCCAATGTCAACACTAAGGATGGGTACTCACAAACCCCAGATCCTGTGGCACACGTGCTAGTAGACACTAATTATGAATTGTGTGGAGTCATGATCCAATGGGCAGATGGGCTGGGCTATTATGAGAAAGACATATCCTCATTCAGAATCATATGGACTCCAAAAATGTGAACTAGAAAAGGTCTACTTTGTGTTTGAGGTTGTTTTTTTTTAACTTCCTTTATCTGCACTCTGTCCTCTAAAGCCAGCTCCCATGTGTGAACTCTTCTTATGCAGTAAAATGAGCCATAAATAAGGCCAAGTAATTGGTAATCTTATGGAAGTGAACTAGGCATAGAATGGCTGTCTGGGGTTCCTTCTCCTATCTGAGTTATGAAAAATGACTTGTTCCTGAGACACAGAGCCCATGTACTAATGGGCTAATATATATATATATATGAGACAAAAAAGCCAGGACTTTCATGTTCCCAAAATTATTGCCGTGTTAACTGAGTCTGACACGTGAATTTGCATGTCTGCATGGAGGAAGTGAACATACTTCGTTTTTAAAACATGTAGTATTTTATACAACAATACATGCTTGTACAAATTACACTGACTTTAACTTCATCCCAGGTTGTCATTTTGGTTTTAGAGGAAGGTGTCTGGATTTCACCATTCCAGTAACAGGCTCACATATGCTCATGCAGGGTAAGAAGGGGAGAATGGGTCAAAGTGATGACTTCCTTCTGTGTTTCTCTGGAGGTGCCAAAAACCAGACCCAGAGCTTCAGGGGTTCAGGTAAACAAACTGTGGGTAGAGACTCCCTTCTCAAGAGATGCAATCTTCATGAAAATTGCCCACAGTGATCTAGTGCATACTAGAGTTGCCAGTGCTTGTTTACTTCTACACAGTGTAGAGAACACACGTGACTGCTGGAGAACAAAGATGTGGCTGACTCGCCACAGTTCAAGAGAGGCAAAGGGATGAACACAGTGGCAGGGAACCTGTTCCTCAGCAGAAAGCCTTGCAAGATTCTGAACATCACCCTAAGTGAGGCTGGGATTTGAGCACAGTCTTGGACAGGTCATGAACATCTGAAAAGTGTGGAATGTTCTGCTAAGCCACAGGTTGACTAAGCAGCCTCTTCTTGGGGGAAAAGGGTCTTCTATAAGTAAACACTTATCAGAAATCTCGCTAAACCTTATTCTTTATATTGTCAGTTCTTCAAGGCAGACAAGTGAGAGTGGATAAAGGAGAAGGGCCCTAGGACCACTGAATTTTCCCATCTTAGAGCATCATTTTCTTTCTCAACATACAGTATGGAAGCCACAGCCTAGTCCCACTAGTCAATAGAAGTATATGCTCAACACAGTATATGCCAACATGTTGAGGTCCAGAGAACTTGGTGATAGAGGTTCTGCTCTGTTCTCTCAGTCACTTCTTTTCTCTTTTTTGAGATAAGGTCTAATCTAAGTAGGACTTTGGGCTAAGCTCCCTGTGTATGCAGATCATAGGCATGTACCACCATGCCTACCGTCATTACTTCTTTGTGTTTTCTGCCCTTTGAAGGTCAGCCAATAGCTCTAACATGGCTGTCTTCCATTTACATTCTATTCATGCCCGTATCTGGTTCTCTCCATCTTGTCTAACTGGAGCCATCTGTCTCTAGCCAGCACACTGTCATGGTGGTCCATCGTCCTTCTTCCAAGCTAGCTCCATTCACATCTGTTTGTTAGTAGGGAGTCTTTCCTGACTTGTGCTTTTCACTTTTCCAAATGGCTGGATGTGCAAGACAATGAAAGGAGTTCCTGAATTTTGCCAAAAGTATGAATGACATGACTGATTCAAGGCTGTTAACCGTTTCCCACTTAAACACACAAGCAGTGGGCCAGGATTGGTGGCTCACACCTATAAGCTTAGCTAATAAGTAGGCTTAAATCTGGAGGATTGTGGCTCCGAGACCAGCCTAAGCAGAAAAGTCTTGAGATCCCACCTTCAACATAATCACAAAAGAAGGGCTGGAAGTATGGCTTACAGTGAGCATACAATCTGAGCAAGAGCTGTCATAGTATAGGTCACTTTGTGCTGCTTGTAGCACAGGCTCTTTAGTCCCAGGTCTGAACTAATAATATCTCTTCAATTCCAACTTTGTGTATATGTGTGTATGTGTACAACTTCACATACTCATGCACTTGTTGTGTACACTGATAATATTAATCAAGGTGCACGTGCTTATGTTGCAGAGACTTCAAACCAATTTGAATCTTTCCAAACACAATGAACCATCAAGAATTCTACCATTGTCAACATTCACTACAAAGATTCCACTTCCAAAATGCCATTTGGTTAGATGGTGTTTACCTATCCATATTTACTTAGTCTTTCCTCTAGTTGACCCTCATCCTCCCATACCATTGCACCTTCACACATTCCCCAGATTATTGTTTACAATGATCTTAACATTTTCCTGGAAATAAGGATTCTTTAGTGGTAGAATTAGCATTTAATTGTTAGTAAGTCACCTTCTTCAGTAATAACTCACAATGAGCTTAAAGATCTACCCTTAATCAGGTAGGGATAGGTGGACACAGCATAATAAAATAGACAAAACAGCATTTCAATGCCACTATGGGACCTGATCTGATACCATCATGTGCTAAACATGGACCTCCCAGGTGATGGCAGAATACTTCTTGTGCTGGTGGATATCAGGAAAGTAGTAGGCTGAGACTGAGTCCAACCCTTACTCTTCTCAAATTGCTGGAGAAGTTTCAGAAAAACTCAGTAATCTGAGAAATCTGAGGAAAGTATGCCAGGCTACAGGTGAAGAAAGACAGGAGCCTAAAACGTGGCATGGAATTTCTGAGAAGACACCTTCATACTTACTAAGAACTTATGGGCTTATAGAAATGGACTGGATGTGGTCGTGGTCAGACAGTGTGGGCATGCAAGCCAAGGAGGGGATAGGCCACTTCCTTACAGTATCATCCTATAGTGACAAGAAGAAGAAAATAACCCCAAATGACACTGCACTGGTCATCTACTTGATGTCAAAGTATTGGGTCTGAACAGTACTGAGTGTTAACCTGGAATGCTGGTCAGAGAGCTGGAAAAGTAGGGAGTAGGATGTGAACTGAATGATAAATTGAGGGATGGGTTGATGGAAAGGATTGTCAACTTCAACATCACATTCACATCTACCAGAGATCTCTCATAAAGGGACAGTACAGTCAACCATATGAACCCATTAGCACTGGTCATTCTTGTTTGCTATCCAATCACTTCCTGACTTATCAGACACATACACACACACACACACACACACACACACACACACACACACACACACACACACACACCAAATGGCCATGGTTTGGTGGACACAGAGGGCTAGAATATAAATGTCAGTGAATGCTTGGCATGTTAGCAGAGAGTATCAAGGTTTAGCCAACCTGCACTTTTCATTCCCAAGGTTCTCCGCCTGTTAGGTCCTTGTGGCAAACTCAGTGCTCCAATGGGAACAGATGCTGCCTCCAGGCCTACATATCTTGCTCTCCAGGTCTCAGAAGTCCCCAAAAGGCTGGTCTGGAGGTGTAGGGAACTAATGCAGGAAAAGCCCAAGTGTTGGCGGCTCCAATTCATAGCAATGATTAGGTGCTGCAGAGCTCTGGATTGTGTTGTGCCTCCAAGGGAAGGAGGCACTGTTGGCACATGAGTGCATCAGGGCTTCCTGATCCTCCCTGCCCAACAGCAGCTGTTCTGGCTTGAGCAGCACACAGGGATGGTGTATGAGGCACCCTGGGGACAATCCCCACCAGTAGAGGGATGGATAGGGCAATAAATCTACAGAGAACAGTGCCAGTACTGGGGAGTTGTGCTCTTTTATCAACTCCACATTTCACTTTTCAAAAACAACTTAGACTTTAGAGTAAGTTTCAACCTATGGAAAATTTACACAAGTGTGTTTCCCTGACTGCCTTAGCTCTCCCTCGATTCACATGTCATAAAACATATTAATCCAAGTCAGAACATTTCCATTGAAGCCATATTAGTCATTAAACACAAACCCCATACCAACCTCAACATTGCCTCTTTCTGCCCTTCTCTCACTCAGGAGTCCATCTGGTCCTGCATATCATTGCTCTCCTCCCCTTTGAGGGGCCAAAGTTCCCACCAAATTCCATCTTTGGCCATCATGAGGGGTTCTGCTCATCATTTGCTGTCTTGGTAGGCATAGATTGAGGGATGTCGATGGACTCTTCCTCTTTGGCAGGAGACCACAGAGCAACAGATGCTGTAGCCATCTCAATGAATCACACTGTGACACCGAGGTCACCATGCTTACCCTTGTTCATAGTACTCATGTTAGAACTCAGAGCATTGTACTTGCTAGGTAAGTGAGCTATACGCCTATTTTGTGCTGGTCATTTTTTAGTTATGGTCTTGCTTCCTATCCAGGTACATGCCTGGGCCTGGACTCACCTATTTTAAGCTTCCTGTTGTAGTGAAGTTGATATTCATTGCTAGCTAAAGAGGAGATGTCACCGTTTTTGGCCTGGGCTGACCCTGAATAATGATCATCCAAATCTCAGCATCTTAAATAGTTAGGATTACACATGTGACTCCCAGATCCAATGTGCCTTCCTTCTCAACCCTACCAACTCAGCAGTGACTGACAGTTTCCTCTCCTCAGTTACTCTTACCTTCTGAAATTTCGGAGAGGAGACACACATTTTCTTCTTCATTGTACTCTAATTGCTCCCAATATTGCCTGAAATTGTACTATCTCCCCTCATTGTAGGCTCCCCAAGGATATTTCTGCACGAGGAGGTAAACTTAGTTGTGAATCCCAAAGGGAGATTCTGTTACTTCAGCTGTGGGCTGTCAGTTCCTTCAGCAACTTCCTCAGCTACAGTCATTCTCCATGACACAATGGTCTTCCTGCATTCCCCACACTGATGGGTACAAGACAGCATTATGCCAATTGGCCAGGTCAAACTACGGGCACTCAGTGGTGGAGCTGGAGGAGTTACACTTGTCTCCCTATCCAATCTGACATCCAGTCCCTCCCTTCAACAGAATTCAATCTCTGTGGATTCTCCTCTCTGCCAACTCCCTCAGTCTGTCTCTAGAACTAAGGAACAAGGTATATGTAATTAAGAAAACACAAACACAATCTCTCATCATGAATGGACTAATTTAAATAGTGAAAAAATGAACCACAAAATTATACTGAACCCTTCTCTCCATTTCCTTTATTTGTGCAAGTTTGCTCCCTAATTGCTTTTGTGTGTTTGTTGGAGAATGTGTATGGGTAAGGGTGCAGGGGACATTATGTATAATAGGACTTGAACTCAGGGCCTTTGGCTCTTAACCTGGCTCTTTTTGTTTAAAGCTGGCACTCTACATTCCAGCTACTGCTCCCTAGTGGCTTTTTCCAGGCTAACTGCAATAAGAATCTCTTGGGTTTCTCTCCCTACACTGGCTTCAAACTGCAATTCTGGTATCAGCCTCCCAAAAGGCTAGTATTACAGGTGTGTGTGAGCCACTAGTGCATGGCCTCTCACTGCCACTTTAAAAGGGCAGCTTTTAAAGTGAAGTAAAAGAACAATTCTTGATATAAAACTGGGTATCAGTGTGATTTAGGTAAATCTGGAGGCTCCTCATGGGAGGAATGGCCTTCTCCTGGGAAGTATTACAGCATTACATGAACCAAGTAGGTTTGATGAAATGTCCCCAGAGAACACACAGGATACCCTGAGTGGAACAACACCCAAAGCACAGATTCTTAGGACATTGTCTAAAATAAGTTTTTAACCAAGCCACTCACAGATGTGCCTCCCATAACCTTGGGAAAGATACCAGTAGAGCAGCCATCTGGATCCTGTCCTACGGGGGTACAGGGTGTTTGGAACCAAGCCTTTTCCTTGGTCCAAACCACATCAAAAAGAGGCAATATGGATGTTCCTAGTGCAATGACTGGGCCCTTTATTGCTACAAAATTAAGCTTCTTAAACTGAATGAAAGTATTCACTAAGTTTCTAAAGTTGAAAGAAATACCCACGGAACAAATAAAAACATTGCATGTGTGAGCAGATGAAAAAAATCTATTCTAGATTGGAAGTTTCCAAGCAGAAACTGTGCAAGTCATAAAAACTGATTTGTTTAAAAAAAAAAAAAACCTCCTCCCAGAAAAGGTAGACTGTGGATCTACCTGCTGCAGGTTGTAAAGGCTTACCTACAGCCTAGATATCACACATGTGTGGCTGCTGCCCCTGGTTGTGGGTGACATAGCCAGAACTGCTTTCCTATTTACAGTGGCTCTTGGCCACTCTGACTATTGCATATAGCATTTCCAACTTTCTCTCTTTGAAAAACCAAGGATCATACTGACTTTAGGGAGTTCTTGTGTCCAAGAAAAGGGAAAATTCAGAGTGAACTTGGCACTAAGATTGTCTGGTACTGACTGAAGGGTTATTGACTAAGGGATATAACCTCCCCCTGCAAGGAGACTTTACACATTGAATTAGAAACAGGTATTTTCTAAGGTCTTATAAACTGGACTAAATTAACTTATGGACAAGGAGATAAGCTAATTTAAGACATAAGGTTGGAAAGAAAGATCACAAGCATCTCAATGCCTGTATCCCAGTATGTGTTCGTGGATGATACTGCCACAGGAAATTGAAGAGCAAAGCAGGCATGCGGGAAGGTGGCCTTTGCAGGGGACAAGAACTTGCCATAAAACACAGCCAATTCTGTGCTGGAGTTTATTTTATAGGCTTTGTAGTTCCAGGGAGGTTAATACTATACTATATAGGGAATCTGCTTCTTCTTCCCCACCATACAGCTGATTCTGGTTTCAGAGGTAATTTCTTGTTCTGATTTCACACAGTAGAGCAAAGCATAAACTTATACCTACATACATATAAAGTGATTCTTTATAGGTAGTTTGAGCCTGACCATTGAAGAATAACTACAACTTTTCTTTTTTTTTTTTCCCTTAAAAAAATTTTTAATTGTAAAGGTACTATACAGAGTGGTTACAGTTACATAAGTAAGGTAATGAGTCCATTTCCTATCGAGCATTGTTACCACGTCTTTTGTTTTTCCCCTACCATCCCTTCCCTCCCCAACTCCTCGCCCCACCAAGTTGTAAAGTTCATTTTCAACATGTCTGTATGTCTCATTGTTAAAATGGGTCAACCTGTATCCTTGTTTCAGCATTTTGTTAGTTCTCTTCCCCTCCCCAAATTAGAAAAATGTATATACAAGATGCAGGGCACCAGAATCAAATACAGCAACAACAGGTGTTATACCATGGGGAACGAACATGCAAAAGAAATTTAAAAATCATATAGTACACTAAAAGCAACAGTGACAAAGAAAAATACTATTGTTTCCCTATTGTGGGGTTCATTTCTCTTAGCATCATCTTATATGATCATAAGTACATAACTTTTGACCTTTTCTGCTTGTCTGGTAAGATTATCCTAGAGTATACTAGTTATTGCAAATAAGGGAAACCATGGGACCTATGTTTCTTTGAGCCTGGCCTACTTGACTTATATTCTTTTTCCTTTTTTTTTTAATTTATTTTATTTTATTTTATTTGTGAACATACTGTACAGAGGGGTTACAATTACATGGGCAGGATAATGCGTACATTTCTTACCAAGCATTGCAGCCTCCTCTTTGTTTATCCTTCACATCCCTTCCCAGCCTTCCCTCTCCCCCCCCAAGTCCCAATCCTTCCCCCCCCCCCCCGCACCAACATTGTAAAGCTCGTTTTCGACATGACAACTTGTACTTCTCATTGTTGCAACAGGTCCACCTGTATCCTTAAACGACTTGTTTTTCCCCATCTCCTCCACAAGTTATACTGACATCAAATATAGTGAAAGCAGGGGTTACACTGTGGGGGAGGGACATACAAAGCAACAAAGAAATAATCTTATAAATGCGTTAGAAACACATGCATGAAAGAAAAAAAAACATTAAAATACATATCTAAGGGTTCATTTTCCTAACATCACATTATCTGACCTTTTCCGCTTGACTCATACATATACTAGATATTGCAAATAAGGGAAACCATCGGGCCTATGTTTCTTTGGGCCTGGCTTACTTCGCTTAATATAATTTTTTCCAAGTCTTTCCATTTCCTAACAAATGGGGCAATGTCATTCTTTCTGATGGAGGCATAGAATTCCATTGTGTATATATACCACATTTTCTTGATCCATTCCTTTACTGAGGGGCATCTGGGTTGGTTCCAGATCTTAGCAATGGTAAATAATGCTGCAATAAATATAGTTGTGCTGGTAGCTTTAGTGTAGTCTTGTTTGTAAACATTTGGGTAAATGCCCAAAAGTGGGATTGCTGGGTCATAGGGGATGTAAACTTGTTCAACCACTTTGGAAAGCAGTATGGAGGTTCCTTAACTACAACTTTTCATATACAGAGTTCTAAGCCAGGGCGTGACTGACAATTTAAATTGAGTAAGTGAAAGGTTAAGTGAAACTGCTTTAAATAATTATTTTTTTGATTCTCCCATATTCCATTAAGAAAAATTATCGCTGATAAAAATACATTTACTCAAAGCAGCAGCAATGCAGGTTTCACAGAAGCACAATGTTTCTGTTTCCTATAATATCAGCTGAGCCTTCTGTGGGATCCAGGAGAAGGACATGGCATTGGGAGGCTGGGAAAAGAAATAGGAGTCAGGATCTGATGAAAATAAGCATCTAAAATCACCTAAAAGTGCAAGAGATGAGGTTTCTACTTAAATATCTGTATCTATCTTTTCTCTTTCTCTAATCGCAGTACTACAAGCCTCAGCCACTGTCAAGATTAGAGACTGGACACATGAGGAGGAAGCAGACAGGAGAGAAGTAAAATTGGTAAGAAAAGCTCTAAGATGCACAGGAGAGGACTCAGGTGGTCTCACAGAAGATGTACAAAGTCACCACAAAAGACAATGGTTTGTGTGTGTGTGTGTGTGTGTGTGTGTGTGTGTGTGTGTGTGTGTGTGTAAAAAGTGAGGCTTAAAGTCATGCAACATATCCTGAACTATGATTAAGCAATGAGCGGTATCCAGACATTGATATGAGGTGCTGATAGTCTAGAGCAGAATTATGTCCACTGATGAAGGTTTATAATTTCAAAGAAGGCAGTGCCTTCTAGCACCACAAAACTCCAATTAGAGAACCCAGAATAATAATGGGATTATAACATTACAAACCATAGTTATGTTATTCTGGGGAATAACAGAGATGGGGAGGACAGAGATCCAAGGCTAGTCTAGGCAAAGTGTTAGCAAGCAGACCTTATCTCAACAAATACTTCTGGCTAGGTAGTTTATTCCTGAAATCCCAGCTCTGTGGGAGGTGTATGTGGGGGAAGAGCAAAGCCCAAAAATTACTTAAAATACTTAAAGCAAGAAGAGGGCAGGAGGGTGGTAGAGTGCATGCCTAGCATGTATGAGGTTTTGAGTCCAATCAAACGATAGTACTATCAAAACAACCCAACAGATGTAGGATGAGCTCGTTAGCTGGATTCAGATACTAAGGCAAAGAATCCATTAACATATGGCTTCTTTCCTCTCTATTAGAAATATTTAGAATTCAGGGAAGCATAGGAGAAGTGTACAGCACAAGTACCATGCAGCTGTACATTATCTATACAGCACTCTTAGCCAACATGCCTGAGCACTTACTGGGTTTCAATTATTGGCCTCTGATAAGCAGTCATTTATGTCAGACACATAGAAAGAGCAGATGAGTTAATTGAGACAATTGAGTTAAATCACTGACATTGAAGCCTATGCAGGGCTGTGATCTTCAGTGCTAGTACTTGGAAAACTAACCCCAACCCTGATGCAAACACATTGGCTCTGCAAACCTGATTGCATCTGCCATCTTGGTCTATGAAGTAAGTTAAGTCCAGGCCACAATAGAAGACGCTGCCCAGTGCACTGAGATACACCTGCTGTCATTGGCAGTGACTGTTTTCAGGGCACTCTGGACTTTTTTTTTATCACCTGGAACTCACCATAAGTTCCAATGATAAGGACCACTTTGGGTATAGAGTACTATAAGCATTTTGCTAGTAGACAACCAAACTACAGAAAACTCATGCTCAGCCTGATGTGCTTTGCTTTGCATAGAACAAAAATAAACAGTCTGTACATTTCTTATTTTCTGGAAGGAGAGACATATGTGCTGGTGACAAAGTACACTGTACCTATGAAACAAGAGGAATAGCATAGGAAAAGAAAGACCCCTCTGTACGGTATTTTCACAATAATAATAAGAAGAAGAAAGCCTTTGTTTCTCTGGAGGTTACAAGCAATGGATATTTCTGCAGTCTGAACAGCAGGGGGCACTTTTAACTACTTTACAAGTGAATCCAGTCAGTCTGTTCGTTGTTGTTTTTGTTATTGTTGTTGCTGATTTAACTTAGGATAGAAACTTAAGTGAGATGGTGAGATGGCACAAAATCATTTTAAATGATCTTGGAAACATTAAAAAACCTCACAAGTGAACAGATTAGTCTAAAAATGTACCAAAAATCAAGCCCTGAACTGCTTGGTCTGTGTGAGTCTAGCTAACACACAGACCTTCCGTAGGTAGCTTTCCTTGTCTGGAACAACCTACTAAAGCTGTGTACAAAGGAAAAGAACCAACACTAGAACTTAAAATTTGGAAATGCCCTGTGCAAGTTGAGATGTATGCAATTCTAGAGGCTTTCTAGCATTGGGGGCTTTTGAACAACAATCTCTTCAACAACAATCTCCCTGACCTTTGCAAGCTGCCTTTTCAGGTACTAGTCAATATGCATGCATAGAAAGCCCCCTTGCTGTGTGCTCTGCAACAACGCTAAGACCACCAGTGTTGTAGGATGATGGGGAAATGCCTCATAGAACAGAATGTGGCCATTGTTATGTTTAGCAAATAATTAACTTGTCAAGCTGGGCACCAGTGCCCATGACTGTAAACCTAGCTACTCAGGAGGCAGAGATCTGAGTATGCCAGTTAAAAATTCGCCTGGGCAAGAAAGGTCTTGAGACACTTATCTCCAAGAAACCACCAGAAAACTGGAAGTGGCACTGTGGCTCAAGTTATAGAGAGCTGAAGAATGGAGAGACAGCTCCTAGGCCTAGAGTTCAAGTCCCAAGACTGACAAAATAAAGAAAGAAAATAGGAAAAGAAAGAAGGAAGGAAGGAAGGAAGGAAGGAAAGAAAGAAGGAAAGAAAGAAAGAAAGAAAGAAAGAAAGAAAGAAAGAAAGAAAGAAAGAAAGAAAGAAAGAAAGAAAGAAAGAAAGAAAGAAAGAAAGAAAGAAAGAAAGAAAGAAAAAAAGAAAGAAAGAAAGAGAAAGAGAGAGAAAAAGAAAGAAAGGAAGGAAGGAAGGGAGGAAGGAAGGAAGGAAGAAAGAAAGGAAGGAAGGAAATTGAAAGGAAAATACCTGTCACCATGAGAGCTATGGCATAGCTCGAGCCACTGCTGATAAAGACATCCTGACCTGGGAGATGGCTCAAAGACAGAGGCACTGTGAGCTTCTCCTGGTAAGAGTCAAAGCTCCCACTGGAGCCCGTACCACTAGAATGGGGCAGATGCCCAGCACATGCCTGCAGCCCTAAGTCAGTGTGGCCAGAGTGATTAGCAGCCAAGCTACCAAGTCCCCTTTAATTCCTGCCTCCTGGGCACATTGTGGGCCAGCTCAGTAGGAGGTTTCAGAAGAGCATAAAGAGCCATGAAGTAAATTAGAATCCAAAAAAACTATAGAAAGAATCAACAAAACAAAGAGTTGGTTCTTCGAAAAACTTAACAAAATTGACAGACCCTTAGCAAATCTTATCAGAAAAAGAAGAGAACACACCCAAATTAATAAACTCAGAGATGAGAATGGAAACATAACCACGGAAACAACCAAGATTCAGAACATTATAAGGGAATACTTCTCAAAACTTTATGCTAATAAGTTTGAGAACTTGACAGAAATGGACCTCTTCCTAGCAAATATTGACATGCCAAAACTAAACCAAGATGAGGTAAACTATCTTAACAGGCCCATACCAAGCATTGAAATAGAAACAGCAATAAGAGACCTCCCAGCTAAGAAAAGTCCAGGACCAGATGGTTTTACAGCGGAATTTTACAAGGCCTTCAAAACAGAGCTCACACCAATTCTCCTCCAACTCTTCAATGAAATTGAAAGAGAAAGCTCACTACCGAACACATTCTATGAAGCCATCATAAACCTCATCCCAAAACCAGGCAGGGACTCATCAAAGAAAGAGAACTATAGACCCATTTCTTTGATGAACATTGATGCAAAACTTCTCAACAAAATTTTGGCCAACCGACTTCAACAATTCATCCAAAAAATCATACACCACGATCAAACAGGATTCATTTCAGGGATGCAAAGCTGGTTCAATATACGCAAATCAATTAATATTATTCATCACATCAACAGGAGCAAGAATAAGAACCACATGGTTATCTCAATAGACGCAGAAAAAGCATTCGACAAGATCCAACACCCCTTTATGATGAAGGTTTTGGAAAAATTAGGAATCCATGGAACATTCCTCAATACAATAAAGGCTGTATATGACAAACCTACAGCCAGCATAATACTCAATGGTGAAAAACTAAAGCCATTTCCCCTTAACTCAGGAACAAGACAAGGATGCCCACTCTCTCCACTTCTCTTCAATCTAGTATTAGAATGCCTAGCTACAGCAATAAGACAAGATGCAGACATAAAGGGGATCCAAATAGGGAAACAAGAAATAAAACTCTCCCTCTTTGCAGATGACATGATCTTGTATTTAAAGAATCCCATAGACTCCACTCCCAAATTACTCAAGCTGATTCAAAACTTTGGCAAAGTAGCAGGTTATAAAATTAACCCCCAAAAATCAATGGCTTTTCTGTATGCCAACAATGAGAAAACTGTGGCTGAAATTAGGAAAGCAACTCCATTTGTAATAGCCCCACAAAAAATAAAATACCTAGGAATTAACTTAACTAAAGAAGTGAAGGACCTCTATGATGAAAACTTTAAAATCTTGAAAAAGGAAATCAACACAGAACTTAAAAAATGGCAAAACCTCCCATGCTCCTGGATTGGAAAGATTAACATCGTGAAAATGGCAATACTTCCCAAGGCTATCTACAAATTCAACGCAATACCTATCAAAATTCCACCCTCATTCTTCCAGGAAATAGAAGAGGCAATCCAAAAATTCATATGGAACAATAAAAGACCCCGAATAGCAAAAACGCTCCTCAACGGAAAGAACACTGCTGGAAGAATATCAATACCAAATTTCAAACTCTACTATAAAGCCATAGTAATCAAAACAGCTTGGTATTGGCATAAGAACAGACCTCAGGACCAATGGAATAGAATTGAAAACCCAGAAATGAACCTACAGACCTATAGCCATCTAATCTTCGATAAGGGAGCTAAAACAATAGAATGGAAGACAGACAGCCTCTTCAGTAAATGGTGCAGGCAAAACTGGTTAACTACATGTAGAAAACTAAAGCTAGATCCTTATATATCACCCTGCACCAGAATCAACTCCAAATGGATCAAAGACCTTGAACTCAAAGCAGACACTCTGAAAACATTACAGGATGGAATAGGAGAAACCCTGGGTCTCCTTGGCTCAGGCCGAAATTTTCTGAATAGAGACCCGGAAACACAACAAATCAAAGAAAGGTTGGACAAATGGGATTGCATAAGGTTGCAGAGCTTCTGCAGGGCAAATGACATAGCTAGCAAGATCAATAGAAAGCCCACGGATTGGGAGAAGATCTTTACTAGCCATACAACGGACAAGGGTCTCATATCTAAAATATACTTGGAACTCAAAAAATTAAACCACCCAACAACAAATCCTCAAAGAAACAACTGCCCAATAAGTAAGTGGGCGAAAGACTTAAAGAGAAGCTTCTCTGAAGAAGAAAGAAGGATGGCCAATAGACACATGAAGAAATGTTCAACATCCCTAGCCATAAAAGAAATGCAAATCAAAACAACATTGAGATATCACCTCACTCCAGTTAGAACAGCAAAAATCAAGAACTCTAACAACAACAGATGCTGGAGGGGATGTGGACAGAAAGGAACCTTACTTCATTGTTGGTGGGAATGTAAACTTGTTCAACCACTTTGGAAAGCAGTATGGAGGTTCCTCAAAAGACTTCACATAGAACTCCCCTATGACCCAGCAATCCCACTTTTGGGCATTTACCCTAATGTTTACAAAAAAGACCACACTAAAGCTACTAGCACAACTATGTTTATTGCAGCATTATTTACCATAGCTAAGATATGGAACCAACCCAGATGCCCCTCAGTAGATGAATGGATCAAGAAAATGTGGTATATATACACAATGGAATTCTATGCCTCCATCAGAAAGAATGACATTTCCCCATTTGTTAGGAAATGGAAAGGCTTGGAAAAAATTATATTAAGTGAAGTAAGCCAGGCCCAAAGAAACATAGGTCC
Source organism: Dipodomys spectabilis (assembly GCF_019054845.1). NCBI lineage: Eukaryota > Metazoa > Chordata > Mammalia > Rodentia > Heteromyidae > Dipodomys > Dipodomys spectabilis. The sequence continues at coordinate 2,162,340 of NW_024871021.1, read as the reverse complement.
CATGGTTTCCCTTATTTGCAATATCTAGTATAGGTATGAGTCAAGCGGAAAAAGTCAGATAATGTGATGTTAGGAAAACGAACCCTCAAATATGTATTTTAATGTTTTTGTTTCTTTCATGCATGTGTTTCTAATGCATTTATAAGATTATTTCTTTGTTGCTTTGTATGTCCCTCCCCCACAGTGTAACCCCCGCTTTCACTATATTTGATGTCAGTATAACATGTGGAGGAGACGGGGACAAACAAGTCGTTTAAGGATTCAGGTGGACCTGTTGCAACAATCAGAAGTACAAAATGTCATGTCAAAACCAGCTTTACAATGTCGGAGTGGGGGGGGGAGATGGTTTTGATTGGGTGGGGGGGAGGGGGGAGGGGGGGGAAGGGAGGTGAAGGGTAAACAAAGGAGGAGGCTGCAATGCTTGGTAAGAAATGTATGCATTATCCTTCCCATGTAATTGTAACCCCTCTGTACAGTATGTTCTCATATAAAATAAAATTAAATTAGAAAAAAAAAAAAAGAGCCATGAAGTAAAGCAGTCATACAGAAATGCAAAGCACATGACTCCCACCTCTGGGTTTACAGAGTTCTTCTCAGATTATTTTGTGGATAACAAGATGTGGGTGAATCGTCTTGCTTCCTGAAAAATATCTCTGTATAGGTAGGCACTCTTTGCCTCACACTGAAAGGCAACCACTTGTCCAAAGGCTGGTCTCATCTGTGGCCAATAAATTTCCTTTTCCCAGCCATCACTCCTTTAACAGACATCTGTAGGTTGGCTGATAGCACATCCATGAATGGGGATGTACCTGAGAAGGGTTTGAAATCATAGTGGTCCATGATGTCTTATCACCATTTCTCTCCCACTGTCATTTCAGAATTAGACCAGAAGCTGGTTGCAATCACAGCACATATCAACACAAGACTGTCAATACCAGAACCTTGTCAAAGTCTACTTCAAAGATACCTTTCAGTTTCAATCTATGTCTGACAGAATGCCCACCCCCTACTTTTTTGGTCTAGGATACGTACAGCTATAAACTGGGAGACTTTTAGAGAATGAGATTAGAAAGAATGGGTCTCCTGGACAGGATATTCTATAGGTATGACAAGTTGGAAGGAAAAAGGAACAGCATAAGGAAATACCATTAACAAAGCCAAAGTGGTCAAAAGACACCTCTCCAATGCAAGAAAGTCCTTCTGACAAACCTGTTCTTGTTGGGCCATGGCCTGGTATGGTGGTGCCACTTTACACTCTGGTCCCATTAGAGTAACATACATGTCATGGTTTCTTCCTCCCATGGCCTAGGCTGACTACCAGAGGTCCATCCCCTGTTTCTACCTCTGCTTTCTAAAAGGGTACACACATCAAGGGGCTCTCTTCTTTCCCCCTACAAACATTCTACCTGTGTTCCCTCAGGACACAACTTCTCAATGCCAATCTGGGTGCTGTTTTTCTATGAGTCCTAATGTATCCTCTCCTGAGCGTAACATTACTTGCCTTTCCTCTCTTTGGTGCTGGGGACTGAACTGAGAGTCTTGTGCATGCCAGGCATGTACTCTACCACTGAGCTGTATCTTCACCTCTGAACTTTGCTTATCATGCTTGTCAAGAACTCTATTAAGTATTTGATACAATTACTAAGGTACGTGAAAATAAGGGAGATGCTGCACTTTGCAATTGGACAAAAAAATCACCTATCTATAGGAATTAATTCAACATTAGCTTGTGTGGCAATGAATGCAAAGCTCTGGCTAGGAGAAAACAAAAGCCATTCCTGAGAAATTCATGGTGATCTACTGGTAAAATTATCAACAGGAGTTTTCTAAGATGTGAGGCATGAGTCATTAATTATGAACCATAACTACTTCAAAATTGTAAAGAAATAAGCCAAAGCCACCAGAAAAGACTCATAAATGGGTACTTAAGAGAAATCAAAAATGTTCTTAGTCAAACACTGGTAGATAGGCTGGGTGGTGCCTCCATCACAGCTTGCCCTCAATTCTTAACCCACTGAGGGATGAAAGTGCCTTGGCCATGCTTGCCTTCAGTTCTGACCCAGCAGCCTTAGAAGATTTGGGGTCATCCGACCTGGTCAGTTCTAGGACTAGAGACCCTGAGGTGTCAACACTTACTCCTTAGGACTCCTACAATGGAAGCTATTTGCACTTTGATCTGCCCTGGGGCAAGGACAGAAAACAACCTGTTTCTAGTCACAGATCACCCTCTGGGACAGTTTACTTCCTAATGAGTGAGGCCAGCTTGGCATAAAGATCTCTATCCCATCCCTTCCCACCCTACCCCAACCTCATGCCTGGTAAAGGAAAGCTTATGGAACTTACCATCTCCCAACTTTACTAGCAGTGAGGGACTTCCACCTCATCCAGTAGTACCTTTTCCTTAGAGCTTTCTATAAGTTGCAGTATTCCCATAGGTCCTGTTTCTGAAGAAAAAGGGACTCTTACAGGTTATTGGTTGCCATGGAAGAATGCTTGGCACAGACAACCTGCCTGGAGCCTCACTGAGGGAAGAGTGAAAGATTCTGGCAAAAAGAATCAGTGACTGATTTGGCTTCCAGTGAAAACAAAAGTCTTCAATCTCTTCCTGGCCATTGTAGGTTCTAAACAATTGAGATTTCTGTCTCACTCATGTAAAGTAAACATACCCAACAGGCTAGATCCATCCATCCCTTATGTCCTTACAACACCCTGTGGGCCTCAGACAGCTTTCACTGCTGGAAAAAATGAACATGAGTATGGGTCATTGGGAGAGGCCATGTCTCCCCTCCTCTGTTTGACTTGGAAGTACTGTGTCAAGCAGTTGGGACTGGTCAATACACTATGGGACTGGTCAGCTTCTCAGCCTCTCATTCCCTCAAACAGCTAGAGTCATTTCTGTACTTAAAGTTGCCAGATGCCTTGAGAAACTATCCTGGCAACCAAGAACTTGCACTCATCCTGTGAGTGCTGCTTCATTGCCAATTGAACTCTAAACACAGGGATCAGTGTTCCTGATATTGTTTCTGGAGAATGTGATTGAAATCCCTCTGATGGATAATGAGACAAAAACCTGTGGCTGTCTGAAGGAGAAGTAGCATCTGGATCTAGTTTTCTTTCTCTCCAAACTGCTTTTTGCTACTGGCATGCTTTTGGGAGATTGAAAACTATAAAACTGGGCCAAGGGGAAAAAACAACAACATTGGCTCTTGTCATCCTCCTCTTCAAAATAGCAGAAACACCATGAATTTAATACTACTCTTGAGCACCAGTCCTATATTGCTAAGATTAAATCCTCCTGGCCAAATTTATATTTCAAATACACTGAAAGAATAAAAAGGATTCTAAAGAAGAATAAGGGCTCAGGGTATAAAATGTATACTTTTTTATTTATATAAATAGGGTTTTTAAACAATAATATTTAAAAGAAATCTGCATTTTTACATTCACCGTCAGTGAATTCCTGACAGGGAAGGCTGAGCATGATGATACATAGCAAGGTCCCACTGCAGGACAACAGTAGCTCAGGAAAGCACCATTCATTTGAGAAGCAGTAGGCAGGCTCTGGCATTCCTGTTGCACTGCTGGCAATGGGAAATCTTAGACCTTTTCCTCCACAAGACTTCTTCAAATTCCCCCTGCCAAGATGCCACTGCTGATACTTGGACACCAGGTCGTTGATGTTGCTCTCAGCCTCAGTGAACTCCGTCTCGTCCATGCCCTCGCCCGTGTACCAGTGCAAGAATGCCTTGTGCCTCAACGTGGCACTGAACTGCTCTGAGGTGTGCTTAAAGGGTTCCTGGATGACCGTGTTGTTGCCAATGAATGTGGCCAACATCGTGAGGCCATGCGGGGGGATGTCACACACAGGTGTGAAAGCAGATGTCATACAGGGCCTCGTTGTCAATGCAGAAAGTTTCATCTGCATTTTCCACCAACTGGTGGACAGACAAGATGATATTGTAGGGTTAGGTGAGGATGATAGGGTTAGGTGGATAAAGGCTCAGCCCAGCACTGGGAACTAGAGTGTTTGGATGTTAGGGAGGAGGGGTGCCTGTTAGCCATCTCCTATGGACTATGATGACATACCAAATATGCAGTTGTCTGGTCTGAAACTCTGGCCAAATGGTTCCGATCTCACTGAGTCTAAGGTGCCAGTGTCCAACATCTTGGGCAAGGGATGACACTGAAGGTGTTCATGATTCTATCAGGGAACTCCTCTCGGATCTTGTTGAGAATCAGGGTGCCCATGCCTGACCTGGTGCCACCTCCCAGGGAGTTGGCCAGCTACAAACCCTGGAGACAGCCACACCTTTCCACCTCACCATTTCCAGCACTGATTCCAGCAGCTCGGCTCCCTCTGTGTAGTGGCTGTTGGCCCGGTTCTGGCCTATCAGACACAAAGACATGATGAGACACATACTCCAGGAATAATGACTGTGCTATTTGCATTGTGAAGGCTATAGGCTCTTCTGAGCAACTTTTGCTATTATTTTAGATACACTTTGGTGGAATAAAGGAAATGTTTTCTTTTTTGGGGTCCAGTCGTGGGCCTGAACTCTAGACCTGGGCGCTGACCCTCAGTTCTTCAGCTCAAGACTAGCGCTCTACCACTTAAGTCCTGAAGTCGTTCCCTGTTATTGCCAGGCATTTGAAATCGCCATCAGCGCTGAGGACCTTGTTGGAAGCTTTCCTTGCTCGCTGTTCATTCCCTTCAGAGGCTGCTTGCAGACTGGCATTTATCTGTGCTGATTGAGTGGCCAGGGACATGATATGTCTGAAATAAGTGGTTTAGGTGAGGATGATATCTAGATGGATAAAGGCTCAGCTCACCACTGGGAACTGGAGTGCCTGGATGTTAGGGAAGAGGGGTGCCTGTTAGCCATCTTCCATGGACCATGATGACATACTAAATATGAAGTTTCTGGTCTGAAACTCTATGGTTCCGATCTTACTGAGTCTAAGGTGCCAGGCTCTAGGTCCACCATGATGGCCCGAGGAACATATTTGTTGGCTGTGGGAACAAGAGTTAACTTAGGCCTATACTTGACAAGGAACTTAGGGGCAGAGCTTATGATTCTAAGTGGCTCTCAGCATTCATTACAGAAATTACAGCATTTCAGACATGGAAACAGAAAAGATATCTTGAGCATGAACCCCCATGCAAGAGGCTTCAGCAACTTTAAGGACGTTGGCAGTTGTCTATTTTCATGAATATTCATTCCTTTGCTTTGGGCATGGTGGCTGAAATCTCAGCTACTCAGGAGGCAAAGATGAGCATCAGGCTTTGAGTCTAATGGGGCAAAAGAAAGATGACAATATTTTTTTTGGTTCATCATGGGGCTTGAACTCTGGGCCTGGGCACTGTCCCTCAGCTCTTCAGCTCAAGGCTAGCATTCTATCACTTGAGGCACATTCCCACTTTTAGTTTTCTGAGTTGTTTATTGGAGATAAAGGTCTCAGGGACTTTCCTGCCCAGGCTGGATTTGAACCATGATTCTCATTTCTCAGCCTCCTGAGTAGCTAGGATTACTGGTGTGAGTCACCATTGCCTATCAGCAAGAACCTTTCTCTTTTTTTGTTAATTTTGTTTTTATTGGAAAGGTGCTGTATAGAGGAGTTACAGTTACCAGAGTAAGGAAATGAGAACATTTATTGTCGAACATTGTTACACACTCCTTTGTTGTTCTCCCACTATCCCTTCCCTTCCCCAATTACCTTTCTCAAGAAAGTAGCTAAGTGCTGAGCACCAGTGCTTCATGCCTATATTCCTAGCTACTCTGAAGTTAGAGATCAGAGGATCGCTGTTCAAAGCCAGTTTGGGCAGGGTAAGTCTGTGAGACTCTTATCTTCAATAAACTAATAGAAAACCAGAAATGGAACTGTGGCTTAAGTGGTAGAGCTGCTTGCCTTGAGCTGAAGAGTTGGGGCACAGTGTATAGGCCCAGAGTTTAAGCCCCACTGCCAACAAAAAAACAAACAAACAAACAAACAAACAAAAGAGCCAGGTGTGGCTCTTCAGCAAGTAGATGTAGGGGGAATTCAAGTATAATGCTTTCCTGGGAAAAATACATAAAATACATATTTCTTGTGTTATAATGTTTCAATAATTGTTATCAAATAGCACATTTCCCTGTATTCAAATACTCAGAGCAACCTTGGACAATTACTTGCAATTTGCCATTTAACCTGATTTGTCAAAAGGGACATCAGTTAAAATGATATAAACATCAGTTTGAGACTGTCCCTTTTCCTAAACAATCACATGAAGAAAACTGGCCATCCTATCCTGCCTGATACACAGGATCTAATAAAGACACAACATAAAATACTGTTCATACGAGTGACACAATCCCACACAATGACTCTTAACCAAGGAACCACAAGATTAAAGTCATATATCTTACTTAAACTATATTAACACAAAATACCAAGGTGAGGACATCCCAAAATGTAGATCCATAAAACTCCAATACATTAAATAGCTTTGTCCTTTTGTTTGCACTTTTTCATTGGTTTATAACACAGGAAAACCAATTATCTACGGTTCTGTTTGTATACAATAATGTAGAATGGAAACTCTTTATATAAAATTAAATGAATTTCACATTGACTGTTACAAAAACTGAAAATCTACTCTGTAGACATCAGTTAGGTTGTTTGTATTAGGAAAGACAATATGAATCATTTAAAAGCAATGTTTACACATTATTATTGGGTTTTTCTACATCACAGCAATGTTTTTCACTTTAAAAACTTTAAAAAGAATTGGTTGTTGGCTAAGTATTCATATTCAAAATGCTCAAGACCAGAACTGTTATAGATTTCAGGGTGAGACACTTTATGCTTTGTGATTTGGACTATTCACATATATATTAGTGACTGAACATCCCTCTTTAAATTTTTAAAATTTTCAATTTCAAAATGATTTTTAGAAATTTAATCTGTATTTTAAAGAGGGCAATGCAACTGGGCTCTGGTTCCTGAAGGGTGTAATTCTAGCTACTCAAAAGTCTGAGATCTAAGGATCGCAGATTGAAGCCAGCTGGGGCAGGAAATTCTGGGAGACTCTCCTCTCCAAAAAACTACCTGAAATATTTGGTGCCATGCCACCTCCTGCGGAATCTGCATGAGATATCACCTTAGACAAAGACCTTCAAGGGAGCATGCCTGCAGGAAGAGTGTGTTGGTTCAAGGCTTCCCATACATTCGGCTGCACCTTTATATCCTCTACCTTTATTCTTACATTATTCTTACCTATATTCTTCTTGGCTGGACATTCATTGCCTTTATTCTCATTTTGGCTATTTTTCTATTGATCCACGAACAAAGCATGTTGTTTCTTTCCAGTCCAATAGAGATAGCTTCTCTAAATAGTAAAGACTAGGACCAAAGATTAAATGTGGGCGATGCCCCAATCAATCTATCGTCTGATGTGATGCTACCTCCAAAACTCCTACAACTTCACAAGTGGTTTTGTGGCTCACACATAGTAAACATAAAAACAAAATTTCCAGATATGTTACAACAAGCAGAATTAATGAATTAAACTAAGCTAGAAGGAGTTATCCCAGAAGCTCAGAGAGTTCTAAAAAAAGGAACCCCTGATAATAAAAGGAAAAGAAAGATTCCCCCAACAGTTATGATTAAGTTTAGTCCAGCTTACATTATAGGGGATAGATGGTGGTTTCCCACAAAATATAAAGTTAGTGACATCACATTTCCTGAACCGACTGATGAACCATTGCCTTATACAGGAGCTGATAAAGATGTAAATAGATAGATTAATGTAAAAGACAAAAAGGTATTTTGGAACTCATTAGATTTTGTGCAAAGATTAGGTAGATCTAGACCATTATGGTGTTTATTATTAAAACGACAATAAGATAGTTTAAATTAATAATTAGAAATTTATGTGAACAAATATTGGGATTAAAATTATAGAAAACGGAGAATGTTTGACTCAACCTGGAAGTGGTTTTTAGGATAGTTTCAAAGGGACTTAAAAGTATATGAAAAAAATAAAAAGAGTACAATATAAGTACAACCCTGTCTTAGGTTTGTTAATTAGTAAACATAAAAAGGCTGAATAGATGACGCATTCTATTTACCTATATGCTAGACTTGTTTCGCATCACTTAGCTTAAACAGTTGGTGGGATAGTCATCAATTTTCATGTAATCCATCAATGCTTTGCTTTTCTTAAAAATTGATTATGTGCTTAAATAAACAAAAAAATCTATGTCACAATCTCACACTGCATAAAAATGTTAATTCTCCTCAATAAAGATACACTCAGATTCAACTCTTTTGAGTCTGTGTCTGTTTGTCACTTCGTAGACTCCTTGCCCACCTATACCGAGATCTTTGTCCCACCGGTCCCAGTGCTCCGGCCGAGCTGGTCTTTCGCAAGTTGGTACTGGAGATGTGGCTTAAGTGGTAGAACATTAGCCTTTAGCAAAAGAAGCTCATGGTCACTGCCCAGGCCTTGAGCTTAGAAGGATGACTAGCACACAACAAAATGGAATTGAATGGTATTTAAATTATATTTTATCAATTGTTTTAGAATACATATTTAGGCAGTCTCATTTTTAATGATGTAAAACAGGCTCATGCCTGTAATCCTCACTACTCAGGAGGCTGAGGTCAGAGGATCACAGTTCAAAGCCAGCCAGGGCAGGAAAAGACGGCGAGACACTATCTCCAATAAACCACCAGAAAACCAGAAGTGGCGCTGTGGCTTAAGTGGTAGAGCTGCTTGTCTTGAGTTGAAAAGATGAGGGAAAATGCCTATGCCCAGAGTTGAAGCCCCATGACCAAAAGAAAAAAAATCCAGGTGTGGCTAGTCAGCAAGTATAGGTAGGGGGAATTCAGTAAAAGGCTTTCCTGAGGAAATTCACAAGAGTATACTCAAAAATTAAAACAAGATATATGGTGGAGTGGCTCAGGTGGATCCAGCACTTGGCTTACAAGATCGAGGCCCCAAATTCGAACTACAATACCACCCTAAGAAAGGCAGGAACTCCTTCCTTGTCATTAGTATTCCCCGGGGACCTATTCTGCCACGGTATTGGAAGCCAGAGGAAGACACTCACCAGCTGCCTCATTGTAATACACCTCGACTCTCTGCAGCTGTACGCTACTTTCTCCATAGTAGTTGCCAGAGCCGTCAATGTTGTGCTCATCGCTTAGATTTCCCAAAACTGAGATGGAAATAGAAGTGCATTATGGCATAGAATGTTAGCTGTCCAAACAATGGATTTTAAAATAACTATAAGAAACCCAAGTCCTGTTGACACAAATATTTTTGTAAAAAAAATTAGATTTTCTAAATTTAAAAAAGCACAAAAATTGATGGTATTTTAGTTTTGTTAATCTCTTTACTATCTGGCTGAATAGACACCATCTAGGTCCTCCTATGAGTATTCCATCTTATGGGATACCATATTCTGTTTGGATTCTATGATGAGAACCTGGCCTTACATGGACATGAAATTGCCAAAGCAGTAACTTGAAGACTCAGCTAAAAGGGTCTCCAGAACCACAAGGGTCCTCAGAGCATACACCGACAACCACTGATTTAGAAAACACCCAACTTAAGGGAGCATGAAAACTCAGAGAAATTTGCATTAAGGTGGAAGAACTGTTCTCAATTATCAGTTACTCATCAGTTGACAAAAAGGGAATCCTCTGTATCTGTCAGCTCAAAGACACTGCACTCCTTTCATTCAAACCTGACCAAAAATGCATTAGTCTATTCCCAGGAAAGTAAGTACAATGACTTGAGTCTAAGGTAAGACTAAGACATGCAAGGGATTTGAAACCACCCCAGCCTTGCTTAAAAAAACACACCCATCTGGGCCACACAAATTAGGGAAATTGGGGAAGCTATCTGGTGGACTTGATTTCCAGGAAGTTAGGGACTACTATGAAGCCCCACCTACCTCAGCCTAGACATGACCACCACCACCTCCACCCTACAACACCATCCTCTTCCTCCTCATCCCCCTAAATTTGAGACTAGGATCCTAGGCCAGTGCCATGCTCCCCTTTGCGCCAATCTGGCTGCCACAGTGGCCTGCCTGTATGTACACGATCTCCCTCATGGTGTAGGGCTGCAGAGCAGTTGGATGTGTGTCTTCAGCATTGGTGCACACAGAGGCAAACAGGTAGGGCTGGGGAGCAGGAATCTAACACAGCCAACTCAGATCCCCATTTAAAACTCTGGTTGTTACAGGGGCAGAGGCGGTGGGGTGGACTTGGTAGGCAGAGCCAGCAGGTGCTCCAACTCATTCTCACTACTGCTGGGTAATCAGAGAAAGCTACCAGTTACCACTTAGTTTTGGCATCCAGCTGTCAGCCTCAAATCAATTAGCACAGTTGCCACTCTATTTGGAACCTCTTGTCACACTGCCACCCACCTCCCCACCCTGACTCACAAAAGAAGCTGAACCCTGGGATCCAGGAAGCAAGAGAAGGGGCTTCCTCTACACAAGGTACTTGTTCCAGAAGCCAAGAACAAGCCTACATTCAATTTTTGATTGGAGGCCCTAGAACTGAAGGGGCACTTTCAGCTGTGATCCCAAGAGCAAGCACAAACTGTTGGATTCCGTGACTGATCCACTTTCCATTCTGGGAAGAGTCATGGGTTTAGGGCTTTGCCTTCATACTCAGGTTTTCTTTTCTTTTCTCTTAAAAGTAGCTTGCTTTATAACTTAAGCCATAGGTCTACTACAGTCTACTTTTTGTTTCATTTGGCTTCTGCTCCGAGCGTGAGAACTCAGCTCCTGTTCTGTGTGTGTGTGTGTGTGTGTGTGTGTGTGTTTGGCCAGAGTTAGGCAGGTTGGTGTTAGGGCTTGAAATTAAGACCTGGTGACTCTTTGTGAGATGTTTACTATTATTGAGATTAGGTGATTACCTAAATTTCTCTTATTTCAGAATATTGTAGAATAGTGATATTTAGTTGAAGTCACAAACATATTTTAACCTTCACAATGCAAATTGTCATTATCATGGTCGATAAAGTTTGTGAATTCTATAAGCTTTGACAATTCAATTCTATAAGCTTTGATAATACAATAATTTCTTCCAGGTGATATTTACATTTCTTTCCTTTTGCTTACTGTAAGATGTTCTGTCTTTCACACTCATTCTTCTCCTCTCTTTCTGAGGTTTTATTGATTTACTTTTTTAACTGAAGGGTAGATGGCTCTACTACTTGAGCCACAGCTAAACTTCTGCCTTTTTTTAAGTGGTTAATATGAGGCAAGAATCCCATGGGTAGTCCAGGGCAGTACAGAGAGGCTTGAAATCTGAGGAACAGAGTTCAAAGTCAGCCTGGGAAGGAAAGTCAATGAGACTTTTATCTCCAGTCAACCTAATAGGCGGAAGATAGTAGAGCTGTAGCCATGAGCAAAACGCTTCAACTTTAAGTCCCTCTATTGAACACACTGAAGAAAGTTTCATGGACTTTTCTGACCAGGATGGCTTTGAACCATGATCTACAGATTTCAGTGTCCTTAGAATTCATAATAATAAGTATGAGTCAACATTTACAAATCTTTAATTACCTCTTCTTTCACCTTTTCAGTTATTTATTCTTTCTTTCTTTCTTTTTGGTATTTGTTCTTAGGTGCTAGTTCTTATGCTGTTTTTTTTTTCTTTCTCTTGAAACTACCATGCTCTACAACTTTGACCACAGGTGAACTACAGGCTGTTTTTCTTTTTTGTAGCTCTCTTTCTAGGGCTTAAACTCAGGTCACAGTGACTGAGTTTTATTTTTTTAAATTGAGTGGTGGTTGTTATGTCTTGAAATTAAGTCACGATGACTTTCCTTGAGGTTTATTTATTTTTACATTAATAGAAGCTGGTTTCACTACTTGAGCCACAGCTCAACTTTTGCATTTTTTGTGGTTAATAGGAGATTAGAATATCAAGAGCAAGTCAAGAGCATTACAGAGAGGACTGAAATCTGAGAATCATGGCTCAATGCCAGTCTTGGGCAAGAAAGTCAATGAGACAATTATCTCTACTAACCATCAAGAGGTAAGAAGTAGACCTCTAGCCATGAGCAAAACATAGCAAGTTCAAGATCCCATACTGAACACAGTAAAATATGTCTCCTGTACTTTCCTACCTGCACTGACTTTGAACCACAATCCTCAGATTTCAGTAATCTGAGCAGGTAGAATTACAGTTTTGACTTAGAAAGCCTTAATATGCTCCTTTTTGCACCTTTTCATTTATTTGATTGTCCCTTCCCACTTTTTCAAAGTTCATGTCCTTTATTATTAGGTCCTACCCATTTATGCTTAGCATTTATTAAATTAATCATTTTACTGATTTTGTCAGTTGTGGGGCTTGAACTCAGTGCCTAGGCACTGTCCGTCAGGGACACAGCAGGCATACTGCTACTTTCAGACACAGTGCCACTTCTACTTAGTTGGAAAAAACAGTCACCAGGGGACTTTTTAGACTAGGCTGGCTTCCAAATGTGACTCACAGATCTAAGCTTCCTGAGTAGCAAGTATTATAGGCATGAGCCAGGGGCACCTGGCTTGTTTTTTGTTTTTTTTTTTTACATCAATACTACCAGGCTCTACATTTAGGCCACACTACTTCACTGTCGATGAGATTTTTGGCCTTTTGTTTTTTGCTCAAAGCTACAGGAACAAAAACTCAACTCCTGAAGGGTTTTTTTTTTTTTTTTGGCAGTGGGGAGGCTTGAATTCAAGGCCTAGTGACTCTCGCTGAGGGTTGTTTTGTTTTGGGTATTTTGTTTTTCATTTCAAAGCTAGCAGGCTCTACTGGTTGAGCCTCAGCTCAACTTCCGCCTCTATTTTTCTTTTAGTGGTTAATAGCAGATAAGAGTCCCATGGGAACCAAAGCACTACACAATATCCTAAAATCTAAGGATTACAGTTTGAAGCCAGCCTGGGCTGGAAAGTCCATCAGTCTCATCTCCAATGAACCACATGAGACAGGAAGTAGTATTTTTAAACTTGAGTAAAAACCCTTAACTTCAAGCCCATTTCTAGCACACTCAAAAAGAAGTTAGTTTGACTTTCCTGCCCAGGCTGGATTTGAACTCTGATCTTTACATTTCAGCTTGTATTAAAGGTATGAGTCTATATTTAAAAAAAACTAATTGGCCCTTTTTTCTTCACATACATTTACTCATTTGTTTGTTCCCTGTCTTGTTTTTAGGGCCTCACCAATCTTGCTGAAGGATAGCATGCTCTAAAACTGTAGTAACAGTTGCAATTTGGTTCATTTTTTGGCTTTGGTGGTTAGTAGGAGGTAAGTATAGACACTCCCATAGGGTCCTGAATTATACTGATTATGATTCAATGTCAGGGGACAAGGAACATTCATGAGACTCTTATCTCAAATTAACCTCCAAAAGATTGGAAATGGTCAAACAAAAACTTGTACTTCATATCACAGAAAGGAACACACACACACTCATACGCGTGCACGCACATTCACACACACACACACACACACACACACATACACACACACACACACACACGCAATGGGCTTTCCTGTCCTTACAAGTGTGAGCCACTAGTTTCTTGTTAATTTTATCATTTTTAAGACTCTTTGTGCTCTCTTCCACTTTTTAAAAAAATTATTGTGGTTGTCTTAGCGCTAGATCTGTTTTTCACTTAGCTTTATTTTTTCCTCTTTTTCCTTAGCTTTTTCTTAGCTTTTTTATGTTCAATTTTGCTGCTCTACCACTTCAGCAACAGTTCCAATTCTTTTTGCTGATTAGTTGGAGATAAGAGGCTCATTGACTTCCTGCCCAAGCTGGCTGTGAACCACAGTCCTCAGATTTGAGGATACTGTGTAGGGCCCTTGGCTTGCTGTGGGACACTTCTGTCCTATTTACCAGCAAAAAATAAAGAGCCTTGAATTTAAAAAATACTTGGACGTCTAATTCTGGTACTAATAAATTGTACACACTGCTTGATCTATTCAAACAAAACAAAACAAAAAACCAAAAACAACTTATGCGCAGTGACCAGGTAATAAGGATTCCTGACTGATAACCTGAACTCATTTCCCAAAGCCTTTTTTAGATATATATGGTCATTTGTGTCAGCTGAGGAGAGATTAAAGAACAAGGCTTTACAGGCCAGTTGCTCAGGACTTGGAAATCAGGATTCATTGGCAAAGCTTTTCAGAGAATGACTAAAAACTCACTCTTCACAATTCCAAATGGTTTTTTCCTCTGTGCAAAGGAAAGAGAGATGAGAAGGAAGAAATATGGGAAACTAAGAACCCTCAAACAAGTTAAGTTATGTTAACTTTATTAGATAAAGTAAAACATAGTTGTATAGTGTGCAATCCAGAAAAGGACATGTCACTTCTGTGTGGATCCAAGTGAATTTAGTTAATTAATCGATGGTAAGGAGTAAAACCCACTATTGTATTTACAAAAAGGAGGTACACGGCAGGCAAGTCAGTTCACTAACCTCAAGGATTTTGAACACAAAGGAGTGAAAGTGTTTGACTCTAGCCGGGCGCTGGTGGCTCACGCCTGTAATCCTAGCTACTCAGGAGGCTGAGATCTGAGAATCGTGGTTCAAAGCCAGCCCGGGCAGGAGAAACCGTGAGACTCCTATCTCCAATAAACCACCAGAAAACCGGAAGTGGCGCTGTAGCTCAAGTGGTAGAGCGCTCGCCTTGAGCTGAAGAGCTGAGGGACAGCGCCCAGGCCCAGAGTTCAAGCCCCACGACCGACAAAAAAAAAAAAAAAAGAAAGTGTTTGACTCTGTTTGGGCAACAGGAAGGAACAGAGCTGAGGAGGACTGAGATGTGCAGACGTTCCCCAAGAAAGATCTCACTGACATCAAGTCTTCAGATGCATGCTGGTTGTCAGTGGCTCATGCCTGTAATCCTACTCAGAAAGCTTAGATCTGAGCATTGTGGTTTGAAGCCATCTGGGATAAGAAAGTTTGCAAGTCTTTTATGTTTTACAACTCAAGAATATTCGTATTTGTTGCTAATTGCAACCCAAGGCAGTGCAATGGGATACCAAGCTGAAGAAAATTAGAAAATACACAAACAGGGGACAGTCCAGAAGATGGCGACGGGGCAGTAGGGAAACGCCACAGCTCTCTCCAACCAAAAAGAGAGTTCGAGTTCCAACGTTTAATCTCCCCAAGAGACCGACAACAACAAAAAGACAAACACTCAGAGAAAAACCAGAGGTGGAAAATAACAAAAAAAGAAAGAGAGGAAAAGAAGAATTTCAGAACAGAGAAGAGCGAAGACCCCTCCCCCAACCTTTACTGGCCGCGCGGCATTGTGCCAAGCCGCCGGCCAGCCGGCCCGGCGGGGGCTGCCGGAGCCACAGAGACACAGGGGGCTGCTTGCAGATCACCAGGTACCGGATTGCAGAACAACGGATCGCCAGGAACAGAGAAACCTACCAGCCGTGAGTCTCCATGAGGATCCCACCCCCACCCCTCACTCTCCACCGGAGCGGAGAGGCTCCATCCCGCCAAAGCCGCCCGGCACCAGCAGCGCGACAAAGGGACCTGTCCGCAGACCACCCGCCCAATTGCGATTGCAACTACCCGGCGGGGGGCCGCCCAACCCAGCCCGCAACCACCCCAACTGAACTCGGACTGCAACAACAACTGACGGACTGCAACAACTGACGACCTACAGGGTGAGTACCCATCAGGGGACAGGGACCCATCAGGGGACAGGGAATCCATCAAGGGAGACCAGAGCTGGAGGGAATCCCCAGACCCTGACCTAGACTCCCTACCCCAACACCCGGACCACAGGACCCACTAAAACTGGGAACTGTTCGAGAGCTCCACCAGCCGGTGGAGCACACTCTGCTGGCCAGGCCAGAGCAAGAGCACCGCTGGGTCAAGACTATCAACAGTAGAAGAAATTTGAACTGTGTCCTCCAGGCTGCATAACCTAGGTGGTATACACATTAGCACAGGCATAACGAGCGCGCTCCAGGCTGGGGCCGGAACCAGGCCAGGGGACCGGCGCCTGAAGAAAGCAAAAAGGGTCAGAAGTGGGGCTGTGGCTCAAATGGTAGGGTGCCAGCCCTGAGCTGAAGAGCTGAGGGACAGCACCCAAACCTAGAGTTCAAGCCCACAACCAGCCCAAAACAAACAAACAAAAACACAACAGGAGCCCATAGCAGACTCCAGTATTTGGGAGAGTGCATCCAGAGCATCTGATCTTCCCAAGAGCACCTGCAGGAGCAAACACAAGCAGTCTAGGCTGCTCAACCCTTCCAAAGGTGGGAATTGCTACAGCAGAGAGCTGAGAATCCTAAGTAAGTCAGAATAGCAGCTGGAAATAGGCTCCCAACAGAATCCAGATCAGGCACAGACTCTCTCTACCAATAGAGAATCAGCAACCAAGCAAAGACAGACACACCAAAACAAGATTGAAGAGCAGTCTCCTGAACCCCCATGCGAAAATCACAGAGAAAAATCACAAGGTTTACCACTACCCAGGACAGCAAGCTCACCTCAAAAGCCAGCAGCCACGCAGGGGAGAGCCCCAGTGGGAGCAAAGCAGGAATGGAAGACAAAAACTACATCCAAGGGTTGCTGGAGGCAATGACTCAAGAAATAAAGCGAGAAATGGATCAGAAATTGAAAGAGCACAAGGATGAACTATCAAAAGATATACAGGATATCAAACAAAAGTTGGATGCAAAAATAGAAGCTGCACAAACCTCAGTAAGAAGTGAGATAAACGCCAAATTAGAGGTAATGCATACTGATCTCACCTCATTGAGAGGTGAGATCAGTACTCTGAGAACCAACATTGAATCCATAAAGGGATCCATTTCCACCATACAAACCACAATAGAAGCCACGGTCAACAGAGTGAATGAAATGGAAGGTAGAGTGTCAGATACAGAAGACAGAATACACCAACTGGACCAAAAAGTGACAGATATGGAAAAATCACTCAAATTAAACCAAAGGGAAATTCAAGAGCAAGCAGATAATGCTAAAAAATTTAACCTTCGCATAATCGGAGTGGACGAAGGTGAGGAATTCCAGAGCAAGGGAATGCAACACCTATTTAACAAGATAGTCAATGAAAATTTTCCCCACCTCAAAAACGACCATCTTAACTACATCACAAAAGCTTATCGAACACCCAACAAGCAAGATCCCAGGAGAAACACTTCTAGGCACATAATAGTAAAAATGATGGATCTGAATAATAAGGAAACAATCCTGCATGCAGCAAAAATGAAGAAGGAGCTATACTACAACGGGAAAAAAATTAGAATCACTGCAGATCTCTCCACACAAACAATGAATGCAAGAAAAGCCTGGGAAAGCACCATACGAGCCCTGAGAGCCAATAACTGCCAACCCAGACTGATATACCCGGCAAAGCTAGCATTCACATTCGATGGAGAACTGAAAACTTTTAATAGCAAAGAAAAACTAAATGAATACATAAACATTAAGCCAGCATTACAAAGAATTCTAAGAGGGGGGACACAACCTGAAGAAAGCAACCAGGAACTGGGACCTGCCCCAAACAGGCATTACTCAAAGTCTAACTGAGCAAGCACAGTAGGAAAGGAAAGAAGAAAAACTTAGGTAAACGGAATGGTAGGGACAACAATGCATCTCTCTATACTTTCTCTTAATATAAATGGGCTGAATTCGCCAATTAAAAGAAAACGAACTGAGGACTGGATCAGAAAACAAGACCCATCCATCTGTTGCCTTCAGGAGACCCACCTCTCAGCCAAACATACAAACAAACTCAGAGTGAAGGGGTGGAAAAGGATCTACCAATCAAATTCCCCCAATAAGAAAGCAGGTGTAGCTATCCTGATATCTGACAAAATAAACTTTTCATTAAAATCAGTACAGAAAGACAAGGACGGACACTACATATTAATAAAGGGAACAATCCAAGAGGAGGATATAACCATCATCAACTTATATGCCCCAAATATCGGTGCACCCAGATATGTTAAACAAATGCTCTCAAACTTACAGAATAAAATAGATCCCAATACGATAATACTAGGAGACTTTAACACGCCACTCTCACCAAAGGACAGGTCTACCAACCAGAGGATTGGCAAAGAAGCTACCGAATTAAGTGAGGCCATACTTCAAGCGGAATTAACTGACATCTACCGAGTATTTCACCCTAAAACAACACAGTACACATTCTTCTCAGCAGCTCATGGAACTTTCTCCAAAATAGACCATATCATAGTTCATTCAAGGAACTTAAGCAAATACAAAGGGATCGACATAATCCCCTGTATCCTATCTGACCACAGTGGAATCAAGCTAGCTCTCAATAACAAAGCATACCGCAGAAATTTCTCTAATACATGGAAATTGAACAGCACACTCCTTAACAAGGCCTGGGTAACAGAAGAGATCAGAGAAGAAATAAAGCATTTCCTACAACTCAATGAAAATGAAAACACCTCACAAAGAAACTTGTGGGACACAGCAAAAGCAGTCCTGAGGGGCAAATTTACTGCCCTCAGTGCCCACATCAAGAGAATGGAGACAGACCAAGTAAATAATCTCATGTTGCAACTAAAACAGCTAGAAATACAAGAAAAAATGGGACCTAAAGCTACTAGACGAAGCCAGAAAACCAAATTGAGAGCAGAGATTAACCAATTAGAAAATCAGAAAACCATAACCAAAATAAACCAAACAAAAAGCTGGTTCTTTGAAAAAATAAACAAAATTGATGGCCCGTTGGCAAGATTAATTAAAAAAAGAAGAGAGGAAACCCATATTAATAGGATTAGGGATGCCACGGGAAACATCACAACACGTACCCAAGATATCCAAACAATTCTAACAGACTACTTTCAAAAGCTATACTCTCTAAAGGAAGAAAATCTGGCGGAAATGGATGCATTTTTAGAGAAATACAAGTTACCCAAACTGAGCAAAGAAGAAGTTAACCAATTAAATAAGCCAATATCCTATAATGAGATACAGGAAGCTATCAAAAGTCTTCCAACAAAAAAAAGCCCAGGACCAGATGGATTCACAGCAGAATTCTATAAGACCTTGAAAGAAGAACTAATACCCATACTCCTCAAGCTCTTCAGAGAAACAGAGAAGGAGGGAGCTATCCCAAACTCATTCTATGAAGTCAATATCACACTCATCCCCAAACCAGGCAAAGACCCAACCAAAAAGGAGAATTACAGGCCAATCTCCTTGATGAACACAGATGCAAAGATCCTTAACAAGATTCTAGCTAACAGAATCCAGAAACACATAAAAAAAATAATACACTATGATCAGGTAGGCTTCATCCCAGAGACACAGGGATGGTTTAACATACGTAAGTCAATAAATGTAATCCAGCATATCAACAGAGCCAAGGTCAAGAATCACATGATTATCGCCACAGATGCAGAAAAGGCCTTTGATAAAATTCAACATTCATTCATGCTAAAAGCTCTGGAGAAAATAGGAATAGAAGGAACATTTCTAAAAACAATAAAAGCCATTTATGACAGACCAATAGCCAATATTATACTTAATGGGGAAAAGCTACAACCAATCCTCCTAAAAACAGGAACAAGGCAAGGATATCCACTGTCTCCACTCCTCTTCAACATAGTCCTAGAACCCTTAGCCAGGGCAATAAGGCAAGAAAAAGACATTAAAGGGATCCGCATAGGGAAAGAAGAAGTGAAACTATCCCTTTTTGCAGACGACATGATACTATACCTCCACGATCCCAAAAACTCCATCCCCAAACTTTTAGAAATCATAAGTCACTTCGGCAAAATAGCAGGATACAAAATAAACCCACAAAAATCAGTTGCCTTCCTATACACTGATAACGCACAGGAAGAGAGGGAAATAAAGGGAGCAACCCCATTCACAATAACCTCCCAAAAAATAAAATATTTAGGAATTAACCTAACCAAAGATGTAAAAGAACTATTTAATGAGAACTATAAAAAGTTAAAGAAAGAAATTGCAGAAGACACTAGGAAATGGAAAGACCTCCCATGCTCCTGGATAGGCCGACTTAATATAGTAAAGATGGTGATACTTCCAAAACTAATATACAAATTCAATGCAATTCCTATTAAAATCCCAATGACGTACATCACTGAAATACAGAAAACAGTCCAAAAATTTATATGGAACAACAAAAGACCTAGAATAGCCAAAACAATTCTCGGGATAAAGACAATATGGGAGGGCTATCCATGCCGAACTTCAAACTCTACTACAGAGCTATAATCACAAAGACAGCATGGTACTGGCACAAAAACAGACCCGAAGACCAATGGAACAGAATAGAAGATCCAGATATAAATCCACAGGCCTACAGCCAGCTGATATTCGACAAAGGAGCCAAAGACATACAATGGAAGAAACACAGCCTCTTCAACCGCTGGTGCTGGGAAAACTGGGCAGCCACATACAGAAAACTAAAAGTGGACCCCAGCCTATCACCATGCACCAACATCAACTCAAAATGGATTAAAGACCTTAACATTAAACCTGAATCTCTGAAACTACTGCAGGACAGAGTAGGAGAGACACTTGAACTAATAGGCACAGGAAGGAACTTCCTGAACAGAGTCCCAGGGTCACAACAAGTTGGAGAGAGACTCGACAAATGGGACTACCTTAAAATAAAAAGCTTCTGCACAGCTAAATCTATCGCAACTAAGCTAGAAAGACAACCAACTAATTGGGAAAAAATATTTACCAGCAATATATCAGACAAGGGGTTAACATCCTGTATATACAGGGAACTCAAGAAACTAATCCCTCCCAAACCTAACAAACCAATTACTAAATGGGCAAGGGAACTGAAGAGGGACTTCTCAAATGAAGAAATAAAAATGGCAAAGAAACACATGAGGAAATGTTCATCATGCCTGGTGGTGAAGGAAATGCAAATAAAGACAACCCTGAGATACCACCTTACCCCAGTCAGAATGTCCCACATCCACAAATCAGCCAACGACAAATGCTGGAGGGGATGTGGAGAAAGAGGAACCCTATTACACTGCTGGTGGGAATGTACACTTATACAACCACTTTGGAAAGCAGTCTGGAGGGTCCTTAGAAAGCTAAAGATTGACCTCCCTTACGACCCAGTCATACCACTTCTAGGCATCTACCCTGAACAACAGGAACCAATATACAAGGACACGTGCACCTCCATGTTTATTGCAGCACTGTTCACAATAGCTAGGATATGGAAACAACCTAGGTGCCCCACCACAGATGAATGGATCCAAAAATTGTGGTATCTATACACAATGGAATATTATGCAGCCATTAGAAATGACAAAATAATGGCATTTGCAGGGAAATGGATGGAGCTAGAAGGAATCATGTTGAGCGAGGTAAGCCAAGAACGAAGAGACAAACGGTACATGGTCTCCCTCAGAAGTGGATGCTAAATCCAAAAAGTTAGGTGATACGACAAAACTAACAGGACTTAAGAAACAAAGAACTCCCGCTCATCTGGTTGAACCACTACTAAATATCCTCATGCTGCTGATCACAAATATGGTATATAACATGTGAACACTGTTATATATTACAGACTGTGGTAGACAATTTGCTCCAGGGAAGTTAGAATGAACTTGTGACTTTGAAATTATGTAATCATTTAATCACAATCAAAAAAAAAATACCTCGGGGAAGGGAGGGAGGGAGGGGATGGTAGGGGGAAAACAATGGAGGGGGTAACAATGTTCAAGAGGAAGTGTACTCATAACCTCACTCATGTAACTGTAACCCTCTGTATAGTAGGTTTGCAATAAAAAAAAAAAAAGAAAGAAAGAAAATACACAAACAGGTATCTAGAAAAAGAAAAAAAAATCAATCAGGACCCGGAGTCCCAAGGCTCACTGGCACCTGGGCCCCAGGTCACACAAGCAATCATATTTATTTGAATTCACACTGGGAAGGTTACCATGGATATAAGCAAAAATGAAGCTTCTATATTGCAATCAGAGCCACCACAATGAGTGAGAAACACTGGTTCCCTTTTTGTTTTGAGAAAGGAGAATGCAATCCAGAGAAAATCCAGACATTTGGTCTATTTTATCTAGCTTCCTAGGTTAAGTTGTCAATTCTTTTACCTCCCAGGGTTCAAGGCCTTTGAAGCACTATGGAAGGAGCCAATAGCTTAACCCTCTCCAGAGCTGTTTTCTTTTAATTGTGAAAATACCATACAGAGGAGTTACAATTACATTGGCAAGATAGTGAGTACATTTCTTATCAAGCATTGTTGCCTCCTCCTTTGTTTCCCCTTACCATCCCTTCCCCTCTCAACCCCCCTCCCCCCTCCCCCTACCTAAGTTGTAAAGTTCGTTTTTCGAAATAACATCTTATACATTTCATTGTTGTAATGGGTTTACCTGTAACCCTATTTATATATTGATTGATTGATTGATTTTTTTTATTGTGAAAATACCATACAAAGGAGTTACAATTGCATGGGCAAGATAATGAGTACATTTCTTATCAAGCATTGTTGCCTCCTCCTTTGTTTTCCCTTCCCATCTCTTCCCATCTCCCACCCCTCCCCCCGCCCCTTCTACACCCGCCCCAAAGTTGTAAAGTTCGTTTTTCGAAATACCGTGTTGTACATCTCATTGTTGCAATGGGTCCACCTGTATCCCTATTTAAACAATTTGTTTTTTCCCTTCCCTTCCACAAATTATACCAATATCAAAGACAGTGAAAACAGGGCTAATACCATGGGGGAGGTACATACAAAGCAACAAAGAAATCATTTTATAAATATGTTGGAAACAATCACAAGAAAGAAAAAAAAAACATTTGAATCCTTATCTTGGGGTTCATTTCACCTAACATCAAATTGTCTGACAGTTTCTGTTTGTCTCAGACATATACTAGTTATTTCAAATAAGGGAAACCATGGGACCTATATTTCTTTAGGCCTAGCTTACTTCACAGAGCTGTTTTTTAACCTTTCCATGGTCAGCTCTCAGCTTTCTGAGTACTATTGAGGTGGTGTTCCAACCTCTCAAACCTTTTCCAGGTTCAACAGCTCAGCTTGAGTCTCCTACATCTATTTACATTAATAGTATGGTTTACAAACAGTAAAAAGAGAAAAATAATATTAGACATTTAAAGAGAAATAACTGACTGCATTCTTTTATCCAGGACAAAAAATTTAGCACTGCTGCTTTAAGTCACTAATAACACTTTTTTTAGATATAATTTCATTGCTTTCATAAAACCTCCTATATAGTCCTTAGAGTGTCTTTTTGCCTCCCATTTTTATTTATTGCATTTGCATAGTACTATATCATCCTTAAAATCATATCACCTCATAATTAAAGTTTATCTTGTAAGTAAATACTTGTGAGACTCCAATAAAATATCAAAAAAGCTGAAAGTGGAGCTGTGGCTTAAGAGCTATAGTACAAGCCTTGAGCAAAAGAGGCTCAGGGGCACTGTACAGGCCCAAAGTCGAATTCCTAGTGTCCACACATACACACACACCCACCCCAGATCCCACACACAATCAGATGATAATGTCTATCAAGTTCTTCCTTAGGATGATCTTGGTGATGTCAGCAACTGTATCAAGTTTCTATCTCTCTTCCATGCATTTGTGGTAGTAGACAGCAGAGTCGCTGTAGTATAACACGTGTCTAAGACCTGGTATTAGCAAAGGCTGTCATGTAACATATCCAACACAATTTCCAGCTCTCTTAATGGTAGATCTGCACATCTTGGGACTTGATGGGACCCATGTACTCCAACTCGGTTTCCCATCCTCTGTGCCACCTGCTGCAATGATTCATTATCCATACCAAATAGGTTTCATAACCTTTCCCAAATTATCTGAATACTGGATGCCAGAGACCTCACAGAGACACTCTGTGGCTATTCCCCTCCCTGACAGGCCATTTTACGTTCTATGTGCTCCTCACAGATGTGGGCAATGGTCTCTGAGAGACTTCGTGCCTGATCTTGGAGAGATTTAGTTTCATTGTGTCCATAAGCTTTGGGAAATCATGCAGTGAAGGGTCCAGGTTAGGAACATAGCTCCTCCTTCTGGAGGATTTCCTGTATGTTCTCTTGGCCATTGAACAGAAGTGGGGTCTCTGAAAGGAACTTGTATGATGTTCTCTGTCTGGCTTGGTCCATATAACATAGAACCACTTTCCCATCCCTTCAATGATTTAGACATGCTCTATGTGATTTGTGCTGCACTGCTCGCAATGCAGTAACAATGTAGAGATCACAACTGGATGTTGTGTGGCTAGCTGTCCATACTTGGAGTCCCCTGACCGGCAAGGCCCATAACTCCATGCTGGGAAAGTGAGAGGAAGATTAACTGGCTTATATCCGTGTAGTCTGAATGACCCCAGGAGGCATTGAGGCCTCCTCTTTATGTCCACGGCCCCTCAGCATATTGATAAAAATGACACACCATGCCCAGTCATCACCAAAATGCTCACCTGGTCCTGGGCATTATCACCACCATCTCACCCACTTCTCGCAAATTCCCTTTTTCAAGGCCTTGCCAATCCTCCTCCTTGCATTCTCAGTTAAAATGCTGCTGTCCATGAGTAAAGAGCAGAGGACAAGGAAGCAGGTACCCTAGGGAAAGTAAATACTGGACTTCTTCCACGGTGAGAAGACAATGCAACCTGCAACTATAGAATAGCGAAGGAGTTAAGATGGTTGTGCACACAGCCTGTGCAGAAAAAATGTCAGACTTAGTATGCCCTGTTCAGAGTTTCAGTCCATAATCATCTATAACAAAGACATCTCAGGTACAGATAAACCAAGTTCATAGTGTCTTTCCTTCTTTTAGTCTGTGCCATTCTGGGGCTTGCACTCAGGAAATGGACACTATCCCTGAAGTTTATGATTTTTCCCTCAAGGCTACTGCTTTACCAGTGGAGCCACAACCCTACTTCTAGATTTTTTTTTGTACATAATTGGAGATAAAAGTCATACAGGCTTTCCTATCCAAGTTGGCTTCAATCACTGATCCTCAGCCTCATGAATAGCTAGGATTACAGGCCTGGCCACTGAGTCTGGCAGCAACACTCTTCCTTTTTTATTTCCTTTTCTTTATTTTTTTTGTCAGTTATGGGCCTGAATTCTGGGCTTGGGCACTGTCCCTCATCTCTTCAGATCAAGGCTAGTGCTGTACCACTTGAGCCACAGCATGTCTTCCAGCTTTCTTTCATCTTATGTGGTACTGAGGAATTGAATCCAGGGCCTTATGCATGCAAGGCAAGCACTCAACCACTGAGCCACCTTCCCAGCCTCATCTTTCGTTTTCTTAAAAAAATATTAATAGGAATATGATGTTCAGAGGGGTAACAGTTAAGCCAGTGAAATTAAACAGTTGTCAGGTAATGAATACATTTTTGGGAGACAATTACACCCCTTCCCTTGCTCTAAGTTTATCTCTCCCACTGTGGATTTTTTGTGGTTAATTGGAGATAAGAGTCTTCCAGACTTTGCTGCCCAGGGTGACTTTGAACCACAATCCTCAGACATCAGTCTGCTGATGAGCTAGGATTAGAAGCTTGAGATTTAAAGACAGGACGACTCTTCTGAAGGTTGTTCTATATTGCCTATAGGGATGTGGGCCTGAATGGACTTAGGCAGTGAATGCCAGGCAGGTCTCTCATCTGGAAGCATGTGTCCTACTTAAGCATGACTGGCTCTCAGAACAGATAGGTGATGCTTTCTGAGCAAGAAACAGTGTGTACTAGTTCAACAGAAGTCTTCACTGTATTTGTCTTATTCAACAACTACTGGGTTGCTTATATTATCAACACTTTTTCTTTCTTAAGAACATATGTATTGTAAGATTGCAGTACCTACAGATTTGTAATGGCCTAGGAATATATGTGTGTTATCAGATTTAACATTCAAACTACGTAAGTGTTCCAAATCATGTTTTATTTATCTTAAAGTAGTTCTTGAATATTACTCTTTATTAGTAATGATATTATTAATATAAGTATTAAAGTTCTTCAAACATGTTTCTCTTATTAGATGAATCCTTACAGTGACATTGAAAGCATCTTCTGGAGTAGCAATGGAGAAGATACTTGGTGAATACAAAGAATGAGGATGAGAAGTGTAAAAAACAGAACTAAGAGACTTACAAGTGTGACTGGGAAACATCTTCCACAGAGAAGAATCCCAGACTTTTGAAGGTATGTCAGTGTGAGAATAGGTCTTTAACCAGTTCACGTGACCACATGTGTGAGTCTCAATGTTGCCACTTAGATATTATTTTGATTCCTATATGAAAGACTCATGTCCAATGGGCTTTCACAACCCCAGATTTATGAATGTTTGCTGTCTTCTTTCCTTCAATATTACTTCATACTTTAGTATTGAGTGCATTTTTTCTTTTAAAACATGAAAACAACACCATCTTTTGGACTGAGGTGTTTCCTGTGTCCCTAAGAATAGCTCTGGTATTTAAGAGGATTCCTGACAGGTTCCAGTGCCTCACTTCTTTAATACTAGCTACTCATGAGGCTGGGATTTGAATATCACAGTCGAAACCTGCCTTGGTAGGAGAGTCCATCAGAATCTCATCTCCAATCAACTACCAAAAGAGCCAGAAGTGGAGCTGTGGATGAAGTGGTAGAGAAGCAAAAAAGGCATAAGGGCAGGCTGCACTCAGCCTGAGCCTGAGCCCCTGCCCAGCCTTCAGGCACACACACACACACACACACACACACACACACACACACACACACACACGTGTCTTCCTGCCAGGCTTGTCCATGGAGTCCCATAAAATTGTTGGAGACCTCTCTTCAAATGGACTCACCCTTGTATTCACTCCATTAATGTGGAAATTGACTCTCAGTAACCTATATCTATTGATTCAGGTTGTGTATTTTGCATCCCACTTCCTCTGCTTGTTTTCTGAGGTGAGTCTTGTTGCTCAATACAGCTGTCCATACACTTCAAGATGCTGCTTATGGTCTCGGGGCCTGCATTCACACTCCAAATGGAAAAATAAAATATAACCTGAGACCCTCTGCTTACTTTGAGGACCATCTATCCAGGCAAGGCAGCTCCCTATGAATGGCATATTGGAAGCCAGGCTCAGGGTGTTCAAAACAAACAGAAGTGAAATGTGGAGGGCTTGAGTTGTTCTGAGGAAAAGCAGAGAATGGAGGAAGACAGAGAAACTGGGAAAAGACAATCTACCTTCCCATGTTTCCTTGCAGTTCCTGATCCACAGTATAACCTTTGCTAGTTGCTCTGCTGTGTGTGTGTGTGTGTGTGTGTGTGTGTGTGTGTGTCTTTGTGAATGTTTGCATGTGCACAGTGGCTCTGGGCCTTGAATTCAAGGGCTGGGCACTGGGAAGTCAGGATGGGCACTGGGAAGTCAGGATGAATGTGAGCAGGTATATCATATGAGTGTGTGGAAGTAATTCCATCAAACCTCTCAGTGTGTGCAACTAGTATATACAAATGAAAGTGAAAAAAATGATTAAACAATGATAAAACAACTCCTTCCTAAGCTATTTAGAGCTAACTTTAAAAAGTATCAGAAAGCATTGTTGGTAGGGGATATGAAAACAGCTGTAGTTAAAACTATGGGGTTATTCAAGCCAGGTGCTGGTGGCTCATACTTGTATGCCTACTCAGGAAGCTGAGAACTAAGGATCATTATTTGAAACCTTCCTAGGCTGGAAAGTTATGACACTGTATATAAGATATACTACTCAGAAAAAGCTCAAAGTGGTGCTCTGGTGCTCAAGCGGTAGAATGCCCTAAGTTCAAACCACAGGACTGGCAGAAAAAAGAAATAGTCCAAACTTAAGGTGTCTAGGGAGTTTTAGACTAAATATCCTATAAAAACAAATTACTATATCTTGGGACTCATTTGTTGTTGTTGTTGTTTTAGATATGTTATGTAAGTGTTTGGTTTTCTTTGTATATTATTCCCCCTATGGTATATTCCCTTTTGTCACTGTACTTGACTTTCATACCCTGCATCTTGTATATACATTTTTCTAATTTTGGGAGGGGAAGGGAAATAAAAAACGCTAAAACAAGGACACAGGATGACCTGTTGCAACAATGATAACCATAAGACAGTATGTTGGAAATGAACTTTACAACTTCGGGTCGGGAGGGGAAGATTGCGGGAGGTGGAGGAGGTAAGGGATAATGGAAGAAAAACAAGGGAAGGGGTAACAATGCTTGACCAGAAATGTACTCATTGCCTTATTTATGTAACTCTAGCCCCTCTATAGACTCTTTACAATAAAATGAAATTTAAAAAATGAAAAATAACTAGTTATAACTAAAGTATGAAAGAAAAAAAAAACCTTTCACCCACTGGCCTGTGGCATCAGTAATTAGAAATACAGTCAATACAAATAAATTGCAATACCCCTACAGATTCATGCCCATGGCTACTTCACCTTCCTTGTCCCCATGGGAAAGTCAGGAGAAATCAGTACAAGCTTCCTATCCTATGACAGTCTACTCAATACCTGTACCAAGATTGTCATCTGTAGGACATCAGATAGAAAAAGTCAATATTCCTTCCAAAAGGTTTTCAAATGAGCCTCATAAACCATAGCCTTCTACTGTTCTGATTTAAATCTTATTTCCCTTCCCAAGCTACAAATACATATAAACTTGTGGAGGGCTCTAGAGAGATGGACAAAGACTTATAAAACATGTACTATGTTTCACACCTGTAGAAAACTAAAACTAGATCCTTATATAGCACCTGGCAACAGAATCAACTCCAAATGGATCAAAGACCTTGGAGTCAAAGCAGATAGCCTGAAAACAATACAGGAAGGAAGAGGAGAACCTCTAGGTTCCTTGGCACATGCTGAAAGTTTCTTAATAAAGACCCAGAAACACATCAAATCATAGAAAGGTTGGACAAATGGGATTGCATGAAACTGCAGAGCTTCTGCATGGCAAAGGACATAGCTAGCAAGATCAATAGAAAGCCCAAGTACTGGGAGAAGATCTTCACTAGCCATACAATGGACAAGGGTCTCATATCTAAAATATATTTAGAACTCAAAAACTTAAATTCCCCAGGAACAAATCTTCAAAGAAACAACTGCCCCATAAATAAGTGGGCTAAAGAAGACTTTAAGAGAAAGGTCTCTGAAGAGGAACTAAGAATGGCCAATAGACACGTGAAGGAATCCTCAACTTCTCTAGCCATAAAAGAAATGCAAATCAAGACAACGTTGAGATTCCACCTCATCCCAGTTAAAATGGCTATAATCAAGAACTCTAATAATAACAGATGCTGGAGGGGATGTGGTCAAAAAGGAACCTTACTGCATTGTTGGTGGGAGTGTAAACTTGTTCATCCACTTTGGAAAGCAGTATGGATATTCTTCAAAAGACTCCACATAGAGCTTCCCTATGACCCAACAATCCCACTTTTGGGCATTTACCCAAATGATCACAAACAAGGCTATATTAAAGCTACCAGCACAACTGTTTATTGCAGCATTATTTACCATAGCTAAGATATGGAACCAACCCAGATGTCCCTCAGTAGATGAATGGATCAAGAAAATGTGATGTATATATATGTATACATACATACATATACACACACACACATATGTATATATATGTGTGTGTGTATATGTATGTATGTATACACACATATGTATATATATGTTTGTGTGTGTGTGTGTGTGTGTGTGTGTGTGTGTGTATATATATATATATATATATATATATATATATATATATAATAGAATTCTATGCCTCCATCAGAATTACATCACCCACTTGTTAGGAAATAGAAAGACTTGGAAAATAATATATTAAGTGAAGTAGGCCAGACGCCAAAAAACGTAGGTCCTATAGTTTCCCTTTTTTGCAATAACTAGTATATGTCTAGACAAGAAGAAAAGATCAAAAGCTATGTACATATGACCATATAGGATGATGTTAAGTGAAATAAACCCCAATACCGGAGTTCCACTGCTTTTTTCTTCCTTGCTATTGTTTTTAGCATATTTATAATGTACTATGTGATTTCTTTTTTGTTTCTCTGGTATGTTCTTCCTCCAGGGTATTACTCCTGTTTTCACTGTATTTGTTTCTGGTGAGCTGCGTCTTGTATGTACATAACAAGATACTTAAATAAGGATACAGTTTAACCCATTGTAACAATGAGATGTACAAAATACTGTGTTGTAAACAAACTTTACAACATTGGTGGGGGGTGGGAGGTGTTGGGAAGGTGGGGAGGGAAGGGATGTTTGAGGAAAAGAAAGGAGGTGGTGACAATGCTCGCTAGGAAATGTACTCACTACTTTACTCAAGTAACTGTAAAACTTCTGTACAATATTTTTACACTAAAACATTTTAAAAACAGCTTAAAGAACATACAATATGTTTTAATAAATTGGATGAGGATTCATAAAAGGCATGTTTTGAATTTTCTTTATTTTTAAAATAGAATGAGGGCTGGGAAGGTTGCTTAAGGGTAGAGTGATTGTCTTGCATGCGTGAGGCCCTGAGTTTGATTACTCATCACCACATAAGTAGGAAAAAGCCAGAAGTGGTGCTGTGGGTCAAATGGTAAAGCACTATCCTTCATCTAAAGAGCTGAAGGACAGTGACCAGGCCCAGATTTCAGTGTTCAGGCCCCATGACTGACAAAATGAAAGAAAGAAAGAGGATTTGAGATAGTGTCCAGGGCCGAAGTTCAAGCCCTGAAAAAGTACCCCCTCACCAAACACAAAATCATACACAGGGCTGGGATTCAGCTTAGCAGCTTACCATGCATGAGTTTTGATCCCTAAAACAAGGAAAGGGAGAGATTGGGTGAGGGAAGAGAGAGGGAGGGAGAAAAGGCGAGGGAGAAATAACTGCATATAGAAAAGAGGGTAGCTCTGCATAATAAATGATATTCATTAGGGTACATGGTCAGGCAAACATTTTCTGTAAAGGAACGAAGTACGTCCAGGCCTTGGGAGCCACATGATATGCCGTAAGTATTACATTCTTCTGTGGCAGTGTGACAGAGGACACAGATAGAATGAATGCATTAAAACTTTACTAACATTCACTGAAATTTGAATTCTATTTTTATTTGAAATATGGCTAGTGTAACTGTGTGTCTGAATTTTTAATTTTATGTAATTTTGCTTACTGTAAGAATTGTTACTTACAGCTTTGTGGCTGGCTACTCAACTGAGTAGAACAAGTCTGGCCTCTAATGAAGTCTTAGAGCACCTCCAAAGTAATCCAGGAATACAAGCAACGGAAGTCACTCATCTTTTTGGTAGTCACAGTAAGAAACAGTAAAACAAGAAAATAAATAAACCTACAATTAAAAACACCAAAGGAGCTTTAATCAAAATTCAGCAAAATTTATCTAGTATTTAAAGCTTAATCCTCAGATTTCAGCATTCTGAGTAGCTAGGATTACAAATGTGAACTACTCTCATGTATTTGTTAGTTTTTTAAATACCAAGTCAGCATTGTCACTTACCTGGCAGGGGAGATACCATGATCACGAAGGTGGTTTTCCCAGGGCAAGGCTTATCTATTGCACTCCAGATGTGCTGACCCCGTGATTTCCCCAAATGTGGGAAATTCGACTGCATAATTTGTGGTAGTGGGGGACTGTGTTAGTGCTCTTTTCTGGATAGAT
Organism: Dipodomys spectabilis; assembly: GCF_019054845.1. Taxonomy (NCBI): domain Eukaryota; kingdom Metazoa; phylum Chordata; class Mammalia; order Rodentia; family Heteromyidae; genus Dipodomys; species Dipodomys spectabilis. Next base: position 2,130,657 of record NW_024871021.1, on the reverse strand, counting down.
AGTTAGATGGATGGATAGATAGATAAATAGCATTGTATTTTATACTGCCCTCGTCTCCTTTCCTGCACTCAGCAGTCACTTGGTCCTAAGGATACTGTAAAGGATGAGGTACCTCTAGGCTTACTTTGTAGTTTCTAGGAACTACAAGGAGTAGAGAAATCAGCTACAACTCACCATGAGAAAATAAATGAGGAAGTTGGGTGCAGGTGGCTTACACATGTAATCCTAACTACTCAAGAGGCTGAGATCTGAGGATTGCAGTTCAAAGCCAGCCCAGGTAGGAAAGCTCATGAGATTCTTATCTTCAATTAACCACCAGAAAACCAGAAGTGGGCTCTGGCTCAAGTGGTAGAGCACTTCACTTGAGCTGAAGAGCTCAAGGACAGCACCCAGAGTTCAAGTCCCATGACTTACAAATAAAAAGAAAGAAAACAAATGAGTAACCAGAGCCAATGGCTCATACCTATAATTCTAGCGAGTCAGAAGGCTGAAATCTGAGGATCAAGGTTCAACACGAGCCTAGGAAGGAAAATCTATGAGATTCTTATTTCCAATTAACCACGGAAAACCAAAAGTTACAATGTAACTCAAAGCGGTAGAGCACTAGCCTTGAGCAAAAAGATCAAGGACAGGATCCAGGAACTGAGTTCAAGCCCCACAACCGACCAAAAAAAAAAAAAAAGAAAAGAAAAAGGAATGAGAAGCCACCTTAATGAAATAGCTAAGCAAGTACAATATACAGAATAACTCTTCCCTTCCTTCTTTTCTTCCTTCTATTCTTTCACATCCTTTCCCCATTTCTATCCTAGAACTTAAACTCAGGGCCTCATGCATTTTAGGTAGGTACTCTACCAGATGATCCATACATCTGCTTTTTTTGGCTTTAGTCATTTTTCTTTCTTTCTTTCTTTTTGGAGGGCGGTCCAGTCATGGGGCCTGAACTTTGGGCCTGGGCACTGTCCTTCAGCTCTTCAGCTCAAGGCTAGCATTCTACCACTTGAACCACAGCGCCACTTCCGGCTTTTTTCTTTTTGCTTATGTGGTGCTGAGGAATCGAACCCAGGCCCTCAGGCATGCAAGACAAGCGCTCTACCACTGAGCTACCTTCCCAGCCCTCATTTTTCTTTTGTTGGTTATGTGACTTGAACTCTGTGCCTGGGTGTTGTCCCAGAGCTCTTCAGCTCAAGGCAAGGGCTCTACTGTTTGAGCCTGTGTAGCTAAGATTACAGGCATGTGCCACCTGCGCCCAGCTTGGCTTAGCCATTTTCGTGGTAGGGTTTTATGTCTGTGATCAGGCCGGTATGGACGACAATCCTTCTTTTTACCTAAGAAGCACAATGCATTGGGTTCAGATGTTGATTGAGATCTAACATTTTGAATGTTTTTCCTGGGCTAACATCAAATCATAATCCTCTCTGTATCAGTCAAGACCCAGCAGCAAGCATTACATCCCTGGCTCAAATTTCTGATGACTAAAACATCTGAACAAAGTTTTAATAATTTTAAATGTTGAATTTGGGGACAATGGGTGCTCTTACTTGCCTAATTGCAAATTGCACCAAAAATCCCAAATATTAACTTTTGATTTCCTAGAGTACATTAAATAAGCATATAAACTTTAAAAAGCAATTAACTACACCGTTATATGTTACAGACTGTGATAGACAATTTGCTCCAGGAAAGTTAGAATGAACTTGTGACTTTAAATGAGCATCATTATTCCACAAAACTGTGAAATTCCGGAAATTATGTAATCACTTAATCACAATAAAAAAAAAAAAGAACCTCGGGGAAGGGAGAGAGGGAGGGGATGGTAGGGGGAAAACAATGGAGGGGGTAACAATGTTCAAGAGGAACTGTACTCATTACCTCACTCATGTAACTGTAACCCTCTGTATAGTATCTTTACAACAACAAAAAGCAATTAACTAAAGAAAAAAGCTAAACAGAATACATCCTTACCATTGTAACTTTGGACTTAACACCTTGTCAATCATTGCTTACATCATAGTTGTTTGTCTGGGCAATATATTCCATACACAGATCATGCCACCCCCAAGGTTGAGGGCTAAACAGCCTATATCCACAGGAGTGAAAGCCAGGCTCTAGGCAAACACACCAAAGGAAGGCAGGGTCCAGCAGCATTGTAGGTGGCAATGTCCCAACATATGACCTGAAGTTTTAGGGCAGCTTAAATAGAGATTTTTCTTTAGGAATAATACTCTATTAAGCCATACCTCTTCTTCTGGGTTTATCACTGCTTAATTGGAGACAAGTCTCATGGACTTTCCTGCTTTGGCTGGCCTGAAATCATGTTCCTCAGATCTCAGCCTCCTAAGCAGCAAGGATTATAGGCATGAGCTACCAATGTTTAAATTCATTATTCCTTTAATAAAAATCAAAATGGCTACAGTATGGTTTAACAGAGAGCTTGAATCCTTCTCTGAACCTTATAAATTTTCTGACTAGAAGCAGAATGACAAACTGACATGTGGGAAACAATCTACCATATTAAACCATTTTTCAGAAGAGTATCTGGCTCATCAGTTTGGCTCTTGTCCTAATGGGGACTTTTCTGCCGAAACACAAGCCTTATATCTAAGCCTCCTAAGTAAGATTATAGGCATGAGCCACCTGTTCCTGGCACCATTCACATTTCTGTACAAGTGAATAAAGCTCAGTGATATAGTGTCTACCTCTTTAACCAAAAGCAGGTAAGAAACCAAAATTGAATTTGAAATTCAGTTTAATATGAGTCTATATTCTTAACAACTGGGTTGTATATTATTTGATCTTTGCACAAGTCTCTTAGTAGATATAGCACACGTGTCATGATTTTTCTATTTCAAATGGTCCATGAGAGATAGCTGGGCATGGTATGGTAAGCCTGTAGTTCCATCGCTTGGGAGGCTGAAGCAGAAGCAGTACAAGTTCAAGGCCATTTTGGCTATGTAGTGAGATGCCATTTCAGAAGGGCAGAAAGTAAATGGCTCCTGACCTGAATATATAAGCCTTGGCAATTACTTTCCCATCTTCTGTGTCTACAAAGAGAAGCCTAAGACTCTCCAAGGCCAAACAGAAAACATGACCCAAAGACTAACACCAAAACAACTGGATACCAGATGTGTTGACTCATTCTTGGGCCAATAGTGTCACCCAAAGACACTCTTCAACAGTTGGGTCTATGTTCCCTCCTCTTCTCTTCAGAAAGGGTCATTTCAAAATTATCATTCCTAGAAATTAAAAGACATCAGTGATATTAGGATTTCCATTCCAGCATATTTACAAGTCAGTGAACACTTAAGACATTGGCAACTATAAAATTAAGTGACTAGCAAGTGGAACATGGCACCTGAAGACACTAATAGTTCATAGTATATGGTCTGTGAATTAGAACTTATTAAATTTGCTACCATAGCTGCAACAGATGCAGTAACAGTTGAGGGAGGGCAGCAGCAACCTTGGCTCCAGCCCCTTGACCTCCGGAGTGCATCATGGAACCTAGCAGTCATTCACAAAGGCCAGGAGAGAAGGGGGCTGCCCGGAATGCTAGGATCATGCTTCTGGTGTAGCATGAGACCATCAACTCACTTCTGCTTCCTGGCTAGATAAGTAGGGGCCGCATGCTGTGTCACCTCACTCCTGTTTCCAGTTTGGGGGAAGGTAAGGGGATCCCTGTGCCCCTGTCACCTCACTCCTGCTTCTGGTCTGGGTAGGTAGGAGCCATATGCCTGCACCACCTCACTCCCACTTCTGGTCTGGGTGAGTGTGGGCTACATGCCCATTTCACTCTCTCCTGCTTCCACTCTAGATGAGTGGGGGGCGCGTGCATGTGTCATCTCACTCCTGCTTCTGGTCTGTGTGAGTTGGGGAGTAGAAGCCGTGGTGCCTGTGTCACCTCACCACTGCCTCTGGTCTGGGTGGGTAGGGGCCATGTCCCTGCATCACCTCACTACTGCTTCCTGGCTGGATAAGTCTGGGCTTGGTGCCCTTGGCACCTCACTCTGGCATCCGGTCTGGGTGAGTGGGGACTGCTTGCCTGTGTCACCTCACTCTGATTCCAGTCTAGGTGAATAGAGGAGTAGGAGCCATGTGCCTGCACCACGTCACTCCTGCTTCCCGTCTGGGTTGGTCTGACTGGCTGTGAGCCAATTACTATTTTCAGATGCTGTTTACCAACATGGACTGCAGCCCATGCCAGAGGTTAGACTTTTCCAGTTATCATAACAAAGCATGACATTAAGGGATTAGGATGGCACCTTGCTAGGTTTGAGAACGTTGTTATTAAGTTGTGTGTGTGTGCATGTGCACTGGTCTTGGGCCTTGAACTCAGGGCCTGAAGTCTATCCCTGAGGTATTTGGTCAAGGTAGAGCTCTACTTCTTGAGCCACAACTTAACATATGGCATTTTTTGTGGTTAATTGGGAGTAAAAGTCTCCCAGATTTTCCTGACTGGGCTGGCCTTGAACCACTACCCTCATATCTCAGACTTTTCAGTAGCTAGGATTTACACGTGTAGGGTGCCTCAGTATTTGCTTGTTTGCCATCCAGAGAGAACTGTGCTTGGCAAGTGTTCTGGAGGAAAAAGAATTGAAATCTTCCAATGAGCAGTGGTGAAAATACTCAGGTGCTAGCCCGGCATTGGTGGACCAGGCCTCTAATCCTACCAATTCAGGAATGTGAAATCTGAGGATTGCAGTTAGAAATCAGTGTGTGGAGGACAGAGTCCTTGAGACTCTTTATCGCCAACAAACTACCACAAACCTGGAAGTGGCACTGTAGCTAAGTGGTAGAGCACCAACCTTGAGCGAAAATGCACAGGGACAACACTCAGGCCATGAGTTCAAGTCCAATGACCACAAAAAAAAAACAACAAGAAAATAAATTTGGCTAAAAGTGGACCCCAGCCTATCACCATGCACCAACATCAACTCAAAATGGATTAAAGACCTTAACATTAAACCTCAATCTCCGAAACTACTGCAGGACAGAGTAGAAGAGACACTTGAAAAAACAAAAAAAAAGAAGAGACACTTGAACTAATAGGCACAGGAAGGAACTTCCTGAACAGAGTCCCAGGGTCACAACAAGTTGGAGAGAGACTCGACAAATGGGACTACCTTAAAATAAAAAGCTTCTGCACAGCTAAATCTATCGCAACTAAGCTAGAAAGACAACTAATTGGGAAAAAATATTTACCAGCAATATATCAGACAAGGGGTTAACATCCTGTATATACAGGGAGCTCAAGAAACTAATCCCTCCCAAACCTAACAAACCAATTACTAAATGGGCAAGGGAACTAAAGAGGGACTTCTCAAATGAAGAAATAAAAATGGCAAAGAAACACATGAGGAAATGTTCATCATGCCTGGTGGTGAAGGAAATGCAAATAAAGACAACCCTGAGATACCACCTTACCCCAGTCAGAATGTCCCACATCCACAAATCAGCCAACGACAAATGCTGGAGGGGATGTGGAGAAAGAGGATCCCTATTACACTGCTGGTGGGAATGTACACTTATACAACCACTTTGGAAAGCAGTCTGGAGGGTCCTTAGAAAGCTAAAGATTGACCTCCCTTACAACCCAGTCATACCAGTTCTAGGCATTTACCCTGAACAACAGGAACCAATATACAAGGACACGTGCACCTCCATGTTTATTGCAGCACTGTTCACAATAGCTAAGATATGGAAACAACCCACATGCCCCACCACAGATGAATGGATCCAAAAATTGTGATACCTATACACAATGGAATATTATGCAGCCATTAGAAATGACAAAATAATGGCATTTGCAGGGAAATGGATGGAACTAGAAGGAATCGTGTTGAGCGAGGTAAGCCAAGAACGAAGAGACAAACGGTACATGGTCTCCCTGATAAGCCGATGCTAAATCCAAAATGTTAGGTGATACGACAAAACTAAGAGGACTTAAGAAACAAAGAACTCCCACTCATCTGGTTGAACCACTACTAAATATCCCCATGCTGCTGATCACATATATGGTATATAACATGTGAACACCGTTATATGTTACAGACTGTGATAGACAATTTGCTCCAGGAAAGTTAGAATGAACTTGTGACTTTAAATGAGCATCATTATTCCACAATACTGTGAAATTCCGGAAATTATGTAATCACTTAATCACAACTAAAAAAAAATAAAAGAACCTTGGGGAAGGTAGGGAGGGAGGGGATGGTAGGGGGAAAACAATGGAGGGGGTAACAATGTTCAAGAGGAAGTGTACTCATTACCTCACTCATGTAACTGTAACCCTATGTATAGTATCTTTACAATAAAAAAAAAGAAAAGAAATTTGGGTTCTTCAGTAGAAGTTTATCATTATAAATATCACTTTCCCATTATATTTAGCTCTGTCATAGATGTATGAATCTTAGGGGAATAAGAAACTTGGCTAAAAAATATAGGAAGCATTGGTTGTGTGTGTGTGTGTTTGCCAGTCCTGAGGCTTTAACCACTAGGACATTAATCTCTTGGTTGGCTTCCTTCCATCAAGGCTGGTACTCTGCCACTTGGTCCACAGCTCTACTCCTAGATTTTTTAATTGTTAATTGGAGATAACAGTTTTACACACTTTTCTGCCTGTGATGGCTGATTCTGGAATGTGATTATTTTGAATCATGCTGTAAAAAATGTGTGTGCAGATAGATATCTCTACTGTAAGGCTGACTTACATTTCTTCAGGTGTATATGTAGGATTTCTTGTGTGGAACTTCCACACTGATTTCTGTTGGGGCTACACGGATTCAGTTAATTGCCATCATTGTGTAGGGTATCTTTCCCCACCTCCTTGCAAGCATTTCTGTTTTCTGTTTTAATAGGCATTCTGATTAGGCAAACATGAACTTCAACATAGATTTGATTTGCATTTCTTTGATTACTAAAGGTGTTGAATATTTTCATGTATAACTTAGACACCTATATCAGTTTTGGGAAACTATCTAGTCAATTCACTTGCCTATTTATTGATAAGATTATTTGTTCTTAGGGTGTTTCATTTTTTGTCTGTACATTCTAGATATTAGGATTTCTTCTGTTACTCAAAAGGCAGGAGTTTAAGCTTATTTTACTTAATCTTAACAAAAGAAGCCTTGTGAGTTTCAAATTATTTAAATGATGATTGATTTAAAAATGAGAAGTATGTGGCTCACAGAGTAGAGTGCCTGTCAATAAGTACAAGTTTGAACTCAGACTACAATGTCTACAAAAAAAAGAGATAGATTCTATTATTTTAGAACAATAAATGCTAATAAGCTACATTTTCTCAAAATATGTAATTCTAAATATTTCACTATTCTTCGTGGTAAAACTATTGCAAATTTTAGCACAAACTAACAATTTTAGGTTCTATTTTTTCCTTGGTAATCATTCAAGCCAGCAAAACTGAAGAAAATACAAGTTTGGCTAGGTGCTGGTGGCTCATGTCTGTATTCCTATCTACTCAGGAGGCTGAGCCCTGAAGATTGCAGTTCAAAGCCAGCCTGGGCAGGAAACTCCATGAAGCTTATCTAAAAATAACCACCAGAAAACTAGAAGTAGTGCTGTGGCTCAAGTGGTAGAGTGCTTTCCGTGAGCTGAATAGCTAAGGGACTGCCCCTAGGCAGTTCAAGGCCCACGACCGACAAAAAACAACAACAAAAAAAACAACTTTGTATAAAGAGTAAGAATCTCCAAGTTTTTATTCAAGTTTTTTAATTCTTGTGGCAAATGTTTTCATTGAGCAGAAAATGGACAGATTATATCTGTTATTGTGATAAACTTGCTAATATGTGGTTGCTTTTCTCCCATTTATAATTTCATCCATCTAACATTGTTGAAGATGAAAAATCCATCAAGGACAAGACATACTATTTGGAAAAACTGGTAAGTTGAAATGACTATTACTTTCTAGTTTGGCAAAGAAGCTGTGATTTTCCTTCCCTCCCCAGGATTTGAACGATGAAAAAAAAATTGTGTTGATTTTTCCAAAAAGTAAGGAATACAGCTCATATTCAAATAATTAAAAGATAATGAAATGAATGTTTAGGATACATAAGATGCTTAATTTGGAACCTTTCTCTCAAGAAACTTCCAAGAAACATAGCACACATTGGTTATAGATATTGATATCAAAGAGCCCACTGCAGGTGCTTCATACCTATAATTGGCTACTCAGAAAGATGAGATCTGGGATTGTGATTGGTGCCAGCCTGGAAAAGCAATAATTGCATGCATGATGACCCCTGCTTTTTGATCATATGTCTCTTCCTCCCATCCTCAATGTGAAGCTGTCTCCCCAGATCACCATCCTTCTGATTCATTGATATTATCATTGGGATTTCTGGTTTTCTCCTTCAGCATGAAATTTGCATGGAGAAGGAGCTTGCTGTCCTGGGTAGTGGTAAACCTTGTGATTTTTCTCTGTGATTTTCGCATGGGGGTTCAGGAGACTGCTCTTCAATCTTGTTTTGGTGTGTCTGTCTTTGCTTGGTTGCTGATTCTGTATTGGTAGAGAGAGTCTGTGCCTGATCTGGATTCTGTTGGGAGCCTATTTCCAGCTGCTATTCTGACTTACTTGGGATTCTCAGCTCTCTGCTGTAGCAATTCCCGCCTTTGGAAGGGTTGAGCAGCCTAGACTGCTTGTGTTTGCTCCTGCAGGTGCTCTTGGGAAGATCAGATGCTCTGGATGCACTCTCCCAAATACTGGAGTCTGCTATGGGCTCCTGATGTGTTTTTGTTTGTTTGTTTTGGGCTGGTTGTGGGCTTGAACTCTAGGTTTGGGTGCTGTCCCTCAGCTCTTCTGCTCAAGGCTGGCACCCTCCCATTTGAGCCACAGCCCCACTTCTGACCCTTTTTGCTTTGTTCGGGCGCTGGTCCCCGGGCCTGGTTCCGGCCCCAGCCTGGAGCGCGCTCGTTAGGCCTGTGCTAATGTGTATACCACCTAGGTTATGCAGCCTGGAGGACACAGTTCAAATTTCTTCTACTGTTGGTAGTCTTACCCAGGGGCGCTGTTCCTGGCTTGGGCATTTAAGATCCCTTCCAGGGGCGCTCTTGCTCTGGCCTGGCCAGCAGAGTGTGCTGCACCGGCTGGTGGAGCTCTCGAACAGTTCCCAGTTTTAGTTTGTAATGTGGTTCGGGTGTTGGGGTAGGGAGTCTAGGTCAGGGTCTGGGGATTCCCTCCAGCTCTGGTCTCCCTTGATGGATTCACTGTCCCCTGTGGGGTACTCACCTTGTAGGTCGTCAGTTGTTGTTGCAATCCGAGTTCAGTTGGGGTGGTTGTGGGCTGGGTTGGGAGGCCCCCGCCGGGTAATTGTGATCGCGATTGGGCAGGTGGTCTGCCGACAGATCCCTTTGTCGCGCTGCTGGTGCCGGGCGGCTTTGGCGGGATGGAGCCTCTCCGCTCCGGTGGAGAGTGAGGGGTGGGGGTGGGATCCTCGTGGAGACTCTCGGCTGGTAGGTTTCTCTGTTCCTGGCGATCCGCTGTTCTGCAATCCGGTACCTGGTGATCTGCAAGCAGCCCCCTGTGTCTCTGTGGCTCCGGCAGCCCCCGCCGGGCCGGTTGGCCGGCAGCTTGGCACATTGCCGCGCGGCCAGTAAAGGTTGGGGGAGGGGTCTTCGCTCTTCTCTGTTCTGAATTTCTTCTTTTACTCTCTTTCTTTTTTTGTTATTTTCCACCTCTGGTTTTTCTCTGAGTGTTCGTCTTTTTGTTGTTGTCGGTCTCTTGGGGAGATTATACGTTGGAACTCGAACTCTCTTTTTGGTTGGAGAGAGCTGTGGCGTTTCCCTACTGCCCCGTCGCCATCTTGGTCCCCCCTCCTCCTCTTATAATTTTTATTTTAGGAATACGTGAATGTGCGTTTTCCTTTCTTTTCTTGTCTTCTTTCTTTTTTTCTTTCTTTCTTAACTATCTTTTTGTTTTTTGTCTAGCTCTACTGAACTTCTGATCTTTTTTTCTCCCTTTCTTATCCTTTCCACCTTTTCCTCTCTTTTGATCTTCTTTATGTGACTTAACTCTTGTCCTGCACATCCTCAGATAAACCCATAGTTAACTAGTAGACCTTATCCCCCATAGTGTACACACTTAATCCACAAATTTATTACTCAATTCATAACCTCTGAGACTTAAATTCCTTAATAGCAGTACTACCTCTTTATACCTATATAATATTTTTTTAATTTTATTTTATTTTATTTGAGAACATACTGTACAGAGGGGTTACAATTACATGGGCAGGATAATGCATACATTTCTTACCAAGCATTGCAGCCTCCTCCTTTGTTTACCCTTCACCTCCCTTCCCAGCCTCCACAATCATACCCAATCATTCCCCCCACCCAATCATACCCCCTCCCCCCCTCCGACATTGTAAAGCTCGTTTTGACATGACATTTTGTACTTCTTATTGTTGCAACAGGTCCACCTGAATCCTTAAACGACTTGTTTGACCCCATCTCCTCCACATGTTATACTGACATCAAATATAGTGAAAGCAGGGGTTACACTGTGGGGGAGGGACATACAAAGCAACCAAGAAATAATCTTATAAATGCGTTAGAAACACATGCATGAAAGAAACAAAAACATTAAAATACATATTTGAGGGTTCGTTTTCCTAACATCACATTCTCTGACTTTTTCCACTTGACTCATACCTATACTAGATATTGCAAATAAGGGAAACCATGGGACCTATGTTTCTTTGGGCCTGGCTTACTTCACTTAATATAATTTTTTCCAAGCTTTTCCATTTCCTAACAAATGGGGAAATGTCATTCTTTCTGATGGAGGCATAGAATTCCATTGTGTATATATACCACATTTGCTTGATCCATTCATCTACTGAGGGGCATCTGGGTTGGTTCCATATCTTAGCTCTGGTAAATAATGCTGCAATAAACATAGTAGTGCTGGTAGCTTTAGTGTGGTCTTGTTTGTAAACATTAGGGTAAATGCCCAAAAGTGGGATTGCTGGGTCATAGGGGAGTTCTATGTGAAGTCTTTTGAGGAACCTCCATACTGCTTTCCAAAGTGGTTGAACAAGTTTACATTCCCACCAACAATGAAGTAAGGTTCCTTTCTGTCCACATCCCCTCCAGCATCTGTTGTTGTTAGAGTTCTTGATTTTGCTGTTCTAACTGGAGTGAGGTGATATCTCAATGTTGTTTTGATTTGCATTTCTTTTATGGCTAGGGATGTTGAACCTTTCTTCATGTGTCTATTGGCCATCCTTCTTTCTTCTTCAGAGAAGCTTCTCTTTAAGTCTTTCGCCCACTTACTTATTGGGCAGTTGTTTCTTTGAGGATTTGTTGTTGGGTGGTTTAATTTTTTGAGTTCCAAGTATATTTTATTTTTTTTTTTTAGGGGGTCCGGTAGTGGGGCCTGAACTCTGGGCATGGGCGCTGTCCCTCAGCTCTTCAGCTCAAGGCTAGCGCTCTACCACTTGAGCCACACCACCAATTCCGGCTTGTTTTTTTTTTTTTTTTTTGCTTATAGTGGTGCTGGGGAATCGAACCCAGGGCCTCATGCATGCAAGGCAAGTGTACTACCACTGAGCCACCTTCCCAGCCCCCCAAGTATATTTTAGATATGAGACCCTTGTCCGTTGTATGGCTAGTAAAGATCTTCTCCCAATCCGTGGGCTTTCTATTGATCTTGCTAGCTATGTCATTTGCCCTGCAGAAGCTCTGCAACCTTATGCAATCCCATTTGTCCAACCTTTCTTTGATTTGTTGTGTTTCCGGGTCTCTATTCAGAAAATTTCGGCCTGAGCCAAGGAGACCCAGGGTTTCTCCTATTCCATCCTGTAATGTTTTCAGAGTGTCTGCTTTGAGTTCAAGGTCTTTGATCCATTTGGAGTTGATTCTGGTGCAGGGTGATATATAAGGATCTAGCTTTAGTTTTCTACATGTAGTTAACCAGTTTTGCCTGCACCATTTACTGAAGAGGCTGTCTGTCTTCCATTCTATTGTTTTAGCTCCCTTATCGAAGATTAGATGGCTATAGGTCTGTAGGTTCATTTCTGGGTTTTCAATTCTATTCCATTGGTCCTGAGGTCTGTTCTTATGCCAATACCAAGCTGTTTTGATTACTATGGCTTTATAGTAGAGTTTGAAATTTGGTATTGATATTCCTCCAGCAGTGTTCTTTCCGTTGAGGAGCGTTTTTGCTATTCGGGGTCTTTTATTGTTCCATATGAATTTTTGGATTGCCTCTTCTATTTCCTTGAAGAATGAGGGTGGAATTTTGATAGGTATTGCGTTGAATTTGTAGATAGCCTTGGGAAGTATGGCCATTTTCACGATGTTAAACTTTCCAATCCAGGAGCATATACCTATATAATATTTTAACCATTTTTTTAAGTTTTTCACTTCTCCTTTATGTCCCTTCCCTTCTCTTAATATACTCACATTCCTCTCTAAATAGATGGGCTTTTATACTCCATAATAATGTTAATTTTTATGTTTCTATTTTTTTCTGGTCTCTTTTCATTTCCCTTTCCCTTTCTTCTTTCTCTCTCTCTTTCTATTGCATCCTACCCAAGCTATTTCCTGCATTGGGATTAGGACATAGTTAGCTCTCCCTGTGCCTCCCCACACCAATCTATTCCTATTTTTTACCCACATCTCTCCCTAACCCTAATAATTTCTGGTTTTCCAAATTCTTCTCTGCGGTTCGAAGCCCATTAACATATAGTTGTTTGATGTTGAATAGATGTATCTGTTGAACTAGATTGTATCTGTAGACTATTGACTGTACAAATGCAAACTTTGATTGATGGTTGCCTTAAGATAGTGTTCTAGCACAAAACTGGTGCTATTTTCATCTCAAATGGGCAGAGTAAGCCGGAAAAACACAAGAAAAATGGCAAATCCGGGCTGGGAAGGTGGCTAAGTGGTAGAGCGCTTGCCTTGCATGCTTGAGGCCCTGGGTTCGATTCCTCAGCACCACATAAGCAAAAAAGAAAAAAGCCGGAAGTGGCGCTGTGACTCAAGGGGTCGAGCACTAGCCTTGATCTGAAGAGCTGAGGGACAGCGCTCAGGCCCAGAGTTAAGGCCCCACGACCGGACCCCACCCCCCCAAAAAAAGAAAAATGGTAAATCTGGATATCTCAATTCCCAATCTTGATAATCAGGGGTCAGAACAGATAATGAATAATCCAGAGGAGAGTTCCCAAATAGCTCTACAAACACTGCTGGCAAACATGATAAATGAGAAGTTTGACAACTTACAAAGGACTCTGTATGAGCGTGAAAGGGAGAGAGAGGAGGCATCCCAAAAGCTTATACAGGAATATCATAAGCATGAGGAAGCTACTCAAAAACTGATACAGGATTTCCATGAACAACTTGAGAATACTCAAAGAGAAAGGGAGGAGTGACGTGAGCAGGCTGAGAACACTCAAAGAGAACTGCAGGAATCCCACGAACGGGAGGAAAGAGAACTACAGGAATCCCACGAACAGGAGGAAGCTAATCAAAGAGTAATACAGGAATTGAGAGACCAGGTAGAGAACACACAAAGATCACTAAAGGAATTCATGGAATCCATTAACAAAGAGCTGAAGGAAGTCACGGAGACCACAAAGGGAATGCTGAATGGAACCCAACAGAAGGAATGGGAGTCCAAAGAAACCATAACAAATCAACTAAGTGATTTGAGAACAAACACTGAACACCAAATTAAGGAAGTAAAGAAATTCATACAAGACCTAAAACAGAGCTTCAACAAAGAACTTGAAGCCATCAAAGCTGACCAATTAGAAGGAAAAGAGATAAAAAACAAAGTAGAGAGTCTTGACAGCAGGTTAGACCATGCAGAAGATCGAATCTCAAGGATTGAAGACAGCCTAGATATTATAGAGAAAGAACATACAACCATCCAAGACAAGTCCAAGAAATATGATAGATCTATCCAACACCTGGAAGACACCATCAGAAGGCCTAATCGAAGGATAATGGGTGTAGAGGAACACCTAGAAACAGAAGTTAATGGTCTAGGAGATTTGTTTAACAGGATCCTAGCAAAGAACTTCCCAAACATACAAAAAGATAGGCCTATCCAGATATTAGAAGCTTTTAGAACCCCAAATAGACCAGACCAGAATAGGACATCCCACCGTCACATTATAATCCACACAGGATCAACTCAGACCAAGGAAAAGATCCTTAAAGCTGTCAAGGAGAAAAGGGTAATCACCTATAAAGGGAAACCAATTAGAATCACCTCAGATTTCTCAGCAGAGACAATCCAAGCAAGAAGAGCCTGGAATGATGTATGCCATGCCCTAAAAACAAACAACTATCAACCAAGAATACTGTACCCAGCTAAACTCTCCTTCATAACTGAAGTAGCCTGTCCAGACAGCTAGCCTTTTCTAATAGGCTCTGCCACGCTCTCTCTGGAGCAGGATTCGGGGCATGAGGCGATGAATCTAAACCCTACACACAGGTGTCGGAGGGTAGAGGCATCATCACTCACATGCCTGTGGTGGAGGACCTGGACCCGAGCGTGGCGGTGCACAGTGTGTGTGTGTGTGTGTGCGGGGCTGGGGGGAGGGCAGGTAGGGAACCCTAGGAGGAAACACAGGGAGAGACGAGGGGCCCCGGCCCAAACAGAGTGGAGGCGTCAGTCAGAGGGGCGATCCTATCGCCCGGGGGTGAAGCATGGTTAGAACCCACAGGCCCGGCGGGCGTACTTCTCTTTGGAGTTCGCACTGGGAACATACGCAGGCACAAGTGCCCCAGCACACACATCGCATCACAGACGGGTAGAGAGGCAGAGCCAGGGGTTCAGGCATGGCAAACACTCTATTCCGTCAACACACACACACACACACACACACACACACACACACACACACACACGTTACGGTGTGTGTACAATATCCACAAGGTAAAAGTTTATTCATCCATTCCCCAAAGAATAAGAATAAGATTATGTCAGACAGAGGGAAGTAGATCGACGGACTAGGAGCGCGAGGGGCGGGGGGGGGGGGGGTTGCCGGCGGCGGAGAAGAACCTAGAACAGGTGATGCCAGGGGAAGACAGACCGGCGGAAAGACAGACAGACAGACCGACCGACCGACCAACGGCACGGCACGTGTTTTCCCTCCTATGTGGATGCTAGACCTAAACTATAACTGGACATGGTAAGCTACACAGCACTCCGGGCAAACAGAGTGTGTGTGTGTGTCCCCGTGTGGGTGACACACATAACGTCCTTTTGTCAGAAGGTGTAACTTCTCTGAGCATTTAAGATATTGCAGAGAAGACATAAGACGTGATATCCCTAAGTGGCACGACTGTGAACGTATTATCACAACCGGACGTGTTAGGATTAAAGCTGGAATTAGGAGGACAGAAACGTACCTGTCATTATTACAAGTATATTTGGTTTAGGATCTTTCAAAACACATTGATGTATCCTTCTGGACACCATGGTCTAGGACCACACCAGTAAATAGCCACTTCAAAGCCAGATCATCGGTTGGATACGTTTCAATTGGTTTATATTGCATCCTCCAATATTTTTTTCTTCTTTTTATTCTGTCTTCTCACTAAAGATCCAGTGGTATAAAGCTACTTTTGTTCTCTTCATATTCCATAACTGAAGTGATCTGCTTTGTTTTGCAGCTTTCTCAGCTTAATTCACTGAGGCCTATTTAGTCACACATGATGAGAGGTCCAGAAACATCTTTGGGGCCACGGATGGCTTTTGTAAAGTCCATTTGGGGAAACAGCAAATATAATCTACCATGTCCTAAAATGTAACAGATTATCTCTATGGGACCGATAGAAATATCCAGATGTGCCCTGTCAACAGCCAGTTATTTTAACTTACTTAAGGGAAATCAAGTGAATAAAAGTCTATATAGTCCAAGAAATTTTATTCTGATACCTATATAAAAAGTTTACCTGAGTGGGTGAGGACATTTGCATGAAATTTCACCTAGGGCAGCACTTGATATTTATAACTCTCCCTGAACTATTGCATTGCCTGTTTTCCATTTTCTTGGCACTCCTTGAGAAATGTTCCCGTCTCAATCTTTCACCCACTGCAGCCGTGGGACCCTTTTTCATAATACTGACGTAAAGACATTTGTGTTATTGTATATAAATTACAACCGTAAATAAACTGGTACAGTTTGCTCATAAGACGTAATATCCAAACGAATTCCGTGTCCAGAAAATAACGAAAAGAAACACCCCCTGCGGGCCCCCCTCCCCCTCCGCTCGGCCCTCCCTTCAAGAAAATTTCCTTGTTTGCTGTGGTTTCATTTTGTTTTGTTGTAAATAAAGCCGCAGAAGAGAGCCGGCGATACCTCATTGCGACTCTCGCGAGAGTCGCCAGCCTCCGCCATCAGCCCCGAATCACTCCCTGTCACTCCACACGGTGTCCAGTAGGTGGCACCCAAAACAAGGAAAAACAACGTCAGGCCCAAGATCGATCCAGACCGAACCGACAGTTAGGAAGGTCTTGTGAGGAAGGAACACCTCCCCCTCCCCCGCTCGCGCACACACACACACACACGCACGCGCACACACACACACACGCACACACACACACACACACACACACACACACACACGCCCCAGCATCCCCGCCCACACAGGTCATGAATGGCAAACCCCTATTGCACAGAGAGACAGACAGACAAAACACACCGGGTGTGGAGAGAGACCGCAAATGAAAAACAAAAACAAAACCAAAAAACATTTTCCTGGCTTGACCGATGAATGGGCCTGGGCTGGCATGCTGTCCTCTGGGCCCTACAGTCAATCCATGGCGGTCGCTCCTCTCTCCTCATCACTGCAATCCTATCTGATATTTGCCAGAGCCGAACGTGCAGTGGGGACACTTTGGTTCATCGATCTAAACTAGGGGCCGGGGTGGGGGGGGAGGGTGGTGGCGGGCGCGGAGGGGAAGCCTAGGAAGTCTGTTGCTATAGTTGGTGGCGGCGGCGGCGGCGGTGGTGGCAGTGCAAAGTGTGTGGGGGGGGAGGGGAAGAGGTAGATCACATGCTGCCATGCGTGCCTGTGTCTGTGTGGTAGGAAACAGCAGCAAAGATCAAGGGGTGCAGGGTGTGTGTGTGCACGCCCCAATCCTGGGACTTGAACTCAGAGCCTGAGTGCTGTCCCGTGGCTCTTGTGCTCAAGACTGGCACTCTGGGGCTGGCAAGGTGGCTCAGTGGTAGAGCGCTTGCCTTTCGTGCATGAGGCCCTGGATTCGATTCCTCAGCACCACATAAGCAGAAAAAAGCCGGAAGTGGCATTGTGGCTCAAGTGGTAGAGTGCTAGCCTTAACCTGAAGAGCTGAGGGACAGCGCCCAGGCCCAGAGTTCAGGCCCACGACCGGACACCCCCCACCCCGTGCCAAAAAAAAAAAACAGAGAGACTGGCAGTCTGCCATTTGAGCCAAAACTCCACTTCTGGCCTTTGGGTTGCTTAATTGAAGACATGAGGCTCTCCAAAGTGCAATGCCTATATACCTCTGATCATATAAGAAGTCTTCCCCTTTCTTTGTGTTTGTTATCATCGACGTTATTTTGTTTTCTCTTCCCCCCCCCATTGTTTCTTCCTTCATCTATTTCCGGGAGGGGCAAGAAATGGAGGGACCCAGGATGAAGAAGTGCAACAGTGGCACTCACTAGACACTATGTTGACACACAACCTGTGGCTGGGGAACAAACAGAACTTGAGGGAGGGAAAATCTGTGAGAGAGCCAGGGAAGGGGTGACATTGTCCAAAAAAAAATGTACTCTTTTTTTGGGGGTGGGGGGAAATGGGAGGGCAGGAATGGAAACAAAGGAGGAGGCAACAATGCTTGATAAGAAATGTACTCATTTCCTTGCTCTTGCTCCTGTCATTGTAACCACTCTGTAAGTATTTTCACAATTAAAACAACTCATTAGCCGGGCGCCGGTGGCTCACGCCTGTAATCCTAGCTACTCAGGAGGCTGAGATCTGAGGATCGCGGTTCAAAGCCAGCCCGGGCAGGATAGCGCCCAAGCCCAGAGTTCAAGCCCCATGAGAAAAAAAAACAAAAACAAAAACAAAAACAAAACAAAAAAAACTTATTAATTAAAAAAAAATGTACTCTTCCTACCCCACTTATGTAATGTAATCTTTCCTATCCTTTTTTTTTTTGGGGGGGGGGGGTCGGTGGTGGGTCTTAAACTCTGGGCCTGGGTGCTGTCCCTAAACTCTTCAGCTCAAAGCGAGCGCTCTACCGCTTGAGCCACAGCGCCACTTCCGATTTTCCAGTGCCTTATTGGAGATAAGAGTCTGGTGACTTTCCTGCCCTGGCTGGCTTTGAACCGTGATCCTCAGCTCTCAGCCTCCTGAGCAGCTAGGATTACAGACGCGAGCCACCGGTGCGGACTGGCATACTTTAACCGTTCTGTATGTCACCATTTCCCTAACAATTTGTAAAAAAAAAAAATCAAGAGAGAGGGCGGGGGAGATAACAACCCCTCACGCCTGAGAAGTGAAACCCAACGGGCTTCTAACCGATCTGAGATTCTTTGAAGGTTTTTGCGATGTTAATCACAATCACAAACACAGACGGACAGTTTCTCCAGTCACTCCTTTAGAGGAACGGGGAACAGGGACAGGGAGAAGAGAGGCAGATCCTGGCCTGACCTAGGCGGGAAGATGGAGGGGAGACAAGACTCCTGAACTCCTTTTTCCCCTCACTCTCCTCCGTCCAGAGGGTGGGAGCTTAGGGGTCGGCCACGGGGACATCCCACGGTCACAGTCATGCCTCCCGGAGGGGCAGAGGGCAGAGCACAGGCAAGCATGCCAGCTTCCCCGCCCGCCCCTCCCATTCTGTCCCTGGCGGGCTTGGGCGGGAGGCATACTACTGGCAGCGGGCGGGTGGAAGCAGTCTGACAACTCCATCTTGCAGGAAGTCAGTGGCTGCTGGTGGTAGGCAGGGAGGGTCCCAGCAGAAAAAGACCCGAGAGAGAGCACGCAGGCTTTTCCTGCCCAAGGGCAAAAGAGGCCACTTTTGTAAAGACGGGGAGGGGGAGGGGAGGCTGATTCACTCCCCACCCACCCCACCCCGCGGGCTAATGAAGTTACAGGAGCTGAGGGCTGGGCGCCCCTCCCCACCCCGCAGGAGTGTTTCGCAGCGGACTCAGGGCAGGGCGGGGGTGGGGGTGGGGTGGGCTGGTTTAAGCCTGGAGCCCCAGTCAACTCAGGAACTTCAGGCAACTTTCCTTTGTCTTGTAAATGTCGTCATGGCAACGATTTAAGCGCCCTGGCGGCGGCGGGGGGGGGGGGGGGGGGGGAGGGGGAGAGGGGGGAGGAGAAAGAAGAAACAAACACGCACACCCCGAGCCGGCCTGCCTGAGTTGAGGCCTTGAATTTCAACCTCAGTAGGGCCACTAAACTAATAAAAATCGTTCTAAGAAACTATTGACAGAGGACCCTCGGGGTAGGGGGATTAGGCTCTGTACCCGTGAGGCGAGGTGGCCGTGTGTTCCAGCTTTGTGCCAAGATGTTGCCTTATCTCGGCCTATCTTCCTTCCCAGAATTGAACACAGAGGCAAGCAGGATAATTTCCAGGGGGAAATGAGGCCTGGGAAAGCACCACCAGGAATTCAGAGACAAGACAGCCGGACAGCTTCCTAATGAATGGCTCCAGTGAAGTCACATACACATCCTATTTTCTTCACTTTTCAGTCCCTCATAAACGAATAGTTATTAGGAAAGAAAACTAATAGGTGGGGGTGGGTGGTGGAAGGGAAAAGAGCAGCTCCCAACCTCTGAGCTTTTGCCCAAACAATGAGTATACTGTGGGAACGGAGCAAAGAGTTTCCTCAAAGAAAGGAGGAAACTTACACCGGGGAGCGAAGTAAATTTTAAAAAGAAACAGAGCATGGGTCAACCCCCCCCCCCTTGCATGCATGGGAAACCAACAGAATCATCTCTTAAACCCTACTACAGGCTCAAGGTAGAGAGTTTACTTTGTTTCTTTTTCCTCTGCGTGTTTTCAAGGTTTCACTTTCATTTCTGGGCACATAACCATTGGGCCTTGCCTCGGTGGGTGTTTCTCCCCCTAAAAGCATCTATCCTGTCTTTTGGGCCTTACTGTGTGTGAGTGAGTGAGTGAGTGAGTGAATGAGTGAGTGAGTGAGTGAGTGAGTGAGTGAGTGAGTGAGGCAGCCAGGCAGCCAGGCAGCCAGCCAAGCAGCCAGCCAAGCAGCCAGCCAAGCAGCCAGCCAGGCAGTCAGTCCAGAGATCTAATTTCTCCCCTATTTTAAACGTACCTTTTGCATATGAGAGAGAAAACACACTAAACTGGTTTTTTTCTATAGGAACATATATGTGAATACATTCACCATGGAGTGAAAAGATAGAGTTGCTTCCAAATGATATGTACAGCAGAATACCAACACATCGAGATGACTTCTGCAAGAAGCCAAGGCCCACTTTTGCAATCCCATAATGAGGAAGCCTCAGTCAGTGGCCTGGTTTGAGTCCAGGCCTCCACTTAAAAACGACCTTTACTTTGTGTTTTTATTTTTCCCTGTTTTTCTTTTCCTTTCTATGACCTCTCCCCCCAACTCCCCACCCCCTTCCCTCCACAGGTCTCTCTTTCTCCTTTTCTTTCTCTGTAGTTTGAGCCTGAGAGTTACTTAATTCCCGAACTTCTGGGTTTTCCTTAGATCTGGTAACCTGGTGGACATAAAAATTTGGGAAAGCCTCAAAACAGTCACCCACACCCCATGAAAAATAATCATGCTTGTCGCCAAAAGCTTTTAAATGAGAAAACAGTGGTCAAGTGAAGCAAATGAAGGCTGTAATAGCCACCATGTTTCTAGACTACTGTACCAAGTTTTTAAAATATATATATATATACTTTTAAATATATTTTTATTGTAAAAATACTGTACAGAGAGGTTACAATTACATGGGTAAGATAATGAGCACATTTCTTATAAGCATTGTAGCCTCCTGCTTTGTTTCCCCTTTCCATCCCTTCGTATCCTCCCCCCCCTCCCCCCCCCCCCCCCGTCCCTCCCCAAAGTTGTAAAGTTCGTTTTTCGACATAACGACTTGTATATCTCATTGTTTCAATGGGTCCTCCTGTATCCCTGTTTTAACAATTTGTTTTTTCCCTTCCCCTCCACATATATCAACACCAGGATTTTTTTTTTATTAAGCAAAACAACTCAGTTATTCAGCTGTGAGTATGTCCATACAAACAATATGCAGGAGCCTTCCATGCTTGACTGGCCAAAAAAGGGGGGGAGAGCTAGGAAGGTGGCTTAGTGGTAGAGTGCTCGCTCGCCTTGCAAGCATGAGGCCCTGGGTTTGATTCCTCAGCACTATATAAACAGAAAAGGGGATCAGTGGCACACTGTGGCTCAAGTGGCAGAACAGTTGTGAGCCTTCAGATGAAGAGCAGAGAGACAGCACCCAGACCCAGAGTTCAAGCCTCACGCCCGACAACAAAAAAACTGAAAATAATAAATATATATGTGTGTATCACACTATATGTAAGCATATATATATATATATGTATGTGTGTGTATAAATATATATTGGTATATGTATGTATATGCATGTGTGTGTGTGTGTGTGTGTGTGTCTGTGTGTGTGTCTGTGTAGAGAGAGAGAGAGAGAAAGCCAGAAGTGGTGATGTGGTTCAAGTGATACAGTGCTAGACTTGAGCAAAAGAAGTTGAGTGACAGTGCTGAGGCCCTGACTTCAAGTCTCAGTATTGCCCACCCCCCCAAAAAAAATAAAGAAAAAGGAGAGAGAGAGAGAGAGAGAGAGAGAGAGGGTGGGGGGAAGAGAGAAAGTAAAAAACGAAGGAAGGAAGGAAGGAAGGAAGGAAGGAAGGAAGGAAGGAAGGAAGGAAGGAAGGAAGGAAGGAAGGAAGGAAGGAAGGAATGGTCAATGACCTGTTTTTCTTACCTGTAGAGAAATGCCCCAAACATCTAGAAATTCAGGTTGGGGCAAAGATAAAACAACTAACTATCTGTACATAACTCAGCTGCCACATCCCTCCCCCCCCCCCGCCTGTTTAACCCTGAAAACACCCATGAAGTCAAGGAGCTGTGTAGGTCTCTCTCCCTTCAAGAGCACCCACACTGTATTAGAGTATGTCCTTGTCTGTCTGTCTGTCTGTCTGTCTGTGCCTTTTTGGGGGGTCTGGTTGTCTGCTTGCCTGCTTGCTTACTTACTCCATAAAAACTCCACCAGAGTGACTCCTCCAGAAATTCTTATTCAATGATCGAAATCAAGGGTCCTAAGGGAAGAGTCCCTACATGGAAGGGTAAAAAGTCACTAGCCCTCACCTGTGTTTGGTGACAAGAAGAACTCCATACCAATCGTCTACCTTAATACATGAGGGCAGGGCAGGGAAGGAATAAATTTATTCAGGTGATCTAGTCAGTCACACTGATGGGTCTCTGGCTCCCCGTCCATGTCTCCGTCTGTCTGCCTCTGTGTGTGTGTGTGTGTGTGTGTGTGTGTGTGTGTATCTCAGATCTAGTTGGACTTGTGGACCTCTCACTCCCCCTTCCATCTCTTACTCTGTGTGTCTTTCCATCGGTCTCTGGGTCTCTGTCTCTCTGTCTCTGTCACTCCTCTCTGTCTCTCTGTCTGTCTCTCCTGTGTCTCTGTCCTCTCCCCTCCCCCACCCCTTGCTTTTCTTTGTGGACTCAAGGCAGAACTGTATTTCAGGCCCAGTGGCCTCTGCTTACTCAGCTTGCCAGCCTGGAACCCGCCAGAGGCAACTTCTTCCTTGGTGTCCCCGAAGGAAGGAGGGAGCAGGAACCGGTGCCCCAAAAGAGACTCTTATCTCCAATGAATCACCCGCCTGGCCACCCGCCCGCCCGTGTCAACCCACACAGAATATGAAAGCCACACATGAGCTCAAGAACATGCAAAGACTCAGTTTTGAGGAGTCTCATGTTGAACATGGAGACTCGGTCTGTAAACAAGATGGATGCCGCTGCCATCTCTGCTGCCATTTAGACCCGAGTTTTTAGGGAAGCTGTCTACCACCCACATTCCCAGTCCACTTCCTTGAGAATGTCTCAAGGATGGATGGCTAATTTTACTAAATCATCACCTGGTTTCCCGAAGGAGAAAATGCCTCTGCACACCCCCCCCCTGCAGATCCCTTCCCAAGGCCCCACGTCTGGGCATGGGAGGGGGGAGATAAAAAAAAAACAACAACCAAAAAGCATGTAAATAAGCCGGGCGCCGGTGGCTCACGCCTGTAATCCTAGCTACTCAGGAGGCTGAGATCTGAGGATCGCGGTTCAAAGCCAGCCCGGGCAGGAGAGACCTATAGACTCCGATCTCCAATAAACCACCAGAAAACCGGAAGTGGTGCTGTAGCTCAAGTGGTAGAGCGCTCGCCTTGAGCTGAAGAGCTGAGGGACAGCGCCCAGGCCCAGAGTTCAAGCCCCAAGGACGACAAAAAAAAAAAAAAAAGCACGTAAATAATAAGTGGATATACGTATATTTATATGTGTGTATCACACTATGTATAAGTATATATATATATGTGTGTGTGTGTATGTATATATATGTATAAATAAATGAATATATGTGTGCTTGTACGTATATACGTATATGTATAAATAAATGAATGTGTTTATATATGTATATGCATATAAACACATATATATGTATAGATATATACATACACGCATACTCACGCACGCACACACACGCACGCACACACACATAGATATATATAGATATATGTAGATGTATATCTATATCAATAGATAGATAGATAGATAGATAGATAGATAGATAGATAGATAGATAGATAGATAGATAGATATCACGTACATAGACATAAGTAGCGCTGTGGCTCAAATGGTACAGTGCTAGACTTGAGCCGAAAATGCTGAGTGTCTGAGTGACAGTACTCAGGCGCTGACTTCAAGACCCAGGATTGCCCACCCCTCCAAAAAAATAGAGAAAAAGGAGAGAGAGAGAGAGAGAGAGAGAGAGAGAGAGAGAGAGAGAGAGAGATGGTGGGGGAAAAAAGAAAGAAAGGAAAGAAAAAAGGAAGGAAGGAAGGAAGAGTCAGTGACCTCTTTCTCTTACCTGTAAAGAAATGCCCCAAACATCTAGAAATTCAGGTTGGGGCAAAGATAAAACAACTAACTATCTGTGCATAACTCAGCTGCCACATTCCCCCCCCTCCCCCGCTTTAACCTTGAAAACACCCATGAAGTCAAGGAGCTGTGTGGGTCTCTCTGTCTGTCTGACTGTGTCTGCCTTTTTTTTTTTTTTTTTTTTTTGGACTGGTTGTCTGGTTGCCTGGTTGCCTGCTTGCTTACTCCATAAATTCTTTTTTTTTTTTTAATTTTATTTTATTTTATTTGAGAACATACTGTACAGAGGGGTTACAACTACATGGGCAGGATAATGCACACATTTCCTACCAAGCATTGCAGCCTCCTCCTTTGTTTACACTTCATCTCCCTTCCCAGCCACCCCCCTCCCCCAACCCAATCCTTCCCCCTTCCCCCCGCCCACACCCTAAAGCTCGTTTTTGACACGACATTTTGTACTTCTCATTGTTGCAAAAGGTCCACCTGAATCCTTAAACGACTTGTTTGTCCCCATCTCCCCCACAAGTTATACTGACATCAAATATAGTGAAAGCGGGGGTTACACTGTGGGGGGGGGAACATACAAAGCAACAAAGAAACAATCCTATAAATGCGTTAGAAACAAGTGCATGAAAAAAAAAACCATTAAAATACATATTCAAGGGTTCGTTTTCCTAACATCACATTATCTGACCTTTTCCACTTGACTCATACATATACTAGATATTGCAAATAAGGGAAACCATGGGACCTATGTTTCTTTGGGCCTGGCTTACTTCACTTAATATAATTTTTTCCAAGCCTTTCCATTTCCTAACAAATGGGGAAATGTCATTCTTTCTGATTCCTCCAGAAATTCTTATTCAATGATTGAAATCAAGATCAAGAGTCCTAAGGGAAGAGTCCGTACATGGAAGGGTAAAAAGTCACTAGCCCTCACCTGTGTTTGGTGACAAGAAGAACTCCATACCAATAGTCTACCTCAATACATGAGGGCAGGGCAGGGAAGGAATAATTTATTCAGGTGATCTAGTCAGTCACACTAATGGGTCTCTAGGGCTCCCCCTCCATGTGTCCCTCTGTCTGTCTGTCTCCGCGTGTGTCCGTCTCCGTGTGTGTGTGTGTGTGTGTGTGTGTGTGTGTGTGTGTGTGTGTGTGTGTGTCCGTCCGTCCATCCGTCTGTTTGTTGATTCAGGGGAATCTAGTTGGACTTGTGGATCTCTCGTTCCCCGTGCAGCTCTTTCCCTGTGTGTCTTTCTGTCGGTCTCTGGGTCTCTGTCTCTGTCTGTGTGTCTGTCCCTCTTTGTCTCTGTCTCTGTCTGTCTCTCCTCTCTGTCTCTCTGTCCTCTCCCCTCCGCCCCCCCCCCCCCCCGCTTGCTTTTCGTTGTGGACTCCAGGAAGAAATGTATTTCAGTCCCAGCGGGGCTCTGCTTACTCTGCTTGCCAGCCTGGAACCCACCCACCAGCGGCAACTTCTTCCTTGGTGTCCCTGAAGGAAGGAGGGAGCAGGAACCGGTGTCTTATCTCCAATGAATCGCACACCCCACCCCGCTCGCTTGTCCGCTCGCCCGCCCGCCGGCCGGCCGTGTCAACCCACGGAGAACATGAAAGCCCACATGAGCTCGTGGACACTCGGTCTGTAAACAAGATGGATGCCGCTGCTGCCATTTAGGCCCGAGTTTTTAGGGAAGCTCTCTACCACCCAGACACATTCCCAGCCCACTTCATTGAGAATGTCTCAAGGAGGATGGCTGAAGGATGGATGGCTAATTTTACTCAATCTCTCTTTCTTCTTCTTTTGCCAGCCCCTAGACTGGCAAAACAAGTGGGGGAGGGCTGGGAAGGTGAAGAGCACAGAGCGCGCGCGAGAGAGAGAGAGAGAGAGAGAGAGAGAGAGAGACAGCACCCAGCCCCAGAGTTCAAGCCTCACACCCGACACACACACACACACACAAAAACATGAAAATAGCTGGGCGCTGGTGGCTCGCGCCTGTAATCCTAGCTGCTCCGGAAGCTGAGATCTGAGGATCTCGGTTCAAAGCCAGCCTGGGCACGAAAGACCGTGAGACTCTTATCTCCAATAAGCCACTCAGAAAACCGGAAGTGGTACTGTGGCTCAAGTAGTAGCGCCCTAGGCTTGAGCTGAAGAGTTGGGGGACAGTGTCCAGGGCCAGCCAGGGTTCAAGCCCCACGTCCCGGGAAAAACCAAACCAAAAAAAACAAAAATCATGAAAATAATAGGGCAATGTGTGTGTGTGTGTGTGT
The DNA here is from genome assembly GCF_019054845.1 of Dipodomys spectabilis. NCBI lineage: Eukaryota > Metazoa > Chordata > Mammalia > Rodentia > Heteromyidae > Dipodomys > Dipodomys spectabilis. The sequence goes on along the minus strand of NW_024871021.1, from coordinate 2,104,285 downwards.
GTGTGTGTGTGTGCGCGTGCGTGCGTGCGTGCGTGCGTGCGTGTGTATCACAGTATATATGGATGTGTGTAAATATATGTGTGCATGTATATATACACATATGTGTATAAATATATGTGTGCACGTATATATACACATGTGTATAAATAAACGAATAGATGTGTGTTTATACATATATACGTCTATGTATAAAATGAATATATATAATATATATTACACACACACACACACACACACACACACACACACACACACACGCCACGTACATAGTACATAGACAGATAAAGCCAAAAGTGGAGCTCTGGTTCAAGTGATAGACTGCTAGAATTGAGCCAAAAAAGCTGAGTCGCTGAGTGACAGTGCCTTGACTTCGAGTCCCAGGATTGCCCACCTCACCCCCCCATAAAAAAGAGAAAAAGGAGGGGGGGGGAACACAAAGAAAGAAAGAACGAAAGAAAGAAAGAAAGAAAGAAAGAAAGAAAGAAAGAAAGAAAGAAAGAAAGAAAGAAAGAAAGAAAGAGAGAAAGAAAGAAAGAAAGAAAGAAAACAAGCGTTAATGATCTGTTTATCTTATCTGTAAAGAAATACCCCAAACATCTAGAGTTGAGATTGGAGCAAAGATAAAACAACTATCTGTGCATAATTCAGTTGCCACATTCCCCCCGACCCCCCACTTTAACCCTGAAAACACCCATGAAGTCAGGAGCTGTGTGGGTCTCTCTGTCTGTCTGTCTGTCTGTCTGTCTGTCTGTCTGTCTGTCTGTGTCTGCTTTTTTTTTTTTTTGTGGTCGGGTTGTCTGGTTGTCTGGTTGCCTGGTTGCCTGATTGCTTACTCCATAAAACTCCACCAGAGTGACTCCTCCAGAAATTCTTATTCAATGTTCGAAATCAAGGGTCCTAAGGGAAGAGTCCCTACATGGAAGGGTAAAAAGTCACTAGCCCTCACCTGTGTTTGGTGACAAGAAGAACTCCATACCAATCGTCTACCTTCATACATGAGGGCAGGGCAGGGAAGGAATAAATTTATTCAGGTGATCTAGTCAGTCACACTGATGGGTCTCTAAGGGCTCCCCCTCCATGTCTCCCCCTCTCTGCCTGTCTGTGTGTCGGTCTCTTGTCTCTGCCTGTGTGTGTGTGTGTGTGTGTGTGTGTGTGTGTGTGTGTGTGTGTGGTGGGGGCATGTGTGCCTGTTCCTGTTTGTTGATTCAGGTGATCTAGTTATACTCCCCATCTCTCCCTCTGTCTGCCTGTGTGTCGGTGTGGTGAGTGTGTGTGTGTGTGTGTGTGTGTGTGTGTGTGTCTGTCTGTCTGTCTGTCTGTCTGTCTGTCTGATTATTCAGTTGGTGTAGTTAGATTTGTGGATCTCTCGCTCCCCCTCCATCTCTCCATCTCCCTCTTGTCTGCCTCTGTGTGTGTGTGTGTGTGTGTGTGTGTGTGTGTGTGTGTGTGTGTGTCCGTCTGTCTGTCTGTCAGTGTGTCTGTCTGTCGATGATTCGTTCAGGGGACCTAGTTGGACTTGTGGATCTCTCGCTCCCCCTCCATCTCTTCCCCTGTGTGTCTTTCCGTCGGTCGCTGGGTCTCTGTCTCTCTCTGTCTCTGTCTCTGTCTCTTTCTCTCTGCCTCTCTGTCTCCTGTCTGTCTCTGTGTCCCCCCTCCTCGCCTCCCTTCGGTCTTGCTTTTCCTTGTGGACTCCAGCGGGGCTCTGCTTACTCTGCTTGCCAGCCTGGAACCAACCCGCCAGCGGCAACTTCTTCCTTGGAAGAAGGAAGGAGGGGGAGCAGGAACCAGCGTCCCAGAAGAGACTCTCATTTTCAACGTGGACACTCGGTCTGTGAACAAGATGGATGCCGCCGCCGCCATTTAGGCCCGACTTTTTAGGGGAAGCTGTCTACCACCCAGACACATTCCCAGCCCACCTCCTTGAGAATGTCTCAAGGATGGATGGCTAATTTTATTCAATCATCATCTGGTTTCCGGAAGGAGAAAATGCCTCTGCTCACCCCCACCCCGCAGTTCCCCTCCCCGGGTATCCTGCACACGAGATGGCAGTCCTTGTGATATCTGAGCTGCCACACCACACCACACCACACCACACCACACCACACCACACCACACTGTGGCAGAAAGTTCCTCCTATGGATTGTCTGGCCTCAGGAATTGACTCTCTCCCCGAGCCGAGGCCCCTTTTCCTTGGGAAAGAAGGATGTCCATGAGGACAAAAATAAGACCGAAAACAGAGCAAACTTATCCATAAGACAGGTAGGGCACGAAACCTTTCGGCCGGTCGGTAAAGAAAATCCCCAGGCAAAGGCTCACCGGCCGGGTGGTGCCGGTGGCAGCAGTGGCTCACTGCCCATCATCCGTCTGAGGTGCTGAGCGAGGGGGCTGAGACCTGAGGATAGTGGTTCATAGCCCGCCCGGGCAGGAAAGTCCATTTGAGACTCTTCATCTCGATGGGCCACCCAAAACGCCAGAAGTGGAGGTGGACTTGGGGGAAAATGCCCTAGTGAAGATTTCCTCGGGGCTGAATTAGTACTACCGTGTCGTCATGCAAGAGCACGAGCTCGCAGAGGACAGTACCGTACCTCTGGTTCCGGGCGGGCAGAACCCGGTGCGGGGGGGGGGGGGGGAATCCCAGAGGTGGACTGGGCTGGGAATGCTTGAAGCCCTGGGTTCAATTCCTCAGTACCACCTAAACAGAACAAGCCAGAAGGGGCTCGAGTGGTAGAGCAGTGACCTTGAGCATAAAGAAACTCAGGGACAGTGCTCAGGCCCGGAGCCCAAGCCCCAGGACTAGGCCAAAAGGAAAAAGGAAAAGCAAATGACGATAATAATGAATTATAACAACCTATATGTATGTGTAGGTCAGAACTCTCACTACCCACTACCGGGTAGGCGAGGACTGACCGACTGAGCGAGTGACTGACCCGACCCGTGTTTTGCCCCTCCCGCCGCCCCATCCGCCTTGTCGACGGCGAACGCGCGCCATCTAGTGGTGGTTTTGTGAATTGCAGTTTTCTCTCATGAAATGCATGAAAAAAAAACCGCGCACTGACTGACTGACTGAGAAAACCGGCCTTATGTCCTTCTCTTCCAGGCCCAGGCTGGCTGGTCCCGAGAGAGACTGCCTTCTTTTTCAGAGAAGGGGTGGGGGTGGGGATGATGATGTGCCTCGTTGGAGTATGGGGCCCATGCATAGGCAGGCAGGCAGGGTCGGAGTGGGACCGTTGTGTGTTGGAGCGCCAGTAGCTCAAGCCCCAGGATTGACTGGCAAGTCGAGAGGAAAAGGAGGGAGGGAGTGCTGGCGGGCGGGCGGGAGAGAGAATTCAAACGAGAGAGAGAGAGAGAGAGAGAGAGAGAGAGAGACAGACAGACAGACAGACAGACAGACAGACAGACAGAGACAGACAGACAGACAGACAGACAGACAAAGAGAGACAGAGAGAGAGAGAAATAGAGAAACAGAGAAACAAGAGACAGAGAGACGTGGTGAACTGGTCCGGCTGGCCTACATGCTCTGTCGCATCCGATCTTTGAGTTTCCTCCCTCCCCCCCCCCACCCGCTTTGGATGTCTGTGGGCGCGCGGGTGCGCGCGCGCGGGTGCGCGCACGCACGCACACAGAAACACGGAGATGCTCTCTGCCCCCTCTTCTCTCCTCTCCAATTCCCCCCCCCGCCGCCCCCCCCCCCGCCCCGGTCAGGCACCAGACATGAGATCCCTCCCCTTCGCCTATTGCGTCGTCAAATACAAACAAAAGGCAGTGTGAGATCCAAGCAAATTTGTTTTATTTTGTTCCGAGGGTAGGGTTGTGAATTTTGGTGCGGGGGGGGGGGGGGGGGGGGGAGGGCGGGGGCGGAGGCGGAGGTCGTGGTCGAGTAATCGCCTGCGGGGGAGGTGGGGATGGACGGTCATGCCACCTGCATACGTACACACCGACGGGGCGATGGACGGCTCGCGTTCCCCTCTGGCTGTCTGGTTTCTGCTGAGTGCTTCAGGTATCCCCATCTGGTCAGGAAGCAGGGGTTGGAAGATAAAGAGATATTAAAGAGAGATTAGGCATTTAATCACAATCAAAAAAAAAAAAAAGAACCTCGGGGAAGGGAGGGAGGGAGGGAGGGAGGGAGGGAGGGAGGGGATGGTAGGGGGAAAACAATGGAGGGGGTAACAATGTTCAAGAGGAAGTGTACTCATAACCTCACTCATGTAACTGTAACCCTCTGTATAGTAGCTTTACAATAAAAAAAAAAAAAAAAAGATTAGGAGCAAGCCCGAAGGCGGCGGCG